>NC_141001.1:8504163-9211644 GCF_052327205.1 Somniosus microcephalus | reverse complement strand
CCCCACTATCCCAGTCACCCCCACTATCCCCCCCCGTCACCCCCACTATCCCGCAATCACCCCCACTATCCCAGTCACCCCACTATCCCAGTCACCCCCACTATCCCAGTCACCCCCCACTATCCCAATCACCCCACTATCCCAGTCACCCCCACTATCCCAGTCACCCCCACTATCCCAGTCACCCCCCACTATCCCAGTCACCCCACTTATCCCAGTCACCCCCACTACCCAATCACCCCCACTATCCCAATCACCCCCACTATCCCAGTCACCCCCACTATCCCAATCACCCCCACTATCCCAATCACCCCACTATCCCAATCACCCCACTATCCCAGTCACCCCACTATCCCAATCACCCCACTATCCCAATCACCCCACTATCCCAGTCACCCCACTATCCCAGTCACCCCCACTATCCCAGTCACCCCCACTATCCCAGTCACCCCCACTATCCCAGTCACCCCCACTATCCCAGTCACCCCCACTACCCAGTCACCCCCACTACCCAGTCACCCCCACTACCAGTCACCCCACTATCCCAATCACCCCCCACTATCCCAGTCATCCCCACTATCCCAGTCACCCCCACTATCCCAGTCACCCCCACTATCCCCGTCACCCCCACTACCCCAATCACCCCCACTATCCCAGTCACCCCCACTATCCCAGTCACCCCCACTATCCCAGTCACCCTCCACTATCCCAGTCACCCCCACTATCCCAGTCACCCCCACTATCCCAATCACCCCACTATCCCAATCACCCCACTATCCCAATCACCCCCACGATCCAAGTCACCCCCACTATCCCAATCACCCCCACTATCCCAATCACCCCCACTATCCCAGTCACCCCCACTATCCCAGTCACCCCCACTACCCAGTCACCCCCACTATCCCAGTCACCCAACTATCCCAGTCACCCCCACTATCCCAGTCACCCCCACTATCCCAGTCACCCCCACTATCCCAGTCACCCCCACTATCCCAGTCACCCCCACTACCCAGTCACCCCCACTATCCCAGTCACCCCCACTATCCCAGTCACCCCCACTACCCCAGTCACCCCCACTACCCCAGTCACCCCCACTATCCCAATCACCCCCACTATCCAGTCATCCCCACTATCCCAGTCACCCCCACTATCCCAGTCACCCCCACTACCCCGTCACCCCCACTACCCCAATCACCCCCACTATCTCAGTCACCCCCACTATCCCAGTCACCCCACTATCCCAATCACCCCACTATCCCAATCACCCCACTATCCCAGTCACCCCCACTATCCCAGTCACCCCCACTACCCCAATCACCCCCACTATCCCAATCACCCCCACTATCCCAGTCACCCCCACTATCCCAATCACCCCCACTATCCCAATCACCCACTATCCAATCCCAATCACCCACTATCCCAGTCACCCCACTATCCCAGTCACCCCACTATCCCAGTCACCCCCACTATCCCAGTCACCCCCACTATCCAGTCACCCCCACTATCCCAGTCACCCCAACTATCCCAGTCACCCCCACTACCCCAGTCACCCCCACTACCCAATCACCCCCACTATCCCAATCACCCCCACTATCCCAGTCACCCCCACTATCCCAATCACCCCCACTATCCAGTCACCCCCACTATCCCAGTCACCCCCACTACCCCAGTCACCCCCACTATCCCAGTCACCCAACTATCCCAGTCACCCCCACTATCCCAGTCACCCCACTATCCCAGTCACCCCCACTATCCCAGTCACCCCCACTATCCAGTCACCCCCACTACCCCAGTCACCCCCACTATCCCAGTCACCCCCACTATCCCAGTCACCCCCACTACCCCAGTCACCCCCACTACCCCAGTCACCCCCACTATCCCAATCACCCCCACTATCCCAGTCATCCCCACTATCCCAGTCACCCCCACTATCCCAGTCACCCCCACTACCCCGTCACCCCCACTACCCCAATCACCCCACTATCCCAGTCACCCCCACTATCCCAGTCACCCCCACTATCCCAATCACCCCCACTATCCCAATCACCCCACTATCCCAGTCACCCCCACTATCCCAGTCACCCCCACTACCCCAATCACCCCCACTATCCAATCACCCCACTATCCCAGTCACCCCCACTATCCCAATCACCCCCACTATCCCAATCACCCCACTATCCCAATCACCCCACTATCCCAGTCACCCCACTATCCCAGTCACCCCACTATCCCAGTCACCCCCACTATCCCAGTCACCCCCACTATCCCAGTCACCCCCACTATCCCAGTCACCCAACTATCCCAGTCACCCCCCACTACCCCAGTCACCCCCACTACCCCAGTCACCCCCACTATCCCAGTCACCCCCACTATCCCAGTCACCCCCACTACCCCAGTCAGCCCCACTATCCCAGTCACCCCCACTATCCCAGTCACCCCCACTATCCCAGTCACCCCCACTACGCCAGTCACCCCCACTATCCCAGTCACCCCAACTATCCCAGTCACCCCCACTATCCCAGTCACCCCCACTATCCCAGTCACCCCCACTATCCCAGTCACCCCCACTATCCCAGTCACCCCCACTATCCCAGTCACCCCACTACCCCAGTCACCCCCACTATCCCAGTCACCCCCACTATCCCAGTCACCCCCACTATCCCAGTCACCCCCACTATCCCAGTAACCCCACTATCCCAGTCACCCCCACTATCCCAGTCACCCCACTATCCCAGTCACCCCCACTATCCCAATCACCCCCACTATCCCAGTCAACCCCACTATCCCAGTCACCCCCACTATCCCAGTCACCCCCACTATCCCAGTCACCCCCACTATCCCAGTCACCCCCACTATCCCAATCACCCCCACTATCCCAATCACCCCCACTATCCCAGTCACCCCCACTACCCCAGTCACCCCCACTATCCCAGTCACCCCCACTATCCCAGTCACCCCCACTACCCCAGTCACCCCCACTACCCCAGTCACCCCCCACTACCCCAGTCACCCCCACTACCCCAGTCAACCCCACTACCCCAGTCACCCCCACTACCCCAGTCACCCCCACTATCCCAGTCACCCCCACTACCCCAGTCACCCCCACTACCCCAGTCACCCCCACTACCCCAGTCACCCCCACTACCCCAGTCACCCTCCTCCCAGTCACCCCCACTACCCCAGTCACCCCCACTATCCCAGTCACCCCCACTACCCCAGTCACCCCCACTATCCCAGTCACCCCCACTACCCAGTCACCCCCACTACCCCAGTCACCCCCACTACCCCAGTCACCCCCACTATCCCAGTCACCCTGCTCCCAGTCACCCCCACTACCCCAGTCACCCCCACTATCCCAGTCACCCCCACTATCCCAGTCACCCCCACTATCCCAGTCACCCCCACTACCCCAATCACCCCCACTATCCCAGTCACCCCCACTACCCCAGTCACCCCCACTACCCCAATCACCCCCACTAACCCAGTCACCCCCACTACCCCAGTCACCCCCACTACCCCAGTCACCCCCACTATCCCAGTCACCCAACTATCCCAGTCACCCCCACTATCCCAGTCACCCCCACTATCCCAGTCACCCCCACTATCCCAGCCACCCCCACTACCCCAGTCACCCCCACTATCCCAGTCACCCCCACTATCCCAGTCACCCCCACTACCCCAGTCACCCCCACTACCCCAGTCACCCCCACTATCCCAGTCACCCCCACTATCCCAGTCACCCCCACTATCCCAGTCACCCCACTATCCCAATCACCCCCACTATCCCAGTCATCCCCACTATCCCAGTCACCCCCACTATCCCAGTCACCCCCACTATCCCAGTCACCCCCACTATCCCAGTCACCCCCACTACCCCAGTCACCCCCACTATCCCAGTCACCCCCACTATCCCAGTCATCCCCACTATCCCAGTCACCCCCACTACCCCGTCACGCCCACTCACCCAATCACCCCCCACTATCCCAGTCACCGCCACTATCCCAGTCACCCCCACTACCCCAATCACCCCCACTATCCCAATCACCCCCACTATCCCAGTCACCCCCACTATCCCAATCACCCCCACTATCCCAATCACCCCGCTATCCCAATCACCCCACTATCCCAGTCACCCCACTATCCCAGTCACCCCACTATCCCAGTCACCCCCACTATCCCAGTCACCCCCACTATCCCAGTCACCCAACTATCCCAGTCACCCCCACTACCCAGTCACCCCCACTACCCCAATCACCCCCACTATCCCAATCACCCCCACTATCCCAGTCACCCCCACTATCCCAATCACCCCCACTATCCCAATCACCCCACTATCCCAATCACCCCACTATCCCAGTCACCCCACTATCCCAATCACCCCACTATCCCAATCACCCCCACTATCCCAGTCATCCCCACTATCCCAGTCACCCCCACTATCCCAGTCACCCCCACTATCCCAGTCACCCCCACTATCCAGTCACCCCCACTATCCCAGTCACCCCCCACTACCCCAGTCACCCCCACTATCCCAATCACCCCCACTATCCCAGTCATCCCCACTATCCCAGTCACCCCCACTATCCCAGTCACCCCCACTACCCCGTCACCCCCACTACCCCAATCACCCCCACTATCCCAGTCACCCCCACTATCCCAGTCACCCCCACTATCCCAGTCACCCCCACTATCCCAATCACCCCCACTATCCCAATCACCCCACTATCCCAGTCACCCCCACTATCCCAGTCACCCCCACTACCCCAATCACCCCCACTATCCCAATCACCCCCACTATCCCAGTCACCCCCACTATCCCAATCACCCCCACTATCCCAATCACCCCACTATCCCAATCACCCCACTATCCAGTCACCCCACTATCCCAGTCACCCCACTATCCCAGTCACCCCCACTATCCCAGTCACCCCCACTATCCCAGTCACCCCCACTATCCCAGTCACCCAACTATCCCAGTCACCCCCACTACCCCAGTCACCCCCACTACCCCAATCACCCCCACTATCCCAATCACCCCCACTATCCCAGTCACCCCCACTATCCCAATCACCCCCACTATCCCAGTCACCCAACTATCCCAGTCACCCACTATCCAGTCACCCCACTATCCCATTCACCCCACTATCCCAGTTACCCCCACTATCCAGTCACCCCCACTATCCCAGTCACCCCCACTATCCCAGTCACCCCCTCTATCCCAGTCACCCCCTCTATCCCAGTCACCCCCACTATCCCAGTCACCCCCACTATCCCAGTCACCCCCACTATCCCAGTCACCCCCACTATCCCAGTCACCCCCACTATCCCAGTCACCCCCACTATCCCAGTCACCCCCACTATCCCAGTCACCCCCACTATCCCAGTCACCCCCACTATCCCAGTCACCCCCACTATCCCAGTCACCCCACTATCCCAATCACCCCACTATCCCAATCACCCCACTATCCCAATCACCCCCACGATCCCAGTCACTCCCACTATCCCAATCACCCCCACTATCCCAATCACCCCCACTATCCCAGTCACCCCCACTATCCCAGTCACCCCCACTATCCCAGTCACCCCCACTACCCCAGTCACCCCCACTATCCCAGTCACCCCCACTATCCCAGTCACCCCCACTACCCCAATCACCCCCACTATCCCAGTCACCCCCACTATCCAAGTCACCCCCACTATCCCAGTCACCCCCACTATCCCAGTCACCCCCACTATCCCAATCACCCCCACTATCCCAGTCACCCCCACTACCCCAGTCACCCCCACTATCCCAGTCACCCCCACTATCCCAGTCACCCCCACTATCCCAGTCACCCCCACTACCCCAGTCACCCCCACTACCCCAGTCACCCCCACTATCCCAGTCACCCCCACTATCCCAGTCACCCCCACTATCCCAGTCACCCCCACTATCCCAGTCACCCCCACTATCCCAGTCACCCCCACTATCCCAGTCACCCCCACTATCCCAGTCACCCCCACTATCCCAGTCACCCCCACTATCCCAGTAACCCCACTATCCCAGTCACCCCACTATCCCAGTCACCCCCACTACCCCAATCACCCCCACTATCCCAGTCACCCCCACTATCCCAGTCACCCCCACTATCCCAGTCACCCCCACTATCCCAGTCACCCCCACTATCCCAGTCACCCCCACTATCCCAATCACCCCCACTATCCCAGTCACCCCCACTATCCCAGTCACCCCCACTATCCCAATCACCCCCACTATCCCAATCACCCCCACTATCCCAGTCACCCCCACTATCCCCATCACCCCCACTATACCCATCACCCCCACTATCCCAGTCACCCCCACTATCCCCATCACCCCCACTATCCCCATCACCCCCACTATCCCCGTCACCCCCACTATCCCAGTCACCCCCACTATCCCCATCACCCCCACTATCCCCATCACCCCCACTACCCCAGGCACCCCCACTATCCCAGTCACCCCCACTATCCCAGTCACCCCCACTATACCGTCGCCCCCACTATCCCAGTCACCCCCACTATCCCAGTCACCCCACTATCCCAATCACCCCCACTATCCCAATCACCCCCACTATCCCAGTCACCCCCACTATCCCAGTCACCCCCACTATCCCAGTCACCCCCCACTATCCCAGTCACCCCCACTATCCCAGTCACCCCACTATCCCAATCACCCCCACTATCCCAATCACCCACCTCCTCCTCCTGATCGCCTTCCTCCTCCTGATCGCCTTCCTCCTCTCCCCCCTACAAGATTCACCCGAGAGTCACTGCCATCGAGGCTGAACCTCATGCTTGTGAAACCGGTGAACTGCTTCTGGCCATTTGATTGGCCTCTACAGCTCTCTAGCAATATGCTCATGAGGTCCAAGACCCCATTTCAGATGGGCCTCGGGCTTCTGGTGCACACTCCCATCACAATGCCTATTTCAGGTCCGAATTTCCACCCCAAGGAATCGACCAGTGAACGAAATCCCAAATTCCATTTTCGAGTTGTACCGAACCCCAGGTTTCCCTTCCATTGTTTGCTGACCGAAGTACTGTGCACATGCTACCAAACCTGTGCATCCTACCACAGTTTGTCAAAACTTTAGAACCATTCCCTAGTACTACCAAAGCTGAAGATTGTTCACAGAGCTACCAAAACCCAGGATTACCCCCACTACAACTAAACCTTTCCTCCTTCCCTAGTACTGCTAAATACAAATCTGTGTTCATCTTTCCTGCACCAGGTTTGAGTCTAGACATTAAGGTTTCCACCCCTGCCACAGCCCTGAAACAGCCCCAAACAAAGACATAGATGACATCCTCTGTGACCGTGACTTTATTGCACTATTCTTCACCATCCTTCTTGACCTCTCTATAACCTTTGATGTGTTCAATCAATTCAATCTCCCTCCAACGCCTCTCCAGTATTGTCCAGCCAATTAAGACTTCTCTTGCTTGGTTCCATCCAATTATAACCAGAACATCTCCACCAATGACTTCTCTTTCTGCCTCCACACCGTTACCTCTATAGTTGCCCAGAGATCTATCCTTGGCCCCTTCTTCTTCCTCATCTAATTGCTGCCCTTTACGTGACAGCATCTGAAGACATAAGGCCCATTTGTAACTCTGGACCGGTTTTTCGTGGGTGAGTAGAGGTGTCAGTTAGAAACTCACTCGCTGGCCCAGAAATGAGGCCCGGGCCTTCTTTAAATTGTGCAAACTGACTTGTTCTCACCGGAAAGTTGTCAGGAAGTAGTGGAAAATGGTATAACTCAGGCTAATCGTCGAGACCAGATAGGTATGGGATCAGCTGCCGAGGCAGTCGGCGGGAATCTTGTGATCAGCAACCCCAATTACAGTGTGGGAGCTTGACTATGTTAATAAAGTGTCCTGCCTCTCGACGGCAGGACACTCGCAGACCATTACACTTGCCGCCATAAAAACAGCGGGCTGGAGAAAGGTTCCCAGATTTCACATTTCTTTTCTCGTCCATCATGGGGGCGCATTAATATCGAGGGCATTGTCTTTGGCACTTGTTACAAACTCCATACCCTCGTCTCCACTTCCATCCCCCTTCTTGGCCACTATCTCGGGTTGAACCAGCCTGTTGGCAATCTCGGTGTCCTGTTTGACCCTGAGCTGAGCTTTCAAGCCTGGATCCCCTCCATCGCAAACACCGCCCTATTCCCACCTCTGTATAATTGCCCGCTTGCACTTCTGACTCAGCCAATCAGGTATTGAAACACTCATCTGTGTCTTTGTCCCCACCAGACTTGACCAATCCGATGTTCTTCTGGATGGCCTCCCATCATCCACCCTCCATAAACTTCAACTCATCTAAAACTCAGCTGCCTACCCAATGTTCCCTTTAAGCTTCACCGTCTGGAGCTCCCGCACAGCCGACTCACCGGCTTTTAAATGAAAAAACCCCGCATGCGTGGATTTTTGAAGGGGCCGCGCGGCTCAAAAAAAAAATTAGAGGGCACATTGTGTCTACCCATCACTCCTGTGCTTGCTGACCTACATTGGCTCTCAGTTTCCCAAAGCCTTCAATTTAAAATTCTCATTCACGTGTTCAAATCCATTTGTGGCCTATCTCTAACCTTCTCCAACTGGCACAAAGGAAGGTGGTTGTGGTTGTTGGAGGCCAATCGTCACAGCCCCAGGACATCGCTGCAGGAGTTCCTCAGGGCAGTGTCCCAGGCCCTAGCAATGTGCTGGAAGGGATGGAATTTAGGCTGCAACCCCGATACAAGTTTTCCAACCTTACCTTGGGGAATCCATGGGTCTTGTAATGAGTGAAGACTCCACTTGCTTCTTACAAGGCCAGTGACATAGAAGGGTGGCAGGGATTTCCCCATATCACAAGTACCCAGCGTATGACCGTGCAGGACCATGTTGCCAAATGACATATATAGTTCTTGGGAGGGGGGTCCAGGCTGGTTTCATAACCTGAATCCCCCCAAATAAAAATTGTCAAGTTTCCTCAATATTTAAATGTGGCTCTCTTACAAAGGTAGCTGCTGGGGCAGGTTCACTGTTCTTTCTGGGGGGGCCTTGATACTGAAAGTGCTTGAAGAACTTTAAGCTGGGAATGTTCCTTTTGCCACTGCAAGGAAGGCCCTGGCTGGGTTGTTTGTTTAGGGAGGCAGCATCAGCGGGAGCTGAAGGTTGGGGACTGAGATTATGGGGCAACCAGTGTCGGGAGCATTGTGGACAACAGCACCACCTACCTTAGAGATATGGGGAAGGTCTCAGGTAAGTAAGCAATTCTGCCACTTAAATTGGAGGTCAAAGTTAGAGGATTCAATCAGCACTTAGTAAAATGAACACAAAAGTTTAATTGTGACAGGCAGGTAAGCCAGAAATCGTGTGATGAAAACTGTAGGATGGAAATAGGTGTGACAGGAAAATATTATAAGAAGTAAATGTGTCATAGGAAGTGAAGAACGTAAGCTAACTTTTAATATATTAAAGATAGATGTATAATTTGAGTGATCAGTTAATCAATCAATCATTATAATAATTATTTGAACCGTGATCTTTTTTCCAGGAATTTCTTGCCCTCACAATCAGACCTTCAGTTACGACTCCAGAGCATGTAACCACACCTGTATGTCGCTGTCTGATCCAAATTTTGAGTGCGCTTCAAGTGATACTCCAGTGGATGGCTGCAACTGCCCAGAATACACTTACCTGGACAATACTGGAAGATGTGTCAGTGCGGCTGGATGTCCATGTTTCCTGGCAAATGCTGTTATTGCACATGCCAATGAGGAGATAATACTTTACGGTGGAATATGGTAAGTGGAATGATTTGATCTCTTAATGAGACAACTAACTTGCTGGTTTATAAAAAGTTATGAAAAATTAGAGTTCTGTGTTGGTTGGCTGTGCAGTTTAAAATTAATGATGGGGTTGCTTTGAAAGCATAGAATAACTCCTTTCCTCATATACCACATTTCATAGTTAAAGTGATATACGAGGATAGAAGATCAGCAGGTGCTCGAGCCAGGCTGCCCCACCCACCAGCTGTCTCTGGGGGCTCTAGCATATCTACCTGGTAGTGACCGAGGACAACTGGCTCTGCAGGCTCGGAGCCAGCAACAAACCAGGTGCACCCCAGTGCTGTCAATTGCAAGGATTTCTGTAACCAATCTCCAACACAGCAATATCTCTATCAGTGGCGCCTGCATCATTTTCACTTCCACTTCCTCCCAGGCGAGCATAGGGCGTATCGAAAGTATTAGCCTATGTGTTGACCACAAAGAAAGAACGAACGAACTTTTGAAGTGTCGTCACTGTTGTATTGTAGGAAACGCGCCAGCCAATTTGCGCACAGCAAGTGCCCCACAAACAGCAACACGGTAATGACCAGATAATCTGTTATTGGTGTGAGTTGAGGGATAAATGTTGGCCAGGACAGAACTCCCCTGTCCTTCTTCAAATAGTGCCATGGGATCTTTATGTCCATCTTTTTTTAAATGTATTCATTTATGGGATGAGGGTGGTGCCGGCAAGGCCAGCATTTATTGCCCAATACACATTGCCCTTGAGTAGGTGGTGGCCAGGGCGGGTCTGTCTGTGATTGGGGCCAGGGCGGGGTCTGTCTGTGATTGGGGCAGGGTGGGGTCTGTCTGTGATTGGGGCCAGGGCGGGTCTGTCTGTGATTGGGGCCAGGGCGGGGTCTGTCTGTGATTGGGGCCAGGGCGGGGTCTGTCTGTGATTGGGGCCAGGGCGGGTCTGTCTGTGATTGGAGCCAGGGCGGGGTCTGTCTGTGATCGGGGCCAGGGCGGGGTCTGTCTGTGATTGGGGCCAGGGCGGGGTCTGTCTGTGATTGGGGCCAGGGCGGGGTCTGTCTGTGATTGGGGCCAGGGCGGGGTCTGTCTGTGATTGGGGCCAGGGCGGGGTCTGTCTGTGATTGGGGCCAGGGCGGGGTCTGTCTGTGATTGGGGCCAGGGCGGGGTCTGTCTGTGATTGGGGCCAGGGCGGGGTCTGTCTGTGATTGGGGCCAGGGCGGGGTCTGTCTGTGATTGGGGCCAGGGCGGGTCTGTCTGTGATTGGGGCCAGGGCGGGGTCTGTCTGTGATTGGGGCCAGAGCGGGGTCTGTCTGTGATTGGGGCCAGGGCGGGGTCTGTCTGTGATTGGGGCCAGGGCGGGGTCTGTCTGTGATTGGGGCCAGGGCGGGGTCTGTCTGTGATTGGGGCCAGGGCGGGTCTGTCTGTGATTGGGGCCAGAGCGGGGTCTGTCTGTGATTGGGGCCAGGGCGGGGTCTGTCTGTGATTGGGGCCAGGGCGGGGTCTGTCTGTGATTGGGGCCGGGGCGGGGTCTGTCTGTGATTGGGGCCAGGGCGGGGTCTGTCTGTGATTGGGGCCAGGGCGGGGTCTGTCTGTGATTGGGGCCAGGGCGGGGTCTGTCTGCGATTGGGGCCAGAGCGGGGTCTGTCTGTGATTGGGGCCAGGGCGGGGTCTGTCTGTGATCGGGGCCAGGGCGGGTCTGTCTGTGATCGAGGCCAGGGCGGGGTCTGCCTGTGATTGGGGCCAGGGCGGGGTCTGTCTGTGATTGGGGCCAGGGCGGGGTCTGTCTGTGATTGGGGCCAGGGCGGGTCTGTCTGTGATTGGGGCCAGGGCAGGGTCTGTCTGTGATTGGGGCCAGGGCGGGTCTGTCTGTGATTGGGGCCGGGGCGGGGTCTGTCTGTGATTGGGGCCAGGGCAGGGTCTGTCTGTGATTAGAGACAGGGTGGGGTCTGTCTGTGATCGGGGCCAGGGCGGGTCTGTCTGTGATTGGGGCCAGGGCGGGGTCTGTCTGTGATTGGGGCCAGGGCGGGGTCTGTCTGCGATTGGGGCCAGAGCGGGGTCTGTCTGTGATTGGGGCCAGGGCGGGGTCTGTCTGTGATCGGGGCCAGGGCGGGTCTGTCTGTGATCGAGGCCAGGGCGGGGTCTGCCTGTGATTGGGGCCAGGGCGGGGTCTGTCTGTGATTGGGGCCAGGGCGGGGTCTGTCTGTGATTGGGGCCAGGGCGGGGTCTGTCTGTGATTGGGGCCAGGGCGGGGTCTGTCTGTGATTGGGGCCAGGGCGGGGTCTGTCTGTGATTGGGGCCAGGGCGGGGTCTGTCTGCGATTGGGGCCAGGGCGGGATCTGTCTGTGATTGGGGCCAGGGCGGGGTCTGTCTGTGATTGGGGCCAGGGCGGGGTCTGTCTGTGATTGGGGCCAGGGCGGGGTCTGTCTGTGATTGGGGCCAGGGTGGGGTCTGTCTGTGATTGGAGCCAGGGCGGGGTCTGTCTGTGATTGGGGCCAGGGCGGGGTCTGTCCGTGATTGGGGCCAGGGCGGGGTCTGTCTGTGATTGGGGCCAGGGCGGGGTCTGTCTGTGATTGGGGCCAGGGCGGGGCCTGTCTGTGATTGGGGCCAGGGCGGGGTCTGTCTGTGATCGGGGCCAGGGCGGGGTCTGTCTGTGATCGGGGCCGGGGCAGGGTCTGTCTGTGATTGGGGCCGGGGCGGGTCTGTCTGTGATTGGGGCCAGGGCGGGGTCTGTCTGTGATTAGAGCCAGGGCGGGGTCTGTCTGTGATTGGGGCCAGGGCGGGGTCTGTCAGCGATCGAGGCCGGGGGCGGGGTGATTCTGTCTGTGATTGGGGGCGGGCTGGGGTCTGTCTGTGATTGGGGGCTGGCTGGGTTCTGTCTGTGATTGGGGCCAGGGCGGGGTCTGTCTGTGATTGTGGCCAGGGCTGGGTTCTGTCTGTGATTGGGGCCAGGGCGGGGTCTGTCTGTGATTTGAGCCAGGGCGGGTCTGCCTGTGATTGGGGCCAGGGCGGGGTCTGTCTGTGATTGGGGCCAGGGCGGGTCTGTCTGTGATTGGGGCCAGGGCGGGGTCTGTCTGTGATTGGGGCCAGGGCGGGGTCTGTCTGTGATTGGGGCCAGGGCGGGGTCTGCCTGTGATTGGGGCCAGGGCGGGGTCTGTCTGTGATTGGGGCCAGGGCGGGGTCTGTCTGTGATTGGGGCCAGGGCGCGGTCTGTCTGTGATTGGGGCCAGGGCGGGGTCTGTCTGTGATTGGGGCCAGGGCGGGGTCTGTCTGTGATTGGAGCCAGGGCGGGGTCTGCCTGTGATTGGGGCCAGGGTGGGGTTTGTCTGTGATCGGGGCCAGGGCGGGGTCTGTCTGTGATTGGGGCCAGGGCGGGGTCTGTCTGTGATCGGGGCCAGGGCGGGGTCTGCCTGTGATTGGGGCCAGGGCGGGGTCTGTCTGTGATCGGGGCCAGGGCGGGGTCTGTCTGTGATTGGGGCCGGGGCGGGTCTGTCTGTGATTGGGGCCAGGGCGGGGTCTGTCTGCGATCGAGGCCGGGGGCGGGGTCTGCCTGTGATTGGGGCCGGGGCGGGGTCTCTCTGTGATTGGGGCCGGGGCGGGGTCTGTCTGTGATTGGGGCCGGGGCGGGGTCTGTCTGCGATTGGGGCCGGGGCGGGGTCTGCCTGTGATTGGGGCCGGGGCGGGGTCTGCCTGTGATTGGGGCCGGGGCGGGGTCTGTCTGTGATTGGGGCCAGGGCGGGGTCTGTCTGTGATTGGGGCCGGGGCGGGGTCTGTCTGTGATTGGGGCCAGGGCGGGGTCTGTCTGTGATTGGGGCCAGGGCGGGGTCTGTCTGTGATTGGGGCCAGGGCGGGGTCTGTCTGTTATTGGGGCCAGGGCGAGCTCTGTCCGTGACTGGGGCCAGGGCGGGGTCTGTCTGTGATTGGGGCCAGGGCGGGGTCTGTCTGTGATTGGGGCCAGGGCGGGGTCTGTCTGTGATTGGGGCCAGGGCGGGGTCTGTCTGTGATTGGGGCCAGGGCGGGGTCTGCCTGTGATTGGGGCCAGGGCGGGGTCTGTCTGTGATTGGGCCAGGGCGGGGTCTGTCTGTGATTGGGGCCAGGGCGGGGTCTGTCTGTGATTGGGGCCAGGGCGGGGTCTGTCTGTGATTGGGGCCAGGGCGGGGTCTGTCTGTGATTGGGGCCAGGCGGGGTCTGTCTGTGATTAGGGCCAGGGCAGGGTCTGTCTGTGATCGGGGCCAGGGCGGGGTCTGTCTGTGATTGGGGCGGGGCCTGGCTGTGATTGGGGCCAGGGCGGGGTCTGTCTTTGATTGGGGCCAGGGCGGTGTCTTTCTGTGATTGGTGCCAGGGCGGGGGTCTGTCTGTGATTGGGGCCACGGCGGGGTCTGTCTGTGATTGGGGCCAGGGCGGGGGTCTGTCTTTGATTGGGGCCAGGGCGGTGTCTTTCTGTGATTGGGGCCAGGGCGGGGGTCTGTCTGTGATTGGGGCCAGGGCGGGGTCTGTCTGTGATTGGGGCTCGGGTGGGGTCTGTCTGTGATTAGAGACAGGGCGGGGTCTGCCTGTGATCGGGGCCAGGGCGGGATCTGTCTGTGATTGGGGCCAGGGCGGGGTCTGTCTGTGATTGGGGCCAGGGCGGGGTCTGTCTGTGATTGGGGCCAGGGCGGGGTATGTCTGTGATTGGGGCCAGGGCGGGGTCTGTCTGTGATTGGGGCCAGGGCAGGGTCTGTCTGTGATTGGGGCCAGGGCGGGGTCTGTCTGTGATCGGGGCCAGGGCGGGGTCTGTCTGTGATTGGGGCCGGGGCGGGTCTGTCTGTGATTGGGGCCAGGGCGGGGTCTGTCTGCGATCGAGGCCGGGGGCGGGGTCTGCCTGTGATTGGGGCTGGGGCGGGGTCTCTCTGTGATTGGGGCCGGGGCGGGGTCTGTCTGTGATTGGGGCCGGGGCGGGGTCTGTCTGCGATTGGGGCCGGGGCGGGGTCTGCCTGTGATTGGGGCCGGGGCGGGGTCTGCCTGTGATTGGGGCCGGGGCGGGGTCTGTCTGTGATTGGGGCCAGGGCGGGGTCTGTCCGTGATTGGGGCCGGGGCGGGGTCTGTCTGTGATTGGGGCCAGGGCAGGGTCTGTCTGTGATTGGGGCCAGGGCGGGGTCTGTCTGTGATTGGGGCCAGGGCGGGTCTGTCTGTGATTAGAGCCAGGGCGGGGTCTGTCTGTGATTGGGGCCAGGGCGGGGTCTGTCTGTGATTGGGGCCAGGGCGGGGTCTGTCTGTGATTGGGGCCAGGGCGGGGTCTGTCTGTGATTGGGGCCAGGGCGGGGTCTGTCTGTTATTGGGGCCAGGGCGAGCTCTGTCCGTGACTGGGGCCAGGGCGGGGTCTGTCTGTGATTGGGGCCAGGGCGGGGTCTGTCTGTGATTGGGGCCAGGGCGGGGTCTGTCTGTGATTGGGGCCAGGGCGGGGTCTGTCTGTGATTGGGGCCAGGGCGGGGTCTGCCTGTGATTGGGGCCAGGGCGGGGTCTGTCTGTGATTGGGCCAGGGCGGGGTCTGTCTGTGATTGGGGCCAGGGCGGGGTCTGTCTGTGATTGGGGCCAGGGCGGTGTCTGTCTGTGATTGGGGCCAGGGCGGGGTCTGTCTGTGATTGGGGCCAGGCGGGGTCTGTCTGTGATCGGGGCCAGGGCGGGGTCTGTCTGTGATTGGGGCGGGGCCTGGCTGTGATTGGGGCCAGGGCGGGGTCTGTCTTTGATTGGGGCCAGGGCGGTGTCTTTCTGTGATTGGGGCCAGGGCGGGGGTCTGTCTGTGATTGGGGCCACGGCGGGGTCTGTCTGTGATTGGGGCTCGGGCGGGATCTGTCTGTGATTGGGGCCAGGGCGGTGTCTTTCTGTGATTGGGGCCAGGGCGGGGTCTGTCTTTGATTGGGGCCAGGGCGGTGTCTTTCTGTGATTGGGGCCAGGGCGGGGGTCTGTCTGTGATTGGGGCCAGGGCGGGGTCTGTCTGTGATTGGGGCTCGGGTGGGGTCTGTCTGTGATTAGAGACAGGGCGGGGTCTGCCTGTGATCGGGGCCAGGGCGGGATCTGTCTGTGATTGGGGCCAGGGCGGGGTCTGTCTGTGATTGGGGCCAGGGCGGGGTCTGTCTGTGATTGGGGCCAGGGCGGGGTATGTCTGTGATTGGGGCCAGGGCGGGGTCTGTCTGTGATTGGGGCCAGGGCAGGGTCTGTCTGTGATTGGGGCCAGGGCGGGGTCTGTCTGTGATCGGGGCCGGGGCGGGGTCCGTCTGTGATTGGGGCCAGGGCAGGGTCTGTCTGTGATTGGGGCCAGGGCGGGGTCTGTCTGTGATTGGGGCCAGGGCGGGGTCCGTCTGTGATTGGGGCCAGGGCGGGGTCTGTCTGTGATTGGGGCCAGGGCGGGGTCTGTCTGTGATTGGGGCCAGGGCAGGGTCTGTCTGTGATTGGGGCCAGGGCGGGGTCTGTCTGTGATTGGGGCCAGGGCGGGGTCTGTCTGTGATTGGGGCCAGGGCGGGGTCTGTCTGTGATTGGGGCCGGGGCGGGGTCTGTCTGTGATTGGGGCCTGGGCGGGGTCTGTCTGTGATTGGGGCCAGGGCGGGGTCTGTCTGTGATTGGGGCCAGGGCGCGGTCTGTCTGTGATTGGGGCCAGGGCGGGGTCTGTCTGTGATTGGGGCCAGGGCGGGGTCTGTCTGTGATTGGGGCCGGGGCGGGGTCTGTCTGTGATTAGAGCCAGTGCGGGGTCTGTCTGTGATTGGGGCCAGGGCGGGGTCTGTCTGTGATTGGGGCCAGGGCGGGTCTGTCTGTGATTGGGGCCAGGGCAGGGTCTGTCTGTGATTGGGGCCAGGGCGGGGTCTGTCTGTGATTGGGGCCAGGGCGGGTCTGTCTGTGATTCGAGCCAGGGCGGGGTCTGCCTGTGATTGGGGCCAGGGCGGGTCTGTCTGTGATTCGAGCCAGGGCGGGGTCTGTCTATGATTGAGGCCAGGGCGGGGACTGTCTGTGATTGGGGCCACGGCGGGGTCTGTCTGTGATTGGGGCCAGGGCGGGGTCTGTCTGTGATTGGGGCCAGGGCGAGGTCTGTCTGTGATTGGGGCCAGGGCGGGGTCTGTCTCTGATTGAGGCCAGGGCGGGGTCTGTCTGTGATTGGGGCCACGGCGGGGTCTGTCTGTGATTGGGGCCAGGGCGGGGTCTGTCTGTGATTGGGGCCAGGGCGGGGTCTGTCTGTGATTGGGGCCCAGGCGGGGTCTGTCTTTGATTGGTGCCCGGTCGGGGTCTGACTGTGATTGGGGCCACGGCGGGGTCTGTCTGTGATTGGGGCCAGGGCGCGGTCTGCCTCTGATTGGGGCCAGTGCGGGTCTGTCTGTGATTGGGGCCAGGGCGGGGTCTGTCTGTGATTGGGGCCCGGGAGGGGTCTGTCTGTGATTGGGGCCAGGGCGGGGTCTGTCTGTGATTGGGGCCAGGGCGGGGTCTGTCTGTGATTGGGGCCAGGGCGGGGTCTGTCTGTGATTGGGGCCAGGGCGGGGTCTGTCTGTGATTGGGGCCAGGGCGGGGTCTGTCTGTGATTGGGGCCAGGGCGGAGTCTGTCTGCGATCGAGGCCGGGGGCGCGATGGTTCTGTCTGTGATTGGGGCCAGGGCGGGGTCTGTCTGTGATTGGGGCCAGGGCGGGGTCTGTCCGTGATTGGGGCCAGGGCGGGGTCTGTCTGTGATTGGGGCCAGGGCGGGGTCTGTCTGTGATTGGGGCCAGGGCGGGGTCTGTCTGTTATTGGGGCCAGGGTGAGGTCTGTCCGTGACTGGGGCCAGGGCGGGGTCTGTCTGTGATTGGGGCCAGGGCGGGGTCTGTCTGTGATTGGGGCCAGGGCGGGGTCTGTCTGTGATTGGGGCCAGGGCGGGGTCTGTCTGTGACTGGGGCCAGGGCGGGGTCTGTCTGTGATTGGGGCCAGGGCGGGGGCCTGTCTGTGATTGGGGCCAGGGCGAGGTCTGTCCGTGACTGGGGCCAGGGCGGGGTCTGTCTGTGATTGGGGCCAGGGCGGGGTCTGTCTGTGATTGGGGCCAGGGCGGGGTCTGTCTGTGACTGGGGCCAGGGCGAGGTCTGTCTGTGATTGGGGCCAGGGCGGGGTCTGTCTGTTATTGGGGCCAGGGCGGGGTCTGTCTGTGATTGGGGCCAGGGCGGGGTCTGTCTGTGATTGGGGCCGGGGCGAGGTCTGTCCGTGACTGGGGCCAGGGCGGGGTCTGTCTGTGATTGGGGCCAGGGCGGGGTCTGTCTGTGATTGGGGCCAGGGCGGGGTCTGTCTGTGATTGGGGCCAGGACGGGGTCTGTCTGTGACTGGGGCCAGGGCGGGGTCTGTCTGTGATTGGGGCCGGGGCGGGTCTATCTGTGATTGGGGCCAGGGCGGGGTCTGTCTGTGATTAGAGCCAGGGCGGGGTCTGTCTGTGATTGGGGCCAGGGCGGAGTCTGTCTGCGATCGAGGCCGGGGGCGCGATGGTTCTGTCTGTGATTGGGGGCGGGCTGGGTTCTGTCTGTGATTGGGGCCAGGGCGGGGTCTGTCTGTGATTGGGGCCAGGGCGGGGTCTGTCTGTGATTGGGGCCAGGGTGGGTTCTGTCTGTGATTGGGGCCAGGGCGGGGTCTGTCTGTGATTGGGGCCAGTGCGGGGTCTGTCTGTGATTGGGGCCAGGGCAGGGTCTGTCTGTGATTGGAGCCAGGGCGGGGTCTGTCTGTGATTGGGGCCAGGGCAGGGTCTGTCTGTGATTGGGGCCAGAGCGGGGTCTGTCTGTGATTGGGGCCAGGGCGGGGTCTGTCTGTGATTGGGGCCAGGGCGGGGTCTGTCTGTGATTGGGGCCAGGGCGGGGTCTGTCTGTGATTGGAGCCAGGGCGGGGTCTGTCTGTGATTGGGGCCAGGGCGGGTCTGTCTGTGATTGGGGCCAGAGCGGGGTCTGTCTGTGATTGGAGCCAGGGCGGGGTCTGTCTGTGATTGGGGCCAGGGCGGGGTCTGTCTGTGATTGGGGCCAGGGCGGGGTCTGTCTGTGATTGGGGCCAGGGCGGGGTCTGTCTGTGATTGGGGCCCAGGCGGGGTCTGTCTGTGATTGGGGCCGGGGCGGGGTCTGTCTGTGATTGGGGCCGGGGCGGGGTCTGTCTGTGACTGGGGCCCAGGCGGGGTCTGTCTGTGATTGGGGCCAGGGCAGGGTCTGTCTGTGATCGGTGCCAGGGCGGGGTCTGTCTGTGATTAAGGCCAGCGCGGGGTCTGTCTGTGATTGGGGCGGGGCCTGTCTCTGATTGGGGCCAGGGCGTTGTCTGTCTGTGATTGGGGCCAGGGCGGCGTCTGTCTGTGATTGGGGCCAGGGCGGGGTCTGTCTGTGATTGGGGCCAGGGCGGGGTCTGTCTGTGATTAGAGACAGGGCGGGGTCTGTCTGTGATTGGGGCCGGGGCGGGGTCTGTCTGTGATTGGGGCCAGGGCGGGGTCTGCGTGTGATTGGGGCCAGGGCGGGGTCTGTCTGTGATTGGGGCCAGGGCGGGGTCTGTCTGT
Organism: Somniosus microcephalus; assembly: GCF_052327205.1. Classification (NCBI taxonomy): domain Eukaryota; kingdom Metazoa; phylum Chordata; class Chondrichthyes; order Squaliformes; family Somniosidae; genus Somniosus; species Somniosus microcephalus. The sequence goes on along the minus strand of NC_141001.1, from coordinate 9,192,333 downwards.
GATTGGGGCCAGGGCGGGGTCTGCGTGTGATTGGGGCCAGGGCGGGGTCTGCCTGTGATTGGGGCCAGGGCGGGGTCTGTCTGTGATTGGGGCCAGGGCGGGGTCTGTCTGTGATTGGGGCCAGGGCGGGGTCTCTCTGTGATTGGGGCCAGGGCAGGGTCTTTCTGTGATTGGGGCCAGGGCGGGGGCCTGTCTGTGAATGGGGCCAGGGCGGGGTCTGTCTGTGATTGGGGCCAGGGCGGGGTCTGCCTGTGATTGGGGCCAGGGCGGGGTCTGTCTGTGATTGGGGCCAGGGCGGGGTCTGTCTGTGATTGGGGCCAGGGCGGGGTCTGCGTGTGATTGGGGCCAGGGCGGGGTCTGCCTGTGATTGGGGCCAGGGCGGGGTCTGTCTGTGATTGGGGCCAGGGCGGGGTCTGTCTGTGATTGGGGCCAGGGCGGGGTCTCTCTGTGATTGGGGCCAGGGCAGGGTCTTTCTGTGATTGGGGCCAGGGCGGGGGCCTGTCTGTGATTGGGGCCAGGGCGGGGTCTGTCTGTGATTGGGGCCAGGGCGGGGTCTGCCTGTGATTGGGGCCAGGGCGGGGTCTGTCTGTGATTGGGGCCAGGGCGGGGTCTGTCTGTGATTGGGGCCAGGGCGGGGTCTGCCTGTGATTGGGGCCAGGGCGGGGTCTGCCTGTGATTGGGGCCAGGGCGGGGTCTGTCTGTGATTGGGGCCAGGGCAGCGTCTTTCTGTGATTGGGGCCAGGGCGGGGTCTGTCTGTGATTGGGGCCAGGGCGGGGTCTGTCTGTGATTGGGGCCAGGGCGGGGTCTGTCTGTGATTGGGGCCAGGGCGGGGTCTGTCTGTGATTGGGGCCAGGGCGAGGTCTGTCTGTGACTGGGGCCAGGGCGGGGTCTGTCTGTGAATGGGGCCAGGGCGGGGTCTGTCTGTGATTGGGGCCAGGGCGGGGTCTGTCTGTGATTGGGGCCAGGGCGGGGTCTATCTGTGACTGGGGCCAGGGCGGGGTCTGTCTGTGATTGGGGCCAGGGCGGGGTCTGTCTGTGATTGGGGCCAGGGCAGGGACTGTCTGTGATCGGGGCCAGGGCGGGGTCTGTCTGTGATTGGGGCGGGGCCTGGCTGTGATTGAGGCCAGCGCGGGGTCTGTCTGTGATTGGGGCGGGGCCTGTCTGTGATTGGGGCCAGGGCGGGGTCTGTCTGTGATTGGGGCCAGGGCGGGGTCTGTCTGGGATTGGAGACAGGGCGGGGTCTGTCTGTGATTGGGGCCGGGGCGGGGTCTGTCTGTGATTGGGGCCGGGGCGGGGTCTGTCTGTGATTGGGGCCAGGGCGGGGTATGTCTGTGATTGGGGCCAGGGCGGGGTCTGTCTGTGATTGGGGCCAGGGCGGGGACTGTCTGTGATTGGGGCCAGGGCGGGATCTGTCCGTGATCTGGGCCAGGGCGGGGTCTGCCTGTGATCGGGGCGGGGTCTGTCTGTGATTAGAGCCAGGGCGGGGTCTGTCTGTGATTGGGGCCAGGGCGGGGTCTGTCTGTGATTGGGGCCAGGGTCTGTCTGTGATTAGAGCCAGGGCGGGGTCTGTCTGTGATTGGGGCCAGGGCGGGGCCTGTCTGTGATTGGGGCCAGAGCGGGGTCTGTCTGTGATTGGGGCCAGGGCGGGGTCTGTCTGTGATTGGGGCCAGGGCGGGTCTGTCTGTGATTGGGGCCGGGGCGGGGTCTGTCTGTGATTAGAGCCAGGGCGGGGTCTGTCTGTGATTGGGGCCAGGGCGGGGCCTGTCTGTGATTGGGGCCAGGGCAGGGTCTATCTGTGATTGGGGCCGGGGCGGGGTCTGTCTGTGATTGGGGCCAGGGCGGGGTCTGTCTGTGATTGGGGCCAGGGCGGGGTCTGCCTGTGATTGGAGCCAGGGCGGGGTCTGTCTGTGATTGGGGCCAGGGCAGGGTCTGTCTGTGATCGGGGCCAGGGCGGGGTCTGTCTGTGATCAGGGCCAGGGCGGGGTCTGTCTGTGATTGGGGCCGGGGCAGGGTCTGTCTGTGATTAGAGCCAGGGCGGGGTCTGTCTGTGATTGGGGCCAGGGCGGGGCCTGTCTGTGATTGGGGCCAGGGCAGGGTCTGTCTGTGATCGGGGCCAGGGCGGGGTCTGTCTGTGATCAGGGCCAGGGCGGGGTCTGTCTGTGATTGGGGCCAGGGCGGGGTCTGTCTGTGGTTGGGGCCAGGGCGGGGTCTGTCTGTGATTGGGGCCAGGGCAGGGTCTGTCTGTGATCGGGGCCAGGGCGGGGTCTGTCTGTGATCAGGGCCAGGGCGGGGTCTGTCTGTGATTGGGGCCGGGGCAGGGTCTGTCTGTGATTAGAGCCAGGGCGGGGTCTGTCTGTGATTGGGGCCAGGGCGGGGCCTGTCTGTGATTGGGGCCAGGGCAGGGTCTGTCTGTGATCGGGGCCAGGGCGGGGTCTGTCTGTGATCAGGGCCAGGGCGGGGTCTGTCTGTGATTGGGGCCGGGGCAGGGTCTATCTGTGATTGGGGCCGGGGCGGGTCTGTCTGTGATTGGGGCCAGGGTGGCTCTGTCTGTGATTGGGGCCAGGGCGGGGTCTGTCTGTGATTGGGGCCAGGGCGGGGTCTGTCAGCGATCGAGGCCGGGGGCGGGGTGATTCTGTCTGTGATTGGAGGCGGGCTGGGGTCGGTCTGTGATTGGGGGCGGGCTGGGTTCTGTCTGCGATTGGGGCCAGGGCGGGGTCTGTCTGTGATTGGGGCCGGGGCGGGGTCTGTCTGTGATTGGGGCCAGGGCGGGGTCTGTCTGATTGGGGCCAGGACGGGGTCTGTCTGTGAATGGGGCCAGGGCGGGGTCTGTCTGTGATTGGGGCCAGGGCGGGTCTGTCAGTGATTGGGGCCAGGGCGGGGTCTGTCTGTGATTAGAGCCAGGGCGGGGTCTGTCTGTGATTGGGGCCAGGGCGGGGTCTGCCTGTGATTGGGGCCAGGGCGGGGTCTGCCTGTGATTGGGGCCAGGGCGGGGTCTGTCTGTGATCGGGGCCAGGGCGGGGTCTGTCTGTGATTGGGGCCAGGGCGGGTCTGTCTGTGATCGGGGCCAGGGCGGGGTCTGTCTGTGATTGGGGCCAGGGCGGGGTCTGTCTGTGATTGGGGCCAGGGCGGGTCTGTCTGTGATCGGGGCCAGGGCGGGGTCTGTCTGTGATTGGGGCCAGGGCGGGGTCTGTCTGTGATTGGGGCCAGGGCGGGTCTGTCTGTGATTGGGGCCAGGGCAGGGTCTGTCTGTGATTGGGGCCAGGGCGGGGTCTGTCTGTGATTGGGGCCAGGGCGGGGTCTGTCTGTGATTGGGGCCAGGGCGGGTCTGTCTGTGATTAGAGCCAGGGCGGGGTCTGCCTGTGATTGGGGCCAGGGCGGGGTCTGTCTGTGATCGGGGCCAGGGCGGGGTCTGTCTGTGATCGGGGCCAGGGCGGGGTCTGTCTGTGATTGGGGCCAGGGCGGGGTCTGTCTGTGATTGGGGCCAGGGCGGGTCTGTCTGCGATTGGGGCCAGGGCAGGGTCTGTCTGTGATTGGGGCCAGGGCAGGGTCTGTCTGTGATTGTAGCCAGGGCGGGGTCTGTCTGTGATTGGGGCCAGGGCGGGGTCTGTCTGTGATTGGGGCCCGGGCGTGGTCTGTCTATGATTGGGGCCAGGGCGGGGTCTGTCTGTGATTGGGGCCAGGGCGGGGTGTGCCTGTGATTGGGGCCAGGGCGGGGTCTGTCTGTGATTGGGGCCAGGGCGGGGTCTGTCTGTGATTGGGGCCAGGGCAGGGTCTGTATGTGATTGGGGCCAGGGCGGGGTCTGTCTGTGATTGGAGCCAGGGCGGGGTCTGTCCGTGATTGGGGCCAGGGCGGGGTCTGTCTGTGATTGGGGCCAGGGCGGGGTCTGTCTGTGATTGGGGCCAGGGCGGGGTCTGTCTGTGATTGGGGCCCGGGCGGGGTCTGTCTGTGATTGGGGCCAGGGCGGGGTCTGTCTGTGATTAGAGACAGGGCGGGGTCTGTCTGTGATTGGGGCCAGGGCGGGGTCTGTCTGTGATTGGGGCCAGGGCGGGGTCTGTCTGTGATTGGGGCCAGGGCGGGGTCTGTCTGTGATTGGGGCCAGGGCGGGGTCTGTCTGTGATTGGGGCCAGGGTGGTGTCTGTCTGTGATTGGGGCCAGGGCAGGGTCTGTCTGTGATTGGGGCCAGGGCGGGGTCTGTCTGTGATTGGGGCCAGGGCCGGGTCTGTTTGTGATTAGAGCCAGGGCGGGTCTGTCTGTGATTGGGGCCAGGGCGCGGTCTGTCTGTGATTGGGGCCAGGGCGGGTCTGTCTGTGATTGGGGCCAGGGCAGGGTCTGTCTGTGATTGGGGCCAGGGCGGGGTCTGTCTGTGATTGGGGCCAGGGCGGGGTCTGTCTGTGATTGGGGCCAGGGCGGGGTCTGTCTGTGATTGGGGCCAGGGCGGGTCTGTCTGTGATTAGTGCCAGGGCGGGGTCTGCCTGTGATTGGGGCCAGGGCGGGGTCTGTCTGTGATCGGGGCCAGGGCGGGGTCTTTCTGTGATTGGGGCCAGGGCGCGGTCTGTCTGTGATTGGGGCCAGGGCGGGGTCTGTCTGTGATCGGGGCCAGGGCGGGGTCTGTCTGTGATTGGTCCAGGGTGGGGTCTGTCTGTGATTGGGGCCGGGGCGGGGTCTGTCTGTGATTGGGGCAGGGCGGGGTCTGTCTGTGATTGGGGCCGGGGCGAGGTCTGTCTGTGATTGGGGCCGTGGCGGGGTCTGTCTGTGATTGGGGCCAGCGTCTGTCTGTGATTGGGGCCAGGGCAGGGTCTGTCTGTGATCGGGGCCAGGGCGGGGTCTGTCTGTGATTGGGGCCAGGGCGGGGTCTGTCTGTGATCGGGGCCAGAGCGGGGTCTGTCTGTGATTGGAGCCAGGGCGGGGTCTGTCTGTGATTGGGGCCAAGGTGGGGTCTTTCTGTGATTGGGGCCAGGGCGGGGTCTGTCTGTGATTGGAGCCAGGGCGGGGTCTGTTTGTGATTGGGGCCAGGGCGGAGTCTGTCTGTGATTGGGGCCAGGGCGGAGTCTGTCTGTGATCGGGGCCAGGGCGGGGTCTGTCTGTGATTAGAGCCAGGGCGGGGTCTGTCTGTGATTGGGGCCAGGGCGGGGTCTGTCTGTGATTGGGGCCAGGGCGGGGTCTGTCTGTGATTGGGGCCAGGGCAGGGTCTGTCTGTGATTGGGGCCAGGGCGGGGTCTGTCTGTGATTGGGGCCAGGGCGGGGTCTGTCTGTGATTGGGTCCAGGGCGGGGCCTGTCTGCAATCAGGACGGGGGTGGTGGGGAGGGGGTGGTCTGTCTGCGATTGGGGCTGGGGCGGGGTCTGTCTGTGATCGGGTGGTTATGTCCCCGATCAGGGCCAGGGGTGGGGTCTGTCTGCGATCGTGGGTGTGGGGTGGGGAGGGGGGTCTGTCTGCGATCGGGGCGGTGGGGAGGGGGGTCTGTCTGCGATCGGGGGGTTCTGTCTGCGATCGGGGCTGGGGCGGATTCTGTCTGCAATCGGGTGGTTATGTCTGTTGAAGCCGTGATTCTTAAAGTATGGTGTTTTCCAATAACTAGACGGAGGCTGTGAATTAACAATCAACAGGTGTTTACTGGAGGAGGGTAGTCTAAAGACTAACAGTACAGAGGCATGCTCAAGGCTTATATACAGGTGTGGTCACTGCCGGTACTACAGTATACAGGAGCTGTAAAAGTAGTTCTCTCTTAAAGGTAGATACACTACAATTCCTCCCCTTTTAGATTAACAGTACCCATAACATTCAAATAACAGTTAACACTTTAACATGCACATTTAACTGAAATAGTCCATTTATAGATTCAGTCTTTGGGGTGGCTTCCTGACCCTTTCTGGATAGCGCCTTTACTGAGTGTCTTGTTCTTGGTGCGGAGGCGATTCTGGCCCCCTTTTGTCGGTTAGTTCATCAGTTTCCGCTGCTACTGTTTCTGGGGTAGATGCTACCGGTATGTCGGGTTCATCCCCAGGTACGTGAGCCATGGGGTTGACTTGTTTCTGTGACGCTAGGATCTGGTAGACGTGGCGTCTCACAATGTTCTCCCCGACATCCACTGTGTACATTAGTGGCCCCTGCCGTGTGCATATCGTTCCGGGTTGCCATTTCTCTGTTCGGTAGTCACGGGCCAAGACTGGTTGTCCTACATTGAAGCTCCTTGTCGGCTTCTCATTGATGTGCTGGAATTGCTTATCCTCAACATTTCTTCGCACATTTGGTCTGAGCAAATCCAGATGAGATCTCAACCTTCGGTTAAAGAACATTGTACTGGCCGCGCTAGACGTGCTCCTATCTAGCTATCCAGCAAGTTAAACACTCATTCAAAATAATTCTTCTGAAGCCGTTTGCTGTTTTGAAGCTTTACTTGAACAAATTTGTGAAACTGTAAACAAAGACAAAGTATGTTTTGTACATAAACTGAGTACTATACATTCGATATTACATAAGATATAAACATATTTACAACAGTAGAATAGACTAATTGTATAACTAACTAACATTTGAACTAACTTCTGTAACTATTAAATATTAACCTTTTATAAACATAGTATTATCAAAATATTACTCTGACAACATTGCTATTATGCTAAGAACCAAAGATACTCACAGATATTGCGCTTGGCCTAACATATGAAATCAGATTACATTAGATTGTAAATGGAATCTCTCATGGCAGATTCTCCATTGCTCAAGTCAGGTTCTTCCTGGCAAAACTGCTTCCTGGGGTCAACAGGAAGAAAGGTAGGAAGGTCAAATGAGCTCTCACAGGAAGAAAGGAACAAAGGTCAAATGACCTCACACAGGAAGAAAGATCAGATGACCTTTCCAGCATACAAACTGTTAACACAATAACCACCACCAGAGGGTGCTATTGCATGTAAAAATGTCCAGAATGTCACATAATGTCCATCGGTCCAGAACAAACATCATGGCCAGGGTCTGGTTGGTAACTGCATGTGTTGCATTTCTGTAGGCTAACAGGAAGTTGTCCACCTTATGCTGTAGTGGAATGTGATCATCGCACATGGCCCTTATCGCCTTTTTAAAGGTTTGTACGAACCTCTCAGCCAATCCATTTGTGGCTGGATGATACGGGGCGGATGTGTAATGCCTTACCCCATTCCTTTTCATAAATTTCCGAAACTCTTCAGACACAAACTGTGGTCCGTTATCAGAGCAAATCTGCTCTGGCAAGCCGTTCCTTGCAGATATGGTCCGTAGGACTGCAATCGTTTTCTCTGTAGTTGTGGAGGACATTTTGATCACCTCAGGCCATTTCGAGTGCGCATCCACTGCTATTAGGAACATTGAGTCCATGAATGGACCAGCAAAATCAATATGCACCCATTGCCATGGAGAGGAGGGCCACTCCTATGGGTGTAGAGGGGCATGTGGTGGTGCATTTTGGACCTTCTGGCATCCTGAGCAGCTCTTTGTTAGGTCCTCGATTTGTTGATCGATCCCCGGCCACCACACATAAGCCCTAGCAAGGCTTTTCATTTTCACCCCTCCCAGATGGCCTTCGTGAAGCTCATTGAGCACTCTCTCCCTTAACTTGGGTGGAATTACCACTCGGGATCCACACATCAAGGTCCCCTGGCATACTGACAGCTGTTCTCTTCTGGATGAGAATGCTGACAACAGTGAGTCGCCATGTGTTGGCCATCCCTTCACCGTCAAATCATATACCCGAGACAGTGTCGGATCATTTCGGGTCTCCTTCTCTATATCCGCGTTAGTTACTGGCAAGCGTTCAATTATCGACGAATAAAATATTTCGACAGGGTCCACTGCTGGTGCTTCCTCCACAGTAGGCAGTGGCAGGCGTGATAGCCCATCAGCGTTTCCATGCTGTTTCGTGCCCTTATACTCTATTTCATATTGGTTCGCCCCCTAGAAAAAGGGGCCATCTTTGCAGCCGTTGTGCATTCATCACCGGAACGCCCTTCTTTGGATTAAAGATGGAGACAAGTGGTTGGTGGTCAGTCAGCAAGGTGAACTTCTGCCCATGCAGGTAGTGGTTGAATTTTTTTACTTCCCATACTAGGCTGAGGGCCTCCCTGTCAATCTGGGCGTAGTTGCGCTCGGCTGAGGTTAGTGACCGAGACGCAAAGGGTACTGGCCTTTCCAACCCGTCTGGGAATTTGTGCGACAGCACCGCTCCAATACCATAGGGTGATGCATCACACGCCAACCAAATTGGTAGTGCTGGGTTGAAATGGGCCAACACCTCTTTTGATGTGATCAATTCTTTGCACTTTTGGAAAGCTCGTTTACATTCGTCATTCCACTTCCATGATACCCCCGTTTGCAGTAGGGTGTTCTGTGGGTGTAATACTGCAGATAAATTTGGTAAGAACTTAAGGTAGTAGTTCACCAGCCAGAGAAACGACCTCAGTTGTGACTCATTTTCCGGTGCTGGAGCCTTGACTACTGCCTCAATCTTTTCAGGGGACTTATGTAACCCCTCTTCATCAATAACATGGCCACAATACGAGATCTGCTTCTGAAAAAACTCGCACTTGTGGCGATTAGCTCGTAGCCCATATTCCTTTAATCTAGTGAGCACCTTCTCCAGGTTGGTGAGGTGATCACTGTCATTTTTGCCCGTGACCAGGATGTCGTCCAAATAACACTGGATCCCTGGAATCCCTTGCAGGACTTGATCCATTGCCCTTTGCCAAATAGCCGGAGCCGATGCTACCCCGAACACCAGCCGGTTGTATTGGTAGAGACCTTTATAAGTGTTGATCGTGAGGTATTGTTTTGAAGCTTCTTCTACCTCCATTTGCAGGTACGCCTGGGCCAGATCTATCTTAGTGAAGCGTTTACCTCCAGATAGCAAGGCGAAAATATCTTTAATCCGTGGAGGCGGATATTGTACCGTGTGAAGGACTGGGTTCACTGTCACCTTAAAATCCCCACAGATGCGGACCTTCTTTGGTTCCCCAGGCGTATTACTCAACGACCTCTTCATTACAGGAACGATGGGTGTAGCCCACTCGCTCCAGTCCACTTTGGACAGTATTCCTGAACGTTCCAAACCTTCCAGCTCTGCTTCGACGGCTGGTCGGATCGCATAAGGCACCGGTCTGGCCTTAAAAAACTTTGGGCTTGCATTTTCCTCTATTTTAATGATCGCTGTTATGCCTTTTAGTGTTCCGAGTCCCTCCTGGAACACTTCTTGTGCGTCAGTTAGCATTTTTGACAGTCGTCCAGGTGTGACGTCATCATCCTTTTTGGCCTCAACCTTCAGTGCCTGTATGGAATGCCAATCTAATTGTATCTTCCGGATCCATTCACGTCCTCGTAGTGGTGATCCTCCATCTGGCAATACATATAGGTCCATTTTTGGTATTTCCTGGCCTTTGTCTATCACGTTCACCCTTATTGTTCCTTTGGGGTAGACTTTTTGCCCCATGTACGTCTTCAAGACAATCTCTGTAGCTTTCAAGGGTATATGTGAGAATAGCTGCTTGTAGTCCCTTCGGTTTATGACTGTTAGGGCTGATCCTTGAGCGTGACCCAGATAGTCTGGTGATCCTCCATTTTGATTACCTTAAGTAGTTTCAGACAACCCAGCTCCTTGCTTCCGGAGTCTGTATCACTTTTCTGTTCGTCTGAACTACTGTCCATCACCTTATGTACCTTTTTGTACTTCTCCTGTGGAGATTTCTTGCTGCTGGTTTTCTTCCCTGACCTGCAGACTCTTGCTATGTGTCCTGCTTTTCCACACTGTCTGCACACTTGGTCCTTGAACCAACAATCCTTCTGGTCGTGTGTTGTTCTGCCGCAGCGATAACACTTCCCTGCTCCATATGACATTTCATTGGTGCCATATTCTTGCGGTCTCTGTTGTATCTCTGCAGCGCCCCGTGCGGCTGCTTCGTGTGATACTGCCATGCTGAAAGCCTTGTCCAGCGTAAGATCCTTTTCTGATAGAAGCTGTTTCTGGGTTCCTTCACTTTGAAGCCCACACACAAACTTGTCCCTTAACGTATCTGCTAGTCCCATTCCAAACTGGCAGTGTTTCGATAGCTTACGCAGTTCCGTTAAATACTCAGCATTACTTTCATCTTTATGCTGGTTCCTTTTGTGAAACTTAAATCTTTCTGCTATCAGCAGCGGTGTGGGGTTTAAGTGGTCCTGTAGGATTTCCACTATGCTTTCGAAATCCTTATCCACTGGCTTCTCTGTGGTTATTAGGTTTCGCAGTAAACCATAAGTTTTTGCACCCATGGAATTTAACAAAACCAGTGCTTTCCTAGCATCTGACACTTCATTCGCCTTGCAGTACACCTCAATGCGTTCCACATATGTCGCCCAATCTTCAACTTCAATGTCGAACGCAGTGACACTGCCACTCTTCGGCATCCCTGGGTGTGGTTAAATCATCTAAAATGGCGTCTCCCGCGCTCTCCCTTCTTCTCCGCTGGCTCAAAATGGCGTCTCCCGTGCTTTCCTTTCTTCCCGCGCTCGCCCTTCTTCTCTGCTGCGGCTTCAAAAATGGCGTCTCCCGCGCTCTCCCTTCTTCTCCGTGGCTCCAATGGTGTCTCCCGCGCTTCCTTTCTTCCCCCGCGGACGCTGCTCAGCCCTTGAGCCCTGGCTGCGCTCTGTGCATTCTCCTGTGCGCCTCTCTCGTTGCCGCCGCTCGGTCCTGAACCCCGGCTGTGCTTTACCCTCTCTCTCTTTTTGTTTTCCGTCGCCGGCGCTTGGTCTTAAACCCTCGGCTGCGCCCTGTGCGCTTTACCCTCTCTCTTACCCCGTCGACGCTGCTCGGCCTTTTCTGTGCCGTCGGTTGGCTCCAGCCGCCGCTGTCCGGGAAGGGTCTGCGCTGTACCTGTTGCCAGTCTGTTGCTGGATCGTCGTGGCTGGAGAACCAAGCCCAGCTCTCAACAGCCTCCCCTGCGATGCTCACTCTCTGCCGGATGACTGGGCAGTTGCTCATGGTCGACGCCCGTGCTTCTGGCCTCGAATTTCTTCCACCATCCTCCCGGAGCGAATCCTTGAAAGGAAATGCAGAGTTGCAGGTAGATTCGAATCGACCTCGTCGCCACTGTTGAATCCGTGATTCTTAAAGTATGGTGTTTTCCAATAACTAGACGGAGGCTGTGAATTAACAATCAACAGGTGTTTACTGGAGGAGGGTAGTCTAAAGACTAACAGTACAGAGGCATGCTCAAGGCTTATATACAGGTGTGGTCACTGCCGGTACTACAGTATACAAGAGCTGTAAAAGTAGTTCTCTCTTAAAGGTACATACATTACAATGTCCGCAATCGGGGTCTGTCTGCGATCGGGGGGGTGGGGAGGGGGTTCTGTCTGCGATCGGGGCCGGGGGCAGTAGCCTGGTTCAAGGGAGGCCCAGGGCATCGATCTGAAGCCCACGGAAGCACTCCCGGCCCTCCTGGAGCACAAGGAAATCTGAAAGTTAAATTTTAAACTTACCTGCTTACCAGGAGCCAGCTCTGGGCAAGTTTTGCCTGATGGTGGAGCTGACGCGGCCCTCCCACTCAGGTCTCAGCTTGAAATAGCACATCAATTCCTGATGACATCATTGGTCCCAATTGGCATATTTAAAACGGGACCCCGCTTCATTCCTGAGGGTGTCCTGCTCGTCTTCTCGAAATAGCATGTTAATACTGGGACACGCCGGGAACGAAGCGGGATCGGTGGGGGTAACTGGTGTAGTGTATGTACCTTTAAGAGAGAACTACTTTTACAGCTCCTGTATACTGTAGTACCGGCAGTGACCACACCTGTATATAAGCCCTGAGCAGGCATCTGTACTGTTAGTTATTAGACTACCCTCATCCAGTAAACACCTGTTGATTGTTGATCTGCAGTCTCCGTCTATTTATTGAAGGACACCATACCTTAAGATTCACGGATTTAATAGTGGCGACGAGGTCGATTCGAACCTACCTGCAACTCTGCATTTCCTCCCAAGGATTCGCTCCTGGAGGACAGTGAAAGAAAGTCGAGGCCAGAAGCACGGGCGTCGACCACGAGCAACCGCCCAGTCATCCGGCAGAGAGTGAGCATCGCAGGGGAGGCTGTTGAGAGCTGGGCTTGGTTCTCCAGCCACGACGATCCAGCAACAGGCTGGCAACAGGTACAGCGCAGACCCTTCCCGGACAGCGGCGGCTGGAGCCGACCAACGGCACAGAAAAGGCCGAGCAGCGTCGACGGGGTTAGAGAGAGGGTAAAGCGCACAGGGCGCAGCCGGGGGTTGAAGACCGAGCGCCGGCGACGGTAAACAAAAAGAGAGGGTAAAGCACAGCCGGGGTTCAGGACCGAGCGGCAGCAACGAGAGAGGCACACAGGAAAACGCGCAGATCGCAGCCAGGGCTCAAGGGCTGAGCAGCGTCCGTGGGGGAAGAAAGGAAGCGTGGGAGATGCCATTTGAGCCGCGGAGAAGAAGGGAGAGCGTGGGAGACGCCATTTTTGAAGCCGCAGCAGAGAAGAAGGGTGAGCGCGGGGAGAAAGGGAAGCGTGGGAGACGCCATTTTGAGCCAGCGGAGAAGAAGGGAGAGTGCGGGAGATGCCATTTTAGCCAGTCTAACCACACCCAGGGATGCCAAAGAGTGGCAGTGTCACAGCGTTCGACAATGAAGTCGAAGATTGGGCGACATATGTGGAACACATTGAGGTGTACTGCAAGGCGAATGAAGTGCCAGATGCCAGGAAAGCACTGGTTTTGTTGAGTTCCATGGGTGCAAAAACGTATGGCTTACTGCGAAACCTAATAACCCCAGAGAAGCCAGTGGATAAGGATTTCGAAACCATAGTGGAAATCCTACAGGACCACTTAAATCCCACACCGCTGCTGATAGCAGAAAGATTTAAGTTTCACAAAAGGAACCAGCATAAAGACGAAAGTAATGCTGAGTAACGGAATTGCGCAAGCTATCGAAACACTGCCAGTTTGGATTGGGACTAGCAGATACATTAAGGGACAAGTTTGTGTGTGGGCTTCAAAGTGAAGGAACCCAGAAACGGCTTCTATCAGAAAAGGATCTTACGCTGGACAAGGCTTTCAGCATGGCAGTATCACACGAAGCAGCCGCACGGGGCGCTGCACAGATACAACAGAGACCGCAAGAATATGGCACCAATGAAATGTCATATGGAGCAGGGAAGTGTTATCGCTGCGGCAGAACAACACACGACCAGAAGGATTGTTGGTTCAAGGACCAAGTGTGCAGACAGTGTGGAAAAGCAGGACACATAGCAAGAGTCTGCAGGTCGGGGGAGAAAACCAGCAGCAAGAAATCTCCACAGGAGAAGTACAAAAAGGTACATAAGGTGACGGAGTGTAGTTCAGACGAACAGAAAAGTGATACAGACTCCGGAAGCAAGGAGCTGGGTTGTCTGAAACTACATAAGGTAATCAAAATGGAGGATCACCAGACTATCTGGGTCACGCTCAAGATAGACGGAGTCCAAGTGAAAATGGAATTGGACACAGGATCAGCCCTAACAGTCATAAACTGAAGGGACTACAAGCGGCTATTCTCACATATACCCTTGAGACCTACAGAGATTGTCTTGAAGACGTACAAGGGGCAAAAAGTCTACCCCAAAGGAAAAATAAGGGTGAACGTGATATACAACAGCCAGGAAATACCTAAAATGGACCTTTCTGTAGTGCCAGATGGAGGACCACCACTACTAGGACGTGAATGGATCCGGAAGATACAATTAGATTGGCATTCCATACAGGCACTGACGGTAGAGGCCAAAAAGGATGACGACGTCACACCTGGACGACTGTCAAAATTGCTAACTGACACACAAGAAGTGTTCCAGGAGGGACTCGGAATACTAAAAGGCATAACAGCAATGATTTAAATAGAGGAAAATGCAAGCCCAAAGTTTTTTAAGGCCAGACCGGTGCCTTTTGCAATCCGCCCAGCCATCGAAGCAGAGCTGGAAGGTTTGGAACGTTCAGGAGTACTGTCCAAAGTGGACTGGAGCGAGTGGGCTACACCCATCGTTCCTGTAATGAAGAGGTCGTTGAGTAATACGCCTGGGGAACCAAAGAAGGTTCGCATCTGTGGGGACTTTAAGGTGACAGTGAACCCAGTCCTTCACACGGTACAATAGCCGCTTCCGCGGATTGAAGATATTTTCGCCTCGCTATCTGTAGGATAATGCTTCACTAAGATTGATCTGGCCCAGGCGTACCTGCAAATGGAGGAAGAAGAAGCCTTGAAGCAATACCTCACGATCAACACTCACAAAGGTCTCTTCCAATATAACCGGCTGGTGTTCGGGGGAGCATCGGCTCCGGCTATTTGGCAAAGGGAAATGGATCAAGTCCTGCAAGGGATTCCAGGGACCCAGTGTTATTTGGACGACATCCTGGTCACGGGTAAAAATGACCGTGATCACCTCGCCAACCTGGAGCAGGTGCTCACTAGATTGAAGGAATATGGGCTACGAGCTAATCGCCACAAATGTGAGTTTTTCCAGAAGCAGATCTCGTATTGTGGCCACGTTATTGATGAAGAGGGATTACATAAGTCCCCTGAAAAGATTGAGGCAGTAGTCAAGGCTCCAGCACCGGAAAATGTGTCACAACTGAGGTCGTTCCTCGGGCTGGTGAACTACTACCATAAGTTCTTACCAAATTTATCGACAGTATTACACCCAATGAACACCCTACTGCAAACGGGGGTATCATGGAACTGGAATGACGAATGTAAACGAGCTTTCCAGAAGTGCAAAGAATTGATCACATCAAAAGAGGTGTTGGCCCATTTCAACCCAGCACTACCAATTTGGTTGGCGTGTGATGCATCACCCTATGGTATTGGAGCGGTGCTGTCGCACAAATTCCCAGACGGGTTGGAGAGGCCAGTACCCTTTGCGTCTCGGTCACTAACCTCAGCCGAGCGCAACTACGCCCAGATTGACAGGGAGGCCCTCAGCCTAGTATGGGGAGTAAAAAAGTTCAACCAGTATCTGCACGGGCAGAAGTTCACCTTGCTGACTGACCACCAACAACTTGTCTCCATCTTTAATCCAAAGAAGGGCGTTCCGGTGATGACTGCGCAACGGCTACAAAGATGGCCCCTTTTTCTAGGGGCGAACCAATATGAAATAGAGTATAAGGGCACGAAACAGCATGGAAACGCTGATGGGCTATCACGCCTGCCACTGCCTACTGTGGAGGAAGCACCAGCAGTGGACCCTGTCGAAATATTTTATTCGTCGATAATTGAACGCTTGCCAGTAACTAACGCGGATATAGAGAAGGAGACCCGAAATGATCCGACATTGTCTCGTGTATATGATTTGACGGTGAAGGGATGGCCAACACATGGCGACTCACTGTTGTCAGCATTCTCATCCAGAAGAGAACAGCTGTCAGTATGCCAGGGGACAGTGATGTGTGGATCCCGAGTGGTAATTCCACCCAAGTTAAGGGAGAGAGTGCTCAATGAGCTTCACGAAGGCCATCTGGGAGGGGTGAAAATGAAAAGCCTTGCTAGGGCTTATGTGTGGTGGCCGGGAATCAATCAACAAATCGAGGACCTAACAAAGAGCTGCTCAGGATGCCAGAAGGTCCAAAATGCACCACCACATGCCCCTCTACACCCATGGGAGTGGCCTTCCTCTCCATGGCAACAGGTGCATATTGATTTTGCTGGTCCATTCATGGACTCAATGTTCTTAATAGCAGTGGATGCACACTCGAAATGGCCTGAGGTGATCAAAATGTCCTCCACCACCACGGAGAAAACGATTGCAGTCCTACGGACCATATTTGCCAGGAACGGCTTGCCAGAGCAGATTTGCTCTGACAACGGACCACAGTTTGTGTCCGAAGAGTTTCGGAAATTTATGAGAAGGAATGGGGTAAGGCATTACACATCCGCCCTGTATAATCCAGCCATAAATGGATTGGCTGAGAGGTTCGTACAAACCTTTAAAAAGGCAGTAAGGGCCATGTGCGATGACGACATTCCACTGCAGCATAAGGTGGACAATTTCCTGTTAGCCTACAGAAATGCGACACATACAGTTACCAACCAGACCCCGGCCATGATGTTCTTTAATCGAAGGTTGAGATCTCGTCTGGATTTGCTCAGACCAAATGTGCGAAGAAATGTTGAGAATAAGCAATTCCAGCACATCAATGAGAAGCCGACAAGGAGCTTCAATGTAGGACAACCAGTCTTGGCCCGCGACTACCGAACAGAGAAATGGCAACCCGGAACGATATGCACACGGCAGGGGCCACGAATGTACACATTGGATGTCGGGGAAAACATTGTGAGACGCCATGTCGACCAGATCCTAGCGTCACAGGAACGAGTCAACCCCATGTCTCGTGTACCTGGTGATGAACCCGACATACCGGTAGCATCTACCCCAGAAACAGTAGCATCGGAAACTGATGAACTAACCGACGACAGGGAGCCAGAATTGCCTCCGCACCAAGAACAAGACACTCAGGAAAGGCGCTATCCAGAAAGGATCAGGAAGCCGCCCCAAAGACTGAATCTATAAATGGACTATTTCAGTTAATGTGCATGTTAAAAGTGTTAACTGTTATTTGAATGTTATGGTACTGTTAATCTAAAAGGGGAGGAATTGTAGTGTACGTACCTTTAAGAGAGAACTACTTTTACAGCTCCTGTATACTGTAGTACCGGCAGTGACCACACTTGTATATAAGCCCTGAGCATGCCTCTGTACTGTTAGCTATTAGACTACCCTCATCCAGTGAACACCTGTTGATTGTTGATCTGCAGTCTCCGTCTATTTATTGAAGAACACCATACCTTAAGATTCACGGATTTAATAACTGGCATCTGTTATTTTAACTGCCCCCCTGCCAGGTTTCCGCCCAGAGTTTATTGACACTGCTGTGTCAGCCAATGTGTTGTACTGTGTCAGCCAATGAGTTGTACTGTGTCAGCCAATGAGTTGTACTGTGTCAGCCAATGTGTTGTACTGTGTCAGCCAATGTGTTGTACTGTGTCAGCCAATGTGTTGCACTGTGTCAGCCAATGTGTTGTACTGTGTCAGCCAATGAGCTGTACTGTGTCAGCCAATGAGTTGCACTGTGTCAGCCAATGAGCTGTACTGTGTCAGCCAATGTGTTGTACTGTGTCAGCCAATGTGTTGCACTGTGTCAGCCAATGTGTTGTACTGTGTCAGCCAATGTGTTGCACTGTGTCAGCCAATGTGTTGTACTGTGTCAGCCAATGTGTTGCACTGTGTCAGCCAATATGTTGTACTGTGTCAGCCAATGTGTTGTACTGTGTCAGCCAATGTGTTGTACTGTGTCAGCCAATGTGTTGTACTGTGTCAGCCAATGTGTTGCACTGTGTCAGCCAATGAGCTGTACTGTGTCAGCCAATGAGTTGTACTGTGTCAGCCAATGTGTTGCACTGTGTCAGCCAATGAGTTGTACTGTGTCAGCCAATGTGTTGTACTGTGTCAGCCAATGTGTTGTACTGTGTCAGCCAATGAGTTGTACTGTGTCAGCCAATGTGTTGTACTGTGTCAGCCAATGAGCTGTACTGTGTCAGCCAATGTGTTGTACTGTGTCAGCCAATGAGTTGTACTGTGTCAGCCAATGAGTTGCACTGTGTCAGCCAATGTGTTGTACTGTGTCAGCCAATGTGTTGTACTGTGTCAGCCAATGAGTTGTACTGTGTCAGCCAATGTGTTGCACTGTGTCAGCCAATGAGTTGTACTGTGTCAGCCAATGAGTTGTACTGTGTCAGCCAATGTGTTGCACTGTGTCAGCCAATGAGTTGTACTGTGTCAGCCAATGTGTTGTACTGTGTCAGCCAATGTGTTGTACTGTGTCAGCCAATGTGTTGTACTGTGTCAGCCAATGTGTTGTACTGTGTCAGCCAATGTGTTGTACTGTGTCAGCCAATGAGTTGTACTGTGTCAGCCAATGAGCTGTACTGTGTCAGCCAATGTGTTGTACTGTGTCAGCCAATGTGTTGTACTGTGTCAGCCAATGAGTTGTACTGTGTCAGCCAATGAGTTGTACTGTGTCAGCCAATGTGTTGTACTGTGTCAGCCAATGTGTTGTACTGTGTCAGCCAATGAGCTGTACTGTGTCAGCCAATGAGTTGTACTGTGTCAGCCAATGAGCTGTACTGTGTCAGCCAATGTGAAGTACTGTGTCAGCCAATGAGTTGTACTGTGTCAGCCAATGAGCTGTACTGTGTCAGCCAATGTGTTGTACTGTGTCAGCCAATGTGTTGTACTGTGTCAGCCAATGTGTTGTACTGCGTCAGCCAATGAGTTGTACTGCGTCAGCCAATGTGTTGTACTGCGTCAGCCAATGTGTTGTACTGCGTCAGCCAATGTGTTGTACTGCGTCAGCCAATGTGTTGTACTGCGTCAGCCAATGTGTTGTACTGCGTCAGCCAATGTGTTGTACTGTGTCAGCCAATGTGTTGTACTGTGTCAGCCAATGTGTTGTACTGTGTCAGCCAATGAGCTGTACTGTGTCAGCCAATGTGTTGTACTGTGTCAGCCAATGTGTTGTACTGCGTCAGCCAATGTGTTGTACTGTGTCAGCCAATGTGTTGTACTGCGTCAGCCAATGTGTTGTACTGTGTCAGCCAATGTGTTGCACTGTGTCAGCCAATGTGTTGTACTGTGTCAGCCAATGTGTTGTACTGTGTCAGCCAATGTGTTGTACTGTGTCAGCCAATGTGTTGTACTGTGTCAGCCAATGTGTTGTACTGTGTCAGCCAATGTGTTGTACTGTGTCAGCCAATGTGTTGTACTGTGTCAGCCAATGTGTTGTACTGTATCAGCCAATGTGTTGTACTGTGTCAGCCAATGTGTTGTACTGTGTCAGCCAATGTGTTGTACTGTGTCAGCCAATGAGTTGTACTGTGTCAGCCAATGAGTTGTACTGTGTCAGCCAATGTGTTGTACTGTGTCAGCCAATGTGTTGTACTGTCAGCCAATGTGTTGTACTGTGTCAGCCAATGTGTTGTACTGTGTCAGCCAATGTGTTGTACTGTGTCAGCCAATGAGTTGTACTGTGTCAGCCAATGAGTTGTACTGTGTCAGCCAATGTGTTGTACTGTGTCAGCCAATGTGTTGTACTGTGTCAGCCAATGAGTTGTACTGTGTCAGCCAATGAGCTGTACTGTGTCAGCCAATGTGTTGTACTGTGTCAGCCAATGTGTTGTACTGTGTCAGCCAATGTGTTGGACTGTGTCAGCCAATGTGTTGTACTGTGTCAGCCAATGTGTTGGACTGTGTCAGCCAATGTGTTGGACTGTGTCAGCCAATGTGTTGTACTGTGTCAGCCAATGAGTTGTACTGTGTCAGCCAATGAGCTGTCCTGTGTCAGCCAATGAGCTGTACTGTGTCAGCCAATGTGTTGTACTGTGTCAGCCAATGAGTTGTACTGTGTCAGCCAATGAGCTGTCCTGTGTCAGCCAATGAGCTGTACTGTGTCAGCCAATGTGTTGTACTGTGTCAGCCAATGAGTTGTACTGTGTCAGCCAATGAGTTGTACTGTGTCAGCCAATGAGTTGTACTGTGTCAGCCAATGAGTTGTACTGTGTCAGCCAATGTGTTGTACTGTGTCAGCCAATGTGTTGCACTGTGTCAGCCAATGTGTTGTACTGTGTCAGCCAATGAGTTGTACTGTGTCAGCCAATGAGTTGTACTGTGTCAGCCAATGAGTTGTACTGTGTCAGCCAATGTGTTGTACTGTGTCAGCCAATGTGTTGTACTGTGTCAGCCAATGAGTTGTACTGTGTCAGCCAATGTGTTGTACTGTGTCAGCCAATGTGTTGTACTGTGTCAGCCAATGTGTTGTACTGTGTCAGCCAATGAGTTGTACTGTGTCAGCCAATGTGTTGCACTGTGTCAGCCAATGTGTTGTACTGTGTCAGCCAATGTGTTGTACTGTGTCAGCCAATGTGTTGCACTGTGTCAGCCAATGTGTTGTACTGTGTCAGCCAATGTGTTGTACTGTGTCAGCCAATGTGTTGCACTGTGTCAGCCAATGTGTTGTACTGTGTCAGCCAATGTGTTGTACTGTGTCAGCCAATGTGTTGTACTGTGTCAGCCAATGAGTTGTACTGTGTCAGCCAATGAGTTGTACTGTGTCAGCCAATGAGTTGTACTGTGTCAGCCAATGTGTTGTACTGTGTCAGCCAATGTGTTGTACTGTGTCAGCCAATGAGTTGTACTGTGTCAGCCAATGAGTTGTACTGTGTCAGCCAATGAGTTGTACTGTGTCAGCCAATGTGTTGTACTGTGTCAGCCAATGAGTTGTACTGTGTCAGCCAATGTGTTGTACTGTGTCAGCCAATGTGTTGTACTGTGTCAGCCAATGAGTTGTCCTGTGTCAGCCAATGAGTTGTACTGTGTCAGCCAATGTGTTGTACTGTGTCAGCCAATGTGTTGTACTGTGTCAGCCAATGAGTTGTACTGTGTCAGCCAATGTGTTGCACTGTGTCAGCCAATGAGTTGTACTGTGTCAGCCAATGTGTTGTACTGTGTCAGCCAATGTGTTGTACTGTGTCAGCCAATGAGTTGTACTGTGTCAGCCAATGTGTTGTACTGTGTCAGCCAATGAGTTGTACTGTGTCAGCCAATGTGTTGTACTGTGTCAGCCAATGTGTTGTACTGTGTCAGCCAATGAGTTGCACTGTGTCAGCCAATGTGTTGTACTGTGTCAGCCAATGAGTTGTACTGTGTCAGCCAATGAGCTGTACTGTGTCAGCCAATGTGTTGTAATGTGTCAGCCAATGTGTTGTACTGTGTCAGCCAATGAGTTGTACTGTGTCAGCCAATGTGTTGTACTGTGTCAGCCAATGTGTTGTACTGTGTCAGCCAATAAGTTGTACTGTGTCAGCCAATGAGTTGTACTGTGTCAGCCAATGTGTTGTACTGTGTCAGCCAATGTGTTGCACTGTGTCAGCCAATGTGTTGGGGGCAGGGCGGGACTTACAACAGGGCTCACAGCAAAGAGTCTATTTTACAACAAACAACGTCTATTTACTCAGCGGTCTATTTAAACAGTGCACTACCACAAACTGTCTTCAGAGTCTATTTAAAAAGAGTCTATGAACAACAGCAAACAGTGGAGGATGTGTGTGTAAAATCAGTCCCAGTCTCTTACAGCAGTGACTTTGTGTGAGCTTAGCAAATTCCTGCTTTCCTCGTCTGCTAATTCTCGCCAGCTATGTGTCTCGGGTTTTTTAATCTGCTTATAAGTTTTCAGTCATTTACCTTACGGTTTACATATTGAAGGCATGATTGACAGGGTTTTAGCCAATCATCTCCACTCTGGCTGGAAGTGGCGGTGTCACTCTGTGCGGCCATTTTCGCCAGGTGGGGCAGTTAAAACCAGCCCGAGGGCCATAATTGCTAAAGAGCTCAGAGAATGAGGTCAGGGAGAAAAGTTAATGATTTCATTGAATCATACAAATGATAGCAGAGAAGAAGGTCACACAGTCCATTGTACCTGTGCCAGTGCTAGGTCTTGAGTGGGTGCTATCAACTGTCGTCCCATTTTCCTGATCCTTCCCTGTATCCTTCAATGTTCTTCCTTTTCCAATATTTATTTAATTCCCTTTTAAATGATTGTTACCAATGCAAATCTGCCAAAAATACATCCTCGGGTTCAGTGGCACCAGAAGCTCCTGTAAGCAGTCTGAATGTCTGACCTTTATGGGAATTGACTCACATCGCCTCTCACAATTTGGGATTTTGGACTGTGCCCCCCTGGTGTAATACGGGTTAAATTGCTACTATTGAGCTAAACGTAGCTCTCGAGGGGTTCTCTGCAATCAGTTATGTAAGCGCTGTGCGTTCTCTGAACTCGAGCGTGTTAGCGCTGTGCGTTCTTTGAGCTCTGAAGTGTGAGCGCTGTGCATTCTCTGAACTCGATAGTGTTAGTGCTGTGCGTTCTCTGAACTCGGGAATCTTAGCGCTGTGCGTTCTCTGAACTCGATAGTGTTAGTGCTGTGCATTCTTTGAACTCGGGAGTGTGAGCGCTGTGCATTCTCTGAACTCGGGAGTGTTAGCGCTGTGCATTCTCTGAACTCGGGAATGTTAGCGCTGTGCGTTCTTTGAACTCGGGAGTGTGAGCGCTGTGCGTTCTTTGAAATCGGGAGTGTGAGCGCTGTGCGTTCTCTGAACTCGGGAGTGTGAGCGCTGTGCGTTCTCTGAACTCGGGAGTGATAGTGCTGTGCATTCTCTGAACTCGGGAGTCTTAGCGCTGTGCGTTCTCTGAACTCGGGAGTCCTAGCGCTGTGCACTCTCTGAACTCGGGAGTGTGAGCGCTGTGCATTCTCTGAACTCGGGAGTGTTAGCGCTGTACGTTCTTTGAACTCGGGAGTGTTAGCGCTGTGCGTTCTCGGAGCTCGGGAGTGTTAGCGCTGTGCGTTCTCGGAGCTCGGGAGTGTTAGCGCTATGCGTTCTCGGAGCTCGGGAGTGTTAGCGCTGTGCGTTCTCGGAGCTCGGGAGTGTTAGCGCTGTGCGTTCTCGGAGCTCAGGAGTGTTAGCGCTGTGCGTTCTCGGAGCTCGGGAGTGTTAGCGCTGTGCGTTCTCGGAGCTCGGGAGTGTTAGCGCTATGTGTTCTCGGAACTTGGGGGTGTTAGCGCTGTGCGTTCTCTGAAATCAGGAGTGTTAGCGCTGTGCATTTTGTGAACTCGGGAGGGTGAGCGCTGTGTCTTCTCTGAACTCGATAGTGTTAGCGCTGTGCGTTCTCGGAGCTCGGGAGTGTTAACGCTATGTGTTCTCGGAACTTGGGGGTGTTAGCGCTGTGCGTTCTCTGAAATCAGGAGTGTTAGCGGTGTGCGATCTCTTAACTCAGGAGTGTTGTGCTGTGTGTTTTCTGCACTCGGTAGTGTTAGCGCAGTGCGTTATCTGAACCCGGCAGTATTGTACGCGGTCTTGTTGAACTCAGTAGTGTTAGCTCTGTTCGTTCTCTGAAGTCTCTAGTGTTGGTGCTATGTGTTCTCAGAACTCGGTATTATTAGCACTGTGCCTTCTCTGAACTCGGTATTGTTAGCGCTGTGCGATCTCTTAACTCAGGAGTGTTAGCGCTGTGCTTTCTCTGAACTCGGGAGTGTTAGCGCTGTGCATTTTGTGAACTCAGGAGTGTTAGCGCTGTGCGTTCTCTGAACTCGGGAGTGTTAGCGCTGTGCGTTCTCTAAACTCGGGAGTGTTTGCGCTGTGCGGTCTCTGAACTCGGGAGTGTTCGCGCTGTGCGTTTTGTGAACTCGGGAGGGTGAGCGCTGTGTCTTCTCTGAACTCGGGAGTGTTAGCGCTGTGCGTTCTCGGAGCTCGGGAGTGTTAGCGCTATGTGTTCTCGGAACTTGGGGGTGTTAGCGCTGTGCGTTCTCTGAAATCAGGAGTGTTAGCAGTGTGCCTTCTCTGAACTCAGGAGTGTTAGTGCTGTGCGATCTCTTAACTCAGGAGTGTTAGTGCTGTGTGTTTTCTGCACTCGGTAGTGTTAGCGCAGTGCGTTATCTGAACCCGGCAGTATTGTACGCGGTCTTGTTGAACTCAGTAGTGTTAGCTCTGTTCGTTCTCTGAAGTCTCTAGTGTTGGTGCTGTGTGTTCTCAGAACTCGGTATTGTTAGCACTGTGCCTTCTCTGAACTCGGTATTGTTAGCGCTGTGCATTCTCTGAACTCAGGAGTGTTAGCGCTGTGCATTCTCTGAACTCAGGAGTGTTAGCGCTGTGCTTTCTCTGAACTCGGGAGTGTTAGCGCTGTGCGTTCTCTAAACTCGGGAGTGTTTGCGCTGTGCGGTCTCTGAACTCGGGAGTGTGAGCGGGGTGCGTTCTCTGAACTTGGGGGTGTTAGCGCTGTGCATTCTCTGAACTCGGGAGTGTTAGCGCTGTGCATTCTCTGAACTTGGGAGTGTTAGCGCTGTGCATTCTCTGAACTCGGGAGTGTTAGAGCTGTGCATTCTCTGAACTTGGGAGTGTTAGCGCTGTGCATTCTCTGAACTTGGGAGTGTTAGCGCTGTGCATTCTCTGAACTCGGGAGTGTTAGCGCTGTGCATTCTCTGAACTTGGGAGTGTTAGCGCCATGCATTCTCTGAACTCGGGAGTGTTAGAGCTGTGCGTTCTTTGAACTCGGGAGTGTTAGCACTGTGCGTTCTCTAAACACGGGAGTGTTAGCGCTGTGCGTTCTCTGAACTCGGGAGTGTTAGCGCTGTGCCTTCTCTGAACTCGGGAGTGTTAGCCTGTTAACCCATAAGAGGAAACATCCTCTCCATATCCACCCTGTCCAGACCCCTCAGGATCTTATATGTTTTAGTCAAGTCACCTCTTACTCTTCTGAACTCCAGCGATATAAGCCTAGCCTATCCAACCTTTTCTCATAAGACAACCCGCCCATTCCAGGTATTAGTCTAGTAAACCTTCTCTGAACTGCTTCCAGCGCATTTACATCCTTCCTAAATAAGGAGACCAATACTGTACACAGTACTCCAGATGTGGTCTCACCAATGCCCTGTATAACTGAAGTATAACCTCCCTACTTTTGTATTCAATTCCCCTCGCAATAAACAATAACATTCTATTAGCTTTCCTAATTACTTGCTGTACCTGCATAGTAACTGTGGTATCTTGAGGTGGCCATAGATGGAGACGGACACAGGTTAACTCCGTAACATGGTTTAATCAACACTTGCACATAAAAGCTTACATAAGAACATAAGAAATAGGAGCAGGAGTAGGCCAATCGACCCCTCGAGCCTGCTCCACCATTCAATAAGATCATGGCTGATCTGATCCTAACCTCAAATCTTCTATCACTCTGCATCCACCCGAACCCATGTGATCTCCCGGGAGAGGCGAAAAACCAGATAAAGACCCAATGGCCAATTTGGGAGAAAAAAATCTGGGAAATTCCTCTCCGACCCATCTAGGCGATCGAAATTCTTCCAGGAGATCAGTCTGTCCCTATATTTTCTACAGTACTTACCTTCTGTAAAGGCGATCTCCACCCCAGCCAGGAACAGGAAAGCTTCTGCCATGAGGCAGCAAAAACAAAGAGTACAACCAGTACAGACCAGATTTAACTCAGGAGACCAATTGCCACAGCACCACCTGGTGGATCAGGTTACTCATAACCTCCCAGGTTACTACAGTAACCTTTTGCGATTCATGAACTAGGACACCCAGATCCCTCTGCATCTCAGAGCTCTGCAATCGCTCACCATTTAGATAATATGCTTCTTTTTTATTCTTGCCAATTAGAAAGTGTTAGCGCTGTACGTTCTCTGAACTCGGGAATGTGAGCGCTGTGCGTTCTCTGAACTCGGGAGTGTGAGCGCTGTGGCTTCTATGAACTTGGGAGTGTTAGCGCTGTGCGTCCTCTGAACTCGGGAGTGTGAGTGCTGTGAGTTCTCTGAACTTGGGGGTGTTAGCGCTGTGCCTTCTCTGAACTCGGGAGTGTTAGCGCTGTGCGTTCTTTGAACTCGGGAGTGTCAGCACTGTACGTTCTCTGAACTCGGGAGTGTTAGCGCTGTGCGTTCTCTGAACTCGGGAGTGTTTGCGCTATGCGTTCTCTGAACTCGGCAGTGTGAGTGCTGTGCGTTTTCTGAACTCGGGACTGTTAGCGCTGCACATTCTCTGAACTCGGGACTGTTAGCGCTGCACATTCTCTGAACTCGGGAGTGTTAGCACTGTGCATTCTCTGAACTCGGGACTGTTAGCGCTGCACATTCTCTGAACTCGGGAGTGTTAGCGCTGCGCATTCTCTGAACTCGGGACTGTTAGCGCTATGCATTCTCTGAACTCGGGAGTGTTAGCGCTGCGCATTCTCTGAACTCGGGAGTGTTAGCGCTGTGCGTTCTCTGCACTCGGGAGTGTTAGCGCTGGGCTTTCTCTGAACTCGGTAGTGTGAGCGCTGTGCGTTCTCTGAACTCGGGAGTGTAAGCGCTGTGCGTTCTCTGAACTCGGGACTGTGAGCCCTGTGCGTTCTCTGAACTCGGGAGTGTGAGTGCTGTGCGTTCTCTGAACTCGGGAGTGTGAGCGCTGTGCATTGTCTGAACTCGGGAGTGTTAGCACTGTGCGTTCTCTGAACTCGGGACTGTGAGCCCTGTGCGTTCTCTGAACTCGGGAGTGTTAGCGCAGTGTGTTCTCTGAAGTCGGTAGTGTTAGCGCTGTGCATTCTCTGAACTTGGTAGTGTGAGCGCTGTGCGTTTTCTGACCTCAGGAGTGTTAGCGCTGTGCCTTCTCTGAACTCGGGACTGTGAGCCCTGTGCGTTCTCTGAACTCAGGAGTGTTAGCGCAGTGTGTTCTCTGAAGTCGGTAGTGTTAGCGCTGTGCATTCTCTGAACATACATAAGAACATAAGAACATAAGAAATAGGAGCTGGAGTAGGCCAATCGGCCCCTCGAGCCTGCTCCGCCATTCAATAAGATCATGGCTGATCTGATCCTAACCGCCAGTCTACTATCACAGAACCATCTCCTGAATCTAACAGAATCAGACACACGAAATAGGAGCAGTATCAGGCTACACGGCCCCTGGGCCCGCTCCGCTACCCACAGGGCCATGTCCGATCCGAACCTAGACTCATGTCCAAATTCCTGCCCGCTCCCCGTAACCCTTAATTCCCTTTACTTCTAGGAAACTGTCTATTTCTGTTTTAAATTTATGTAATGATGTAGCTTCTACAGCTTTTTGGGGCAGCATATTCCATGGACCTACCACCCTCTGAGTGAAGTAGTTCCTCCTCATCTCAGTTTTGAAAGAGCAGCCCCTTATTCTAAGACTATGCCCCCTAGTTCTAGTTTCACCCATCATCGGGAACATCCTCCCCGCATCCACCCGATCCAACCCCTTCACAATCTTATATGTTTCAATAAGATCGCCTCTCATTCTTCTGAACTCCAATGAGTAGAGTCCCAATCTACTCAACCTCTCCTCATATGTCCATCCCCTCATCCCCGGGATTAACCGAGTGAACCTTCTTTGTACTGACTCGAGAGCAAGTATGTCCTTTCTTAAGTATGGACACCAAAACTGTATGCAGTATTCCAGGTGCGGTCTCACCAATACCTTGTACAACTGAAGCAATACCTCCCTATTTTTATATTCTATCCCCCTAGCAATGAAGGCCAACATTCCATTGGCCTTCTTAATCACTTGCTGCACCTGCATACTAACCTTTTGAGTTTCGTGCACCAGGACCCCCAGATCCCTTTGTACTTCAGTACTTTCCAGTTTCTTGCCATTAAGATAATAACTTGCTCTACAATTTTTCCTGCCAAAGTGCATAACCTCACACTTTCCAGTATTGTATTCCATCTGCCAAATCTCTGCCCACTTACTTAGCCTGTCGATGTCCCCTTGCAGGTTTTTTATGTCCTCCTCACTCACTACTTTCCCTCCCATCTTAGTATCATCTGCAAACTTTGATATGTTACACTCGGTCCCCTCCTCCAAATTGTTAATATAGATTGTAAAGAGTTGGGGACCCAGCACTGACCCCTGCGGAACACCACTAGTTACTGATTGCCAGTCTGAGAATGAACCATTTATCCCAACTCTCTGCCTTCTGTTAGATAGCCAATCCTCTATCCATGCCAGAATATTACCCCAATCCCGTGATTTTTTATCTTAAGCAATAATCTTTTGTGTGGCACCTTGTCAAATGCCTTTTGGAAGTCTAAATACACTACGTCCACTGGTTCCCCTTTATCCACCCGATATGTTAATTCCTCAAAGAACTCCAGCAAATTTGTCAAACATGGCTTCCCCTTCATAAAACCATGCTGACTTTGTCCTATTAAATTATGATTATCCAAATGTCCTGTTACTGTCTCCTTAATAATGGACTCCAAAATTTTACCTACCACAGATGTTAGGCTAACCGGTCTATAGTTTCCAGCCTTCTGTCTGTAACGATCAAAAACATGTCATTCTATAGTGGACACTAGGTGGAGCCGTAGAGCTGTGTAGAGCTGTATATAGCTGTATGTATAAGACTACACTACCCAGCTGTATGTATATTAAGACTACATTATCCATGAGGCTAGGCTACCCACAAGGCAGCAGTCAAGATGGAAGCCTCTACAGGATGCTGTACAAGTCCACATGTGCTCAATTAAAGTAACTAGCAAAAGCTAGCTGTGTTCATAATAAGAATGTTTATTTATTAATGAACATAACACTGTCTACTGCCCTTTTTAAATAAGGGCGTTACATTAGCAGTTTTCCAGTCTGCCGGGACCTTTGCCGAGTCCAGGGAGTTTTGGAAAATTATTACCAATGCATCCACAATCCCTACCACCACTTCCCTCAAGACCCTAGGATGTAAGCCATCAGGTCCAGGTGATTTATCCGCCTTGAGTCCCATTATTTTACCGAGTACCACTTTCTTAGTGATTTTGATCGTGTTTAGCTCCTCCCCCCCATAGCCCCCTGTTTGTCCAGTGTTGGGATATTCTTAGTGTCCTCTACTGTAAAGATTGATACAAAATATTCATTCAGTGTTTTTGCCATCTCCATATTTCCTACCATTAATTTCCCGGTCTCATCCTCTAAGGGACCAACATTTACTTTAGCCACCCTTTTTCTTTTTATATAACTATAAAAACTCTTACTATCTGTTTTTATATTTTTTGCTAATTTACTTTCATAATCTATCTTCCCTTTCTTAATCAATCTTTTTGTTATTTTTTGCTGTCTTTTAAAGTTTTCCCAATCCTCTATCCTCCCACTAGATTTGGCTACCTTATATGCCCTTGTTTTTAGTCGAATACTATCCTTAATTTCTTTACTTAGCCACGGATGGCTGTCTTTTCTTTTACTCCCTTTTCTTCTCAGTGGAATATATATTTTTTGGAAGTTGTAAAATAACTCCTTAAATGTACACCATTGATCATGTATTGTCTTACCCTTTAATCTATTTTCCCAATCCACTCTACTCAATTCCATTCTCATACCTTCATAGTCTCCTTTATTCAAGCTTAGCACGCTTGTTTGAGATCCAACCTTCTCACCCCCTAATTGACTATGGAATTCAACCATGTTATGGTCACTCATTCCAAGGGGATCCTTTACTAGGACATTTTTAATTAATCCTGTCTCGTTACACAGGACCAGATCTACGGTTGCTTGCCCCCTGGTCGATTCAGTTACATACTGCTCAAGAAACCCATCCCTAATACACTCAATGAACTCATCCTCAAGGCAGCCCTGCCCAATTTGATTTGTCCAATTAATATGATAGTTAAAATCCCCCATAATTATAGATGTTCCCTTATTAAAAGCCTCAACTATTTCCTGATTGATACTCCGTCCAACAGAGTTGCAACTGTTCGGAGGCCTATAGACTACGCCCACTAGTGTTTTTTTCCCCTTATTATTCCTTACCTCCACCCAAACTGTTTCATTATCCTGATCTTTTGACCCAATATCATTTCTCTGTATTACAGTGATTCCTTCCTTAATTAACATAGCCACCCCACCTCCCCTTCCTTCCTGCCTGTCCTTCCTGATCGTTAAATAACCTGGTATGTTTAATTCCCAGGCATTGTCCCTGCAGCCATGTTTCTGTAATGGCCACAAGATCATACCCATATGTAGTTATTTGTGCCATTAACTCGTCTATTTTGTTACGAATGCTACGTGCATTCAGATAGGGAACTTGCAAATATGTTTTGTGACACTTAGTTCCTGCTTTTGCCCTTTTTATTACTTTACCTTTTACTCCATACCTTCTGCCCCTTCCTGACATGCTCTGGTTTTTAATTTCCCCACTGCTACCTAAGTCTATGACCTCCTCTGTTGTCATTTTTATTATTTGCTCTCTAGGAACCTCCCCCCCACTAGTTAGTTTAAAGCCCTCTCTACAGCCCTAGTTATATGATCCGCCAGGACTCTAGTCCCAGCACTGGCCAAGTGAAGCCCGTCCCAACGGAACAGCTCCCTCCTGCCCCAGTACTGGTGCCAGTGTCCCAGGAAGCAAAACCCATTTCTCCCACACCAGTCTTTGAGCCACGCATTTAACTCTCTAATTTTATTTGTCCTAGCCAAATTCGCTCGTGGCTCAGGTAATAATCCAGAGTTATTACCCTTGAGGTTCTGTTTTTTAATTTGACCCCTAGCTGCTCATACTCCTTTAACAGAACCGGCTTCCTAGTCCTATCTACGTCGTTTGTACCAACATGGACCACGACAACTGGATCCACCCCCTCCCACTGCAAGTTTCTTTCCAGCCCAGAGGAGATGTCCTTAACCCTGGCACTGGGTAGGCAACACAGCCTTTGGGACTCTCACTCTCGGCTGCAGCGAACTCTATCTATCCCCCTAATAATACTATCACCTACCACTACAACATTTCTATTTACTCCCCCCTCTTGAATGGCCCCCCATTCCATGGTGCTGTGGCCAGGTTGCTCATCCTCCCTGCAGTCCCTGCTCCTGTCCCCACAGGGAGTAAGAACCTCGAACCTGTTGGACAAGAGCAAGGGCTGCGGCTCCTCCAGCTCTACCTCCTGGATCCCCGTACCTGCCTCACTCGTAGTCCCACTGTCCTGTCCCTGACCATGGGCTACATCTGAATTAATTAACTTCATAGGTGTGACCACCTCCTGATACACAGAGTCCAGGTACTTCTCCCCCTCCCTGATGTGTCGCAGTGTCTGAAGCTCAGACTCCAGCTCATCAACACGGTGCTGGAGTTCCTGTAGCAGCAGACACATGTCACAGACGTAATCACCGCGAGCCTCAATGGGGTTCACCGGCTCCCACATCTCGCAACAGTAACACATCACCTGCTCCATTCTATGTAATTAATTAAATTTTTTATTGTTAGTTATGGACACCCTCTGCCCGATTTTAGATGCTAGTATCCCCTTTAATTAATTGGATTTAAATTAAATCAATCCCTCTAGTTACACCAGTTAAATGGTTTACCAACAGTCACTCTGCACCAGAAAGGCCTTATTAACTACAACCCACAGAGTTAAAGTTTGAAAAGAGCACCTAACACCCCACTTACCCTAACTCACACTTACCCAAACTCAGAGCACTCTTTGAAGAATCGCACTCAGTGCTTGCTCGCACTAGGACTGGTCTTTTTATACTGTTTGTTTGTTTACAACTCGGTAGTGTTAGCGCTGTGCGTTCTCTGAACTTGGGAGTGTTAGCGCTGTGCCTTCTCTGAACTCGGGAGTGTGAACGCTGTGCATTCTCTGAACTTGGGGGTGTTAGCGCTGTGCCTTCACTGAACTCAGGAGTGTTAGCGCTGTGCGTTCTCTGAACTCGGGAGTGTTAGCGCTGTGCATTCTTTGAACTTGGTAGTGCTAGCGCTGTGCTTTCACTGAACTCGGGAGTGTTAGCGCTGTGCATTCTCTGAACTCGGGAGTGTGAGCGCTGTGCGTTCTCTGACCTCGATAGTGTTAGCGCTGTGCCTTCTCTGAACTTGGGAGTGTGAGCGCTGTGCCTTCTCTGAACTTGGTAGTGTTAGCGCTGTGCCTTCTCTGAACTCAGGAATGTGAGCGCTCTGCGTTCTCTGAACTCGGTAGTGTTAGCGCTGTGCGTTCTCTGAACTCGGGAGTGTTAGCGCTGTGCGTTCTCTGAACTCGGGAGTGTTAGCACTGTGCGTTCTCTGACCTCGGGAGTGTTAGTGCTGTGCGGTCTCTGAACTTGGGGGTGTGAGCGCTGTGCCTTCTCTGAACTCGGGAGTGTTAGCGCTGTGCGTCGTCTGAACTCAGGAGTGTGAGCGCTGTGCGTTCTCTGAACTCGGGAGTGTGAGCGCTGTGCGTTCTCTGAACTCGTGAGTGTGAGCACTGTGCGTTCTCTGAACTCGGGAGTGTTAGCGCTGTGCGTTCTCTGAACTCGGGACTGTGAGCGCTGTGCGTTCTCTGAACTCGGGAGTGTTAGCGCTGTGTGTTCTCTGAAGTCGGTAGTGTTAGCGCTGTGCATTCTCTGAACTCGGTAGTGTGAGCGCTCTGCATTCTCTGAACTCGGGAGTGTTAGCGCTGTGCCTTCGCTGAACTTGGGAGTGTTGGCGCTGTGCCTTCCTGAACTCGGGAGTGTGAGCGCTGTGCGTTCTCTGAACTTGGGGGTGTTAGCACTGTGCCTTCACTGAACTCGGGAGTGTTAGCGCTGTGCGTTCTCTGAACTCGGGAGTGTTAGCGCTGTGCATTCTCTGAACGTGGTAGTGTTAGCGCTGTGCATTCTCTGGACTCGGGAGTGTGAGCGCTGTGTGTTCGCTGAACTCAGGAGTGTTAGCGCTGTGCGTTCTCTGAACTCGGGAGTGTTAGCCCTATGTGTTCGCTGAACTCGGGAGTGTGAGCGCTGTGCGTTCTCTGAACTCGGGAGTGTGAGCACTGTGCGTTCTCTGAACTCGGGAGTGTGAGCGCTGTGTGTTCTCTGAACTCTGTAGTGTTAGCGCTGTGCCTTCTCTGAACTTGGGAGTGTTAACGCTGTGCGTTCTCTGAACTCGGGGGTGTTAGCGCTGTGCGTTCTCTGAACTCGGGAGTGTGAGCGCTGTGGGTTCTCTGAACTCGGGAGTGTTAGCGCTGTGCGTTCTCTGAACTTGGGAGTGTTAGCGCTGTACGTTCTCTGAACGCGGGAGTGTGAGTGCTGTGCGTTCTTTGAACTTGGGAGTGTTAGCGCCGTGCCTTCTCTGAACTCGGGAGTGTTAGTGCTGTGCCTTCTCTGAACTCGGGAGTGTCAGCACTCTGCGTTCTCTGAACTCGGGAGTGTTAGCGCTGTGCGTTCTCTGAACTCGGCAGTGTTAGCGCTGTGCATTCTCTAAACTTGGGAGTGTTAGCGCTGTGTGTTCTCTGAACTCAGGAGTGTTAGCGCTGTGCCTTCTCTGAACTCGGGAATGTTAGCGCTGTGCATTCTCTGAACTCGGGAGTGTTAGCGCTGTGCCTTCTCTGAACTCGGGAGTGTGAGAGCTGTGCCTTCTCTGAACTCGGGGGTGTTAGCGCTGTGTGTTTTCTGCATTCGGTAGTGTTAGCGCAGTGCGTTATCTGAACCCGGTCGTGTTGTACGCAGTCTTGTTGAACTGGGTAGTGTTAGCTTTGTTCATTCTCTGAAGTCTCCAGTGTTGGTGCTGTGTGTTCTCAGAACTCAGTATTGTTAGTGCTGTGTGTTCTCTGAACTCAGTATTGTTAGCGCTGTGCGTTCTCTGAACTCGGGAGTGTGAGCGGTGTGTTCTCTGAACTCGGGAGTATTAGCGCTGTGGGTTCTTTAAACTCGGGAGTGTTAGCACTGTGCGTTCTCTGAACGCGGGAGTGTTAGCGCTGTGCGTTCTCTGAACTCGGTATTGTTGGTGCAGTGTGTTCTCTGAACTCGGCAGTGTTAGCGCTGTGCATTCTCTGAACTCGGCAGTGTTAGCGCTGTGTGTTCTCTGAACTCGGTATTGTTAGCGCTGTGCGTTCTCTGAACTCGCGAGAGTTAGCGCTGTGCGTTCTCTGAACTCGGGAGTGTTAGCGCTGTGCATTCTCTGAACTCGGCAGTGTTGGTGCTGTGCATTGTCTGAACTCGGCAGTGTTAGCGCTGTACGTTCTCTGAACTCGGTATTGTTAGCGCTGTGTGTTCTCTGAACTCGGGAGTGTTAGCGCTGTGTGTTCTCTGAACTCGGGAGTGTTAGCGCTGTGTGTTCACAGAATCACAGAAACCCCACAGTGCAGATAGAGGCCATTTCGGCCCATCGAGCCTGCACCGACACATATCCCACCCGATCCCCGTAACCCCTACACCAACACATATCCCACCCTATCCCCGTAACCCCACGTATTTAATCCCCCTAACACTAAGGGTCAATTTATCATAGCCAATCAACCTAACCTGCACATCTTTGGACTGTGGGAGGAAACCGGAGCACCCGGAGTAAACCCACGCAAACACGGGGAGAATGTGCAAACTCCACACAGACAGTCGCCCGAGGCCGGATTCGAACCCGGGTCCCTGGCGCTGTGAGGCAACAGTGCTAACCACTATGCCACCGTGCTCAGCAGTGTTGGTGCTGTGCGTTCTCTGAACTCGGCAGTGTTTAACTCGGTAGTGTTATTGCTGTGCCTGTCTGAAATCTTGCATTTTAGCGGTGGTCCTTGTTTGAACTCTGTAGCCTGGCTGACAATGACTGGATCAAATTACACATTGTTGGGAGCTTGAATGAGTCTACAGCAGACTGGGTCAAACAATACATTCCAGGCAAAGTGTCGGGTGAGAATCCTCCTCCCCCCCCCCATCCTGGTGGCCAGAATACGCTTTTCCTTTATTCACACCACCCTGGTGTCAGCAAATGCAGCCTAACTTCA
Source organism: Somniosus microcephalus (assembly GCF_052327205.1). Taxonomy (NCBI): domain Eukaryota; kingdom Metazoa; phylum Chordata; class Chondrichthyes; order Squaliformes; family Somniosidae; genus Somniosus; species Somniosus microcephalus. The sequence continues at coordinate 9,158,031 of NC_141001.1, read as the reverse complement.
CTGGACAGCAGGGCTGGCAGATATTAGATTTCAAATGAGGCATCTGAACCACGATCATGGATAAATCTAGGCTGACACTCCAGTGCAGTGTTGAGGGAGTGCTGCACTGTTGGAGGTGCCGTCTTTCGGATGAGACGTTAAACCAAGACCCTGTCTGCTCTCTCAGGTGGATGTAAAAGATCCCATGGCACTATTTCAAAGAAGAGCAGGGCAGTTATCCCCAGGGTCCTGGCCAATATTTATCCCTCAACCAACATAACAAAAACAAATTATCCGGTCATTATCACATTGCTGTTTGTGGGACCTTGCTGTGCGCAAATTGGCTGCCGCATTTCCCATATTACAACAGTGACTCCCCTTCAAAAGTACTTCATTGGCTGTAAAGCACTTTGAGATGTCTGGTGTCGTGAAAGTCGCTATATAAATGCAAGTTTTTCTTTTAACAAATATCTTGTGGAAATTCAATGTCCCTTCCTTGCTTTTATATTTAATGTCCCATGTATAAAATCCAGAATCTTATTTGCCTTTTCTACCAGTGCACCCACCTTTACAGAGCGATGCATCCATGCCCCTACATTTCTCTGTACTTCCCCTCTGTTAAGAGTGTGACCCTCCAGATATATTTGCTTTCACTGTACTTTTCCCCAAAATGTACTGAACTGCATCTCGTATCTATCAGTCACACCACTAATCTATTTATCTGCCACCTCTTGCCTTCTGCCTCACAGTTTGCCATGCCCCTAATTCGGTCTTATCAGCAAGTTTCAATAATGGCCCAGAAATTTGGGTCGGGGGCTTCCCGCGGGTGTAAGCCCCCGACCTGCACTTACCTTGCGCGCTGGAAGTTGAGTTGTAGGGCCCCGTGGAATTCCGCTCCGGGGCCTGGCCCAGCTGCCGGCGCGCTGTGCTTGCGTGTCCCAGGGGCGTAGTTAGTGCGATGCGTACCCTGGGATCATGTGAGCCATGGCCAGCCAATCGGAGGAGGGAAAAGCCCATTCATAAGATTGACAGGTAGACCTGTCAAAACTTATAAATACTACGGGCCCAAAATAGCAGTAAACCTTCAAATAAATTTTTTAAAAACATCATACTTTTTAAATAAACTATAAATTACATTAAATAACTATTTTAAACAATAATTTAAATTTTTGAAAAAAATAATTTTATATTATAACGGGGCTAAAAATAAACTTACCTTGCTTTAAAGTATTTAAAAATAATAAACCTGTGGAAAAAATGTTTTAATTTTAATTAATTGACCACTTACCTTGTAAAAAGCAGGCCTTATGCCTGCTTTTTAAATGTGTAACTCCTGCAGGCTTACCCTCCCGGGAAAACCTGTAAAAAAAACCTAAGTTCAAAGCGCACGCGCAGCCTCTCCTGCGCGCGTGTTCAACCTCTGAACCCCTTCATTCAGAGGATCGGAAGTGCCGGTTTCCCGCGCATGCGCAGTGCATGCAGGAAACCGGCAATTCCATTCGGCCTACGGGTGAGTACCCCGTGCGTACTCACCCGGGGAGAGCCGAATTTCTGGGCCATTATTATTCTTGTGACTATGTCCAAATCATTTATAGATGCGGAAAGCAAATGGGATCCCAGCACAGATCCCTGGAGCACAGCACTGTCTGCATCCTCTAACCTTTGCTTTCTACCCTCTAGCCATCTTTATATGACTTTAATACCATGTGCCTTAATTTTTGTGATAGGTCTCTTATGTGGCACCCATTAAATGCCTTCTGAAAATCCATATCGGCAACCACCACTGCAATCCTTTTCCTCCTCTACATTCTGTGACTTTTTCAAAATTTAATTAAATTGATCAGGGACTGCCATTTACAAATCCACGCTGACTATCACTGGTTAGCCCATATATTTCTAAATAATCTCTGTGAATTTTTAATTTAATCTTACCACTCCCTATCCTCTTAAGGGAGATTTTCCAGTCCGTAAAGTTTGCCCAGAACTGAGCTAAGAGTAATTGATCTACTATTTCCTGGCTTCTCCCCTTCCTGTATCTTGAAAGAGGTGTAACAATTGCCACTCTTTAGTCCTTGGACATAATTCTCATTTCCAGTAATTTTTGGATTATGATGAGTGCCTGCACCATCTCCTTCTGCATTTTGGAAGACATATCATCCGGGCCTTAGGATTTTTCTAAGAATGATTTCTGTAAACATCAATAGGATTTTTATGAGGAAAGTCACTATTGGGTGAGACCTCTTCTTGTTGTCCTATTATCTACTATAGACATGAGCAGTTAACACTTCATAATTCTGTTGCCTATCATAGGAATTACGTGCTGTACATTCCAGCTTTGAATGAATCTCTGAAACAAATCTTATAACTGTTAACGCAAATAAATTGGTGTTCTATGTCTATCTTGACAGTGTTTGTGAGAATGGAAACCTGAAGTGTACTGGTCAGGATCCTCAGGGTAAGAACATTTTTACATATTCTTTTCAGCATTCTACAATATTTGAACAGATATATAATGGCCTAGAAATTGCAGTCGGAGGGGCACCTCCGGAGTACACCTCCGACCCGCAAAACATTTACGAATGACCTCCTGGCACCCAGGCTGCAAAGAGTTGTGGTCTCAGGCCTCGAGGCGGATGGCAGGGTAAAGGCCCACGGATCCCAGGGTCGCAGGCGGTTCGGAAGCGTCCCTGGGATCATGTGGGCCCGGTCCTCCAATGAGAAAGAAGGATTCCATGACAATCATTTACAAAGGGAATCCCCTAATGATATGCAATGGAATCCCCAAATAATTATACAATTTACAGAATTCCAATGATTATAAATGTACTAAATTGCAATTTTATTCATAAGTTCCTTCATTGTACCAACCTCAATAAAAATTATATTTTTTGATAGATAATTTTAAACATCCTAATCTGGCCAATATTTGCATAAACTCATTAAAGTGTATGTGCATAAATTTGGATTTTTAAATATTTTATTTAAGCCTTATATATACCCTTACGCTGATGCAAGCAGGCCCTACCCCTGCTTTTACCAGCCGTAAGAGTTGTGTGGACAATTGCTAAGCAGTTGTTGGGCAAATAGCCAAACTCTGCACCAGCAATACTCAGTTTTCAGGTGGCTCAGATGATCCGTCAAGGCGTACCTTGACAGGTCACAAGTTCTGGATTTCGCACAAGCAGAAATGCGGAAGTTGCGGGCCTTTCAAAGGGAGTAAGATGGCATGCTCTGAGAGTATGCCATCGCAGACATAGCCATTTCAGGACCATTATGTATGTATATCAGGGGTGGGCAATTATTTGGGTTGGGGGGCCACTTAACAAGTTTTGGTGAGCTGTTGAGGGCCGCGCACCAATGATCCCCCGAAGGTGCGCGGGCACACGGTTGTGCACCAATCTCGAGGTCTGGTGCAGGCTGCTCACCAGCTCCTGCCACTGGAAATTTAAAGGGAGCACGCACGGGAAAAAAATTGGAGGGAACATTGCATAAACATAAACATAAGTATTTAGATACTATCTTAAATACACAAACTGTAGTGTAAAATAGTAAAATCTTCTGTTATTAAATGAATGAAATGATCGATCGATTACATGTTGTACTGAAAGTCCACATGGCGCGAGTCTGCAGGGCCTCCGACGAGAGGTTTCCTCTTTTTAGTGTGCTGAGTACAGGAGCCCGAGGCTTCACAAGACCTGAACTACAACCGCGTGCCATTACCTGGAGTGCTCGTGCTCCGGGATCCATTCCCGTGTCTCAGACGGCGATGAGAACCCCCCTGCCAGCATACTCTGGGTACCGGGAGTGGAGAAAACCACTCTTTTTGCTAGCTATATAGTATTGTATATATAGTTAGTAATATTGGAAAATAGTATTGTTTGAAAAGATATTCCTACAATGATAAATGTTAAAATCTCCTGCAGTAATAGAACTAGCATTATATGTGATAGTAATCAGGGTGGCAGGATGAATCTCCCAGTGATTCTGAGCGTGTCTCATTTGTAGGTTTACATTATAATAGTTAAAACTTAAACTGACCATAATTTGTAATTTTATTCATATTTAGAAAAGAACTGATTGCTCACATTTGCCAATTATTGCCTTCCCTTTGCAGTGTTTAAAGACTGGGTGATTAGTGTAGATATGACACAAGGTTGTTTGGTGCAATCTACCGTAACATACAGAATTTTGTGCAGTTTACTATTCCATTGGATTAATTTGTCAAGAGGATTGTATTTGCGTATAGTAAATGCTTATCTGTTTTGGAGAGGAGGGAAGCAGCGCCGCTCCCTGCCTGCGGTAAAACTCCGAGTCGGCGGGATGAGCGCCCAGTGCGCACACGCAGCGGCAGTTGGCGGGTTGGGCGGGTTTTCCAAACGCGGTTGATGGAGCCGGAGCGGGAGAGAGCCGCAGACAGACAGAGGTTAGGCCAGCTCCGAGACACAGAAAGGGGAAGCACCTCTGCAGCGGACAGATAGCAGCGGTCCCGGCAGCTTTATTTTGTGTAATTGCCCTGGTTGAGGGTCGCAGCCTGCTCCCAGGCCCGCAGTAACCCTGAGCGAGCTCTCCTCAGCCCCGCCGTCGCAAGACGCGGACGGATGGGCAACTCCAGATACAGCAGGCTGGACAGAATCAACCGGTGCCCGCCACTGGTGTATATAAATACAAACTAGAAACAATGTCCCTGGAGTTAGCCATGGAGAGTCAAGAGGAAATGTCGTCTTCAGGTGAGGCTGGTTATTCACTGGAGTTTAGAAGAATGAGAGGGGATCTCATTGAAACTTATAAAATTCTTACAGGACTGGACAGACTAGATGCAGGAAGGATGTTCCTGATGGCGGGGGAGTCCAGAACCAGGGGTCACAGTCTAAGGATAAGGGGTAAGCCATTTAGGATGGAAATGAGGAGGAATTTCTTCACCCAGAGTGGTGAACCTGTGGAATTCTCTACCACAGAAGGCAGTAGAGGCCAATTCATTAAATATATTCAAGAAGGAGTTAGATATATTTCTTAAGGCTAAATGGATCAAGGGATATGGGGAGAAAGCAGGGACCGGGTACTGAATTTGGATGATCAGCCGTGATCTCATTGAATGGCAGAGCAGGCTCGAGGGGCCGAATGGCCTACTCCTGCTCCTATCTTCTATGTTTCTATGTTAGCGAATGGGGGAGGGGGTGGTGTGGGACGAGGCACAAGGGAGGAGGAGGAGGGTGAGGAAGATGAGGCTTGAGACGGCAGGGAAAGCCTGGGGATAAGGACGGGGAAAGAGGAGAGAGGATAATTTAGGGAGCAGCTGTAGAAATAATTAGTGGATATGAAGTATTTGATGAATTGATTAGTTTAGTGTATGATTATGAATTTAATATTTGATATGTAAACCTAAATTTATTGTTGGAAAGTTAAAAATATATAAAAATTTCTGACAGTCTTCACTAGCAGTGGCCATTTGGATTTAAATTGAATTGAAAGGAAAGGCATTTAAAAAGTTCAGTTTAAATTAAAACTGTTAAAGATGATGAATAAGAATATATTCACCTCATACAGTTGTTGGAAATTTGTCTGTAGCTTGTAAGTAGGAACTTGCTGTGTTGGGGGTAGCGGAGAGCTGAGAGGTTAAACTGGTGGCAGGGCAGAAGAATGTGAGAGAGGGGCAGCACTGTCCCATGACCTACCAGATGAGAGAAAAGGACCAGGGGGGTTGTGAATATCAGGCCAGGGCTTGCTGGCCAACCAGCCATCTGGGAGCAGGCAAAACATAAGATGTATACAAATATTGCACCAGATTTCCTTCAGAAGTTGAACATTTTTTGCAAATTAAACGCAAACAAACACATTTCATTTTAAGGGGATAAAATTATTTTCAGCATTCATTGCTAAAGTTAGCTAGTCAATGGATGACAATCTTCCTAGTACTGACTCAATAGGTCCACTCAGCTAATGGAACATCGATTATTTAAATGGTTCATGGAACACTTTTTTTTATATTACTAGTCTCTACAAACTTAAGGTTGGCCAAAAATGCTAATATTTACTACTCCACTAGTGAATTAAAGGCTTGATTATTGAGGTTCTGTGGTTATTCATTTTATGATAAGTTGTCCAGCAATTTATTTCAAACTAGCTGGAGTGCCCGGCGGTGCCGAGGTTTTTTTGAGGGCATGTTGTTATGAAAAAAGTAGAAATAATTTTTTATATATATAAATGAGTTTGTCTGTCTGTCTGTCTGTGTGGGAAGGAAAGAGAGAAAGGGAAAGAGAGAGAGAGAGACTGGGGGGGGGAGAGAGGCCCGGGGATCGAGAGAGAGACTGGGGGGAGAAGAGAGAGATGGTGGGGAGAAGAGAGAGACGGGGGGGGAGAAGAGAGAGACGGGGGGGGGGAGAGAGAGACGGGGGAGAAGAGAGAGACGGGGGGGAGAAGAGAGACTGGGGGAGAAGAGAGACTGGGGGGGAAGAGAGCGACTGGGGGGGAGAGAGCGACTGGGGGGGAGAGAGAGAGAGAGAGGGAGAGAGCGACGGGGGAAAGAGAGAGAGAGAGACTGGGGGAAGAGAGAGAGAGAGAGACTGGGGGAGAAGAGAGAGACTGGTGGGAAGAGAGAGAGAGAGAGATACTGGAGGGAAGGGAGAGAGAGACTGGGGGAAGAGAGAGAGAGAGAGAGAGAGAGACTGGGGGGAAGAGAGAGCGAGAGAGAGACTGGGGCGAAGAGAGAGAAAGAGAGACTGGGGGGAGAGAGAGAGAGAGAGACGGGGGAGAGAGAGAGAGAGAGACTGGGGGGAAGAGAGAGAGAGAGAGACGGGGGAAGAGAGAGACTGGGGGGAAGAGAGAGAGAGAGACTGGGGGGAAGAGAGAGAGAGAGAGACTGGGGGAAGAGAGAGAGAGAGAGAGACTGGGGGGGCGAGAGAGAGACTGGGGGGAGAAGAGAGAGAGAGAGAGACTGGGGGGAGGAGAGAGAGAGAGAGAGAGAGACTGGGGGGAGAAGAGAGAGAGAGAGACTGGGGGGGAGAGAGAGAGAGAGACTGGGGGTGGGGGGCAGGCCCGGCCCGACTCACCTGGGTACCAGAACGGAGTCAGTCCGACACCGGGAGGCCGGGTGCCCATCGCTCCGAAGCGAGCCCGGGGTTCCTCTCTATCTCTGTACCTATCTCTCTCTCTCTTTGTATTTCTGTCTCTCTCTGACGTCTGTCTGTTGACTCTTCCCCTCTGCCGCTGTCAGTTTTTCTGCCATTATCTCTCTCCCTTCCTGCTGCTGCCGCTCCCCGGCTGTCAGCTGCGCTGTATTTATTTTCTCTGGTTATTTAGCTGGTGCCGGGTTCGCCGGCCACTGAGGCGCTGAATCGAAATCATCTTGGCACCGGTGCCCGATCTGCTACTCCAGGCCCTGCCGTCCGCCCGCTCACCAGGCCAAGGTAAGAGCCGGGCTCCGGCCCCACACCCGCACAGCCAGGGATCAGCACCCGGGGAACCCGCCCGCCGCCCAACTTGAACAACAAACACCCTTGTCACCTGTCACGGAGTTGAAGTCTCCGAAAGCGGCCACGGTTCCCCGGGCCTCCGACCCGAAGAGCTCGGCTGTGACATCCTGCAGAGCGGAGAGGCCCGGGTGACAGGAGAGAGGGGAGAAAGTGGAGAGAAGGAGGAGGCCAGCCTTTACCAAGATGGCGGCAATGGCGGGCCGCTGGTTTGGAATCGGGCCCAGCGGGACGGGCGGTGCCTAGCTCGGGCGTGGCTGGTGAGGAGAGGCCGAGGCTTCAAGGCCTGAGGCCTGCAGGCAGCTCATCCACCGTGGATGCAAACAACCCGCGAGTGGAGAGGCCGGGGTGACAGGAGAGAGGGGAGAAAGTGGACAGAAGGAGGAGGGTGAGGGTGGGACTGGGGCCCATGGTTGGACAGAGGCAGAGTTGCTTCATCACAAACAACAATGGCCACCGCTTGCGTTTCAGTTTGAAGGATTAGGCCCCGCCCACACACGCCATGAAACGCCCCCCGTGATGCAGTGCGCTCCCCCCGTAGGATTGGTCAACTTCACGTCACTCAACGCTAATGAGCGGTAGGATTGGTCAACTGCTAATGAGCGGAACTTTGCCGTTTTTTGAACGTTTTTTGTCTACTGTCCGAACAATTTTTGTGTGACCAAAAAGTAAATATGCCTAGGACACCCTCCTAATCATAACCTTTCTTTTGATATAACATATGTGTAGGTACGCTCTATAACTTTTGAGTGATGCCCGGACAGACAGACAGACACCACTATTCTTTTATTATATATATAGCTGGAGTGCCCGGCGGTGCCGAGGGTTTTTTGAGGGCATGTTGTTATGAAAAAAGTAGAGGAGAGAGAGGGGGGGAGGAGAGAGAGGGGGGGAGGAGAGGGGGGGAGGAGAGAGAGGAGGGGGGAGGAGAGACGGGGGGGAGAGAGGGGGGGAGGAGAGAGGGGGAGGAGGGGGGTGGAGAGGGGGGAGGGGGGAGGAGAGAGAGGGGGAGGGGGAGGAGAGGGAGGGGGAGGAGGGGGGGAGGAGAGAGGGGGAGGAGGGGGGGTGGAGAGGGGGGGAGGGGGAGGAGAGAGGGGGAGGAGGGGGAGAGGAGAGGGGGGAGGGGGAGGAGAGAGAAGGGGAGGAGAGAGAGGGGGAGGGGGGAGGAGAGAGGGGGAGGAGAGGGAGGGGGAGGAGAGGGAGGGGGAGGAGAGAGAGGGGGAGGGGAGAGAGGGGGGAGGAGAGAGAGGGGGGAGGGGAGGGGAGAGAGGGGGGAGGAGGGGGGAGGAGAGAGAGGGGAGGAGAGAGAGGGGGAGGGGGAGGAGAGAGGGGGAGGGGGGAGGAGAGAGGGGGAGGGGGGAGGAGAGAGGGGGAGGAGGGGGAGGGGGGAGGAGAGGGGGGGGAGGGGGGAGGAGAGAGGGGGGGAGGGGGGGGAGGGGGGAGGAGAGAGAGGGGAGGGAGGGGGGAGGAGGGGGGAGGGGCGGAGCAGGAGAGGCGGGGGGAGGAGAGGTGGGGGAGGAGGGAGAGAGAGAGAGAGAGAGGGAGGGAGCCCGGCCTTGGTGAGCCGGAGACCCCGTGTGTGGCGTAGCGGTCAGGCCTGGCACCAGTGACCCCAGCCTTCGTTCCGCCTGCCAGCCTTTAGGAAGATGGAGGGGATGGCTCCGCAGAGCTCCGTACCGCCCCGCCAGCCTTTACGAAGATGGTGGCGATCGCGGGCTGCTTGTTTGTAATCGGGGCCAGCGGGACGGGCGGTGCCTAGCTCGGGCGTGGCTGGTGAGGAGAGGCCGAGGCTTCGAGGCCTGCAGGCGGGGTAACCCTCCAAGGTTGCAGCGCCCGGCGGAGGCAGCGAGTCAAGAGCAAAAAAATAGGGTGACAGTTAGGAAAATTAATGAGCTTAGAAAAAATATTAACAAATTAATTTACTTTTTTTAAAAACAATTTAATTGTGTTACTTAATGCGGCGGGTGCCCGCGTTCGGCATTTTAAAAAGTTTAGGGAGGCTGCAGGATTAGGCCCGCCCACACACGGAATGAAACGCCCCCGGTGACGCACCGATTGGTCAACCATCAGGTCACTGAAGTGTAGGATTGGTCAACCATCACGTCACTCAACGCTATCCCCTGTAGGATTGGTCTACCATCACGTCACTCAACACTATCCCCTGTAGGATGCCCCACCCACACACGCAATGAAACGCCCCCTGTGACACACCGATTGGTCAACCATCGCATCAGTCAAAGCTATCCCCTGTACGATTGATCACCATCACGTCACTCAACGCTATCCCCTGTACGATTGGTTAACCATCATGTCACTCAACGCTAATGAGAGGAGTTGTCTGTTTTTTGAATGTTATTTGTATACTGTCTGAACAATTTTTGTCTGACCAAAAAGCAAATATGCCTATGACGCTCCCCTGATCATAAGCTTTCTTTTGATATAATGTATGTGTAGGTACGCTCTATAACTTTTGAGTGTACAGCGTACATACGGACAGACAGACAGACATACGGACAGACAGACAGACAAACCAACCGCTTTATTATATACTTGCTGGGGGGGCCCGGCGTTGCCAGGGCTTTTTTGGGCTGCGTGGTTTACGGGGGGAGGAGAGAGAGGGGGGTTAGGAGAGAGGGGGGGGAGGAGAGAGAGGGGGGGAGGAGAGAGAGGGGGGCAGGAGAGAGAGGGGGGGAGAAGAGAGGGGGGGAGGAGCGAGAGGGGGGAGGAGAGAGGGGGGGGGAGGAGACCGGGGCCCTGAGTGCGGCCTAGATAGATAGATAGATAGATAGAAGATAGATAGATAGTAGTAGATATATAGATGAGCTGATAGCTCAAGTGTTTGTTGGAGCATTGAGACTGAATTTCAGAGTCTGCAATTTTTAAAAAGTTTTCTATTTGGAGGCCAGCTGTTCTCTGGAGAGGGACTGAATCTCTGTAAAATTGATTTTTCATGGTCTGCTTTAGTACTGTGCTTTTACTCAGCATAGTGTAGTGATTCTAACCATGTTATCAATCTATTCTAATTCTAAATTGGTAAATATATACCTGGACTAAAATGTGAATGGCCCTTGATCTATAACATATCAGGTCGCACTTACAGTACTTTGCATAATTCTGGTCTCCATACTATAAAAAGGACATAGAAGCCTGGAGAAAGTGCAAAAAAGATTTACAAGGATGGCACCAGAGCTGAGAGATTACAGCTACTGGGAAAGATTGAACAGGCTGGGGCTTTTTGCTTTAGTAAAGAGAAGACTTAGAGGAGACCTGATAGAGGTCTTTAAACTGATGAGGTTGGAGAGGGTAGATGTGAAGAGAATGTTTTCACTTGTGGGAGAATCCACAACTAGGAGCCATAAATACAAGATAGTTACTAATAAATCCAATAGGGAAATAAGGGGAAATTTCTTTACTCGGCAAGTGGTTAGAATGTGGAACTCGCTACCACAGGAAGCTATTGAGGTGAATAGCTTAGATGCTTCCAAAGGGAAGCTAGACGTGCACATGAGAGAAGTATGAATAGAAAGATATGCTGAAAGGCTGAGTTTTTTTTATATTCGTTCCGGGATGTGGGCGTCTCTGGCAATACCAGCATTTATTGCCCATTCCTAATTGCCCTTGGGAAGGTGGTGGTGAGCCGCCTTCTTCAACCACTGCAGTCCTTGTGGTGAAGGCACTCCCACAGTGCTGTTGAGAGGGAGTTCCAGAATATTGACCCAGCGATGATGAAGGAACGGCGATATATTTCCAAGTCAGGGTGGTGTGTGACTTGGAGGGGAACGTGCAGGTGATGCGCCTGCTGCCCTTGTCCTTCCAGGTGGTAGAGGTCGTGGGTGTGGGAGGTGCTGTCGAAGAAGCCTTGGCAAGTTGCTGCAGTGCATCTTTGTAGATGGTACACACTGCAGCCACAGTGTGCTGGTGGTGGAGGGAGTGAATGTTTAAGGTGGTGGATGGGGTGTCAATTAGGCGGTCTGCTTTGTCCTGGAGGGTGCCTTGAGTGTTGTTGGAGCTGCACTCAAGCAGGCAAGTGGAGAGTATTCCATCACACTCCTGACTTATGCCTTGTAGATGATGACAAGGCTTTGGGGAGTCAGGAGGTGAGACACTCGCCGCAGAATTCCCAGCCTCTGAACCGCTTGTGTTGCCACAGTATTTATGTGGCTGGTCCATTAAGTTTCTGGTCAATGGTGACCCCCAGGATGTTAATGGTGGGGGATTCGGTGATGGTAATGCCGTTGAATGTCATGGGGAGGTGGTTAGACTCTCGCTTGTCGGAGATTGTCATTGCCTGGCACTTGTGTGGCATGAATGTTACTTGCCACTTATCAGCCTGAATGTCGTCCAGGTCTTGCTGCATGCGGGCATGGACTGCTTCATTTTCTGAGGAGTTGCGAATGGAACTGAACACTGTGCAATCATCAGCGAACATCCCTACTTCTGACCTTACGATGGAGGGAAGGTCATTGATGAAGCAGCTGAAGATGGTTGAGCCGAGGACACTGCCCTGAGGAACTCCTGTAGCGATGTACTGGGGCTGAGATGATTGACCTCCAACAACCACAACCATCTTCCTTTGTGCTAGGTATGACTCTAGTCAGTGGAGAGTTTCCCCCCTGATTCCCATTGACTTCAATTTTACTAGGGCGCCTTGATGCCACATTCGGTCAAATGCTGCCTTGATGTCAAGGGCAGTCACTCTCACCTCACCTCTGGAATTCAGCTCCTTTGTCCATGTTTGGACCAAGGCTGTAATGAGGTCTGGAGCCAAGTGGTCCTGGTGGAACCCTAACTGGGCATCAGTGAGCAGGTTATTGGTAAGTGCCACTTGATAACACTGTCGCTGACACCTTCCTTCACTTTGCTGATGATTGAGAGTAGATTGATGGGGCGGTAATTGGCCGGATTGGATTTGTCCTGCTTTTTGTGCACAGGACATACCTGGGCAGTTTTCCACATTGTCGGATAGATGCCAGTGTTGTAGCTGTACTGGAACAGCTTAGCGAGAGGTGCGGCTACTTCTGGAGCACAAGTCTTCAGCACTGCAGCCGGGATGTTGTCGGGGCCCATAGCCTTTGCTGTATCCAGTGCGCTCAGCCATTTCTTGATATCACGTGGACTGAATCGAATTGGCTGAAGACTGGCTATTGTGATGGTGGGTACCTCAGGAGGAGGAGGCTGATGTGGATCATCCATTCGGCACTTCTGGCTGAAGATGGTTGCAAACGCTTCAGCCTTGTCCTTTGCACTCACATGCTGGGCTCTGCCATCATTGAGGATGGGGATGTTCATGGAGCCTCCTCCTCCCTTTATTAGTTTAATTGTCCAACACCATTCATGACTGGATGTGGCAGGACTGCAGAGCTTTAATCTGATCTGTTGATTGTGGGGTTGCTTAGCTCTGTCTATAGCATGTTGCTTCCGCTGTTTAGCATGCATGTAGTACTGTGTTGCAGCTTCCCCAGGTTGGCGCCTCTTTTAAAGGTATACCTGGTGCTGCTCCTGGCATGCTCTTCTGCACTCCTCATTGAATCAGGGTTGGTCCCCTGGCTTGATGGTAATGTAGAGTGAGGGATATGCTGACCATGAAGTTACAGATTCTGCTGCTGCTGATGGCCCACAGCGCCTCATGGATGCCCAGTTTTGAGCTCCTAGATCTGTTCTGAATCTATTCCATTTAGCACTGTCGTAGTGCCACACAACACGATGGAGGGTGTCCTCAGTGTGAAGACGGGATTTTGTCTCCACAAGGACTTTGCGGTGGTCACTGCTACCAATAGTGTCATGGACAGATGCATCTGCAATGGGTAGATTGGTGAGAATGAGGTCAAGTAGGTTTTTCCCTTGTGTTGGTTCTCACAGCACCTGCTGCTGTCCCAGTCTGGCAGCTATGTCCTTCAGTACCTGACCACCTCGGTCAGTAGTGGTGCTACCGAGCCACTCTTGGTGATGGACATTGAAGTCCCCCAACCAGAGTACATTCTGTGCCCTTGCTACCCTCAGTGCTTTTTTCAAGTGGTGTTCAACATGGAGGAGTACTGATTCATCGGCTGAGGGAGGGCGGTAGGTGGTAATCAGCAGGAGGTTTCCTTGCCCTTGCTTGACCTGAAGCTATGAGACTTCATGGGGTCCAGAGTCAATGTTGAGGACTCCCAGGACCACTCTCTCCTGACTGTATACCATTGTGCCACCACCTCTGATGTGTCTGTCCTGCCGATGGGACAGGACACAGCCAGGGATGGGATGAAGGAGTTTGGGATGTTGGGTGAAAGGTATGATTCTGTGAGTATGACTATGTCAGGCTGTTGCTTGACTAGCCTGTGGGACAGCTCTCCCAATTTTACCCAAGTCCCCAGATGTTAGTGAGGAGGACTTTGCAGGGTTGACTGGGCTGGGTGTGCCGTTGTTGTGTCCGTTCCTAATTCGATGCCAGGTGGTCCATCCGGTTTTATTCTTACTGTTTTTGGTAGTGGTTTGGTACAACTGAGTGGCTTGCTCGGCCATTTCAGAGGGCAGTTAAGAGTCAACCACATTGCTGTGAGTCTGGAGTCACATATAGGCCAGACCGGGTAAGGACAGCAGATTTCCTTCCCTAAAGGACATTAGTGAACCTGGTGGGTTTTTACGACAATCCAATAGTTTCATGGTCACCATTACTGATACTAGCTTTTTATTCATAGCCACTATGCTACCGTTCCTGTAGAGGTAGATGGAATGGAAGGAGACACCAGCACAGACTAGTTGGGATGAATGGCCTGTTTCTGTGCTGTAAATGCTATGTAATGCTATTTAAAATTAACTAAATAGAGGATACCAACATTAGAGGGTTCCGAATTTCAGTAAATTAAAATATGATCTATATATAAATAATAAATGGCAGTTAAGGAAATAATAAAATAAAGAAGTTAATAAATAAAAAAACAAAGCTCATTAGTTACAAATTAATCTGAAATCAAGCTAAATCCATCTGCTAAATATAATCTAGATCTCAAGTAATTGTATTATATCTAGAACTAAATGAATGCCAAAAATAAATAGAAACTAGAAATATCAGTACAGGCTACGTGTCGGGACTGTAATACAGGAAACTTTGTGTTATCCGGAGGCTAAATGTCCGGCAAGCTCGAGCCACCGGCAAAAATCAGGAGCCGTTTTGTTAGGTTTTTTTTCTTCTCGTGGCTTTTTTTTCTTCTCGTGGCTTTTTTTTCAACAGTCAGGCTCTGCAAAGTCTCTCTGAAGCTGTTGCTAAGCGACAGAGACGCTTCCAAGGTACGGCCGACTGTTTAGAAGCTGTTGCTAAGCAACAGTGTTTGTTGCCAGATACGGAGCTGAAAATCTCCGTATGCTTCAACATTAACGCTGGAGTGTCCGGCAGTTTTGAGGGAACGGCAACAGCTCGGTCCCGTCGGTGCCGGATAGCACAAAGTTTCCTGTATGTGGGAGTTTATGGACAGCAAGACTGCCACGGATTGCCACATCTGCAGTAAAATGTCTCTGGCTTGAGACACTCCGGCTCCGAGTGCTTGAGTCGAAGTACAAGTTGGAAACACTCCAACACATAAGGAAGGGGAAGGAATTTTTGGATAGTTTTCTCCAGAGAACAGTCACACCTCAGAGGAAAGCACAGGTGCAGGAAGGGGACAGTGTGACTCAGCAGGGTAAGTGGAACCAAGGGGAGATAAAGAAGGAGGTCCCACAGACACTCTACCTGTTGGACTGGACCAATATACTTGCTACCTGTGAGGATAAGGATGCAGGCTGCGGGGTGGCCAGCCAGAAGGCTAACCAGGGCACCGTGGAGCAGAAGGCAGTCCAAGGGGAAGGGGAAGAGCAGAACAGAAAAGTTGTAGTCATAAGGGATTTGATAATTAGAGGGATAGATAGCGTCCTCTGCAATCACGACCGAGAGTCCAGAAAGGTGTGTTACCTACCTAGTACAAAGGTAAAGGATATCTCGGAGCAACTGGAAAGAGCGGGGGGGAAACATTCAGTTGTCGTGGTCCATGTTGGGACCAACGTAGGGAAGAAAAGCAAGGAGGTGTCTGCTAAGGGAATATCAGAAGTTATGAACTAAATTACAGAAAGCTGGTCCTCATGACTGGTAATCTCGGGATTACTACCCGAGCCATGTGCTAATTGGCATAAGGATAGGCAGATCAGGAAAGTGAATGTGTGGCTGAAAGACTGGTGTGGGAATGCGGGTTTCTATTTCATGGGACACTGGCACTAGTACTGGAACAGGAAGGAGCTATACTGCTGGGACGGGCTCCACCAAACCGGAGTGGGACCAGTGCCCGAGCAGAAAGGATAAATGGGGCTGTCGAGACAACTTTAAACTAGCAAGATTGGGGGGGGGGGGTTTGGTGAAAATAATAAATCTGAAGATAAAATAAATAGGAGATGAGAGTAAAGGTCAGACCAAGGTAAGGACCAAGTGTAACATAAACGGTCAGGGAACAAATACAGTTATAAAACAGGAGTATAAAAGGACTGTTAAAAATAAAGTAAAAGGAACAACTAATACAAAAACAACTTGTATTTGTATAGCGCCTTTAACGTAGTAAAACAGGAGCGTTATAAAACAAAATTTGACACTGAGCCACAAAAGGAGATGTTCGGGCAGGTGACCAAAAGCTTGGTCAAAGAGGTAGGTTTTAAGAAGCGTCTTAAAGGCGGAGAGCGAGGCGGAGAGGTTTAGGAAGGGAATTCCAGAGCTTAGGGCCTAGGCAGCTGAAGGCGCAACCACCAATGGTGGAGCGATTGCAATCCGGGTTGCTGAATAGGCCAGAATTAGAGGAGCGCAGATATCTTGGAGGGTTTTGGGGCTGGAGGAGATTACAGAGATAGGGAGGGGGCGAGGCCAGGGAGGGATTTGAAAACAAGGATGAGAATATTAAAATCAAGATGTTGCTTAACTGGGAGCCAGTGTCGATCAGCGAGCACAGGGGTGATGGGGGAATGGGACTTGGTGCGAGTTAGAACACGGGCAGCAGAGTTTTGCATGAGATCAAGATTGCGGAGGGTAGAATGTAGGAGGCCAGCCAGGAGTCTAGTGGATAGTCAAGTCTAGAGGTAACAGAGGGATGGATGAGGGTTTCAGCAGCAGATAAGCTGAGGCAGGGGCGGAGACGGGCAGAGTTCCGATGGTGGAAATAGGCGGTCTTGATGATGGCGCTGATATGTGGTTGGAGGTTCATCTTGGGGTCAAATACGACACCAAGGTTGCGAATAGTCTGGTTCAGCCTCAGACAGTTGCCAGGGAAAGGGATGGTGTCGGTGGCTAGAAAATGGAGTGTGTGGCAGGGACTGAAGACAATGGCTACGGTCTTCCCACTATTTAGTTGGAGGAAATTTCTGCTCATCCAGTAAAGACGAATTAAACAGTCTGTACAGCAATGTACATGGCATCCTAAATAAAACCGGGGAACTGGAGGCAATAATCGGTAGTGAGGAACGAGATGTAGTAGGAATAACTGAAACATGGCTCCATAAAGAACAGACTAAATATTTCAGGCTATAACATAATCAGAAAGGATAGGGAAGGAAGAAGAAGTCGTGGGGTAGCTGTACTAATGTGAGACAAAATAATGGCAGTAGAAAAAAAACATAACCAACAGAAGGATAGAAACAGAATCCATATGGATTAATATAAAAGCTAGGAAGGGACTGATCACGCTACTAGGTGTATACTAGAGACCACCTAATAGTGGAAAGGAAGTGGAGGAAGAAATATGTCAACAAATATGTGAAATTAGTAAAGGACTTAGGGGGAAAAATTCATTTTTTTTGCACCTCCCGTTAGCGCCCTAAGAGGGCGCTAATGGGGTGCAAAGCAACTAGAGCCCAGGCGCGGTGATTTTTGCGCCGCTCGCAAAATTGACCAGACACTTTGCAGCGGCACTAAACACTACCGCCACGATCTCCTGCGCCCGCAGATCAAGACGTCAGTCGAGCGTGCAACGCCCCGGTAGCACCCCGGACCGGATATTGAGTGGCGCCCCCTGCCTTTCCGCCTGCCACTAGCAACGACAGGTTGAGGGGAACGTTTTGCAGTCGGGACTGGGGGAGCGCTATTTAAAGGCGACCGCTTCCTGCCTTTTTTTGTCAGCGAACTTTTGCACCACACATTCAGAGAGAGAGAGAGACTTCTGGAGAGATTCAACGCTGTGTGAAGGAGTTTTGGGTACTGAGCAGCACTTTGCAGGTTCATTTTGCTTTGACCTTCCTTGCATCAATTTAAAAGAGACTATGGGGGCTGCACTCCGCTCTTTTTCTGGGCCTCTCCATTGTTCTTTCCAGCAGAATTGATGTACAGGTCTCTCCAGGCCGAGAGTCAAGGCTGCAATGAGCAGGGTGTGGATGGAGAGCAAGATCTACCCTCCCCTTTAAGAACTGGCTGGCGCCAGTGTGTCTGTGTTCCATTACTGACTGACATCACATGAGCTTCGCCAGCGCTCTGAGGTAGCGCCTCGCTCCTCGGCGTTAGCGCCTTAAGACAGGTGTGTAGCATCTGATTTAGCGCTCCAATCACCTCCAGGGATGATAGAAGCCAAGTTTGCAGTCGGAGGTGATAATTAGCGCCAGGTGCTAAACTTTGCGCCCAGCCAATAATTGCGCCCCAAACGGGGCAATACCGAATTTCTCCCCCACAGAAGAATAATCATGGGAGATTTTAACTACCCCCAAATAAGCTGGCAAGAAGAGGCAGCGAAAGGGGTACAGGGAATAAAGTTTTTACAAGGTGTGCAGGACTCCTTTCTTACCCAGCATGTAAAATGTCCAACAAGAGAGGGTGCACTGCTGGCTCTAGTAATGGGAAATGAACCAGAACAAGAACAACAACTACTTGTATTTATATAGTGCCTTTAATGTAGTAAAACGCCCCAAGGTGCTTCACAGGAGTATTATAAGACAAAAAATTTGACACCAAGTCACATAAGGAGAAATTAGGGCAGATGACCAAAAGCTTGGTCAAAGAGGTAGGTTTAAAGGAGGAAAGAGAGGTAGAGAGACGGAAAGGTTTGGGTAGGCAATTCCAGAGCTTAGGGCCTAGGCAACTGAAGGCATGGTCACCAATGGTTGAGCGATTATAATCAGAGATGCTTAATAGGCCAGAATTAGAGGAGCACAGATACAGAACAGATAAGAGAAGTAAGAGTAGGGGACCATCTAGGCAATAGCGATCAGAACGTAATAACATTTTAGATAAAGATTGAGATGGAGAAAGTAAGACAAAGGGCTTGATTTTACCAGCCCTGAGGAAGCGGGTTTGGAGGTGTGCGAGTTGTTAAAATCACCAAAAATGGCGGGTGGGCCTGATCCCGCCTCCAAGCAATTTTCCCAAATGCGTGTTTTCTGACCCCCTTTCCATTCCGCCTCCAAGAGGTGCGTTAGGCCCTTAACAACCACTTAATTGCCTGTATAATCACATTTTGAGAGGCCTTTCTGATTTTTAGACATTCCCCCCATCCTACACGCCTCCTCTGGAACATGCCAGGTAATGCTGGCGGCCTCAAAGTGGATTGCTTACTAACAGCTGCAGCTCCACCATTACAAAGGAGTTTTCACCAATGATCATTTGCAGGTGGCAGAACTTTGTTGTTTCAGTTCTGGGGGAACTTTTAGCAGGCATACTCAGTGTTGTGGAAGTTTGGAGCCTGACACCCATCTTCAGTGTGACCTCCTGGGAAACCACTCTCCCCACCTTGACTAAGCGCTTCCTCAACTGAGGCATATACCAGAAGCATGGCGACCATTTAATTCCTTTCCTCCTGGATATCAGATACGGATGAAGACCAGCCGCGGCAGCAGCAGAACCATGAGCAACAGCAGAACCACCAGTATGAGCATCAACAGGAGCGCCAAGCTGCTAGTCACCCACCTGAAGATGCACAGGCCAGAAGGTGCCAGTGCGTGAGAACATTGCTGCAAGGGACGCACTCATCCTGGCCAGATTTGCTTAGCCTGCACAATCAAACACTTTAGTCTCGCTCCTTCTTACCGGAGCATCGACAATTGGACAAGAACCTGCGGAATCCTATCACTCTGACCACCATTCTAACAATCCCAAGGCCCCCTAAGCTCTCAATGTGGAAGTCCCATTTGCGAAATGACACAGGCCACAACTTCAACAGTTTGCCATCAAAACACTTTGTAATACAATCACAATGATGGCTGGTCCAAAAACAAAACTACACAGCACCCAAGTGACTACCCTTGTGACTACTTGTGCTTTATCTTCCTCTTACGTGTGCTCGTACGTGATGCTTCCCTTGTGGCTTCAGCAGATGTAGAGGCTCCTTGCTTACTCTCTTGCTGCTCCTGTCTCAACACCTTTGGCGGGCATCCTCTGGGGTGGCAAACCTGTGCGGGTTCGCCAACAATCTGCTGCTCCTGCGGCTGTGCAGGGGCTGAGATGCCCATCTCAGTTGGGTGAGGACTCTGGTGGGGCTCTGACCGAGGGCTTTGCTGTGGCAGTCGTGTGAGCACTTGGAGAGGAGCCCCCACTTCCTTCTTGTCTGCCACCAACATCCCACTCATGGGTCAGCCCCACTTCAGAGCTGGCAAGTGGCTTGACAGCACCTTGCTGCACTGCAGGGGGGCCATGAGGACCTGTTTCTGCACTGGAAGTCCTACTCCAGAGGGCTTGCGTGAAGGTCTGGTTTGTTTGCTCAATAGCTGACCATCGCTCCTCAAGAGATGTCATTCTATTCTGAACAATTGTAAGAAGTCACACAACACCAGGTTATAGTCCAACAGCTTTATTTGAAGTCACAAGCTTTCGGAGCGCTGCTCCTTCGTCAGGTGAAGTGGAGAGATGCATAAAGACACAGCTTATATAGTCAGAGAATAATGCCAGATGATTACAGGTAATCTTTCTAACTGCCATTTATCACACCTCGGCAGAGAGATAATCACAGCAATCAAAGGTGCGAATGGTGTCCAAACAGGTCAGCCAGGAAAACATTACATCAAAGAACAATGAGGTGGGGTCACAAGGGGCCAAATGTTGCAGATGCTGGGGTCTGTGTGAAAAACAAAAAAACAGACAAAAAACATTTTTTTTGCTGGAAATCACAGCAGGTCCGGCCGCATCTGTGTAAAGAGAACAAGCCAACGACGACTCGAGTCTGGATGACCCTACGTCAGGTGGGGTTACATGTAGCGTGACATGAACCCAAGATCCCGGTTCAGGCCATCCTCATGGGTGCGGAACTTGGCTATCAGTTTCTGCTCGACGATTTTGCGTTGTCGTGTGTCTCAAAGGCCGCCTTGGAGAATGCTTACCCGAAGATCGGAGGCTGAATGTCCTTGACTGCTGAAGTGTTCCCCGACTGGGCGGGAACACTCCTGCCTGGCGATTGTTGCACGGTGTCCGTTCATCCGTTGTCGCAGTGTCTGCATAGTCTCGCCGATGTACCATGCTCCGGGGCATCCTTTCCTGCAACGTATGAGGTAGACAACGTTGGCTGAGTCACATGAGTATGTACCATGTACCTGGTGGGTGGTGTCCTCACGTGTGATGATGGTATCTGTGTTGATGATCTGGCATGTATTGCAGAGGTTGCTGTGGCAGGGTTGTGTGGTGTCGTGGTCGCTGTTCTCCTGAAAGCTGGGTAATTTGCTGCGAACGATAGTCTGTTTGAGGTTAGGCGGCTGTTTGAAGGCGAGTAGTGGAGGCGTGGGGATGGCCTTAGCGAGGTGTGCGTCGTCATCAATGACATGTTGAAGGCTGCGAAGAACATGGCGTAGTTTCTCTGCTCCAGGGAAGTACTGGACGTACTCTGTTGGTTGTGTCTCATGTTTGTCTTCTGAGGAGGTCTATACGATTTTTCGCTGTGGCCCGTCGGAACTGTCGATCGACGAGTCGAGCGTCATATCCCATTCTTACGAGGGCGTCTTTCAGCGTCTGTAGGTGTCCATCGCGTTCCTCCTCATCTGAGCAGATCCTGTGTATTCGCAGGGCTTGTCCATAGGGGATGGTTTCTTTAACATGGTTAGGGTGGAAGCTGGAGAAGTGGAGCATCGTGAGGTTGTACATGGGCTTGCGGTAGAGTGAAGTGCTGAGGTGTCCGTCTTTAATGGAGATTCGTGTGTCCAAGAATGAAACCGATTCTGAGGAGTAGTCCATGGTGAGTTTGATGGTGGGATGGAACTTGTTGATGTTATCGTGTAGCCTTTTCAGTGATTCTTCGCCATGGGTCCAAAGGAAGAAAACGTCATCGATGTATCTGGTGTATAGCATTGGTTGGAGGACCTGTGCAGCAAAGAAGTCTTGCTCGAACTTGTGCATGAAGATGTCGGCGTATTGGGGTGCGAATTTGGTCCCCATGGCTGTTCCATGTGTTTGGGTAAAGAACTGTTTGTTGAAGGTGAAGACATTGTGGTCAAGGATGAAGCGGATGAGTTGTATGATGGCGTCTGGAGATTGGCTGTTGTTGGTGTTGAGTACTGAGGCTGTCGCAGCGATGCTGTCATCGTGGGGGATACTGGTGTAGAGTGCCGAGACGTCCATCGTGGTGAGGAGTGTTCCTGGTTCAACTGGTCCGTGGATGCTGAGTTTCTGTAAGAAGTCTGTAGTGTCGCGACAGAAGCTGTGGGTTCCTTGTACAATGGGTTTCAGGATGCCCTCAACGTATCCAGGGAGGTTCTCACACAGGGTTCCGTTGCCTGATACGATAGGACGTCTGGGTGTGTTGGCTTTGTGTATCTTTGGGAGGCAGTAGATGTCTCCCACGCGGGGAGTACATGGGATGAGAGCGCGTAGGATGCTTTGAAGGTCTGGATCGAAGGTCTTGATCAGTCTGTTGAGTTGGTGGGTGTGTTCTTTGGTCGGATCTGCGGGTAACTGTAGTGTTCCTGGTTGTCCAGTTGTCGGTATGCTTCTTTGCAATAGTCCGTTCTGTTCTGTATGACGATGGCTCCTCCTTTGTCTGCTGGTTTGATGACGATGTTGCGGTTGGTCTTAAGAGTGTGGATGGCGTTGTGTTGTGCTCGGGTGACATTCTGGACTGTCTTGTGAGTGCGGCTGATGAATCTGGCGTTGATGCATCTCCTGACAGCTTGCGCATACATGTCAAGCTTAGGGCAGCGACCCTCCGGAGGGGTCCAATTTGACTCTTTTTTCTTCGGTTGCTGCACTGCGGATCCCTCTGTCTGCTGTTCCGGATCATTGATTGTCTCATTGGGTTCGCTGCTGACATCTTGGGATTTGTGGAAGAATTCCCGGAGCCTCATTCTCCTGATGAATTCCTCTGTGTCTGCTGCGAGACCGATGGGGTCCATTTTGGTGGTGGGGCAGAAATTGAGCCCTCGGCTGAGAACTTCAATTTCGTCTGGTTGAAGGGTGTGGTCGGACAGGTTGACGATGGACTTCCCTGTGGTTTCAACTGTGGTACCAGGGGAGGCTTGGTTGCTGCTGAACAATGACCATGTTTTCAATACCCTGGCGACTAAGCTCCTCCATGGACGTAGCCATCCTCTCCTCTATGGTAGCCACCCTCTCCTCTATGGTAGCCAGCCTTACCATAGAGGTAGCCATCCTTTCCACGGAGGTTGCCACCCTTTCCGCGGTGATGCGTTCATGCGCCAATGCTTCCACAAAGGCTCTGCTCATGTTCGTGATAGACTCCTCCATTCGCTCCACACTCGCAGCGACCCTGGAGACAAAACCTGCCAGAGACTCCTGCACCTGTTCCTGGAGTTCCAGCACCGCACTCCTTCTGGATGGACCCAGAGGCACAGGGTCGACATGCAGCGGAGCCGAGCTGGCAGAGTCCTGCGCCCTCCGACGAGGACTCTCCACTGCTGTCCTTGTCTCCACCATCTGCTGATGCTCACTTGTGAGCTGTGATACACCAGGTGACAACAGTATATCTCGCAAAGGTCCCACTGAGGTGTGAGTGTCTGCGCTGGTGCTGGGTGCGCTGAATTCTGCTGATGCTGCGCCCTCAGAGGTTGCAGTTTCATCTGAGGAGCCTGCAGGCTCAGGTTTTTCCTCCTGGATAGTGGGGACGGGGGCTTTCGATGGTCCTGTGGTGGAGTAAAGGAAAGAGTTAGAGATGTGAGGCCAAGGTTACATGCACATTGAATATTGCAGATGATCATAAGTCAATCTGTTAGAGCATCAGAATCATTATCAGTGGCTCATGCTATGCCATGAGAGAGATTCCAAACTATTCTGTCACCAGCTTGCTGTGATGCACCCGTCTGTCCGCCCCCCACTTGGGTATCCTCGATCCCAGCAATTTCCAGGGCCGCCTCCTCCCAGGGGGTGAGCTGGGCTACTGAGGGTGGCCCTCCTCCTGTCATGGCTCTTGCCCTCTTATTGTGGGCTGTCTTTTCCTGCAATGAGGGACACAAGTGGAGTTTGAGTGAGAATGAAGGAGTGAATAGTGAATGCATAGCATAGATGCTTAGAAGGATACAAAGGACCCTCCCTGTGTGTTGTAAGTTGTTGTTGTCATGGCATCACAGTGATAGGGAGTGTGAGGGCTGCATGGTCGAATAGTTAAGTGAATGTGACCACAGAGAGAGGGGGAATGGGCAAGGGTGCAGGGATGTAAGTGGCATGTGGAGGAAGAGGTTGGCAAAGCAGAGTGCTGGTGAGGAGAGGCAATGCAGATCAGATTGAGGGTGATGGGAAAGTCATACTCACTTTTCCTGTGCGGAGAAGGTCATGAAACCTCTTCCTGCACTGCAGCCAGGTTCTGCATCTCATCGAAATGGAGTTGACCTCCTGGGCCACTTGTAGCCACACAGCTTTTGTCTGCTGGGGTGGCCTTTTTTCTCCCCGAGGAAGCGAACAGCACCTCCTTATCACAGCTGGCTCCGTACACCAGAGCTTGGAGGGAGGGCTCATCAACCCGAGGAGCACACTTTTGCTTGATCATTGACATTTTCCACAATTCAACTCCTTCATATAAATTGCAGAGCCTTTGCAGTCTCCAGAAGAATCAAGGCTGTTTGCAGGCCTTAAATCCAACAGCATTGATGACGTCATCGGAGGCGACTTTCTGTATGAAAAGACTCAATGGGCCAGTGGTTCCCACACATAGGAAATCAATTGCCCAATTAGGGGAAAATCCCACTTTTTCATCACATCACTTAAGAGTCAGGGTCCTGACACGCCCCAGCCCGCTCACACTGACAAAATCCAGCCCAAAGACCAAAATAATAAATTAGGAAAAAGCTAATTTTAAGGGGATGAGAATGAACGAAGGAAAGTAAACTGAAAAAAATTACTGACAAACAAGGAAATAGAACAGCAGTGGAAACATTTAAACCAGTGATCATTAGAGCCCAGGAGATATATATCCCACTAAAAAGTAAGAATAACCTAGCCAGTAATGACACACGATGGATGAATAAAGAAACAAGGGCAAATGTAAAACTAAAGAGAAAGAAAGAAATTAAGTACATGGACAGCAAAGGAACGGATGACAAAAGGGAATACGAAAAAGTTAGGAAAGTAGTCAGAAAACAAGTAGGAAGGCAGAGAAATTACGGAATTAAATTATCAAGGAACATAAAAAGAAATAGCAAAGTATTCTACAGACACATAAATAACAAAAGAAAAATCAAGATAGGGATAGGGCCATTAAGGGATGCACAAACTAATGACATCGAAATGGCAGAAACATTAAACGATTACTTTACCTCGGTGTTACCAGGGAGACTAACATGGTGGACATGACATCAGAAGAAGAGAACAAAAACGATATAAAGACATTTAAGATTGAAAGGGGGAGGGAGATAATCGATAAACCAATCAAACTTAGAGAGGATAAAACCCTTGGGCTGGATGGATTGCATCTATGCATATTAAAAGAAGTTAGGGAAGAGACAGCAGAGGCATTATTGCATATATATACAAATTCATTAGGAAAGGGCATAGTGCCAGAGGACTGGTGGACAACTAATGTGATTCCTATATTTAAAAAGGGAGATAGAACATGTCCAGACAACTATAGATCAATTAGCTTAACGTCAGTGGTAAGAATCCTTACACAAAGATGGAATGGAAAAATCTAGAAACTGAAAATATAATAAAGAACAGCCAGCACAGGTTTCAAAAGGGAGGAGCAAAATACTGCAGATGCTGGAAATCTGAAATAAACACAGAAAATGCTGGAAATACTCAGCAGGTCAGGTAGCCTCTGTGGAGAGAGAAACAGAGTTAATTGTCAGAATTTCTGGGGTCCGTGCAGGTGTGATTGGAGGTGGGTCGATGGGAACTTTAAAATAAGTTGCAGCGGGTTGGGAACCTGCAGTCATCGCGCCCCCACGCGCCTCTCCCTCAGGCGTGTTTGCCGGTGCGGCAGCGACCCGATTGGCAGAGGCGGGCGACCTACTTCAAATCATTAACTGGTAGTTGTCAGACACTTAAGAGTGGTTTCTCAGCCTACCTTTCGAATTTCCCTGGCTGCCCACGGGATTCACGCAGTTCGGGAACCACGTCTGTCAGCCTGAGGCGGGAGTTGAGTGGCCATTGCTCCAGCTGATTAGATGACAGCATGAAATGCACTATAAAAGCTCAAACCTCACAGCTGATCACTTTCCTCAGGCAGAAGCTATTGCTGACTGCATTCCCAGCACACATTTAGCTTTCTACGGGCTGCAACAGTTTTCCAGCAAAGTTGCCATCAAGTTTCACCTCATTGGTACAACCTATCACACCATTGACAGCTTGCTCCTCTGATCTCTACTTGACCTGCCATTTATTCCATTAGCAAGGATGCTGTCTCACCTTAGTCCTTAGAATCTGACCGTGATGATACCCAACACTAGCACCACTAGGCACACCAGCAGCACCAACAACAAAACCACCAACCTTCTCCTCAATGCCCTGATTCTGCACAGGACAGATACCCCCCAACATGGTATACAGGCAGAGGATAAGCTTCCTCAACATGACTGAGCAGCACTGCCAAAGGAGACTCAGGCTATCACGCCAGGTCATCGCAGACATTTGCACATTGCTCGAGCAAGACCTGCAGCCCAGAGGAGCAGGTGGACACTCCTTACCAGTGCCTGTCAAAGTCACCAGCGCTCTCAACTTCTTCAGCTCAGGCTCCTTCCGGGGATCTGCAGCAGACATTTGTGGTATCTCGCAGTCGGCCACCCACAGATGCATCACACAGGTCACTGATGTCCTATTGGACAAGTCAGCCAATTATATCAACTTTGCCACTGATGAAGCCAGTGTTACTGAGTTGGCGCTGGCCTTTGCCGCTCTGGCTGGCTTCCCATGGGTGCAGGGCATCATCAACTACACACGTGGCCATCAGGGCACCCCATCATCACCCAGGAGTCTTTGTCAACCGCAAGAGCTTGCACTCCCTCAATGTGCAGCTCGTCTCCAACCATAGGAAGATCATCATGCATGTGTGTGCCAAATTCCCTGGTAGCTGTCATGACTCTTTCGTGCTTCACCAGTCCACCCTCCCTCAGCTCTTCACTCCTCCAAACAGACTTTCCGCTGGCTGCTTAGAGACAAGGGCTATCCACTGAAGACGTGGCTCATGACACCCTTGAGGAGACCAAGTACTGAGGCCCAGGAGAGATATAATGAAAGCCACATTTCCACCAGATGTGTCATAGAGCAGACAATAGGATGCTCAAAATGCGCTTCAGATGCCGAAACATCCAGAGGAGCCCTTCAGTACGCACCAGCCAGGGTCTCCAGAATCATCGAGGTCTGCTGCACCCTGCACAATAGCGCAGCAGCGAGGATTAGCGCTGCTTGAGGAGCAAGGCACTGAGCGCACAGCCTCTTCAGAGGAGGAGGAGGAGCATCAGCTGGAAGACGAGGAGGAGCAGGAGGAACCTGCAGGCCAGATCCCACCAGCACCCGAGCACATTGCTGCCCGGGAGACCAGGGATGGCCTCATATCCAGATTTATTTAACCCATATGGCTGCCACATGATGCGCCAGGTTGGCACCACCCCATAGCAACACCATAAAGGATCCCTACAATGACAAAACCATTCCTTTCACACTGACCACCATTGCTGGAGGTAACGTTATGTCTCACCATTCACTGCAACTCACTAAGCCACTTCCAAAGGTGCACACAAATATGTCCAAGACGGGAAACTGGTGAAAATAAAGATTTTTATGGTTGACAATACATTAATGGAAATTTGACATTAACATTGACTAAAATACCCAAGTGGCTACCCTTGTGAATGTACCTGTATGTCATCTTTCTCTTCCGCATGCTTTTACGAGGTGCTACCCCTGTGGCTTCAGCAGAAGTAGAGGCGGACTACTCACTTCCTTGCTGCGACAACTTAGACACTCTTGGCGGATATCCTCTGGGCTTTGGAGCCTGTAATGGCCCCGCCAAGGTCTGCTCCTCCTGCGACTGTGCAGAGCCAGACTAAGCCATCGCTGTCCGAGGAGGCATTGACTGGGGGGTGACAACAGGGGAGAAGTGTAAGTGCTTTGAGAGGAGCCCCCACTTCCATGTTCCCTCTCACCATCATCCCTCTCATGGGCCACCCACACGTCCCTGCGAGCAAGGCATTGGATGCTGCACATCAGTGGGGCCATGAGGACCCATGTCGATGCTGACATCCCTCCTAGAGAGATATATGTGTAAGGGGGGGCTTCTTTTAACTGGTTTATGGTAATTTACCTGGCCAGCAGCCTTTGCCTCTGAGCTCTGACCAATTCCAACCTTTTACCTGGTTTACGGTAATTCACCTGGTCAGCAGCCTTTTGCTGCTGCACTCTAAACCAATTTACAAACAGCGGTTTCGAATCGCTACCCCTCCTTCAGTTCTGAGTGGAGGAACTTATAATTAATTATATTAAAATGGACAAGTGGTTTGGATGAGAGAAAAATCAAGTTTTATTACCTAAATAAACTACAATCAAAAGAATAAACTATACCACACGAATACAGTAATTACAGTAAAACTATATAACGGGGGGTTGCAGACGGCGAAAACGAGGGAGAAAATGGCTCCAATGTTACTTAAACAATCTTAGCAATTACCCTCAAATCACCACCCCAAACTCCTGCTAGGTTGCCTTGCCGAGGAGTCAGAACACCCTGCTCACCTCTGGTCCCAGGAAGTAAAGAAATAGCGATAGCTTCTCAGCAGCTATCTTATATACCTGGTGAGGTCCTGCCGTTCTGCCCTGCAAGGGCTGTGTGCAAAATTCCCACCCAAAGGGTCCAATACACAAGAGAAAGCTGTGATTGGCTAACTCAGAGTGGTTGGACTGGGTTAATGTGTCTTCCGGAGCTCCCTGGGCTGAAACAAAAGGGAAATACAACTGCTCTATTGTCCAGAATGCTGGGTGATTTAAATCCATTCAGTTCTTAAACGGTTCCCATTCAAGATCCAAAAGTCTCTTCTGCAGTTTAGATGTATCCACTCGATATACAAACAAATGCTAATAGCATTCAATTGCTTTGTAAACAAAGCATTGTCCTGTGGTCATCTGGAACCACAATTGATTGACAGTCTTGAGTGCTTAGCAAACAAAGTTCCTTTGTTCATGCTGGCAGTTTCAAGCACTCGATCTTAGAGTCAACATTGTAGAACGTTTTGTAAACAGGCATCGATTGTCCTGCTGCAGGGGGGGTGGGGACACCCCTTTGATTGGCAGCTCCATTGAACCTTACTTCCAGACACACAAAGCTGCTTTCCAAGTCCTTTGTCTTCGGCCATGTGGTGTGACAGCAATTTTTATCCCTGGAAATTTAAAAGTGCAACGCCCAGGGATTCTTTAATCAAAAAAGTTAATCTTCAGAACTGTAAATTATTGCGAATTCTTACATATGAGCCTCTGCCATCTATGCTCCATAGATAGCCATCTATACTCCATAGATAGGCATCTGTTCTCCATAGAGACCATGTGTTCCTGTGAGTGACGCATTAGCTGCTCCATGCAGGTTGCCACCCTATCCATGGAAGAGCTTACAGTCAGCATCGCCTGTGACAAGGTGGTGCTCATGTTGGAGATGGACTCCTCCATTCTCTGAACATTTGCAGACATCGCGCACGCAAAACCTATCAAAGCCTTCTGCACTTCTTGCTGCACCTCCAGGATTGCCCTCTTTCTGGATGGCCCCCGAGGCTCGGCATCTGCATGTAGCTGAGCAGAGCTGGGAGCATCCTGTGCCCTCCAGCGAGGGGTCTCCACCATCTGCTCTTGCTCACTTGTGAGACACTAGGTAACAACGCTACTCTGTCTCGCGTGGAACCCACCGAGGTGTGCGTATCTGCGCTGATGCTGTGTGCGCTTATGTCTGGTGACGCTGCGCCCACCGGCGAGGAGTCTCCATTGCTGTTCCTGTTAACACCATTGCCTCTTGCTCACGTGACTTGTGAGACACCAGGTGACAACACTACTCTATCTCGTGTGGGACCCACTGAGGTGTGTGTATCTGCGCTGGTGCTGGGTGCGCTCATGTCTGGTGGAGGCTGGAGGCTCCTCTGAGGAACCATCTTGCTCTTCCTCCTTGACAGTGGGGGGTGGGTGGGCTCTTGATGGACCTGTGGGAGAGTAAAGAGATGAGTTAGAAATGTCACATGAAGAATGGGTGCACATACCATTATGCACATGATGATGTCAGTCCCCATATGAGTGACTGCTGTATGCCATGTAGCTGTCTGATATGTAATTCTGTCACCAGGTTGCTGAGATGTCCCCCTCTCTCTGTCTCCCACCTCCAGCTGCTCGGCCACTCCCGATACTTCCAACACAGCCTCCGCTACTGTTGTGAGGGTGGCAAATGATGGAGGCCCACCTCCAGTTCTCTCCCTCTCCCTCATATCGTGCGCTCTCTTCTGCAAGGAGGGAAAGAAGAGAAGGTTGAGTGAGGGTGATGGAATGAGTGTAAGGAATGGATGGGTTACATCTTTAGTGGAAAACTATGATGGGGTGGGGTGGCAATGCCAAGTGGCCTCCTTGTGTGTTGTTAGTTGGTATGATTGCATTCAGATGAGGGTGAGTGTGAGGTGAGATGGGGATGTGATAATGTAGAGAGAGGGATGGGTGGAGGTCCAAGTTATGTTGGTGTGAGTAAGGATGTGCAGGAGTAGGGTTGGGAAGGCAGAGTGATGGGGATGTGATGAGAGGCACAGCAGGATGCAGTTGAGTGTGGCTTTGCACTCACTTTTCCTGATCTAATGAAATCATTGAAACATTTCCGGCACTGCACCCAGGTCCTCCTGAGCACATCCCTGTTGTTGAAATTTGGAGCCAGGGTCTTTTTGTCTCCTGGGGAGGTCTCTTCCACCCATTAGAAGGGAAGAGGGCCTCCCTGCGTATTCTGACTCTCTTCACAAGCATATCACAGAATCACAGAATCCCCACAGTGCAGATAGAGGCCATTTCGGCCCATCGAGCCTGCACCGACACATATCCCAACCTATCCCCGTAACCCCACGTATTTAATCCCCTAACACTAAGGGTCAATTTATCATAGCCAAATCAACCTAACCCACACATCTTTGGACTGTGGGAGGAAACCGGAGCACCCGGAGGAAACCCACGCAGACACAGGGAGAATGTGCAAACTCCACACAGACAGTCGCCCGAGGCCGGATTTGAATCCGGGTCCCTGGCGCTGTGAGACAACAGTGCTAACCACTATGCCATGGAGGGAGTCATCGGTGAACCTGGGTGCAGCCATCTCTCCAACTGTTTGGAGCAATGAAAACCTCCAGTGTGCTGCCTGCACACTCTGTGGCCATGGCTCCTTTAAATATCCCAGCTGAATACGTGTCATGGATGACGTCATCAGACCCGCACCATATAATAGGACCGGGTAACACATGAGGTGGGCTTAATAGGCCCCATTGGCGCAAAGTCAATTTCTGCAGCAGGGTGGAAGCAACAACAGACCTGCCACACCGACCGCCCGCACCTGACCCGCCCAGGTACAGAAAATTCCTCCCAATGTTTCAGGTTGATGACCTTATGTCAGAACTGATGAAAGATCATCGACCTGAAACGTTAACTCTATTTCTCTCTCCACAGATGCTGCCTGACCTGCTGAGTATTTCCAGCATTTTCTGTTTTTATTTCAAAAGGGAAGGTGATGCTTGACCAATCATTTTGAATTCTTTGAAGATGTAACAGCAAGGGTAATGATGTAGACATAATATATTTGAATTGTCAAAAGGCCTTCGATAAGGTACCAGATAGTAGACTTGTGACTAAGTTCAGAACATGTGGAGTCGGGACAGGTAGCCGAATGGATAGTAAGCTGACTACAAAACAGAAAACAGTGAGTAGGGTTTAAGGGTAGCTACTCAAACTGACAAAAGGTGGGCAGTGGTGTTCCACAAGGATCGGTGCTGGGACCACTGTTGTTCACTTTTTACGTAAACGATTTGGACTCAGAAATCAGAAGTATAATATCAAAATTTTCAGATGCCGCCCAATTGGGGGGTAGAGTTAATACAGAGGAGGACAGACAAAATACAGGAAGACAAAAACAACAACAACTTGCATTTATATAGCACCTTTAACGCAGTAAAATGTCCCAAAGTGCTTCACAGGAGCGTTATCAAACAAAATTTGACACTGAGCCACATAAGAAAATGTTAGGGGAGATAAGAGGTAGGTTTTAAGCAGCATCTTAAAGGAGGCATGTGCAGACAGGTCGAGAAGGATGAGGAGGGATAGTTTACCTTTGTCACAGTCAATTAGGGTGTCATTTGTGACCTTGGTAAGAGCTGTTTCGGTACTGTGGTGAGACGGTAACCTGATTCAAAAAAGGAGTTCCGGGAAAGATGGGCATGGATTTGGGAGGTGACAACACATTCAAAGACTTTGGAGAGGAAGGGGCAGTTGGAGATGGGGCAATAGTTTGCAAGGACGGAGGGGTCAAGAGTTGTTTTTTTGAGAAGAAGGGTGATGATGATGGCAGATTTTATGGAGAGGGGGACAGTAGCTGAGGAGAGAACCATTAACAATGTCAGCTAACATGGGAGCCAGGAATGGAAGTCGAGTGGTCAGCAGTTTAGTGGTAATATGGTTGAGGGAACAGGAGGTGGGTCTCATGGACAAAATGAGCTCTGAGACGGCATGAGGGAAGATAGGAGAGAAATTAGAAAAAGATGCAAGTTCAGGGCTAGGGCAG
The DNA here is from genome assembly GCF_052327205.1 of Somniosus microcephalus. Classification (NCBI taxonomy): domain Eukaryota; kingdom Metazoa; phylum Chordata; class Chondrichthyes; order Squaliformes; family Somniosidae; genus Somniosus; species Somniosus microcephalus. The sequence continues at coordinate 9,125,477 of NC_141001.1, read as the reverse complement.
GGGGGATCCTTAGAGGAAATTTGTGCCCGCTGGGCTAGAGGAAGGGAGGGAAGCGGCAGAGGCAGCTCAACTGATGGTCTTAGAGACAAAGAAGTCCATGAGCTCACATCTATTGTTGGAGGTGAGGGAGGAGGAGGAAGGAGAGTGTGGTTTGAGAAGACGATTTGTGGCGGAGCAGAGAAGCCGGGGGTTATCTTTGCCTTCCTGGATGACCTGAAAATAGTGAGCAGTGTTATCGACGGAGAGCTTTATGTTTATGTGTGTTATGTGATGTAGCATATCTGGTGGTGGATGATTAAACCAGTTGTCTGCCAAAGATGTTCAAGTCTACATCACTTGGACTTAAGGGAGGTGATATAAGGGGTATAACGGGGGAACAAGTAGGGTGAGAGAGTGTAATGGCTTTAGTGGGGACAACGGCATCAAAGGTGGTGGAGATGATGTGATTCAGCAAATCAGTAGCTGCAGAAACATCATGAAGTCTCACAAGCCAAAGGCTAAATAGTTGGGAATTTGGAAGTGCAGTGGTAAGGAATTTGAGGGAGAGTTTTTTCTAGGGTGGACACAGAAAGAAGTGGGTTTGGGGGTGGGAAGAGGAATATGGGTAGAGAGCGATATATGGAAATGATCAGCAAGTGCCTTATCAGTGATAGTTACTGTGGGAGTAGCATGGCCACTTGAGATGACAAGATTGCGGGGGTGGCCATGTATATGTGTAGGAAAGTTTATATGGAGGGAGGAAAGGAGGGCAGTGAACTCAAAGGAGAGAGAGCAAGAAGAGTTGGCGTGTAGGTTGAAATCACCGAGGATGTGAACTCACTCGGTGCAGAGACAGAGGGCTAGTAATTCATTATAGCCCAGGAATGGGCGGTATCATTAGAGAAGGTGGAGAATTAGTGGCAGGCGCTAATGCTTTAGACTGCATGCAAAATTCGTGCTCACAGCTCAAAAAAATGATTGGAATCCTAATTCAAGTCTTAAAGCCCAAGCTCATTGGCGTTATACTCAAAAGGTGGACCAATATCGAGTGCAGTCTAATCGCAAGTCATGATTACCACAGTCTTTTTTCAGCACTTAAAGGGGAGGTTCGTTGATGCTGCAGAACCTCATTCTCAGCATTGCTGGCTGTGCAGCTGCCTCAGCAAGCAGCAGCAGGTCAATTAGAAGGAGCCGGAGGACTGAAGCAGCTGTACTCATGGCAGATCCACACCCCAGGGAGAGATCCCGCAGATTTTGTGATCAAGCATTAGAGGCGTTGGTGTTCGCTGTGGAAAGACTGAGGGTGGTGCTCTACTCGACAAGTGGCAGGAGGCCCTCGCTGTAAGTCTTCTGTACCATGTGGAGGGAGGTAGCACAGGACATCTCAAGCAGCACTGTGGTCCCCGGACCCACACACAGTGCAGGAAGAAATTTTACGACATCACTCGGGTGGTCAGGATGAGTGAATGCTTCGACAAATGTTACGTGCCACCATCTGTGCCACAGTCGTCACACACTGCCCAAAGCACCACACCCCCATCACTCACCCACCAACAATCTCTACCTACCAACATTCACACCCACATCTCACATTGACAGCTATTCAACTATGGCAGGCATATCACCCAAACACATTGCTCCACACTCACTCTCATACTTCCCTTTCTCTTGCAGGCCAAGGTGGCTCACAACAAGAGGGAGCAGGAGTGCACAGGTTGGGGAAAAGCCGACATCCAACCACTGTCTGCGCTGGTGACTAGAGTGCTGCAGGTTGTTAGCCGCCATGTGGTGGGTGCCGTGGCCACCGGCGACGTTGACCCCTTTAGGGACAACAATGGTATGTTCATCCCTTCTCCTTCTCACATTCCACTTCCCCCTCACCTCACAAGCGTTTCGCACTTTCCAGCTAATCATGCTGTATGCATGCTTTTCTTCCTTCCTGCCCCCCTCCCCTCACCTTAGCCTAACTCTTGTGCATTTATGCTTTCAGATAATCAGCAAGCACCTGAGCAGCCTGTCCCTGAGGTCATCGTAGAGAGAGAGGTGGGAGAAGAGGAGAAGGAAGAACATACCGCGTCACCGCATGTCTCACCCGCAAGCACCAGCTCAGATATTGGCACTATGTGTTATTTACAGGCTAGTATAGTAGCGGGATCTGCACAGGGTGAGGCACCAGGGGTGAGTGGGCTACAGTAAGGCCAGGGGGAAGGTTAGCTCGGGGGCGAGCTCCCTGGAGGGCGAATTCGCGCGCGAGTTCTGCTGCACAGGACTCAGATGAGGACCTTGATGGGGAGGCCTTGTGAAGAAGGGTGATGGGCATTTCTTTTTTTAATTAGTTTATGGGATCTGGGTGTCGCTGGCAAGGCCAGCATTTATTGCCCATCCCTAGTTGCCCTTGAGAAGGTGGTGGCGAGCCAAATTCTTGAACCGCTGCAGTCTGTGTGGTGAAGGTACTCCCACAGTGCTGTTAGGGAGGGAGTTCCAGGATTTTGACCCAGCGATGATGAAGGATCGGCGATATCCTTCTAAGTCAGGATGGTGTGTGACTTGGAGGTGGTGGTGTTCCCATGCGCCTGCTGCCCTTGTCCTTCTAGGTGGAATAGGTCGCGGGTTTGGGAGGTGCTGCTGAAGAAGCCTTGGTGAGTTGCTGCAGTGCATCTTGTAGATGGTACACACTGCAGCCACGGTACGCCAGTGGTGGAGGGGGTGAATGTTTAAGGTGGTAGATGGGGTGCCAATCAAGCGGGCTGCTTTGTCCTGGATGGTGTCGAGCTTCTTGAGTGTTGTTGGAGCTGCACTCATCCAGGCAAGTGGAGAGTATTCCATCACACTCCTTACTTGTTATGAGGGTGCCGGTCAGTTCCTTCAGTAACCCCTAGATGGCACCTTCACTGGTTGGTTTCCCTTTGTTAATTGTTGCTAGTTCTCCTGTGTTTATTGCTTAACTGCCTTTTCATCAGGTTATTGGTTTCACCTGTTTTTGCTTGTATTTAAGTTCTGTGGTTTCTTCCCTCTGGGCTCAATCCTGACCAGGGAGTTACTCTTGACTAGGTGCTCTGTCTTGACTAGGTGCTCTGTCTTGACTAGGTGCTCTGTCTTGACTTGGTGCTCAGTTTTGGACAAGCCGGTTGCCCTGTGGTAGCTTGTCTTGAGCTCAGTTTGGACAAGCCGGTTGCCTCATGGTAGCTTGTCTTGAGTTCCTATCTTGACAAGCCGGTTGCCCTGGGGTAGCTTGTCTTGAGCTCAGTCTTGACAAGCTGGTTGCCTCACGGTAGCTTGTCTTGAGTTCCTATCTTGACTAGCCATTTGCCTATGTGGTAGCTCGTCTTGAGCTCCTATGTTTTGTAACTGTTTACCTGTGTGATTCTAGTAAAGTACCTTTATTTAAGACTGCATACCTGTTTCTCGCCTCGTCTGTCTGCACTTGGGTCCAGAACCAGCCTCGCCCTGACAGCGGCCCCATGTCTACACGGCCCCGCGACAGTCAACCCTGACACTTGTGCCTTGTAGATGGTGGAAAGGCTTTGGGGAGTCAGGAGGTGGGACACTCGCTGCAGAATACCTAGCCTCTGAACTGCTCTTGTTGCCACAGTATTTATGTGGCTGGTCCAGTTAAGTTTCTGGTTAATGGTGACCCCCAGGATGTTGATAGTGGGGGATTCGGCGATGGTAATGTCATTAAATGTCAGGGGGAGGTGGTTAGACTCTCGCTTGTTAGAGATAGTCATTGCCTGGCACTTCTGTGGCATGAATGTTACCTGCCACTTACCAGCCCAAGCCTGAACGTCGTCCAGGTCTTGTTGCATGCGGGCATGGACTGCTTCATTATCTGAGGAGTTGTGAATGGTGCTGAACACTGTGCAGTCATCAGCGAACATTCCCATTTCTGACCTTATGTTGGAGGGAAGGTCATTGATGAAGCAGCTGAAGATGGTTGGGCCTAGGACACTGCCCTGAGGAACTCCTACAACGATGTCCTGGGACTGTGATGATTGACCTTCAACCACCACAACCATCTTCCTTTGTGCTAGGTATGACTCCAGCCAGTGGAGAGTTTTTCCCCCTGATTCCCATTGACTTCAGTTTTACTAGGGCTCCTTGATGCCACACTCGGTCAAATGCTGCCTTGATGTCAAGGGCAGTCACTCTCACCTCACCTCTGGAATTCAGCACCTTTGTCCATATTTGGACCAAGGCTGAAATGAGGTCGGCAGCCGAGTGGTCTTGGCGGAACCCAAACTGGGCACCAGTGAGCAGGTGCCGCTTGATAGCACTGTCGATGACACAGAAATCACAGAAACCACACAGTGCAGATAGAGGCCATTTCGGCCCATCGAGCCTGCACCGACACATATCCCACCCGATCCCCGTAACCCCTACACCAACACATATCCCACCCTATCCCCGTAACCCCACGTATTTAATCCCCCTAACACTAAGGGTCAATTTATCATAGCCAATCAACCTAACCCGCACATCTTTGGACTGTGGGAGGAAACCGGAGCACCCGGAGTAAACCCACGCAAACACGGGGAGAATGTGCAAACTCCACACAGACAGTCGCCCGAGGCCGGATTCGAACCCGGGTCCCTGGCGCTGTGAGGCAACAGTGCTAACCACTACACCACATTCCATCATTCTGCTGATGATTGAGAGTAGACTGATGGGGCGCTAATTGGCCGGGTTGGATTTGTCCTGTTTTTCGTGGGCAGGACATACTTGGACAGTTTTCCACATTGTCGCGAGATGCCAATGTTGTAGCTGTACTGCAACAGCTTGGCTAGAGGCACAGCTAGTTCTGGAGCACAAGTCTTCGGCACAATAGCCGGGATGTGTCAGGGCCCACAGCCTTTGCTGTATCCAGAGCGCTCAGCCGTTTCTTGATATTATGTGGAGTGAATCGAATTGGCTGAAGACTGGCTTCTGTGATGGTGGGGACCTCGGGAGTAGGCCGATATGGATCATCCAGTCGGCACTTCTGGCTGAAGTTGGTTGCAAACGCTTCAGCCTTGTCTTTTGCACTCATGTGCTGGGCTCCACCATCATTGAGGATGGGAATATTCTTGGAGCCTCCTCCTCCCGTTAGTTGTTTAATGGTGCACCTCCAGTCACGACTGTAGAGCTTTGATCTGATCCGTTGATTGTGGAATCGCTTAGCCCTGTCTATAGCATGCGGCTTCTGCTTTTTAGCATACATGTAGTCCTGTGTTGCAGCTTCCCCAGGTTGGTACCTCATTTTTAGGTACACCTGGTGTTGCTCCTGCACACTCCTTGTTGAACCAGGGTTGGTTCCCTGGCTTGATGGTAATGGTAGAGTGAGGGATATGCTAGACCATGAGGTTACATATTGTGGTGGAATACAATTCTGCTGCTGCTGATGGCCCACAGCGCCTAATGGATGCCCAATTTTGAGCTGCTAGATCTGTTCTGAATCTATCCCATTTAGCATGGTCGTAGTGCCACACAACACGATGGAGGGTGTTCTCAGTGTGAAGTTGGGACTTTGTCTCCAGTATGACTGTGCGGTGGTCAATCCTACCAATGCTGTCATGGACAGATGCATCTGCGACAGGTAGAATGGTGAGGACGAGGTCAAGTAGCTTTTTCCCTCACCACCTGTCGCAGGCCCAGACTGGCAGTTATGTCCTTCAGGACTCGGCCAGTAGTGGAGCTACCACGTCACTCTTGGTGATGGACATTGAAGTTCCCTATACCAGAGTACATTCTGCACCCTTGCTACTCTCAGTGCTTCTTCCAAGTGGTGTTCAACATGGAGGAGTACTGATTCATCAGCTGATGGAGGGCGGTAGGGGGTAATCAGAAGGAGGTTTCCTTGCCCATGCTTGACCTGAAGCCATGAGACTTCATGGGGTCAAGAGTCAACGCTGAGGACTCCCAGGAGCACTCCTTCCCAACTGTATACCACTGTGCCACCAGTGGGACAGGACATACCCAGGGATGGTGATGGAGGAGTTTGGGACGTTGGCTGAAAGGTATGATTCTGTGAGTATGACTATGTCAGGCTGTTGCTTGACTAGTCTGTGGGACAGCTCTCCCAATTTTGGCACAAGTCCCCAGATGTTGGTGAGGAGGATGTAGCCAGTGCCGAGGTCGATGCTGGGTGGTCCGTCCGGCCTCATTCTTATTATTTTGTTTTATAGCAGTTAGTTACAACTGAGTGACTTGTTAGGCCATTTCAGAGGGCAGTTAAGAGTCAACCACATTGCTGTGGGTCTGGAGTCACATATAGGCCAGACCAGGTAAGGACGGCAGATTTCCTTCCCTAAAGGACATTAGTGAACCAGATGGGTTTTTACGACAATCCAATAGTTTTATGGTTACCATTACTGATACTAGCTTTTTATTCCAGATTTATTTAATTAACTGAATTTAAATTCCCCAGCTGCCGTGGTGGGATTTGAACTCACATCTCTGGATCATTAGTCTAGTGACATTACCACTACGCTACCATTGCCTTGCACACGGAGATGTTGGGTGCAATGGCAAGGGTGCTCGAGAGCCTCTCGGCAATGGTAAGGAGCGTGGAGGAGTCCACCTCCAACATTACACAAGGCTCTGCGCGCACCATGGAGCCCACCATTTCCAGTCTGCAAAGGACGGTGGACTCCCAGAGAGACCATGGCGACCCAGACCTGATGCCACGTGTGATGTGCGATCTGCAACTTCCATTGCAGCACAGACGTAAACGACACAACGTCTTAGTGCTGTAATGTAGTCTATGCTTGGTGGCATTCAATCTCAGACTGCTCTCATGCAGTGTCAGTTTGATGCCATGCAAGATCTGACTGCTGCCATCGTGGCTGGTCTACCACCATTGACTGGCCTTTCACGGTGTCGCAGCAGGTCAGCAACCTGTGCTCCAACAGATTTCTAGGGATGCTGAAGTGATGCCCCAGGGGAGTGGCAGTGGGTCAGTGGAGCAGGAACCTGCTGTCCTCTCTCAGGATGACAGCATTCCTGCTCCCACCACTGCTACTCCGCCATTGCCCTTGTCACTGTCATCCAACCAGCCCAGACCACTGCCGCCCATGCTGAGGTGGTGCAGTCTACAGCTGGGCCTTCCAGGCCGGAGCTGGTTGAGGGCATCCTGCAAGGCCATCTGAAGTCTCCCGCAGGGACACTCAGCAGCCTTCCACCAGCTCTGCTGCAGCCACTGGGCCAACACTTCATAGGAGCACTAGAGTAGGCAAAGGCACAGTAACAAGAGGCACTAAGGGATTGCGCAAGGGTGAATAGTTAATATTTTTGTTGTAAATATGTGTTCACTGATTTTGGATACATTTATTAATTCACTTTGGATTCTTTTGTGGTGTGCCTCATTTCAGCTTTGCGCTGTGATACGGCCTGCGACAGGGATGGAATGATGGGGATGTGGTGAGCAATGGGGATCTGGGGTTTCATTCGTTCAAACCGCAATCTGATGAGGCGATCACGGACCGCCCTTCCGGAAGGCCGATTGAGTGGCTGCCTCCTCCCTCGCTCCTGTTCCTCCTCCTCCTTCTCCTCGTCCTCCTCCTCCGCCTCCTGAGGTGGTCCCACAATCCCTGGTGGCAAGGGCTGGGCCCTCATGATGGCCAAGTTTTAGAGTATGCAGCAGACCACCACGAAATGGGACACCCGTATAGTGGATTACTGGAGGGCTCCTCTCGAGCGGTCATGGCGATGGTCTGCTCGATGATGTTCCTGGTGGTAGCTTGGCTCTCATTATATGAGTGCTGGGCAGGAGCGTTGGGGTTGCGGAGGGGAGTCATGAGACAGGTGGAGAGCGGATAGTCCTTGTCTCTGACCAGCCAGCCGTGAGCTTGACGTGGTGGCTGGAAGAGTGCTGGCACACTGATCTGGCGCAGGATGAAGGCATTGTGGCTGCTGCCAAGATAGCGGGCATTGACATTGAGGATTCGCTGTCTGTGGTCGCACACCAACTGCACATTAAGTGAGTGGTAGCCTTTGCGGTTACGGAAGATCTCAGGATTGTTATGTGGTGCCCGCAAAGCCATGTAGGTGCAGTCAATGGTGCCCTGCCCATGGGGAATCCCGTTATCCTGACAAAGCCACATGCACACTTGTTCTGGTGATGGGGAAGGAAATGTAGTCCCTTCTCCGACTGTAGAGAGCCTCTGTGACCTCCCAGATGCAGCGATGGATGGCGAACCGTGAGCCATTAGCTATGTTTCCTGTTGCAGACTGGAAGGGTCCGCTGGCAAAGAAATTAAGGGTGATGGTGATCTTGACTGCCACTGTGAGAGCCATGGTCACCCTGATCTGAGGCTGGAGGTCCAGTTGCAAGAAGTGGCAGAGTTCTGTGACCACCTCCTTGGTGAAGCAGCGCCTTCGAATATACTTCTCCTCACTTAATTGGAGGTAGGAGAAGTGCCTTCGGAATACCCTCGGAGGGTAAGGCCTCCTGTTGAGAGCCCTGATGGCCCTCCTGCTCCCTTTGGGCACATGTTCCAGTCTTTCTCACTGCTTCCGCTCCCTCCGATCCTGGACGGCGAGGTCGACTGCCAGTACAGCCCCCATTGATGTAACCAAGTGTAGCAGTTTGATTTTTTTTAAGAATAAATGTAGCTACATTTTAGTTGCCACAACACTACTCATACAAAAAACCTTGAAATTACTGAATGAAACTGTTGCACTATGTGAAACTGACAAGAAACTGCTGAAACTCCACTGACCTACAGCTGTGAGTCATTACTCATGATCTCTTCAAATGACATCCCTGGAGCCGGCTTCCTGCTGCTTCACGCCAGCTCTCCGTGTCGCTGTTTATGCGCTAAGGTAGATGGCGACAATCAATTTCGCAGATCGGGTGCTCAGTGAGCATTGCACACTCACTGACATCACAATCTCCCTGGCATTGTGGCTCCCGGCGATAACTGTTACCGGCGACAATACTGGGGGGGGAGGGGGTGGTGCTGGATTTGCCTCGCCCTGCAATAATGCACTAGCACCATTTGCTGGCACTAATGGGAGGTGCTAAGTTACCAAATTTTTCCCCAGAGGGAATAAAGCAGAGAAGAAACCTCAGTGAGAAACTCGGTGTGATACTTGGGTGGGCGATACAGAACAAGGATTTTAAAAGAGAGATGTGAGGGGTGGAACAAGGTGAGATGCTCAAAGGAGGAGAAGTTGCTAGAGGAGTAGGGAGACTGACTGAGATGTGATTTTGAGATAAGGGCTACACCACCACCGTGGTGGTTTGAGTGGGGCAAATGGTGGAAAGTATAGCCAGGCGGGGCAGCTTCATTAAAGAAAAAGTGTCACCACCCCACAACCAGGTCTCCGTCAAGGCCATGATGTCAATGTGATTGTCCACAATAAACTCATGGATGGCAAGCAATGTTCTCCTTAAGCTGCACGGGCGGCAACACTCTGGAGGTCTTGCGCAAGGCTGGTCACCGGTTTTTGAATGGAAAAACCGGGCATGCACAGAAAATTGAATGGGCCGCGCAGCCCGTTAAATGGACTGCACACCCAAAGAAAAAATTAAAGGGAACATTGATGGCAAGGCCCTTATTCACAAGTGAACGTACATTTTGAAGTGAAATGTGGAGTGGGGGGGGATGATAGCCGATTTATTGGCAGAGTCCAAAGGGTCAGAGTTGGGAGGGACTGGAAGGAGGTTGGCAAGATTAGCATGCAGTGTGGGGACATTAAGTACGAAGACATTCATAAACTTGCAGAATGGGCGTGTAACTGGCAAATGAACTTCACTATAGCTAAGTGTGAGGTGGTATATTTTGGTAGGAAGATTAAGGAGCCAGATACTCCTGGGAAAATAAGTGTCTAAATGCGGTAGAGGAGCAGTGGAATCTGAGGATACAGATACACAAGTCACTAAAAGTAATCACGCATGTTAATAAGCCCATTAAAAAAATGCAAACAAAGCACTGGGGTTCATTTCTAGAGGGATAGAATTGCAAAGCAGAGAAATTATGTTAAACTTGTATAGAACGTTGGTTAGACCACACTTGGAGTACTGTGAACAGTTCTGGTCTCCAAATAATAAAAGGATATAGAAGCACTGGAGAAGGTGCAAAAAAGATTTATTAAGATGGTACCAGAACTGAGAGGTTATACCTATCGGGAAAGATTGAACAGGCTGGAGCTCCTAGAGAAGACTAAGCAGTGACCTGATAGAGGCCTTAAGATTATGAAAGGGTTTGATAGGGTAGGCATAGAGAAGATGTTTCCACTTGCAGGCGAGTCAAAACTAGGGGCCAATAATATAAGATAGTCACTAATAATTCCAATAAGGAATTCAGGAGAAACTTCTTTACCCAGGGAGAGGTTAGAATGTGGTACTTGCTACCACAAGGAGTAGTTGGGGCGACTAGGATCGATGCATTTAAGGGGAAGCTAGATAAATGCATGAGGAAGAAAGGAATAGAAGGATATGTTGATAAAGTTAGATGAAGAAGGGTGGGAGGAGGCTCTTGTGGAGCATAAACACTGGCACAGACCTGTTGGGCGAATGGTCTGTTTCTGTGTTGTAAGCACTATGGCCTAGAAATTCAGTTGGCTGCGCCAGCCGTTAGCGCCTTAGGAGTAGATCTCGAGCGCTAGGCGCTTAGCGCCCGGGCGCAGCGCGATCTGCGCCTCGCCCCAACTTCAGTAGACATTTAGCGCCGGCGCAAAGTCATTGCGCGCGCTCATCTGCGCGCGCAGATCATGACGTCATTTCGTCGTGCAACGCCCTTTGTGCGCCCGGAACCGGAACTTCACTCGCGCCGCCCCATTGTGCGCCTGGCAGCCCTAGCGACTGTTGAGTCGAACGGTGCTCAGCCGATGCGGGCCGCGGGGAGCGCAAATTAAAGGGCACTCCTGCAGTAGAAAAGGCAGCCGTTTTGCAACACTCCTTCTTTGGTGAGGAGGAGGAGGAGGAGGAGGACCTCCCCAAAAACACACAAATACACTAGTCTCGGCCTGTCAATAAAACAAATCCACCCTCCCCCTTTAAGAGCTCACTGGAGCCAGAGTGTCTGCCGGCAATCAGCAGCTCGCCGCACCTGCCCTGCGCCCAACTTCCAGTGTTAGCGCCCCGGGCTGCCGGCTTAGCGCCTAATGATAGTCGTGCATCGCCTGTTTTAGCGCAGCAGCAACCTCTTAGGGCGATGCAACTGAATATTGGCGAAGGGGGCTCGACTTTGCGCCGGGCGCAAACTTTAGCGGCCGCCCGACTTTACCGCCCCAAAAGTGGCTATAATGAATTTCTAGGCCTATGTAACTATATAATTTTAAGGAGGAGGGGTGGGCAAGCAGGCTACAGCAGTAATTTACGTCAAGGCTAGAACCAGAAGAAGGAGAGGGAAAGGATATCGGTCAGAGCCACCAAATTAGGAGCTGTGCGGTGCTAAAAGAAGCTAACTGGGGCTGCAAGAAAGTGGCTGTGATGGTCACATCGGAGTCATTACAGGCCCTTGGCCAATGGCAAAGAGGACAAAGGAGACGTAAAAAATATCCAAAGGAGGGCAAAGGCAATGCTGGAACTCCAGGAAACCTGAAAGGAGGAAAACTTAAAAAAAGTTAGTTTTAGATGGAAAATTTGGTCCTTACTTGTTACGTCCTTAAAAACCTGCTCCCCATTGGGCATAACGTGGAACTACATGCAGCCTGAAAACTTTTTTTTACCATATACAGCTACTATAAAATAGGGTCACACCATGCATTATCTGATCAAGTATCATGTGACAAGCAAGCTGAAACAACTATCCCAGCATTCACTACAGGCATAGGTAAATATGGACACTTTTTTATATCTTAGTTCCCCTTAGACAAGATTGACGTAGGAGGTTTCAATGCAATACATGCCACTCTTACCAGATTTAATATATAACAGATAAATATTATGTTGAAAACCTGAAGTGTGCACTTCCGGTGTCAAGTTTTCCCATTATAATTTCCTCTGTCCACGTTTTTAATTGAAACTGCCAATGTAAATTTGTCACACTGTAGTTACACCCTCTAGCCAGTGGGAGTGCTGTGGTACCACTACTACAGGGAGGCTACAATGACTGCATGACACAGGAGCTTATAATGGAAGTATATAAAAATAAGGACAGATTGTACAACATTAAAATGAGAACAGAATTAAATCTGTGTGCCCTGGTCCAATTATCCCCCACCCTCACCAACTCCACCCCCTCCCCTGAAGACTATTCTTGGTCTTTATACCCAAGTGCAGCGTCACAGGAGATTGACTAGTATATAATGGGCTGCAATTTGTGGCCCCTACGGATGCGTATGAGGTGCGTACACGCCCGTAAGGGCCCCGCAAGTTTTGGGTTTGTGCGCGCGAAGTGCATGCGCGAAAACCCGGAGCTTGCGATCTGTCAAGAATTTTCTTGATAAATCATCTGCATCCCTGGGAAAAGTGCTTCCGCTGGTGGAGAGTTGGGCTATTTGCCCAACTTCTGCCCAGCGAATGCCCGTGAAATTCTGGCCTGCTTTTACAAGTGTAAGAGTTTATAAAACATAAAAATAAAATGTTATCAATCATTTATACATTAAAAACTCTGTGCAATAAGGTATGTTTATTTTTATCCCTGTTAAAACGTGTAAAAAAAAATTAAATTTTTGTTTTAAATATTTAATTAAATGGAATTTTAATTAATTTAAAATTTGTGATTTAAAAAAGTTATTTGATGTGTAGAGGTATTTGTTTGGGATACATACGGACTCCCCATAAGCATGAATGGGGATCCCCTTCTTTCATTGGTTGGGCTGGCCCACGCGATCCCAGGGGCACTTGTGAACCGCCTGCCCCCCCGAGATATGTGGGCCTCTACCCGCGGGTACCCGGAGAGACCCAGGACCGCGAATTTCCGTACCTCCCGGACCACCAGGTATGTGAACATTTTACTTGCGGATCGGAGGCATTTTCCCGCGGGAAGCCTCCGAGTGCAAATTCAGGGCCATTGTATACATTTGAATATTATATATCCAAATCCGTATTTAATTAGAAAATAAATTATATTTAAGCAATACAGTATGGGACATTTTTAGAAATGATATGTGAGTCTTTCTTTCCAGAACATTGTTATCTTCCCAAAGTTTACTTCAACTGTGAAAATGTGCAAGAAGGTGAATATGGAGCTGCTTGTGCACCAACATGTCAGATGCTTGCCGCAGAAGGCCAATGTGTAAGTAGAAAAATACAGCAATGTTTCCGATGAAACTACCAAAAGTAGTCCTTGTACAATTTATTGTACATTTTAAGTAAATTATTTTCAAATATAATTTGCTTCAATTTCCTCAGTTAGCAACAAAATGTGTTTCTGGCTGTATATGTCTGGATGGGTTGGTGCTGGATGAGAAGAAAGGATGTGTTCACCCTGACAACTGTTCATGCGAATACAGTGGCCTTTCATATGAACCGGATGGGATAATTGTGAAGGATTGTAGGAAATGGTAAGGAACTTTACACTTTTATTTCCTTAATGACCAACTAACTGTTCTAGAAGGTGGGCCAATGTAAATGTAAGAATGTTATTTAGACAAACACAAGCAGCCATTTCGCACACACAAAATCCCACAAGCAGCAATGAATGAATGACCAGTTGATCTGTTTTTGGCAGTCCTGGTTAATGGAGGAATGTTGGCTAGGGCCTCTTGCTCTTCCTCAACCAACGCTAGGAGATCATTAATAACCAGGTGATGAGGACAAATGCTTACGAAGTAACATAGCCTAGTGATGCAGGTCGCGCTTAATCACTTTGAAGTCCGCGAGGAAAGCAGCTTGTATTAATTGGTTGTCATTTAATGTAATACTGTAGAGCAGTTGTATAAGAACAATACTGTTATAGACAATATAATTAAAGCTTGGGGGGCAATTTTCTGAGGCCCGAGGAGGCGGGTTTGGAGGTGGGAAAGGCAAGAAAATCGGAAAAAAGGAGTGCGAGTTCGGAACCCGCCTCCGCGGGATTTTGCCGGTGCCAGTTTTGCAGGGCAGGAAACGGTCCCACGTCCAGCTGGCCAGAGAGCTTGTTAAGAGGCTTAAATTCTCGTTAAAGGCCACTCTAAGCCTATTTTGAGAAGCCCTCATTATTTTTTGACCATTTCGGCGTGTTCCACGACCCTCCTAAACCACGCCAGCTAAACCTGGCGGGTTGACAAGTGGGTGGTCTCCTCAAAGCTGCAGCTCAAACATTAAATTGGAGATTTCATCAGTGATTAGTTGCAGGTGGCAGAACTTTGCTTTAAAAGGTCTTTGAGCACTTTTAGCAAGCCTTCCGAAGTCGGAGGTGCTGCAGCTTGAATCTATCAACTGTGGGACCTCCTTGGAAGACCCTCTCCCCGCTTGCAATGAGCACTTCCCCAACGGAAGCATCTGCAAGCAGCATGGGAACCATTCATTTTCTTTCACCGTGGACCTCGGATGAGGAGGCTGAGGAGGAGGAGGATCTGGAGGAGGAGGAGGAGGAGGAGCAAGAGCAGGAGGAGGAGCAGGAGGAGGTCGGAGCGCTGGTGTATCGACCAACAGCAGCGGCAGCATGCAAGCACATGGCTGCCTGTGATGCAAGGGATGAACTTATCCTGGCCAGATTTGCATAGGTTGCCCAAGTTGGCACATGTCCTTGGCTCCATCGTAAGACATCATTGACAATGGACATGACTCTCTGACCTCCTTTCACTCTGGCCACCAACCTGGTGTCGCAGGTGTCGCGGAGCCTGCAATGTGGAGCTGCCTAAGGCGAAAGAACAGATGCCATAACGCCAACATTTTGAAATCAAATCATTTTAATGCTTTCCAACAGGGATGGCATTTCATCAAAACACAGAAGCAGTCTTCCAATCTGCACACAGATCTGGGGGTTATATCACTTGCCAGCTGGACCCAAACAGCCTTGGTTTCTTTGGGAGGCCTCTTCCTCCCAGATGAGGGGAAGAGCACCTCCCTGCTAGCTGTCACCCCCTCAACCAACATTTGCAGCGCTTCATCCGAGATCCTCGGGGAGGCCCTTGCCTTGGAATTGGACATAGTGGTTTCTCAGAATATGTTGCAGGTGGTGCAGCATCGGCAGAAATGCTGTGGAATGATCCAAGGAAGCAAGCAGCCCTAAAATCAGGCTGGAAAAGTGATGTCAGCAGAGACGAATTTCAGTCCCAAAACACTAATTGACCAAGGGCATCCCACACCTCCTGCAATCAAGTGGCCAATCAGGGGAAAATCGCAATTTTTTAAAAACTATCAGTGGAGGCAGGTTTCAAATCCACCCAAACCAAAACTTGCCTCCATCCCGCCTCCAGTGGGAAAATAGCCCCCTTGTTGTTTAAAACCACCCGGGCCTGAACCGGGGAAGTTACGGTTGAAAGACTAACAACCTTGTGTTGCAACAGTAACTACGGGAAGAAATTTGCTAACAAAAGTCATTAAAAAATATAATACATTTCTAAAATTTGCCCATTATTGGTTGGTTTATTTTTTATTAAGACCCTTACTCCCCCCCCCGCCCCCCCCCCACCCCCCCGCAAAGGTGTAATATCCCGTCTCTGTTGCTAAACCCCCTCCCCCAATATAAACACTCGGTATGTCCGGTAGCAGAGCCCGTGTTATTTTTTTCTTATACTAAATGCTGGGCAGGGTCAAAGAACATACTTGGAAGGGGAATCCTGGAATTATTTTAAAGACAAATGCTCGGGGAGGTGAGGCAAAGAGGGAGATCTATATCGTATTATTCATCCTGGCTTACCGGAAACATCTGTTGTCCCCACCTCCATTGGGATCACCTACCCACTTCTTCCTCCACCTACTGAGGTATTAAATATGCTGGATTTGGAGATAGTACCAGAGAATTGGAACATAACTGACATTTCACCGCTGTAGGGAGGCCAAGGGCAATGAATTGACATTGGTAATGAGAAAATTGCTAAAGTCCATTACTGAGGATGGAGTAAATGAGCTAGGAAGAGTATAAGCTGATTGGTGAGAATCAGTGCAATTTTGTGAAAGTTAGCTCGTGTCTATCTAATCTATTAGGGTTCTTTCATAGTCACTGAGGTGGTCGCAGATAATTAATGGCTGTCATAGACTTAAATTTTCAGAAAGCATTGATTAGATTAAGCACGAGCAATTATTAGTTAAAATTGAGGAACACGGAATGGAAGACAGCCTCATGCCATGGATGGGAAAGTAGATGAAAGGTAAGAGGCAGAGATTTAACATAATGGAGACCTTCTTGGTTTGAGGTGATGTGACAAGTGGTGATCCCAAGGGATTGGTTCTGGAGCTGCAGCTTTTCACTGTAAGGGAAGTTTTCTGATGGTCTAAGACGCTTTAAGGCAGACAACAACCCAATCTGAGAAAAGGCAAAATTAAAAAAGAGGAAGACTTGCATTTATAGAGTGCCTTTCACGATCTCAGGATATCCCAAAGCGCTTTACTTTTGGAATGTAGTCGCTGTTGTAATGTAGGAAATATGGCAACCAATTTGTGCACAGCAAGCTCCAACAAACAGCAATGAGATAATGACCAGATAATCTGTTTTAGTGATGTTGGTTGAGGGATAAATATTGACCAGGACGAACTTCCCTGTTCTTCTTTGAAATAGGATCTGTTACATCAACCTGAGAAGGTTGACAAGGCCTCAGTTTAATGTCTCATCTGAAAGACGGCACCTCTAACAGTACAGAACCCCCGTGCTACTGCACTGGAGTTTTCACCTAGATTTTGTGCTTTAGTCTCTGAGAGTGGGTCCTGAACCCATAACCTTCTAACTCCAAGGCAAGAGCGCTACCAACTGAGCCATGGCTGACACTTTATCCAGATGTCATATGATTCTAAGCTGGGATAAATGGTAAACCGTAGAAAAGAGAGCAGAAAATTGCAAAAGGAAATAGATTAAACTAGTGGGTGGTATAGTTTAATCAACAAAGTGTGATGTCGTAAACTTTGAGCATAAGAATCTCAGATAGGAGTTCAGCCCAAATACAAGACCCCATCTTGGCTATCTTGGAGGATTGTTAGCACCTGAACAGGCTGCTGGGAATCACCCCCATAGAAAATACACGTAAGGAAGTGCTACTACAGTTATACAGAATGCTAGGGAGACTGCATTTTGAATGTTAACGGCCCAGAAATTCGGGTCGGAGGCTTCCCGCGGGTGCAAGCCTCTGACCTGCACTTACCTAGCGCGCCGGCCGTTGTGCTGTGGGCTCCCGTGGGATTCCGATCCTGGGCCTCATCGAACTGCCGGCGCGCAGTGCTTGTGTATCCCAGGGGCGCAGTTAGTTTGATGCGTCCCCGGGGATCACGTGGGCCATGGAGAGGCAATGGTAGCAGGGAATGCTTCATTCATAAAATTGACAGGAAGAGCTGTCAAAACTATAAATACACCAAAACATCACTAAAACTTCAAATACATTTTTTTTAAATCACATTTTTAAAATAACTATAAATTACATAAAATAACTATTTTAAACAATAATTTAAATTTTTGAAAAAATTAATTACATTTTCTAACGGGGCTAAAAATAAACTTACCTTTCTTTAAAGTATTTAAAAATAATAAACCTGTGGAAAAAATGTTTTAAATTTAATTAATTCACCACTTACCTTGTTAAAAGCAGGCCTTGCGTCTGCTTTTTACATGTGTAACTCCTGGAGACTTACCCTCCCGGAGAAAGCTGCAAAAAAAACGTAAGTTTCATGCGCACGCGCTGCCTCTCCGGCGCCGCGTTCGACTTCTGAACCCCTTCCTTTAAGGGAACGGAAGTTCTGGTTTCCCGCACAGGCGCAGTGCATGCACGAAACCGGCACTTCCGTTGGGCCTACGGGTGAGTACCTCATGCGTACTCACCCGTGGAGACCCAAATTTCTGGGCCATTGTGTTCAGTTTAAAGTACTACACTCCAGGAAATATATACTGGCCTAGGAGAGAGTCCAGTGATCATTCAGCAGGACGACACCTGGGATGAAGGCACTTAACTATGATGAGTGACTGGGTAAACCTGGAAGACGTTAAGGAGTGCTTAAAATAATTACAGGATTAATATGGTAGCTAGGGAGACATTCTTCCCTCTGGTGGGGAAATCCAGAATAAGGAGGCATTGGGGGAATTTTCCTCATCATTTTCAGCCAATTAGCGACCCTGGAACTGCGTAGGAACAATCTTTAGTGAGGAAACTCTTGTTTAAGTTATTTGTGCCACTTTTGTACCTTTAAAAATCTTCCACTGAGTTTCCTTAATCTCTTTGGTCCGTCCCGTGCCCCAATGGCAAGTCCCCATTGGGGTTGTTTGCATATGTGTGCCTGCTAGCTGGCGGTTCTGTTGGCACAAGAGTTTCTGGACTTACTGCCCTGTTGCACTCCGGGTAAATTACACCCAAGTACTGTATGATGTGCAGCAGCTTCCTGTGTCACCCGATCAAGGAAGAAGTGAGATTTGTGGGCTTGGAAGAATCTGCAAACTTACTGGTATCTGTTATTTGGAAATGTTTCTTCAACCTGTTTTTTTTCCACCTGAAGATTTCCGAACGCCGACTCCCCCACCCCATACTAAGAGCAACTTAGGAGCAGGTATGGCTTTTGCCCTGGGCATATCACCCTATTATTACTATTATTTATTTATTTATGGAGGAGGAACAGCTAGATGGAAGGAGAATCAGGCAGCATGTAGAACCGAGGAGGCTGAGGGGAGATTTAATTGAGGTGTATAAAATTATGAGGGTCCTAGATAGAGTGGATAGGAAGGACCTATTTCCCTTAGCAGAAGGGTCAATAACCTTGGGACATAGATTTAAAGTAATTGGTCGGAGGTTTAGAGGGGATTTGAGGAGAGATTTTTCACCCAGAGGGTGGTGGGGGTCTCGAACTCACTGCCTGAAAGGGTGGTAGAGGCAGAGACCCTCATCACATTTAAAAAGTACTTGGATATGCACTTGAAGTGCCGTAACCTGCAGGGCTACGGACCAAGTGCTGGAAAGTGGGATTAGGCTGGAGAGCTCTTTGTCGGCCGGCACGGACAAGACGGGCTGAATGGCTTCCTTCTGTGCTGTAAATTTCTATGATTTTAAGAATGCAGCCCAGCAGATATTACCCTCCTAAACAAAATTACAGGTAGCATAGGTCCTTTGTGGACCTCTCTGAGGAACTCTGCATCAGAACAGTTCGCTGCTCAAAAGCTGCAAAAGGGCATCACTGTGACCTGCTGCATGAAGGTATCATGCTGCACTGATCTGCCAGCGCTGCCATTCTCTCTGGTAATGATGGTCACTACTGCCTTCAACTTTTAGGTTTTTTTCAAGTAGCCACTCTGCAATATGTCCCAGGGAGAATTGCGGTCACTGATTCCCTGTACAGCAGAACAGCCCACTTCAATAGCTTTGACAAAGCAGCAGAGAGAAAGGGCTGCACACTTCTATGCGGTTCTTGGCTTCCCCAAGGGGAATGCCATCAATGGCACCCATGACATATTAAAGGCACCCACAGAGAACTCACCCCCTCACTTATGTGGATATGAGGGGATTCCACTCTATGAATGTGTAGAAAGGAGCTGTGGTTGAAAAGGCTAAAGTGGGGGCACTGGGTGCTGGCTCTGGAGGATCCAGAGTTTCTGGGAGTCTATCAATGGCTGAGGTGTCAGCCTTGGCTCAATGGTAGCACTCTTGCATCTGAGTCAGAAGGTTGTGGATTCGAGCCCTTCTCTAGAAACTTAAAGCCTAGGCTGATACTTCAGTACAGTACTGAGGGAGTGCTGCACCGTTGGAGGTGCTATCTGTCAGATGAGATGAGATGTTTAATTGATACTTTGTCTGCCATCTCAGGAGAATGTAAAAGATCCAATAGCACAATTCAAAGAAGAGAAAGGTACAGCATTTATCCCTCAAACATCGGCCTGAAATTACAGTGCAGTACAGTATGCACAGCGTACGCCATCGGAAGCCTAGTAAAAGGCCCTGCAAGTTCCAGGTGTCCGCACACGCTGCACATGCGTGAAAACCCAGAACATGCGATCTGTCAAGGTTTGCCTTGACAAGACCGTCTGCATGCGCCCCAAAAACATCTTCGCTGGCGCAGAGTTGGACTATTTACCCAACTACTGCCCAGCAAGTGCCCACAAAACCCTTACGCCTGGTAAAAACAGGCATAGGGCCTGCTTTCACCAGCGTAAGGGTTAATATAAATGTTAAATTTAAATTTTAAAAATGATTAAAACATACAAAAACAATTAAAATTAGTTTGTCAATTTTGGCTCAGATTAAAATGTGTAAAATTATTTTTCAAAAAATTACATTTTAATTTTAAATGCTTAATTAAAGAGACTTTAAATTAATTTTGAACATTATTTTTATTTCAGTTGTGTTCATTATTTATTTATTTGGGGGTTTCTCAAGCTCACGGGGTTTCCCTTCGTAAATGGAATCCACATAAGCTTATGAGGAATTCCGCTTGTTAATTGGTTGACCTGGCCCATGTGATCCGAGGAACGTTTCCGAACCGCCAGCGTCCCTGGGGTCCGTGGGCCTTTACGCAAGTGTGTTCGCCTATTGGCCCAGGACCTGAAGCCCGGGAGCCAGCAGGTAGGTTTGTATGTTTTTT
This sequence comes from Somniosus microcephalus, assembly GCF_052327205.1. Lineage (NCBI taxonomy): Eukaryota > Metazoa > Chordata > Chondrichthyes > Squaliformes > Somniosidae > Somniosus > Somniosus microcephalus. Next base: position 9,104,938 of record NC_141001.1, on the reverse strand, counting down.
CAGGTCAGAGGCCTACTCTGGAGGTACGTTTCCGACCACAAATTTCAGCCCATGATCACCACAACAGATTAACTAATCATTTATCTCATTGCTGTTTGTGGGCCCTTGCTGTGTGCAAATTGGCTGCTTTGTTTCCCTACATTACAACAGTGACCACACTTTAGAAGTCCCTCATTGGCTGTGAAGCACTTTGGGATGTTCTGAGGTTGTGAAAGGCGTTATATAAATGCAAGTCCTTTCTTTCCAGTTACAAGTGCTTTCTGACCTGCTCCTGCAGTTGCAGCTGTGGCTGCTCTCTAACCCATCGCTAACATTGCTTGCTATTGTGCTGTTGTGAATTGCTAGTTCCCTACGCTATGTGCTGTCTGATTCTTGCAGCTGCATGCTATTTGCAAATAGCCTCACTCCCAATCTTCCAAGTTTCATTACCTGGCCACAAATTATCAGCAACAAATTTCAAAATGGTTTGATCATCAATCCATCTGCTCTGGTTTTTACAAATTTCTCCTCTTCTCCCATTATCATGAGAGAACACAGTACACACATACAGCATCTTTAAATATTCAAGTATTTTTAATAATAAATATATGTTTTGATGTCTGTGGGATGATTTTGCTTTTTGACAGTTTCTGTACTAGAGGGAAGTGGAGTTGCCAAGGAAATGCAATGTGTCCTTCAACATGTATGGTTCATGGAGAAGGACATATCTCCACGTTCGATGGAAAGCAATATGTGTTTGATGGGAATTGCGAATACATTTTAGTTCAGGTAATATGTGAAGAGTTACTGTTATTAAAGTTTATTAATGTTTTTCTCCTCCAGTTCTCACACCAGTTTCCATCAATCACTTCTCTCTTAAAGGCAGCGACATAGGTAGCGGTAAACCTCCGATACCTAATTCAAATGGCCGTTCTTTATATACAGCCATGATCAGTCGGTATGTGGTCCATTGCAACTAAGACCAAACTGCTTTTACGGATTTGTTACATATATTCACTTCCAACAGGAGTCACTAGATAGTGATATGGGCTGGAGGGGGGCACTGTGTCCCAGCAGTCTGTGCTTGAGATCATTGGGGATGGTAGCATAGTGGTTATGTCACTGGACTAGTAATCCAGGGAACCTTGGACTAATAATCCGCGAGATATGAGTTCAAATCTACACCACGACAGCTAGGAAAATTTAAATTCAGTTAATTAAATAAAGCTGGTATCAGTAACGGTGACCATGAAAGTACCAGATTGTTGTAAAAACCCATCTGGTTCACTAATGTCCTTTAGAGAAGGATATGTGGTTGACTCTTAACTGCCCCCTAGCTAGCCACTCAGTTGTATAAGGTGGCTCACCACCCCCTTCTCATGGGCAATAAATGCCAGCGATGCCCACATCCCATGAACAAAATTTTAAAAAAAGATTAGCTAACTTAGCATAGGTCAGAGATTCAATTTGTGATTTTCATGGTTCTTATGGCCCAGTAGCACATCAAGCAGTGTGATTGCTCACTGAGGGAGAGGGACTGCATTCTTCTATTTTTAAGGTACTTAATTTTGTGCAATCCATAATTATTATGTAAAATTTAAATTAAAGAATATGTTCAATCCATTTGTTCCTTTAGGATGCTTGTTCCACAATCTACACACAGCCATCGTTCAAGATAGTAGCAGAAAACGTTATCTGTAGCCGCTCAAAAACAGTTTGTACCAAGGCTATCAAGGTTTACTTTCAGGTATTTGTGTATTACATATTTTCAATTATTCAATTTCATATAAGCCTTAGAATGGCAGTGACATGGTATAATCCCTTTAATGTAATCAACGCTATTCATTATTTATTGCATATTAAAAGTCTTGCATTTGCACGTTATTGCTGTTTTCTAATGCTTCCTGTAACACCTTTTCTGTTACGATTTGTTTATCACAGTGACACTTTGCTATCAAACTGTGTTGATTGGCTGAAAGTAATACAGCAACAAATGAAAAGCAATTAAAAACTGCCAATTACATAGAATTTATAGCACAAACAGGCCATTCGGCCCAACTGGTCTATGCTGGCGTTTATGCTCCATACGAGCCTCCTCCCACCCAGCTTCATCTCACCCTATCAGCAGACCCTTCTATTCCTTTCGTCATGTGTTTATCTAGCCTCCCCTCGAGTGCATAATGCTATTCGCCTCAACTACTCCATGTGGTAGTGAGTTCCACATTCTCACCACTCTCTGGGTAGAGAGATTTAGTAGTGACTATATTATATTTATGGCCTACAGTTTTGGTCTCTGAGCTAGTAAGGATGCCATTTCTGAATGAACAGCAGTCAGGAGAACCCAGCAATAATTTTGTTTTAAATGAATCAATCTGATCACTCAAGCTGTTTGGGAAAAAAAATTGTATGCTATTTTTTCTTAAATTTTTAATTTCCAAGATAAGGCTTTAATCGAGAAAACAACATAAACAATTACATATCTAATAATGTGACTCATTTAATTATAAAGTTTTCTGCTGTGTCTTTGAACCTTCATCAATGTTTTTATTTCAATGTCTCAGCCTCTTGCAGAACCCTGGACTTGGACTTGATGCCTACAGCTGTGTCTCTGTTTTGTGAAGGCAGATTCTCCAGTCTGAGCCTTCACATTATCGGCACTGTTCCAGGATGCACCAGCAGCGTTTAGCCAGCCAACTGATAGAATGTTTCTCTTCAGTCTCTAACAATATGGGGGTGAAATTTGGCTCCTTTGCGCCTGCCATTAGCACCTCCAGGGGGCGTTAACGGGATGCAAAGGGGTTATCGCCTGGGGTGGCGCGAATAAAGCGCCTCCCGCGAAATTCGTCGGGGCGTTGCTGAGGCGCTACCCGATAGCACCATGCCCTTGCCGGTAGCGCCCCGGGCAGCCGCGCCTCCAGTGAATGATGTCATCACCGTGCGCCGCAACCCCTTAGTGCCCTGCCGCATTCCCTTTCCGCCCCCGTGGCAGAAATTCGGCGGGTCATGAACCGGGCCGACCTCTGCTCGTGGGGCGGTATTTAAAGGGGAGGTGCGACCGCGACCTGCACCGCTATTTTCTTTTTTTGGCCAGCCTCCAGGTGTGGTCCTGGCCGCCATGGCGCAGCCTGGCACCGCATCTCGGCGCTGGGCTGTTGCCATGGCACCACGCCACCCTGGTTGCCTAGTGTGGGCCATCAGCAGCACTCCCCTTTAATTGAAGGGGAGGGGCGTTAAAACGCGGCAGCGCTCCGCGGAGCTTCAATTAGCGCCCCACCAGGAAGTGACGCGCCCGACATTGCGCTCCACTTCCTGGGCGGGGCGGTAAGGCGACTTTCGCAGCCGGGATGGAATTTCCTCGCTGGGCGCAGAAATTTCTGTCTCGCCAGCGTTACCGCCTCGAAATGGGTCGCTACCGAATTTCACGCCCAATGCGTTTGGTTGTTTTTTCAAATAAGTTTAAGAAAAACTATAGAACAAATTTCAAAAGCTTTATTCAGGTATCATTTATGTTGAATATTTTTTTAAGCAGTGGCTATGTGTATGTGTATTTCTGTGAGCAGGGGAGAGATGGAGAGAAAAAACAATTTCAAATATGACAGGCAGTGCTGATTACACACCTGGAGGGGCTTTTGTTTATATTCTAATTTTAAACAATCTATTATTTATTTTTCTCAGTGGAAGAGTCAAATTGTGTTTGTGTGTGATAGTAAGTTTTAAATATCAACTGGTCAGTTTTTATTTCAGAAAGTGAGTCAAGCTGAGAGAGAGAGACACAGGCAGTGAATAGATTTTCTTCCATTTTGTTGTTTGATTTGGAACAGACTTGTGGTTGGGGGACCTGATTTTCTGTTGGAAGTGACAGTGGATGTATATCTGCATAAATGAGTGTCGGCCAAATTTAAATGAGGTGCTACTGACAGTGACATCATGCATCACATTTTCCAACATTAGTGCCTCATTCCTGACTGATATTAGAAGTATTTATAGAGATCAGTGTTCAGCGATGCTAGGTGTAGCTGCAAAGGTGGAAGCCAATTTAAACAGCTACAGCAGGTACTTTATAAATCTAATTTTGGGACTTGAATTTTTGTTTGCTTTTCTATTGTTGAACACTGTTTCCATACCTACCTTTTGCCTTCTACTGTGGGGCTCTCAATTTTGCCTCCTCACCCATTCTACAGAGACCACCATGGGATTTTCTTCAGGAATACTGCTCTGTTTGTGTTCCTTAGAGAACAAGGAAGAGTGGATCAAAAGAAAGCAGCATCAGAGGCATATTGCATCTACTCGTCGGTGGCTACACTCCAGAATTGAGTTCTGACGAAGGGGTCATCGACCTGAAACGTTAACTCTGTTTCTCTCTCCACGATGCTTCCTGACCTGCTGAGCGTTTCCAGCATTCTCTGTTGTTGTTCCAGAATTTTAAGATCAGGTCACTCCTTTCTCCATCTGATTTCGGAGCAGTGTTTGAGGAGGCTATGCTCCACAGGGAAAGCCAGTGAGTTATGCGACAGCTGCACGTGGAGTTGCAGCCCGGACAGCGCACTGCCATTGGCTATGAAGATCACCATTGCCCAAGCTGCGTTCAGTTGACATCAGTAACATTACTCAATTGTTTGTGAACAGATCAATCAAGAAAGTAATGTTTGCTGCAGAAAGCCAGTTCAGCACTTTTCCCATGAACAACTAACAGAAGCATGGAAATTTTAGAGTCGTAGGATTCCTTAAAGCAGAAGGAATGATAGATCACACCCAAATAACCATACATGGTCCCTTCATTGATCCCATCCACCACTAAAACAGGAAAGGGTACCACTCACTTAATGTCCAATGGTTTTTTGACAAGGACAAACAACAACAGCTTTTATTTATATAATGCCTGTAACAAAGAAATGTCCCAACTCACTTCACAAATAGGCTGAAGGCAAATGAACCGTGAGCTAGATAGGGAGAGATTAGGAGGGGTGACTGAAAGCTTGGTCAATGAGATCAGTGTCGGAGTTTTTTTAAAAGGTGAAGAGGCAGAGGGAGTTAGGGAGGGAGTCCTAAAGATTGGCCGAGGAGGCGGAAAACTCTGCCTTTAATGGTCGGTTGTAAGGGAGGAAGGTGCATAGAAAGCCAAAGCCAGAAGAACAAGCATTCAGGAGGGATATAGGATCGGAGAAATCGGCTGGGGCAAGGCCATGGAGGTATTTAGAGGCAAGGACAAGTACTTTTAGCTAAATGCATTAGGGGATGGGGAGCCAGTATAGGTCAGTAAAGACAGGAGTAATGGATCAGCTGGACTTAGTGGGGGACAGTATGCATGTGGCAGAGTTTTGGATAGATGAAGCTTATGAACGTTAGTGTATAGGAGGTCACAAAGACGTATAGAAGAGTTTCGGCATTGATGAAGATGGGCAATTTTGCAGAGTGTAAGTAAGTAAACTTGACGATGTAAAGCTTAAAACTCAGCTCAAGATCGAACAGGGCACTAAGATTACAAACAGTCTGGTTCAACCAGAGAGCGTGGTTGGGGAGGGTAATTCAATGAGTGGCAAAGGAGTGGAGTTTGTCGTGGAGACCGAAGACAATAGCTTTGGTCTGGTGATGGAAGAAGTTGTGACTTCTCCAGGACTTGGATGTCAGACAGTTGGAGGCAGTTGAAGGATTGAGAGAAGTGGTGTAGCGATAATGTTGCGTATCACCAGAATACACCCTTTGCCTGCAGAAAATATATATATATATATATATTTATTCATTCACGGGATGTGGGCATCACTGGCAAGGCCAGCATTTATTGCCCATCACTAATTGCCCTTGAGAAGGTGGTGGAGAGCCGCATTCTTGAACCGCTGCAGTCCGTGTGGTGAAGGTACTCCCACATTGCTGTTAGGGAGGGAGTTCCAGCATTTTGACCCAGCGACGATGAAGGAACGGTGATATATTTCCAAATGAGAATGGTGTGTGACTTGGAGGGGAACTTGGAGGTGGTGATGCTCCCATGCGCCTGCTGCCCTTGTCCTTCTAGGTGGTAGAAGTCGTGGGTTTGGGAGGTGCTGTCGAAGAAGCCTTGGCGAGTTGCTGCAGTGCATCTTGTAGATGATACCCACTGAAGCCACGGTGCGTCGGTGGTGGAGGGAGTGAATGTTTAATTGGTGGATGGTGTGCCGATCAAGCGGGCTGCTTTGTCCTGGATGGTGTCGAGCTTCTTGAGTGTTGTTGGAGCTGCACTCATCCAAGCATGTGGAGATTATTCCATCACACTCCTTACTTGTGCCTTGTAGATGGTGGAAAGGCTTTGGGGAGTCAGAAGGTGAGACACTCGCCACAGAATACCTAGCCTCTGACCTGCTGTTGTTGCCGCAGTATTTATGTGGTTGGTCCTGTTAAGTTTCTGGTCAATGGTGACCCCCAGGATGTTGATAGTGGGGGATTCGGCGATGGTAATGCCGCTGAATGTCAAGGGGCGGTGGTTGAACTCTCGCTTGTTGGAGATAGTCATTTCCTGGCACTTGTGTGGCGCGAATGTTACCTGCCAATTATCAGCCCAAGTCTAAATCTCGTCCCAGCCTTGTTGCATGTGGGCATGGACTGCTTCATTATCTGAGGAGTTGCGAATGGCACTGAACACTATGCAGTCATCAGCGAACATCCTCATCTCTGACCTTATGTTGGAGGGAAGGTCATTGATGGAGCAGCTGAAGATGTTTGGGCCTAGGGCACTGCCCCAAGGAACTCCTGCAGTGATGTCCTGGGGCTGTGATGATTGACCTCCAACCAACACATCCATCTTCCTTTGTGCTAGGTATGACTTCAGCCAGTGGAGTTTTCCCCCCGATTCCTATTGACTTCAGTTTTACTAGGGCTCCTTGATGCCACACTCAGTCAAATTCTGCCGTGATGTCAAGGGCAGTCACTTTCACCTCACCTCTGGAATTTACCTCGTGTCCATGTTTGGACCAAGACTGTAATGAGGTCTGGAGTCGACTGGTCCTGGCGGAATCCAAACTGGGCATTAGTGAGCAGGTTATTGGTGAGTAAGTACCGCTTGATAACACTGTCAATGACACCTTCCATCACTTTGTTGACAATTGTGAGTAGACTGATGGGGCGGTAATTGGCCGGATTGGATTTGTCTTGCTTTTTATGGACAGGACAAACCTGGGCAGTTTTCCACATTGTCGGATAGATGCTAGTATTGTAGCTTTACTGAACAGCTTGGCTAGAGGCGCAGCTAGTTCTGGAGCACAAATCTTCAGCACGACAGCTGGGATGTTGTCAGGGCTCAAAGCCTTTGCTGTATCCAGAGCGCTCAGCCGTTTCTTGATATCACATGGAGTGAATCAAATTGGCTGCAGACTGGCTCCTGTGATGGTGGGGACTTCAGGAGTAGGCCGATATGGATCATCCACTCGGCACTTCTGCCTGAAGATGGTTGCAAACGCTTCAGCCTTGTCCTTTGCACTCACGTGCTTCATGGAGCCTCCTCCTCCCGTTAGTTGTTTAATGGTCCACCACCATTCACGACTGGATGTGGCAGGACTGCAGAACTTTGATCTGATCAGTTGAGTGTGGGATCGCTTAGCTCTGTCTATAGCATGCTGCTTCCGCTTTTTAGCGTGCATGTAGTCCTGGGTTGCAGCTTCCCCAGTTTGGCACCTCATTTTTAGGTACGCCTGGTGCTGCTCCTTATTGAACCAGGGTTGGCCCCCTGGCTTGATGGTAATGGTACAGTGAGGGATATGCTGGGCCATGAGGTTACAGATTGTGGTCGAATACAATTCTGCTGCTGCTGATGGCCCACAGCGCCTCATGGATGCCCAGTTTTGAGCTGCTAGATCTGCTCTGAATCTATCTCATTTAGGATGGTGGTAGTGCCACACAACACGATGGAGGGTGTCCTCAGTGTGAAGACGGGACATCGTCTCCACAATGACTGTGCGGTGGTCACTGCTACCAATGCATTTACAGATGCATCTGCGACAGGTAGATTGATGAGGACGAGATCAAGTAAGTTTTTCCCTCTTGTTGGTTCTCTCACCACCTGCCGCAGGCCCAGTCTGGCAGCTAAGTCCTTCAGGACTCAGCCAGCTCGGTCAGTAATGGTGTTACCGAGCCACACTTGGTGATGGACATTGAAGTCCCCCACCCAGAGTACATTCTGTGCCCTTGCTACTGTCAGTGCTTCTTCCAGGTTGTATTCAACATGGAGGAGTACTGATTCAACAGCTGAGGGAGGGCGGTAGGTGGTAATCAGCTGGAGGTTTCCTTGCCCATGTTTGACCTGAATCCATAAGACTTCATGGGGTCCGGAGTCAATGTTGAGGACTCCCAGGGCCACTCCTTCCCGACTGTATACCACTGTGCTGCCACCCCTGGTGGGTCTGTCGTGCTAGATGGTGATGGAGGAGTATGGGGCCTTGGCTGAGAGATATGATTCTGTGAGTATGACTATGTCAGACTGTTGCTTGACTAGTCTGTGGGACAGCTCTCCCAATTTGTTAGTGAGGAGGACTTTGCAGGGTCGACTGGGCTGGGTGTGCTGATGTCGTGTCCGTAGCCAGTGCCGAGGCCAGGTGGTCTGTCCGGTTTCATTCTTATTATTGTTTTTCGTAGCGGAGTGACATGTGGGATTCATGTTATAGTTTGCTGATAGATTGTTTATGAAGGGATTATTATCAACACTGAGGGAAAGGTGGTAGTGCTTGTAAGTATCAAACATTATTACATTGCCTTCTTAAAAGGTATGACTGCCTCTTATCTTGATTGCTCTGAGGAAGTCATTTAACTTTTTGCAGCATTGAGTTCCTGTGCTGGGCATGGTGGAGCTGGCATTTACTGCCGAGGCTTCCCCCTTCCATTATTCCTCAACAGCACATTTCAATGGATGATTTTGATTATTCTCAGAGGACTTCCTTCCTCTGCCTTATTTGGACTAGCAGCACATTGACCAAAAATATCAGAGAACTTGAGGGCTGACTTCTCAAGCTAGCTCTTAAGTTGCTAGTAAAATGGAGGGGGATAATAAGCAAGCATATAAGTCGAGCATCTTTATAGTCTGCACAAGCCTTATGTCTCAGCATAGAGACTCGGGAAGAAGACATCAATCAATTGGTATTGCTGGTCCCATGAGGCCAATGATCCTTCTTCCTCCGGGAGACAGATGTTCTTGCCTCACCTTGTCCTTCTGTGACACTGGTGCCTACTGATTATTGTGAACTTCATGCTGATGTGTCTACCAATGGTATTGTTGTGTAGTGTATAGAACATGATTACAACTTATGCCATCTTTCTTGGGATTGTAGCTGAAGCATTCTTTGAGCTCAGTAAAAGCCTGCTCAGCCATGAGACGTACTGTATCGCACTTTAGCACTTTAGGTGTTGGCCGTATCTCAGTGGTAGTACTCTCGCCTCCGAGTCAGAAGATTGTGGGTTTAAATCCTATTTCAGAGACTTGAGCACAAAATCTCAGCTGACACTCCAGTGCATTACTGAGGGGGTACTGCACTGTCAAAGGTGCTGTCTTTCAGATGAGATGTTAAACTAAGACCCCGTCTTTCCTTTCAGGTGGATGTAAAAGATCCCAAAGCACTATTTTAATGAAGAGCAGGGGAGTTCTCCCCGGTGTCCTGGCCAATATTTACCCCTGAACCAACATCACTAAAACAGATTATCTGGTCATTTTTGTATTGATTTCTTTGTGGGTTCAATGACGAGACATTTATGAAAGAGAATGTCTTTTAATCTAAAGTCTGTTCAACTCTTTATACAGCATTCAGGAGACACCATGCTAGTGCTGCATCTAGAATGAAACTGAAACTAAACTAAACTGCCTTGCTTGTCTCGGTCACATGCCCTCTGCTGGTCAGGCACAAGCAATCAATACATGCAAACATGCTCGTAAGGCATCATAATCAAACAGGCAAATACCATCTCTATTTGCTGATATCATTACATCTCCTTTTCTTAAAACAAAAGTATTTTACTTTTAACTAACAACATGTTTTCTTTGTATTAATCTGCATTTTAACTGTAACACTTAATGAACTTACATTATCATTATCATGATCAAGGTTTTTTAACCTTGCTTTGTGTGTTCACATGAAATACGTCAATACACTCGAACTTGAAGAAAGAATAAGATAACATTACTTCCTTCTATAACAATAGTCCTTAAATTTGCTCAATGAGTCTCTCAGGAGGCTTCACGTGTCTTGAGGATTCTCTGATTGATTGTCCTTGAATCTGAGTTGTTGCCTCAGATGATTGGTTCTCAGCTGTGTGATCAGGTTGTTCAACAGCATCAGTCTCTTGACCTGCTGTGGCTGGTCCCATGAGAAGATCTCGACGATTTCTTCTCAGAACAGCACCTTCATCTGTTTGAATGGTGTATGATCTTGGTTGAACTTCACTTAGGACAGTTCCCTTCTGAGTCCATGTGTTTGTTTTGTCTTTCAACCTTACTTGGTCACCAGTGTGGAGTTCAGGTAGGTTTTGTGTTCCTCTGTCATAGTAGTACTTTTGCTTTTCTTTCTGTTGTTCTTTGAACTTCCTCACTTTCTCCCCCTCTTTTGTTTTCAGGAGGTTCTCCGGGATGGGTAGGTTTGACCTTAGCCGACGTCCCATCAGGAGTTGGGCTGGTGACTTACCACACTCGAGCGGCGTTGTGCGGTATACAAGCATGCTTTGGTAGAAGTCAGTTCCACTGTCTTTTGCCTTGTACGTCAGTCTTTTCACTGTCTGGACCGATTTTTCCACTAGTCCATTGGACTGTGGAAAGTGAGGACTTGACGTTGTGTGGACAAAGTCCCACTCTTTGGCAAAGTGTCGGAAACTTGCATTGTAAAACTGGGGTCCGTTGTCTGTGAAGACCTCGCTTGCCACGCCATGGCTGGAGAATATGGCTTTCATACATGTTATCACAGCATCTGCAGTGGTGGTGTACAGTCTACAAACCTCTGGATACAGGAAGTAATAGTCTGTGACTACAAGATAGTCCTTCCCTTGACATACGAATAGGTCAGCGCCTACCTTCTGGTAAGGTCTGTCTGGCGCTGGGTGTGGCTTTAGTGGTTCTACCGGATTGCTTGCTCGATATTTCAGGCATATTGTGCAGTTTGACACCTCATTTGTCACATCTTGGTTGATTCGTGGCCAGTACATCACCTCTCGTGCTCTTTTCTTAACACTTTTTGATTCCCAGATGTCCTCCATGGATCTTTTTTAACATCTCTTTTCTCAGACTCTTTGGGATAACTATTTTACTTCCTTTGTAGATGATGTCTTCGACCACTGATAGTTCCGCCCTGCAGTTCCAGTATTCTGCCATGTCAGGTGAGCAGTCTTGCTTCATGTTGGGCCATCCATCCAAGATGCTTTTCCTCAGTCGTCTCATTGTTTCATCTTTGTTTGTCTCAGTCTTTATGAGCTCCATTTTTGCATCTGCTATGGGCAGTGCACTTGTGATCATGTCCACGTAGGCGTTCACTTTTTCATCCATTGTGTTATTTGCAGGCTCACTTGGGTCAACAGCCCCAGACAACGTGTCTGCTGTATACATCAGCTTACCCGGTGTGTACGCAACATTCAGTGTATAGCGTTGCAGCCTGATCATCATTCTTTGTATTCTAAGCGGACAGCTATTTAGTGGCTTTTGGAACAATGCAATCAAGGGCTTATGGTCAGTCTCTACACTGATTGCTTGTCCTGCCACAAACTGGTGAAATCTTTCACAGGCGTATGTGATGCTGAGCAGCTCCTTTTCTACTTGAGCATATCGCGTCTCCGCGTCTGTCATTGAGCGCGATGCATATGCAATAGGTTGCCAGTAGTCATATTGTTGCAGAAGAACGGCACCGAGCCCACTCTGTGATGCATCTGATGATATCTTGATGGGTCTCGCTGGGTCATAAAACCTCAGAACTGGTTCCTCTGTGAGCAGTTTCCTTAGATCGCTCCATGACTTCTCATGCTCATGATTCCATTCCCATTCTATGTTCTTTTCAGTTAGTCTTCTCAGTGGCGCCATCTTTTCTGAGAGGTTGGATATGAATTTCCCCATGTAGTTGATCATTCCATTAAACCTCTGCACGTCCTTTTTGCATTGTGGCTTTGGCATATTCTCAATGGCGGACACCTTTCTGGGATCTGGTCTGATGCCCTCACTGCTAAGGATATCTCCCACGAATGTCAGTTCTGTCACCCCGAGCTGGCATTTCTCTCTATTCAGCTTCAGGTTTGTTTGCCTTGTTGCTTCCAGCACTTTTTTCAGTCTCTCGTCATGCTCAGTTCTCGTGGTTCCCCATACTATGATGTCATCCATTGATGTATCAACTCCCTCCAGGTGCTCATAGATCATATGGATAGTTTTGTGATACACTTCAGGAGCTGAGGCAATGCCAAATGGTAACCTTAGGAATCTGTATCTGCCAAATGGACTGTTGAACGTGCACAGTCTTGAACTTGCCTCATCCAGCTTCATCTGCCAAAATCCTGATGATGCATCTAACTTGCTGAAATACTTTGCATTTGCAAACTGTGACATGATTTCCTCACGCGTAGGAAGCTTGAAGTGCTCTCTCTTTATTGCTCTGTTTAGATCTCTTGGATCCAGGCAAATTCTGAGCTTTCCATTCTTTTTGTCCACTACGACGAGGGAACTCACTCACTCAGTTGGCTCATCTATCTTCCGAATCACGTTCAGGCTTTCCATCCTGTCCAACTCTGCCTTCAGTTGCTTTTGAAGAGCAAACGGAACTTTTCTGCATGGATGTATGACCGGTGTCATACTTTTATCTACTCTGATCGTGTGTTCTCCTGGAATGCAGCCTAGACCCTTAAATAGGTCTTTGTACTCTTTCATGAGTTCATCATAGACTGTCTCTCCTTCGCTTTCCACAATGAGGACTCTCTTTACCAGGTTCAGTCTCTCACAGGCTTTTAAACCTAGTATGGCTTGCACATCCTTTGGCACCACGATTAATGCTAGCGTGTGCTCTCTGTCCTTGTGTGTTACTTTGACAATGCATCTTCCTTTCACTGGCATATCAGTACCTGAGTATCCTGTCACTTTCACTTTTATTCCATGTATCTTTGGCCTGGGTCTAATTTTCTTAAAATCAGTCTCTGATATCACATTAACTTGTGCTCCAGTATCCAATTTAAATGGAATGTGTATGTCATTCACTTTTAGTGTCAACATCCAGTCTCTTTCTTCTTTTTTGTTTTCAGACACAACATCTACATAGAACTCCTCTATCTCGCTTTCATCTACTGTATGGACCTTGCTTTGTTGCGCTTGGTTCTTACAGCAACGGGCATAATGGTTGTTCCTGTTGCAACTATTGCATGTTTTACCATATGCTGGACACTTTTTTGGTGGATGCTGTGTACCGCATCGACTACATGACTTTCGATTGTCCCTTTCATTTTCGTTCGCTGGCCATGCCTCCTTTTTCACATTGGTGCTCTTTTTGTTAAACGGTTTGTATCCATTCATTCTCACTGCATCCACGTTGCAGCTATTGTCACTGAACAGCTCCTTTGCCTGCAACTTCACAGTCTCTGTAGCCCTACACAGTGCTATGGCTTTTCCCAGGTCTAGATCTTGCTCTCTTAGCAGTCTTTCCCTTAGACCATTATCTGGAATACCACACACCAGTCTGTCTTTTATCAGCGAGTCTGTCAGTCCCCCAAATTCACACGATTTGCTTCTGTTTCTCAGTTCAGTCACATACTGATCAATAGTCTCTCCCGTTTTCTGTACACGTGAAAAATCTGTGCCTCTCAAACGTCACGTTACGTTTAGGTATGCAGTAGGCCTCAAACTGTTCCATTATTTTATCTAGTTTCATTTTGTCTCCATCAGCAGCGAATGTGAAGTTATTATACACCTCCAGCGCTTCATCACCCACGACATGTAAGAACAGTGACGATTTCTTTTTATTACTTTTCTCGTCAGCTCCGATTGCCACTAAATACGACCCCACACGTTGTTTGAACCTCCTCCAATTTTCAGCCACATTACCTGTCAACTGAAGCGTCGCCGGTGGGTGTAAACCTTCCATTTTTCACTTCGTTAGCTATTCTCCAATGGTAAGCAACGATGTTCTCTTTTGGCTTGCTAATTTGTGGAGAGCTGATTTAACTTCAGATTTTTTCTCTTCATCTCTTTCAATCACTTCTGACACCATGTATTGATTTCTTTGTGGGTTCAATGACGAGACATTTATGAAAGAGAATGTCTTTTAATCTAAAGTCTGTTCAACTCTTTATATAGCATTCAGGAGACACCATGCTAGTGCTGCATCTAGAACGAAACTGAAACTAAATTAAACTGCCTTGCTTGTCTCGGTCACATGCCCTCTGCTGGTCAGGCACAAGCAATCAATACATGCAAACATGCTCGTAAGGCATCATAATCAAACAGGCAAATACCATCTCTATTTGCTGATATCATTACAATTTTCACATTGCTGTTTGTGGGACCTGGCTTGAGCAAATCGGCTGCTGTGTTTCCTACATTACAATAGTGACTACACTTCAAAATTACTTCATTGGCTGTAAAGCACTTTGTGATGCCCTTTACCTCTGCTATGTGCATCAAGTATTTCCTCCTTTTAGAAGAGCCCGGTAATGTTGGCACAACAATCTGCATTTATATAGCTCCTTTAATGTCATAAAATATCCTAAGGCACTTCAAAGGAACATCATCAGATACAGGATGCATGTTTCACTAGAACTAGGTAAGCAGTTGGTCACTTACCATCTGCACATTAATGGAGTGAAAGCCCTTTTGTTTTAGGTATACTTTTTTTCTTGCCTGTCCCCAGCAAACCTTTACTCTCTCCCAAGCTGGTCATTCCCCCTGGTATTACCTCCATCTTCATCCCTCAAGTCCAAAGGGCGTAGACGTGAATGTATCTGACACACAACTGCTTTAACTGTCCATCACCAGACCTGGCCGCACCACACTATCAGGTCTTGCTGCCCGCGCTCTACTCTAGGATCATCCTGAAATACAAAGATAAGCCCTGGCTTCTTTTCTCCACCACAACTATCTCCTTAAACCCACTCCACTACCCCCCCCCCCACCCACCTTCATCTCCAGCAACAACTGCGAAGAGCTCCTGGACTTCCTTGTCACTAAGATTTAGACCATCCATTCAGTTGCCTCTGCCACATCCCCCTTCTCCTTGCCCACCAAGCCATACTTCCTCCAAGATTCCCCCTGTCCTAGCTTTTAACGTGTGTTTTTCTCGAGCTTATCGCCTATCTCCCTTCATGCTCTCTTTGAGCTCTCTGTAAGCCTGTCCCTTCCTAGTTCCCATGCTAGCTGACATTATAAATGATTCCCTCTCCTCATATCCTGTCCCCCTTCCTTTCAAAGCTGGCAGCACCCCCATCCTTAAAACTCCCACCTTTGACTCCTCTGTCCTTGCTATCTCCAATCTCCCTTTCCTCTCAAGTCCTAGAATGCGTTGGCGCCTCCCAAATTCCTGCCCATCTGCCATGTTAGAATCTCTGCAATCAGGTTTCTGACCCTGCCACAGTACTGAAACGGCCTTAATCAAAGTTACAAAGGACATTCCCTATGACCATGGTGCACTAACAATCTTTAAACTACTTGACCTCTCTGCAATTTTTAAAACACAGTTGGCCACACCAGCCTCCTCGAACATCTCTCCTGCATTGTCCAGTTCAGTATGATTGCCCTCGCTCTGTTCCACTCTTACCTATCCAATCATAAGCACGTCATCTCCAACAATGGCTTCTGTCCTGCCTTCACACTATAACCTCTGGAGTGTCCCAAAGATCTATCTGTGATATACAAAGACATCGCATCAGATTCCAACACCCAGCTCTACCTCACTACCACCTCTCTCGATTCCTCCACTGCCTCTGTGTTGTTGGTCTGCTTTTCCAACATCCAGTTCTGGATGAGCTCCAATTTCCTCCAGCTAAACATTGGGAAGACTGAAGCCATTGTCTTGGGGCCCTGCCACGAACTCCGTACTTTGGCCGCTGATTCAAACCCTCTCCCTGGACACCGTCTCTGGTTGAAGCTGACTGTTTACAACCTCAGCATCCGATTTGACCCCGATCTGAGCTTCCGACCCCATATCCTCTACATCACAAAGTTCGATTACTTCCATTTCTGTAACATCGCTCAATTTCACCCCTGCCTCAGCCCATCTCCTGCTGAAACCCTTATTCATGCTTTTGTCACCTCCAGATTTGACTACTCTAATGCTCTCCTGATGGAACTCCCATGCTCCAAGATCCATAAACTTCAGCTCATCCAAAATTCTGCTGTCTATATGCTAACCTGCATCAAGTCCCCCTCCTCCATCACTCCTGTGCTCACTGACCTACATCGCCTCCAATTTAAAATCCCTATCCCTTTATGACCTTGAACCTTGCTTTCTCTGTAACCTTCTCCAGTCCTGCAGTCCTCTGCATTCCTCTAACTCTGGCCTCTTGTGCTTTTCCGACTCCTTTCACCTCACCATTGACGACCATTCCTTCAACTGTCTAGGCCCCTGTGCTCTAGAATTCCCTCCCTAAATGACTCAGCCTCTTTCTCCTCCTTTAAGACTCTCCTGAAAACCTACCCCTTGGACTAAGCTTGTAGCCATCTCTCCTATCTTCTCCTTCACCTTCGTGTCAATTTTGTCTGATATGCTTGGGACGTTTTTTCTCATTGGCGATGCTACATAAATGCAAGTTGTTGTTTTGCTCGCTCTTCTTAGGCAGTTCCTCGGAACCGAGGATGATTTGCTTCCACACTAAAAATGAGTTCTCAGGCGACTGATGAGTCCAATGTGGGACCTACAGTCTCTGTCACAGGTGGGGCAGACGGTGGTTGAAGGGGCGGGTGTGTGGGGTGCTTGGGTTGACGTGTGCTCCTTCCGCTGTTTGCGCTTGGCTTCCGCTTGCTCCCGGCGAAGAGACTCGAGGTGTTCGGCGCCTTCCTGGATGCTTCTCCTCCACTTTGTGCGGTCTTGGACCAGGGATTCCCAGGGGTCGGTGGGGATGTTGCACTTTTTCAAGGAGGCTTTGAAGGTGTCTTTGAAGTGTTGCCTCTGCCCACCTGGGGCTCTCTTGCCGTGTCGGAGCTCCGATAGAGCGCTTGTTTTGGGAGTCTCGTATCGGGCATGCGGACGATGTGGCCCGTTCATCGGAGATGATCGAGCGTGGTCAAAGCTTCGATGCTGGGGATGTTGGCCTGAGCGAGAACACTGACGTTGGTGCACCTATCCTGCCAATGGATTTGCAGGATCTTGTGGAGGCAGCGTTGGTGGTACCTCTCCAGTGCTTTGAGTTGCCTGCTGTACACAGTCCATGTCTCTAAAGCATACAGGAGGGCAGGTATCACTACTACTCTGTAGACCATGAGCTTGGTGCTGGGTTTGAGGTCCTGGTCTTCAAACACTCTCTTCCTCAGGCGACCAAAGGCTGCACTGGCACACTGAAGGCGGTGTTGGACTTCGTCATCGATGTCTGCCCTTGTTGACAGTAGGCTCCTGAGGTATGGAAAGTGGTCCACGTTGTCCAAGGCCTCATTGTGGATTTTGATAATCGGGGGGGGCAGTAATGTGTGGCGGGGGCAGGTTGGTAGAGGACCTTTGTCTTACGGATGTTTAGTGTAAGGCCCATGCTTTCATATGCTTCGGTGAAGGTGTTGACAATGGTTTGGAGTTCAGCCTCGTCTGCATACTGTAATTCGATGACAGAGGATGGGACAACCTTGGATTTGGACTGGAGGCAACGGAGGTTGAACAGTTTCCCGTTTGTTCTGTAGATTAGCTCCACTCCAGCGAGGAGCTTACTGAGGGTGAGATGGAGCATTGCAGCCAGGAAGATCGAGACGAGCGTTGGTGCGACGACACAGCCTTGCTTGACCCTAGTCCGTACGTGAATTGGGTCTGTGGTGGATCCGTTGGTCAGGATCACAGCTTGCATTTCATCATGAAGCAGGCGGAGGATAGTGACAAACTTTTTAGGGCAGCCGAATTTGAGGAGGACATTCCATAATCCCTCACGATTGATGGTGTCGAAGGCCTTTGTGAGGTCAAAGAAGGCCATGTACAGCGGTTGGTGCTGTTCCCTGCATTTCTCTTGTAGTTGACGCGCGGTGAAGATCATGTCCATTGTGCCCCTTAGTGGGCGGAATCCACATTGCGACTCGGAGGAGCTCTTCAGCCACTGGGAGAAGGCAATTGAGGAGGATTCTTGCAATGACTTTCCCTGTGGCAGACAGCAGGGAGACTCCTCTGTAATTCCCGCAATCGGACTTGTCACCTTTCTTGAAGATGGTCACGATTAATGCATCTCTGAGATTCCCTGGCATGCTCTCCTTCCAAAGAAGAAAAATGAGTTCATGTATTCGTGCCAATCGTGCTTCTCTGCCATGTTTTAGCGCCTCGGTGGGGATTCCATCTGCTCCTGAGGCCTTGTTGTTCTTCAGTTGTTGGATGGCCTTTCCAACCTCATGCCGGGCTGGGGTTGTGCTGAGGTGGTGGCGGGTAGCATGCTGCGGGATGGAGTTGAGGACACTCGAGTTGAAGACAGAGTCTCGGTTAAGGAAATCTTCGAAGTGCTCCTTCCAGCGGGCACTGACTGCCTTTCTGTCCTTGATGAGTACCTCTCCGTTCTTGTCCCGCAGTGGGGTAGGACCATAGGTGCTTGGGCCATAGGTGGTCTTGACTGCGCTAAAGAATACACGCACGCTTTTGGATCTCCTGCACTTTCTCCACCCACCATCTGTTCTTTAGGTCGCGAGTTTTTTGTCGGACCTCGGCCTTCAGGCGTCTGTACAGCTGCTTTCTTGCTCTCGAGTTCTGTTGCTGTTTCCAGATCAGGAATGCCTTGCGCTTGCGGCTTATTAGTTTCTGGATCTCCTGGTTGTTCTCGTCGAACCAGTCTTGGTGTTTCCTGGTCGAGTGACCGAGCGTCTCTTCACAGGTGCTGATTATGGAGGCCTTGAGTGCAGACCAGGCACTGTGGACACTCTGTATTTCTGAGCTGGCCAAGTCCTAAAGGACATAGCTGCCAGACTGGGTCTGCGACAGGTGGTGAGGGAACCAACAAGAGGGAAAAACCTACTTGATCTCGTCCTCACCAATCTACCTGTTGCAGATGCATCTGTCCATGACAGCATTGGTGGAAGTGACCACCGCACAGTCCTTGTGGAGACGAAGTCCCGTCTTCATGTTGAGGATACCCTCCACCGTGTTGTGTGGCACTACCACCATGCTAAATGGGACAGATTTCGAACAGATCTGGCAACTCAAAACTGGGCATCCATGAGGCGCTGTGGGCCATCAGCAGCAGCAGAATTGTATTCAACCACAATCTGTAACCTCATGGCCCGGCATATCCCTCACTCTACCATTACCATCAAGCCGGGAGATCAACCCTGGTTTAACGAAGAGTGCAGGAGAGCATGCCGGGAGCAGCACCAGGCATACCGAAAAATGAGGTGTCAACCTGGTGAGGCTACAACACAGGACTACTTGCATGCCAAACAACGGAAGCAACATGCGATAGACAGAGCTAAGCGATCTCACAACCATCGGATCAAATCAAAGCTCTGCAGTCCTGCCACATCCAGTCGTGAGTGGTGGTGGACAATTAAACAGTTAACAGGAGGAGGAGGCTCCAAAAATATCCCCATCCTCAATGATGGTGGAGCCCAGCACGTGAGTGCAAAAGACAAGGCTGAAGCATTTGCAACTATCTTCAGCCAGAAGTGCCGAGTGGATGATTCATCTCGGCCTCCTCCTGAGGTCCCCAGCATCACAGATGCCAGTCTTCAGCCCATTCAATTCACTCCACGTGATGTCAAGAAACGGCTGAAGACACTGGACACTGCAAAAGCTATGGGCCCTGACAACATTCCGGCAATAGTACTGAAGACTTGCGCTCCAGAACTAGCTGTGCCCCTAGCCAAGCTGTTCCAGTACAGCTACAACATTGGCATCTACCCGGCAATGTGGAAAATTGCCCAAGTATGTCCTGTCTACAAAAAGCAGGACAAATCCGACCTGGCCAATTACCATCCCATCAGTCTACTCTCAATCATCAGCAAAGTGATGGAAGGTGTTGTCGACAGTGCTATCAAGCGGCACTTACTCAGCAATAACCTGCTAACTGACGCCCAGTTTGGGTTCCGCCAGGGCCACTCAGCTCCTGACCTCATTACAGCCTTGGTCCAAACATGGACAAAAGAGCTGAACTCAAGAGGTGAGGTGAGAGTGACTGCCCTTGACATCAAGGCAGCATTTGATCGAGTGTGGCATCAAGGAGCCCTAGCAAAACTGAAGTCAATGGGAATCAAGGGGAAAACTCTCCATTGGTTGGAATCATACCTAGCACAAAGGAAGTTGGCTGTGGTTGTTGGAGGTCATTCATCTCAATCACATGACATCACTGCAGGAGTTCCTCAGGGCAGTGTCCTAGGCCCAACCATCTTCAGCTGTTTCATCAATGACCTTCCCTCCATCATAAGGTCAGACTTGGGGATGTTCGCTGATGATTGCACACTGTTCAGCACCATTCGAGACTCGTCAGATACTGACGCAATCCATGTCCATATGCAGCAAGACCTGGACAACATTCAGACTTGGGCTGACAAGTGGCAAGTAACATTCGCACCACACAAGTGCCAGGCAATGACCATCTCCAACAAGCGAGACTCTAACCATCTCCCCTTGACATTCAATGGCATTACCATCACTGAATCCCCCACTATCAACATCCTGGGGGTCACCATTGATCAGAAACTGAACTGGACCAGCCCTATAAATAATGTGGCTACAAGAGCAGGCCAGAGGCTGGGAATTCTGCGGCAAGTGTCTCACCTCCTGACTCCCCAAAGCCTTTCCACCATCTACAAGGCACAAGTCAGGAGTGTGATGGAATACTCTCCACTTGCCTGGATGAGTGCAGCTCCAACAACACTCAAGAAGCTCGACACCATTCAGCATAAAGCAGCCCACTTGATTGGCACTCCATCCACCACCTTCAACATTCACTCCCTCCACCACCGGCGCACCGTGGCTGCAGTGTGTACCATCTACAAGATGCACTGCAGCAACTCGCCAAAGCTCCTTCAACAGCACCTTCCAAACCTGCGACCTCTACCACTTAGAAGGACAAGGGCAGTAGACGCATGGGAACATCACCACCTACAAGTTCCCCTCCAAGCCACACACCATCCTGACTTGGACCTGTATCGCCGTTCCTTCACTGTTGCTGGGCCAAAATCCTGGAACTCCCTTCCTAACAGCATTGTGGGTGTACCTACACCATATGGACTGCAGCGGTTCAAGAAGGCGGCTCACCACCATCTTCTCAAGGGCAATTAGGGATGGGCACTAAATGCAGGCCTAGCCAGCGGCGCCCACATCCCATCAATGAATTAAAAAAAAAAAATTTTTTTTAATCACTGGGTGTCGTCAGGTTGGTTGTGAGGCACAGGCTGAATAGGGCTTTCCTAGCGGGGTCTTTGAGTGCTCCAGCATTGATTTTCCTGCGGCATTGCTTCTGTTGCCGCCGCTGCTTTGGGGCTACGTTGATGGAGATGACAGAGTGGATTAGGCGATGGTCTGTCCAGCAGTCGTCAGCTCCTGTCATGGTGCGGCTGATGTGAACGTCATTGCGGCCCCTCGCTCGGACGGTGACGTAGTCCAGCAGATGCCAGTGCTTGGAGCGAGGGTGTTGCCATGAAGCCTTGTACTTGTCTCTCTGACGGAACAAGGTGTTGGTTATGACAAGGCCATGTTCTACGCATTTTGTCAGGAGAAGGGTACCGTTGGAGTTGGCTTTCCCTACCCCCTCTCTGTCGATCATACCTTCCCAGAAGTCTGTGTCCTTTCCAACTCTGGCGTTGAAGTCCCCAAGGAGGATCAGCTTGTCACCCGTTGGGACTCGGGACAGGGATTGTTCGAGGCTGGAGTAGAATTCCTCTTTGGTCTCGCCTGTGGTTTCCAGTGTTGGGGCATACGCACTGATGACCGTAGCGCACTGGTTCCGGGCTAGGGTGAGCTGCAGAGTCATGAGGCATTTGTTTATTCCACAAGGGGAGTCTCTGAGACGTTCAACTAGCTCATTTTTTATGGCGAAGCCGACCCCATGGAGGCGGCGTTCTTCTTCAGGTTTGCCTTTCCAGAAGAAGGTGTAACCACTGGCCTTCCCCTGCCCGCTGGGTCTCGCTTAGGGCGGCAATGTCTATGTCGAAACGTCTGAACTCCTGGGCAACGATAGCAGTACGTTGTTCCGGTCTGTCGCTGTTGGGGTTGTCCATCAGGGTCCTGACGTTCCAGGTCCCGAACTTCGTTTTAAAGGGTGGAAGATGCCTGTGCATGAATTCTTTTAACGTGGGGTGGCCGTTGCACACCAGCTACCACACGGGCTTCACAGAGCAAGGTCTTGGTCCAATGGCAAGGGGATCCAAGACGATTGGAGACCAGGCTCTGCTACATCAGCCTAGCACACACACACACAAACATACTCCTGCTGTCCTCCTCCCTCCTTCCCGCAGGTCCTCTCTGCCTGGGTTTCACAGGCTGCAGTGTGGTCCTCCCGACCCCACTGCTGGTCCACGCTGCGCCACTCCTGGGCCTCGATTTCACTGCTGGGCTTGTCTTCGCTCCTGGGCCCCGACCTCACTCCTGGGCCCCGTCCTCGCTCCTGGGCCCCGCCCTCGCTCCTGGGCCCCGTCCTTGCTCCTGGGTCCTGACCTCGCTCCTGGGTCCCGTCCTCGCTCCTGAGTCCCAACCTCGATCTTGCACGCCGTCCTCGCCCCTGGGCCCCGTCCTCACTCCTGGGCCTTGTCCTCGCTCCTGGGTCCCGTCCTCGCCCCTGGGCCTCGTCCTTGCCACTGGGCCTTGTCCTCGCTCCTGGGCCTCGACCTCGCTCCTGGGTCCTGAACCTCCTTATACTATGGGGGAGAAATTCAGTTGTTTGTGCCACCCGTTAGTGCCTTAAGAGGGCGATAAGTGGGGCGCGAGGCGGCTAGCGCCCGGGCGCGGCGAGACCGGCACCTCTCGCGAAATTGAGCGGACATTTAGCGGCGGCGCAAAATCGCAACGCCCGCTCAGCTGCGCGCGCAGATCCTG
This sequence comes from Somniosus microcephalus, assembly GCF_052327205.1. Taxonomy (NCBI): domain Eukaryota; kingdom Metazoa; phylum Chordata; class Chondrichthyes; order Squaliformes; family Somniosidae; genus Somniosus; species Somniosus microcephalus. The sequence continues at coordinate 9,081,854 of NC_141001.1, read as the reverse complement.
ACGTCATTTCATGGTGCAACACCCTTGGGGCACCCCGAACCGGAAATTTAGTGGCGCCCCCCTCCTTTCCGCCTGGCGCTCCCAGCGACTGGTTGACTGGAACGGTTCCCAGTCGCTGTGGGGCTGGGGGGGCGCTATTTAAAGGGGGCTCTTCCTGGTTTCTTTGTGGTAGCCATTTTTGGACCACTCCTTCTGTGAGAAAGAGATTTTCAGAGAGACAAAGGGAGAGAGCTTTCTGCATTGAGTGAGCGCTCGCAGAGGTACTTTTGGCTTCGGCCCAGAACTCTGTAGTTGGTTTGCTTTTTCACTGGCATAACCTTGAGTGGCCACATATTATGGGGACTGCAATGGGTGGAAACGTTGGGTTTCTCCATTGCATTGAGAGGGCTCAGAGACGCTAAGAGAGAGTGCTAATCATGGCCAGACGGAGGAGGGCCAACAGGCGTCGGCACACGAGACCTTACCCTCCCAGGGTTTTCCACCAACAGTTCTCATACCTCAACATGTCTGAGGAGCAGTGTTTTCGGAGGCTGCGATTCAGCAGGGAGGTGGTCACTGAGCTCTGCCACCTGCTTCAGCCAGATCTGCAGCCTCAACTGAGGAGCAGGACGTCTCTGTCGGTGGCAGTGAAGGTGACAGTGGCTCTCAACTTCTATGTCACCGGCTCCTTCCAATCCGCTACTGGGGACATTGCCAATATCTCCCAGTTCGCGGTGCATTGCTGCATCTGTCAAGTTACGAATGCCCTCTTTAAAAGGAGACATCAGTACATTTCCTTCCCCATGACCCCGGACAAGCAGCAAGAGCGTGCAATGGGATTTGCAACAATAGCGGGCTTCCCCGTGGTCCAGGGCACCATTGACTGCACGCATGTGGCTTTGCGGGCGCCACAAGAGAATGCCGAGGATTACCGCAACCGGAAGGGGTTCCAGGTTGAACGTCCAGTTGGTGTGTGACCACAGACAGCTGATAGTCGCTGTCAATGCCCCCTTTCCAGGCAGCAGCCACGACGCCTTCATCCTGCGCCAGACTTCTGTGGCAAACCTTTTCGAGGCCCCGGCTCACCCAGGAGGCTGGCTTCTCGGGGACAAGGGTTATCCTCTGTGCACCTGGCTGATGACCCCACTCCGTGCTCCCAGCACCCCTGCTGAAGAACGATACAATGAGAGCCATCAAGCGACCAGGAACATCATTGAGCACACAATCGGCGTGCTCAAGCAACGGTTCCGCTGTCTGGACCATTCCGGGGGAGCCCTTCAGTACTCACCTGAGCGAGTCTCCCATTTTGTTGTAGTGTGCTGCATGCTACATAACCTGGCAATCCTCAGGACTCAGCCACTGCCACCAGCATTGGAGCACCAGCAGAGGAGGAGGAGGAGCACCAAGACGGGAGGGAGGCACAAAGTGCAAGGGCCGTCTGTCAGCGGCTTATTGCAAGTCGGTTCTAGGCGCCCTCTGAGGGAATGGCTTCTGCCATTGAAAGAACGTGAATGGAACCGTTCCGCAGCCCCTAAGCCAGTCAAGGCAACAAATAGTTCAAAGAGCAAACATGCACATTCTGAATAAAGACACTTCTTTATTTAACAAACTGTGTGCCCTTCCCGCATGACAAAGTAATAGAGATAAACCCCCAAAAAAGCAGTCAGACACATAACTGGCTCTCACAACCTGGAGACAATGAACAAAACAGTAACCAAAAAATGACCACGATCCTCGGCCTTCAATAAAACATTTAACAGCATTTTGCCACACCACCTACTTTTTGCCCTTCGAGGGTGATCTGTTTCACTTGCGAGATTCACCCCTTCCCACCCTGCAGCTCCTCCGCAACGGGACCCCAGTGGCTGCAGCAAGGCTGGGGGAAGGCTGCTGAGTGTCAGAAACTGAGACTGCAGATGCCCTTGAGGGAGGGCCTGGACCAGCTCTGGGCCTGGAGGGCCCGGCTGCTGACTGCTCCAACTCTGCATGGGCGGCAGCAGTATGTCCTACAGGTGGTGGCATCTCCAGTGGCGACGGGGCCAATCATCCGGCCTGCCATAATCCACTGGACTCACTGCTCCAGATCGGTGAGGGCTTGAAGGTGAGGCCGGCCTCCCCCGGTCCGTTGCTGCTGCCTCCTGTTATGGGCCAGCTTGCCCTGCAAGAGAAAGGATGGGCTCTGAGTACAGTGTGAAGCCCTGATCTTGGCTGCACTGCCTCCCATGGTGGACTAGCCCTTACAGTGTGAAGCCCTGATCTTGGCTGCACTGCCTCCCATGGTGGAATAGCCCTTACAGTGTGTAAAGTGCTGAATGTGCGTGTGAGTTTCATGAAAGGCCCATAGGTGTTGGATGAGGGCTGGGCATTGGGGCTTTCAGGACCCTTTGGCCATAAAGTGAGGTGGACATGCAGGGATGAAGAGGATACTGAAAAGGGTACTCACCCTGACGACCCGAGTGAGGCCGTTGAACTTCTTCCTGCATTGCACAGGGGTCCTAGGCACCGTGCTGCTGGAGGTCACTCTGTGAGCCACCTCCCTCCAAGCTTTGCGATAGTCGTTGGGCAGCGGCCTCCTGCCACTGTCCGGGAACAGGATAGATCGCCTGCGCTCCACTGCGCCAACCAGAACCTGCAAGGCCCCCCTCACTGAACCGCTGCGCTCGCTCCCTGGCCCTCTCCATGGTCCTAGGCATAAGAATGTGGCAGTAGGTCTGTCCAGGCCGAGAATCAGGGCTCCGATGCGCAGGGTGTGGCTGCAATCCAAGATCGAACCTCCCCTTTAAGAGCTGACCGGCGCCAGCGTGTCTGCGTGCAATCGCTAACTGGCCGCACCTGCGCTGCGCCCGCCCTCGGTGGTAGCGCCTTGCTTCTCCGGCTTAGTGCCTTAAGACAGTCGTGCAGCACCTGTTTTAGCGCTCCAAGCACCTCCTGGGGCGAAGCAGGTCAATTTAGCAGTAGGTGGCGATAATTTGCGCCGGGCGCTAAATTTTGCGCCTGCTCGAGTATTACGCCCCAAACGTGGCGATACTGAATTTCTCCCCTATGTCTCCTTCCAGTGAGTGTGTCCCACGGTGTCTCCTTCCAGTGATGGTGAGCAGGATCAGTAAAAACATTCAGGGCGCGGGGTTAGATAGCCTTTCTAACCTGGCCTGTTAAAAACACTGTGTGGCAGGGCTGAGGGGAGATGGAAGGTAATCTTTCTAACTGGGGCTGGTAAAGGCACTTGGGTTTGGAGGGGGCAGCCGGCACCATGCTGCAGTAAGAGGGGGAGCCAACTTGAAAAGTGGCTCGACAGAGGGTGATGCCTCACAACATTGGCCTGGAATTTGTGGTGGGTAATAACAGAGAACGAACAGCGTTCACTGGCATTACCCCTTTGAAACTGACTGCAACTTTAGGATGTAGCAATGCGCGTCCTAATACGGAAATCCTGAAGTTGCGGTCTGTCATTCACTACTCCGACACCGGCTGCGCTGTGCACCAACCCCCAACCCCGAGCCACCAATCAGTGAAATCTGTCAAATCATGGAAACTGATGAAAACTTTGGCCTAGAAATTGAGTTTTGGCGCAGCCAGGGCTTTAGCGCCGGAAGTTAGTGCCGGAGGTAAGTCGCGCTGGTCGGGCCCAAAATTCACCAATTCTGCGCCCAAACGGCTGCCGGCGCTGCTGAGAGCTGTTTGCGCCTGAAAACTGGCGCTACGCGCTGAATATCAGCGCTATTCCGGCGCTGCGGCGCCCGCTGCGGTGCGGCAGGTTCGGGAAGTGCAGGCCTCCTCCTTCCCTTAAGGAGGAGCTGCCTGCACCCGGCCGCGGCCCGCGAAAATCTTTTTAAAAATGAGCCCGGCACCTCGGACAAGTGCCGGGCTTGCTTCTGTTCCGGGGGGGGGTGGGGGGGGGAGTCCGGGGAGGGAGCTGCGGCCAGGCGGCCGGCGGGAAAGCGGCCGGCCGCCGCGGTGCCTTTAATGCGCCGGCGCAAAGTCATGTAAGACTCTGTTGCCAGAGTCTTGGTTGCGGCTGCCACGGGCGAGGCGGCCGCAACTGAATTTCGGCGCTGGGGCCCGTCGGCATGGCAACCGGGACGCTGCGCACACCGATGACGTCATCGGTGCCGGCGCAGCGCTACCGGTCTACCGCGGCGGAAGGGCCCCAGGCAATTTCGGCGCCGGCGCCAATTGCAGCGCTAGACCCTCTAGCGCCGCAAAATCGGCGCTAAGGGCACTGAATTTCTAGGCCTTTGTCTCTTCCACGGTAACACCGCTGTTAAGCACCCATTAAAAGTTAGACCCTTTTGGATTAAATGTAACTGGGGATTTAACAGCGTATTGACTGCTAAACAAATGTTATGGCCCTGAAAAACTAATTTAATTTTGTGGAGTGTCAAATTTACCCATTTTAATAAAAATTACAATTTTTAAGAAACTTTAAAAAATGATTTTAAATCTTATTTTAAAGTTTGTTCATCTTTATTTCAGGTTTGCCTTTTCCCCATGTGAGAGCCCCAGTCTTTGTTTTGCTCTCTCTAACATTTAAAAAAAGTTAGAATCATTACCCACTTCCTGTCTGTGAGAATTCTGCATTTTGATTGGCTGCTTAGACAGCTTGTTGATGTCACCAGCTCGTGTTAGGGATTCCCCATTAACTTGCGTTGATTTCAATTACGCGTCGGAAAAGCAGAACTTCTCGCCACAGAGATCGCGAGTTCCTGGGTCAAAATCTTGGAACTCCCTTCCTAACAGCACTGTGGGAGTACCTTCACCACTCGGACTGCAGCGGTTCAAGAAGGCGGCTCACCACCACCTTCTCAAGGGCAACTAGGGATGGGCAATAAATGCTGGCCTTGCCAGCGACACCCACATCCAAGGAACAAATATATAAAATAAATATTTTTAAACTTTACCTTTGAGAAAAAAATATTAAATGGGATTGTTCGAGTCTTTGAAGGATATAAATTGGAGCACACCACCCACTGGTCGGGATTTACAACTGCATGGTTACCATTGGCGTGCAACATTACCTAACTTATCATTGCAATTATCTATCACAGCACCACTAACCTGTATACCAGGCACTGTAGAGGATGTTGTGACCCACTCTGCATTTTAATATATAATAGATGAATTTTCAAAAGGCATTTGATAAGAGCATACTAGCTAAAGAGTATAAGGAATTGAAGGTAACTTCATGAAATGGATAGGAAATTAATTGGGAGATAGGAGGCAGTTAGTTGAGAGAGAAGTTTGAGCAGCGACCAGTGGTGTCCCTCAGAAATTGTTTCTGGTGCATCATCTTCTAAATCATTAATGAATCTATGTAGTATGAATGAGCTGGATTTGGAAATAGAGGAAAATATGCCCAAGTTTCCAGATGATACCAAGACAGGAGATATAGTGAACTGTGAAGAAGACAGCAGGAAACTACAAAAGGGCATAGCTAAAGTGACTGAGCAAATGCAGATTAACATAAATTGTGAATGGCAGATGTGAGCATAATCTAAATGGGAAAGCCCCCAAGAAGACCCGTAGATATTGATAAACAAAGGAACTTAAGGATACAGGTGCATAAACAGCAAAATGGCCCTAACCAAAGTCACAGCAACGTTTTCTATGACTGTGACCATGATGTATTATCCCTCCTCAACCTTTGCAGCCTTCAACACAGTTGACCACACCATCCTCCTCTTTCATCTGTTACCAGCTCGGTGGGATTTCCCTCGCTTGGTTTCATCTTACCTACCTGATCGTACCCAGAGCATATCAGCAATGACTTTTCTTCTCACCCCTGAACTATTATCTCCGGCGACTCCTGAGCATCCAGCCTTAGTTCTCTCCTGTTCCTTATCTGCATACAGCTCATTGGTGACATTATCAGAAACAAAGGGTCAGCTTCCACATGTACATTGGGGAGACCAAACGCAGATTGGGTGACCGCTTTGCGGAACACCTCCATTCAGTCCGTAAGGGTGACCCAGAGCTTCCGGTCGCCTGTCATTTTAATTCACCGCTCCATTCCCACTCAGACCTCACTGTCTGCGGCCTCTTGCATTGTTCCACAGAAGCTCAGCGTAAACTCGAGGAACAGCACCTCGTCTTCCGATTAGGCACTTTACAGTCTTCCGGACTCAATATCAAGTTCAACAACTTCAGATCATAACCTCGGCCCCAATTATATTTTTATATTTTTTATCCACACTTTTGGTTTGTGCCTTTTCCTTTATTCTCTCTCTCTCCCACATGGCAGCTGTCTCTCACTCTGCCAGCGCATTTCACACTTCATCTAGAGCCATTGTCTGTTTCTTTACCTGTCCTATTACCATCTCGTCTCACCTTTAATATCTCTTAATGTCTCTTCTTTCATCCCCTCCCCCATTTCCCAGCCCCTAAACTGCCTTTTGTTTCATTTCCTGCCTTTTCTCTCAGTTCTGTAGAAGGGTTTTGACCCGAAACGTTGACTCTATTTCTCTTTCCACGGATGTTGCCTGGCCTGCTGAGTTTTTCCAGCATTTTCTGTTGTTATTTCAGATTTCCAGCGTCCGCTATTGTACATTGATGACACCCAGCTTTTCCATTACCTCCATTATCTCTCTTGACCCCTCAACTGCCTCTGTGTTGTCAGACTGCTTGTTCATTTCCAGTTTTGGATGGGCCTTAATTTCCTTCTGTTAAGAAGTGGGAAGACTGAATCCATCGTCTTTGGCCACAGCCACAAAACCTGTACCCTCATTCCATTTCCCTCCCCAGCCATTGTCTCAGGCTGAACCAGACTGTTTGCATCCTTGGTGTCTTACTCAACAAGGAGCTGAGCATCTGATCCCATATGCTCTCCTGTCAGTCTGAAATATTGAGCATTCTGATTTGGTAATTGTATGCTTGGGATAGGAAATGATTACGATGGCCAAAAAAGCTAGTGGAAGAAGAGAACGCTTCAGACAAGCTTGGGCCTCCTTGTCACAAGTAGCAATTTCAGAGTTCCATAAAGGCCATGCCTATCCAATGACAAAATGTTGTTCTATTATTTGGCATACTAGAAAGAAAACTTATCTCTTACTACCGGACAAAGTAGAGCCCAAGGCAATGCAGACCGCACATTTAATGAAGATAGTTTACTGCAAGTCAGATTCCACAGCCTATTACATGAGAGAAATATTGCCAGGCTGTCAATCCATTACAACATAGTTACAAGATTGAATAAATCCAAAATCAGTAGAATTCTGCCAAACCTTCTTACACTGCTTCACCTCGTTATGAGGAGTGGGCCTTTGGCGTAGCGGTAGTATCCCCGCCGCTGGGCCAGAAGGCGTAGGGTTTCGAACCCCGCTCCAGACAGTCCCGGCAAGTGGAGTCGGAGCTCCGGTTCTAAATTCTGGGTTGACATCCAGCGGGATACTTGCGTCTGTGGGTGTGGGTGGCCCCCCCGTCGTATGGGTTGTGGGAGCCCGTAAAACCCTCCCACCATAGGACTAACCACCCTAATGGCTGGTACGAAGGTGGTTACGGTCACAGAAGGAGCATTAACGCAGCCAGAAATCCTTCCACCACTTCATACAGTTCCCCAAAGGGAACAGTATGAAGACATGTACGACGACGACCTCACTATGTAACTTTATCTCAGTGTCACTACTGGGATCTCTCTTCTTATGCACGTAGAAGTTTCAATGCAGAGATATCCTATCACTTGTTGAACTGTAGTTGCTGGAAGATACGGTCAGCAATTGGAAATCAGCAACTTTCCTGCTGATATTGAGGACAATTTCTGGAAATCTCTCTGGTCTCAGCATCAACAAATAGAGTCAATTTTATGAGATGTCCTTATTGTTGTTGCTTTTGGTTATACCCATCTGTATAGACAAAATATACAAACAGCAGGCACTTTTGGAATCTACAAAGACATTTTTGTCCTATTTATTCAGTAATGTAAAACCAGAATTTTGCCCCTTTTCTATTATCAGAAGTGTACCAGAACATTAAAGGATTTATTCAGTGATCCCGTGCTTACCAGTGGAGAGCCTCACTCTGCAGAAGTGCAGGTTGGCGAACTGCCGCTACAGTATTTTAGCTCTTATTTTTGACCTGCACTCTCATCTAGCCAGGCTTCCCATTGGAAGTGCGGGATCACTGAATTTATCCATGAATTATTATCAATAATCAGAATTTCTTCATCAGTTTCTTCTTCAGCCAACAGTATTTATTGATTAAAATTAATTTGTCATGCCTATATGGAATTGCGGTTTTAGTAAAACAAATAGAAGTAATTTCTGTATATTGTTATCTGTGATCATACAAATACATAGCGATTTGTATTGTTCTTCCAGGACTTTCTAATCAAAATGACAGACGGCACTTACAAGGTCATACCTGAACATGCTGCCGATAAATTCACTGTGGTTCACAATCAGATGTACCTCATATTTTATTTTGGAAACCCTGAAAGTCTTCAGCTAATAGTTACATGGAACTTAAAGATGAATACTTACATCCAGATTGTTGGACCATCAGAGGTAATTAAACAACAATTCCTATAAGAATACATGTATTTTTGTAGGCATGAATGGGTATATCTAGAGCAGGTGTGTCAAACTCAATTTATATGGTCGGCCTGATTTTACAACCTGGCTCATGGCGGGGCCACATTAAGCAACAGTTACTTAGACTGGGGTAGAAATTAGTTTGTGTTTTGCCCATTTTTTGCCTACAAAACCCACGCCATTACCCAGTGTTCCCACACTTCTCCCGACCCCCCTCTCTCCCCCGGGGCGGATGGAACTGTTCTGCTGGCCATATGTTTGACGCCCCTGATGTAGGGGCTGGAGTATCAGGGCCTGAGGATCAGGGGTGGGACGGAAGCATGGATCGGGGCTGAAGCATCGGGGCCTGAGGATCGGGGGTGGGAGGGAAGCATGGATCGGGGCTGGAGTATCGGGGCCTGAGGATCGGGGGTGGGAGGGAAGCATGGATCGGGGCTGGCCTAAGGATCATCAGTGGGGGGGGGCGGGGGATCGGGGCTGGCCTGAGGATCATCAGTGGGGGGGGGGAACGGGGCTGGCCTGAGGATCATCAGTGGGGTGGGGGGGGGAGAGGAACGGGGCTGGCCTGAGGATCATCGGTGGGGTGGGGGGGGAAGAGGAACGGGGCTGGCCTGAGGATCATCGGTGGGGCGGGGGGGGAGAGGAACGGGGCTGGCCCGAGGATCATCAGTGGGGTGGGGGGGGGGAGAGGAACGGGGCTGGCCTGAGGATCATCGGTGGGGGGGGGGGGGGGGAGGAGAGGAACGGGGCTGGCCTGAGGATCATCGGTGGGGCGGGGGGGGAGAGGAACGGGGCTGGCCCGAGGATCATCAGTGGGGTGGGGGGGGAGAGGAACGGGGCTGGCCTGAGGATCATCAGTGGGGTGGGGGGGGGGGAGAGGAACGGGGCTGGCCTGAGGATCATCAGTGGGGGGGGGGGGGGGGAGAGGAACGGGGCTGGCCTGAGGATCATCAGTGGGGGGGGGGGGGGGGGGAGAGGAACGGGGCTGGCCTGAGGATCATCGGTGGGGGGGGGGGGGAGAGAGGAACGGGGCTGGCCTGAGGATCATCAGTGGTGGGGAGACCGGGAAGGCGAGCAGAGGGTTCTTTGGAAGGGGGATTGGAGGCCTTGTGGGGTGTCTCCGATCTCGTTGAGTGGGTGAAGCAGGGGAACTGAACCCAGGAGGTAAGTTACCTCCTGGATCCAGCAGTCCTTGCCATACTTTAGCTGACGGGTTCTCCAAGGCCTGAGAAACCCAACCAGCCACAGCTAAATTTGAAATGCTGCTTAAATCAGAGGCACGCCAGCCTCATTATAATGTTTAAATGAGCGACCCGCCTCCTGGGAGTGGCTTGGCTGCCCCGTCCAGCCTCTGTTAAAACCGGAAGTGGGCAGGTTGGAGACTGGGGCGCTAACGAGAAGCTTAAAACAACCCAATTTCTAGCCCTATATAGTCTCCACAAGGGCTATTTAGTGGTCACGCCTACCATTGATATCATGTCTGTGACAGGTAGGTTGGACACCAGTGGATGTTCTGCTGGAACACTGTCTTGTTTCACTTGCTAACAGTGGCAGGCTCTATCTGTGTGACAGCGATCACACTGGGAGCCTGTCCTGCGTAACTAATGAGTCTCAACCTAGGAGAATGAGTCAGGGTCATATTGGTCAGTGGGATGGCCAGAAGTCCTGTCCCGACCCTCTTCTAGCAGCTAACTCATCCAGGAGGAAAATGTGCCCAAAATGCAATATCTTAAAGTTTGGACATTAGCTTTTGCAATTTTATAGGGAGAATTACCTTTTAGTTGTTTCTCCCCATGGCAGTTGTTTCACTCTGAGCATGTGTGGAGAATGTAACTACACCCAAAAGTGAGAAAACCCAAAAGGCGGCTAATTTTTTCGCTCACTCAGTCATCATTGGAATCTGTATTATTAGCACTCCATTTATCTGCCAGAACCCTTCACGAAATGCTGTCTGCATAGACAGACCCCCTAACACAAACCCTCTCATGTCTGACAGAAATCAATCTCAGCCCAGCAAAAGAATAAATTCACTTTAAGTTATTTGTGTTGTACTTTTCTTTTTTGAAAATCCTGGGCTATTACCATGTGATATAAATAAGATCACTACGCGGAGAGAGGCAATTACCTGCCATTATCCAGTAGTGGGGTTCCCGTCTATTAATGGCAGATAATTGACTCTCCGCATTATAATGCTAATTCATGTATTTGAATTCAAAAGGCATGCATGCTCATTAACATGTTAGCATTAAAAGGGAATAACATTCTTACATGTTGTCAGCTTTCAGTTTGTGGACTGTGCGGCAATGCCAATGGTAATATAAAGGATGAATTGATAACTCGGAGCCACTACTCAGCTTTCACTTTAATGAGCTTTATAAATTCCTGGAAAGAAAATCCCATGTGTGATGATGTGACTGAAGTTGTATATCCATGTTCCAAAAATCCATATCGTAAGTCCTGGGCAGAAAAACGCTGTAAAATAATTCACAGTGATGTGTTTCAGCCATGCCACAAACTGGTAAGTATGTTCAACAATCAGAAATCTCATTATTAAAATAGGTTAATCAAGTGTCACGGATAAGCATTGAACTAAAACCAGAAATCCAAAATCAAAATGAAACTGCCTAGTTTGGAGAATTTAACAGAGAAAATATATTTAAACATTTTTCATTTAAGAATGTTTCTTCTGTTTTGATAAAGTCTACAGCAATAGATAAGCTCAAGGAAAGTTAGGAGTGAAAAGAAGAAAAGACGGGCAGATGTTGTTATTTGAAAGATAATTAGGTTGTGTAAAAAGGTATCAGGGAAGACCATTGAAGCGCATAACATTAGTTAGGGTTAGGAAGCAACGAGCTGGATTTCTGGTGAAAGTGCAGGATACATTTAGAAGGCAGGTCGGTGGATTCATCTATTAAAAAGGAACAGGTTATTTGGGCCAAATGGCTTTTTTCACCCTAAAAATTCTGATGGGGTTAAATTTTATGAAGTAAACTTTGCGCATCAGGGGCACATATCGGAAATTCAGGTGCAGAGAGCATTGCACCTGAGTTATGATCTGCATGGCTTTCCATCTATCAATATTAAATACAAGAGAGCATTTTCAAAATCATTTCTGGGTAACCTAATTCTGTATTTATGGTACTGGACAAGCAACCTAGAGATGGTAAATTCAAAACCCACCGTGGCAATTTGTGAAATTGAATTTAATGATTCTGGTAAATTGTGGGCTCGTACCAGAGTAGAAAACATGGCATGAAAGTTGCGGGATTGTTGTAAAAACCCAGTTAATTCACTCATTTCCTAAAGGCAAAGGAACCCACAACCCATACCAGGCCTGGCCAACATATGACTCTAGTGCTAGACTACATGTTTGACTTTTAATGCCCCTTGAAGTGCCCTAGCAAGTCTCTCAATTAAAAACAATAAGAATATGAAAAATAGGAGCAGGAGTAATCCATTCGGCCCTTCGAGCCTGCTCCGCCATTCAATAAGATCATGGCTGATCTTCTACCTCAACTCCACCTTCCCGTACTATCCCCATATCCCTTGATCCCCTTAGTATCCAAAAATCCATTGATCTCGGTCTTGAATATAATCAGTGACTGAGCATCCACAGCCCTCTGAGGTAGTGAATTCCAAAATTCACCACCTTCTGAGTGAAGAAATTTCTCCTCATCTAAGTTCTAAATGGCCGACGCCTTATTCTGAGAATGTGGCCCCTGGTTCTAGACTTCCCAGCCAGGGGAAACATCCTCCCTGCATCTACCCCACCAAGCCCTGTAAGGATTTTGCATGTTTCAATGGAGTGGGCCTTTGGCGTAGCGGTAGCATCCCCGCCGCTGGGCCAGAAGGTGTAGGGTTTCAAACCCCGCTCCAGGCAGTCCGGCAAGTGGAGTCGGAGCTCCGGCTCTAAATTCTGGGTTGACATCCAGCGGGATACTTGCGTCCGTGGGTATGGATGGCCACCCCCTCGTATGGGTTGTGGGAGCTCGTAAAACCCGACCGACATAGGACTAACCACCCTAATGGCTGGTACGAAGATGGTTTCGGTCACGGAAGGAGCGTTAATCGTGGCCAGAAATCCTTCCACCACTTCATACAGTTCCCCAAAGGGAACAGTGTGAAGACACGGATGACGACCTCTCATTCTTCTAAACTCTAGAGAATATAGGCCCAGTCTACTCAATCTCTCCTCATAGGACAATACCCCCATCCCAGGAATCAGTCTGGTGAACCTTCATTGCACTCCCTCCATAGCAAGTATATCCTTCCTTAGGTAAGGTGACCAAAACTGTACACAATATTTCAGGTGTGGTCTCACCAGAGTCCTATATAATTACAGTAAGACATCTTTACTTTTATACTCAAATCCTCTTGTAATAATGGCCAACATACCATTTGCTTTCTTAATTGCATGCTGTACCTGCATGTTAACTTTCAGTGATTTGTGTACAAAGACACCCAGGTCCCTCTGAACACCAACATTTCCCAATCTCTCACCATTTAAAAAATACTCTGCTTTTCTATTTTTCCTACCAAAGTGGATAACTTCACATTTTGGTATGGTATGCTGGCCTTCATTACAAGAGGATTTGAGTACAGGAGTAAAGAAGTCTTACTCCAGTTATATAGGGCCTTGATGAGACCACACCTGGAGTACTGTGTACAATTTTGGTCTCCTTACCTAAGGAAGGATATACTTGCCATAGAGGGAGTGCAACAAAGGTTCACAAGATTGATTCCTGGGATGGCGGGACTGTCGTATGAGAAGCGATTGAGTAAATGAGGCCTGTATTCTCTTGAATTCAGAAGAATGAGAGAGGATCTCATTGAAGCATACAAAATTATTACAGGGCTTGATAGGGTGGATGCTGGGAGAATGTTTCCCTTGGCTGGGGTGTCTAGAACCAGGGGCCACAGCCTCAGGATAAAGGGTAGGCCATTCAGGACTGAGTGAGAAGAAATTTCTTCACGCAGATGGTGGTGAATCTTTGGAATTCTCTACCCCAGAGGGCGGTGGAGGCTCAGTCATTGAGTATATTCAAAACAGAAGTCGATAGATTTCTGACTAGTAAGGACATCAAGGGATTTGGCGATAGGGCCGATGAATGGAGTTGAGGCAGAAGATCAGCCATTATCTCATTGAATGGTGGAGCAGGCTCAAAGGGCTGAATGGCCTACTCATGCTCCTATTTCTTATGTTCTTATTTCTCCACATTATATTCCATTTGCCATGTTCTTGCCCACTCACTTAGTCTGTCTATAGCCCCTTGATGCCTCTTTACATCCTCCTCACAACTACATTCCCACCTAGCTTTGTATCATCAGCAAACTTGGATATATTAGACTTGGTCCTCTCATCCAAATCATTGATATAGTTTGTAAAAAGCTGAGGTCCAAGAACTGATCCTTGCGGTACCCCACTAGTTATAGCCTGCCAACCCGAAAATGACCCTGTTTTCTGTCCGTTAACCAGTCCTCAATCCATACTAATATATTACCCCCCATCCCACAAGCCCTAATTTTGTGTAATAACCTCTTGTGTGGCACCTTATTGAATGCTTTCTGAAATTCCAAATACACTACATCCACTGGTTCCCCCTTATCTACCCTGCTAGGTACAATCACAAAAAACTGAGATTTTCAAACATGATTTCCCTTTCATAAAACCATGTTGACTCTGCGCAATTATGTTCTGATTTTCTAAGTGCCCTGTTACCACGTTTCCCTACTACTGTTTCAGGCTAACTGGTCTATAGTTCCCTGTTTTCTCTCTCCCTTCTTTCTTGAATAGCAGGGTTACATTTGCTACCTTCTAATCCACAGGGACTGTTTTAGAATCTAGGGAATTCTGAAAGATCAAAACCATTGCATCCACTATCTCTGTAGCCACCTCATTTAAAACCCTAGGATGTAGGCCATCAGGTCCAGGGGATTTGTCAGCTTTTAGTCCCATTAATTTCTCCAGTACTATTTCTTTACTAATACAAATTTCTTGCATTCGACCTTTGGTTCCCCGCTATTTCTGAAAAAAATTTTTGTGTCTTATTCCGTGAAGACAGCAAGTATTTGTTTAATGTCTCTGCCATTTCCTTATTCCCCATTATAATTTCTCCCGTCTCTGCCTGTAAGTGACCCATGTTTACTTTTGCTAATCTCTTCCTTTTTACATACCTATAGAAGCTTTTACAATTTTTTTTGTCTCTTGCTAGTTTATTCTCATATTCCATTTGCTCTCTCTTCATCAATTTCTTGGTCCTCCTTTGCTGAATTCTACAATCCTCAGGATTATTACTCTTTTTGGCAACATATTAAGCCTCTTCCTTTAATCTAATACTATCTTTAACTACTTGTTAACCACGGCTGGACCATTTTTCCAGTGGGGGTTTTGTTCCTTAAGGTAATGTATATTCGTTATGAATTATGAATTATTTCTTTAAATGTTTGCCATTGCTTATCTACTGTCATATCTTTTAATCTAGTTTCCCAACCTATCTTAGCCAGCTCACCTCATACCTATGTAGTTTGCTTTGATCAGATTTAAGGCCCTAGTTTTGGCTTAACTAAATCACTCAAACTCAACATGAAATTCTATCATTTTATGATCACTGCTCCCCAGAGGCTCCTTTACTGCAAGATTATTAATTAACCCTGTCTCATTGCACAATACTAAATCTAAAATAGCCTGTTCCCTCGTTGGTTCCTCGACATACTGATCTAGAAAACTATCTTGAATGCATTCCATGAACTCATCTTCTGCACTATTACTGCATCTTTGATTTGCCCAGTCTATATGAAAATTAAAGTCCCCCATGATTATTGTATTACCCTTGTTACATGCAACCCTAATTTCCTGAAATATGCTGTGCCGACATTACATCTACTGTTAGGGGCCTATAAACTACACCCACCTTGTTGTTTCTTAGCTCCTCCCAAAGTGATTCTACATCTTGATTTTCCGAGCTAAGATCCTTTCTCCCTACTGTCTTTATCCCATCCTTTATTATCAGGGCTACCCCTCCTCCTTTTCCATTTTGCCTATCTCTTCTAAAAGTCAAGTATCCTGGAATATTTAGTTCCCAACCTTGGTCACTCTGCAACCACGTCTCCGTAATGGCTATTAGACCAAACCTGTTTATTTCTATCTGTGCTATTAATTCATCTATTTTGTTGCGAATGCTTTGTGCATTCAGATAGAGTGCCTTTAGCTTTAACTTTTTGCTATTTTTCCCTGAAGCCACCTCAGTCTCTGATGCCCTATTACCTTTGTTACTCTCTCTGTCCCTTCCTGACACACTCTGCTTAGTTTTACCTAAAGTGCGACTCTGCTCTCGAGCCTTGACATTCCTACAACTGCTTTTAAATTGACCCTTTCCTGAATCCTCCCCCCCCCCCGCCCCCCCCGCCACCTCCATTAGTTTAAAGCCCTATCACTTCAAGAGGATGATCCATTACTACCTTCTCAGGGTAACAAGAGATTGGCAATCAGTGCAGCTTTGCCAAGGAAGAAATGAGAATAACAGAATGAAATAGTGTGCACAGCGCTGTATACTCTCCCTCTGTGATGCACCACCAGGCTTACTGTGAAGTGCTGGTAAGTTGTTTTGTAAAACAGTTATGTAGAGGGTGAGAACACTTACCTTGCTAACCAAGCCCAGCAAATTTCTTTTCCATCTACTCCCAAGTTCAGGCCACAGGTGACACAGAATTAACTCTGCAGTCTCCTTCCAGGCTGCTGTGGCAGCACTTTCCACCAGAGGATGTCCCTCTGCTTCGAAAAGATGCATCCTTCCTTGTGGTACCTCCTGCAGAAGCACCTCCAAAGTAACATTTGGAATGGTGCTGTTCTGCCTTTGCACCTTGCCTCTGCCATTTTTTTTTAACATTTGGAGCCAGTTCCTTTTTAAGGGTGAGCACCAGGCCTGCAAAAGCTTCTGATGCCAGACACTTGTCCCTCTGACACTTCTGTGTCATATCCTGGAAATGTATTTAAATGAGCTGACCTTGCATTTTTGCACAAGATCAGCACAATGTGCTACAGGTGCATATAGCACCCAAGGTGCCTCCGTGCCAGGGCTGCATTTTCGAGCCCATAAAGAGGCTAGCACTTCAAGCAATATGATTGGCTCCACACCATTTTCAGAGTCTGATTTAGGGCAAATCAACATGTCTTTGGACAGACAACACAATAGTAGTTCTAGGTGAGTCCTCTGTCAAAACTCAGTGATGATTGCCCACTGATATATGGACAATATGATCATACCTCTGCTTCAGAACATAGCCAAGTGGGCAGCCAAGAATGAAGACGACAGTAAATACCTGCCTTAAAATAACACGAGCAGGAATATAGTGCAGGTACCTTTAATTGACCACAAGGCTTCTGAGCCAAATAGAATACATTCTAGGATCTTCAAGGAATTAAAGGAGAACCAATGATGCTTTGGCTGATATTTTTCAGATGGCCAACAATACTGTAACACCCGCTCCCCTTCCCCCACACCTTCCCATGCAAGTGCAGGAGATGCAGCACCTGCCCTTTTAACTCCTTCCTTCCCACTGTCCAGGTCCCCAAACACTCCTTCCAGGTGAAATGACAATTCACGTACTTCTTCCGACTTAGTATGTAGTCGCTGCTCACAATGCGGTAAGAACATAAGAATTAGGAGCATGAGTCGGCCATTTGGCCTCTTGGGCCTGCTCTGTCATTCGGTAAGATCATGGCTGATCTTCTACCTCATCTCCACTTTCCTGCACTATCCCTTGATTCCATTAATATCCAAAAATCTATCGATCTCGGTCTTGAATATGCTCAATGACTGAGCATCCACAGCCCTCTGAGGTAGAGAATTCCAAAATTCACCGCCCTCTGAGTGAAGCAATTTCTCCTCATCTCAGTCCTAAATGGCCAACCCCTTATTCTGAGAATGTGGCCCCTGGTTCTAAACTTCCCAGCCAGGGGAAACATCCTCCCTGCATCTACCCTGTCAAGCCCTGTAAGAATGTTGCATGTTTCAATGAGATCACCTCTCATTCTTCTAAACTCTAGAGAATATAGGCCTAGTCTACTCAACCTCTCCTCATAGGACAATCCCCCCATCCCAGGAATCAGTCTGGTGAACCTTCGTTGCACTCCCTCTATGGCAAGTATATCCTTCCTTAGGTAAGGAGACCAAAACTGTCCACAATACTCCAGGTGTGGTCTCACCACGGCCCTATATAATTGCAGTAAGACATCTTACTCTTATATTCCAATCCTCTTGTAATAAAGGCCAACATACCATTTGCTTTCTTAATTGCTTGCTGTACCCGCATGTTAACTTCCCTTTCATAAATCCATGTTGACTCGGCCCAATCCTATGATTATTTTCTAAGTGCCCTGTTACCACGTCCTTAATAATAGATTCTAGCATTTTCCCTCCTACTCATGTCAGGCTAACTGGTCTGTAGTTCTCTGTTTTCTTTCTCCCTCCTTTCTTAAAAAGTGGGGTTACATTGGAGAGACCAAATGCAGATTGGGCAAGTACTTTGCTAAACACCTCCGTTCAGTCTGACCCTGAGCTTCTGGTCACTTTAATTCTGCATCCCACTTTGACCTCTCTACATGGTTCCAGTGAAGCTCAACGCAAGCTCGAGGAACAGCGCCTTATCTTTCAATTAGGCACTTTACAGCCTTGTGGCCTCAACATTGATTTCAACAACTTTAGATTAGAATCACTGCTCCCATTTTTTTCAGACAGCAGGTGCTGGTAATGGTTCTGCTATAATCACTTACACCTCCTCTGGACCCATCTTTTGTTTCTTTTCTTGCCCCATTACCACCCACTTTTGCCTTGCACCATCATCCCTTTTGTCATTTAATCGCTCCTGCCCTCCACCCCATCATAGACCTTCCCTTTTATTCTTTCCAGTACCCCTCCCCCGTCCCCGCCGTTAACTCTGTTCCTCTCCACAGATGTTGCCTGACCTGCTGAGTGTTTTCAGCACTTTCTGATTGTAAAACTGCAATAGTACCTGATAACAAATTAATTCCAATATTCAAAAAAAGAGTAAGTCATGAACCTGGTAAATACAGGTCAGATATCATAGCATCCCTACTGGGAAGAATGCAAAACAATCTCCTAGAAAATTCTATATGATCATCTAAAGAATATAGCTATCCTATGGAACACTCAGGATGGTTTTAGAAGTAATACCTAACAAACCTACTGGATTTCTTTGGATGAGCTGAGAAATGGTTGAGGCTAATTCAGCAGATGTAGTTCACTTGGATTTTTAAAAAGTGTTTGACAACACTCACGTGAAATTCATCGGAAAAGTTATAATTCATAAAAATGTATGTCTAGATGAATTAATAATTAGATTAGCAACAGAAGATGGTGATAATTGTGAAAATGCCCTGCCTGAAAAAAAAGTAACCAGGGTGTGTGTTCCACAGGGATCTGCTCGGGAATTCCTGCTGTTTTACAATATTTCTGAGTGTTACAATGGATAGCGAATCAACTGAATCGCGTTAATCATGAATAAGCCTTTGTGTGGGAACGAGCATTTGAAAAAGCGGCCCTCGGGCTTCTAGCTGTATTATTAAATATTACTGAAAATTGTAAAGGAAAAGCACCAGTTTTGTTAGATATTCATGGCAGTGATTCTGGATTAAAACAAATGTTACTATTTATAGTGATGACACTAAAGGAGATGGAATAATACAACTTAATTATTGTCATCCAGTTTTGTAGAGAAAACTCAGGATTCCTAAAATGTAACAAATGGGCTACTTAAAATGTTATTTGTGTTCTAGCTCCACTGGCTTCCCTACTATGATAAATGTATCAGAGATGCATGTGGTTGTGAACTAGTTGGGGATTGCGACTGTCTCTGTGACGCTGTTGCAGCCTTTGCTAAAGCATGCTTAGATGCTGGAGTCTGCATTGACTGGAGAACCCCTGACTTTTGTCGTAAGTTTTACCAACAGCATTGTAAAGCCTTGTGATATAAACAAATCTGCTATTAATGTTGTAGTGAACAGTGAAACTAAGTGTTAATATGCCACATGTTGGGCTTACAAGTAGTTATTTTTGTGTTAAATTAATTTAGGACATTTTGTATTGATAACACATTATACTGGAATTTATGGATATATTTATTCTCCTACCTGTATACAATTCAAGAAGAATATCCCGAGTTTTTAAAAATTGTGTTTATACGAGTGTTTTTTAAAAAACTTTTATGCAGCTTTTCTTTTACAAAAGTATCAATTAATGGTCCAGAAATTCGGGTCGGGGGCTTCCCGCGGGTGCAAGCCCCCGACCTGCACTTACCTAGCGCGCCAGCCGTTGAGCTGTGGGCCTGCGTGGGATTCCGATCCTGGGCCTGCTCCAACTGCCGGCGCGCAGTGCTTGCGTATCCCGGGGCGCAGTTAGTTCGAAGCGTCCCCTGGGATCACGTGGGCCATAGAGAGCCAATCGTATCAGGGAATCTCTATTCATAGATTTGACAGGAAGACCTGTCAAATCTATGATTAGAGTTCAGCCCCAAAACATAAATAAAACTTCAAATAAATTAAAATAAAAACATCACATTTTTAACATAACTATAAATTATATAAAATAATTATTTTACACAATAATTTAAATTTTTGAAAAAATTAATTACAGTTTTTAGCGGGGCTAAAAATAAACTTACCTTTCTTTAAAGTATTTAAAAATAATAAACCTGTGGAAAAAATGTTTTAATTTTACTTAATTCACCACTTACCTTGTTAAAAGCAGGCCTTGCGACTGCTTTTTAAAAGCGTAGTTCCTGGAGACTTACCCTCCCGGAGAAATCTGGAAAAAGAACAGAAGTTCCAGGCGCACGCGCTGCCTCGCCGGTGCACGCGTTCAACCTGTGAACCCCTTCCTTTAAGGGAACGGAAGTTCCAGTTTCCCGCGCATGCGCAGTGCATGCACAAAACCGGCACTTTCGTTGGGCCTACGCGTGGGTACCCAGCGCGTACTCACCCGTGGGGACCCGAATTGCTGGCCCATTATAAAATAGATTTCCTAATGAAAATCCCTTGCATCTTGTGGTATGAAGAGGATGAGGAAGAGGAAATGGAAAAGGCTAGATTGGAGGAACTTAGTGAGGCATCACAGAAGGTGCTTGATTCCAACCCATTTATGCCTCTCCAGAAGGGTTACAGACCGAGAAGATCTTGCTTGGATATCTCTGCCCGTCAGTGCCTCAGAAGTCCACAGTTCCCCCGAAGCTATTGGTGGAATTATGCCACCTGCGAGCTGAAGACAGGCAGCCCAACTCCACCAGGAAAACAGCATTATCTGCTGCAGTAAAAATGACCACATACTTGAATGTTTTGCCAGTGGATCTTTCAGTGAAGGCTTGGGTGACCTTTCTCATAGTAGCCAGTTGAAGCCTGTATAAAGAAGGTTACTTATGCTTTGTTCAGGTGGTCCTCGCAGTTCATTAGTTTCTCAATGAAATCTGTAAAACAAAGAGAGCGAGCAATCTGATGCTATAGACTGCTAGTGATCCCACAGTACAGGGAGCAATTGACAATATAGATGTGGCCTTGGAAGTCCTTTATGACAAGCCCCTCAATTTCACAGGAAAGGGTTTCATTCTATCAACGTCCAGCTAGTGTATGATGCCAATCACCTTATCCTGCATGTTAATGCTGCCCCCCAGGAAGCTGCCATGGTATTTAACCATGAGAGAATCCTCCTCCAGTTGTGTTTTCTTGCTATTGGTTGTCTGCAACTCTTTCCTTTGCAGAGACAGAATACAGTAATGTAGGTATCTGTGTGGCCATTACACTTCTCTTCACCCAGGTGTATGTATCCATACCAAGATTATGAAGCTTGCAGGTGCAGGCTCCCTGTAAACAGCTCTTCAAAATTAGCACAACTTCCTTGTGAAAGGCAATGCGAGTTTAGACAATGGTACAGAGTTAACAAGATGCATTACTGATTTCAGAGGTTGCTTATGAATAGTGTAGGCTTCCTTGCACCCATTTAGTGACAGAAAGGACATGAAAGGTAAGGAGGTAAGTTATGCCTCTGTCATTCTTATAGCATATCCATAGGGAATAGAGCAATTGCTTATCTTGGCCAACCTTATGAACTCATTAAACCCCTTTCAGCACTGTGTAGTGGGTTATGGTGTGGTAAGGTTGTACTGACTGTCTCTGTCACCTCCCGCTACAATGTTTGTACAATCCTCTTAATTCTCAGTTCCAAAAAGTCCATCCTTGCTAGCTCCCGTTGGATTTAAACATCCACGGCTGCATCAAATGCCCTGGGCTTTCATGCTGCTGCTGCACGCCCTCCCCCCCAAAGCTGCTCCTCCTTCAGCCATTTTGCAGTCTTTCATTTCCTGTTCTGTTGCTCTAGAATTCATAGATCTCCATGCCAACTCTTATTATTAAACATGCAGTATGTATTCCAGTGCTCAAGAATTTATTTTCTAATTCCCCTTCCCTTATCTCCAGAAAGTGAACCTTTGTGTTGGGTACAGCTCCACAGATCCAAGCTGTACTGCAGCTATTCTTCATTAGTGACCTTGGTCAAACTGTGTTTTGGAACTCGCTGTCCAAGGAGTGTATTACAGTCGGGTTTGGTGCTGCCTTCACCCATAGGCCAGACATGTAATTACCAGCAGGTCTCAGAAGCAGGCACCTTGACTGACTTTTCTCCTTTATAGCCCAGGGACAGTGAGGCCAATTATAGTGCTCCCATCATCATCCCAGTTGAGATCAATTAACAAAGCACATTCCTGGCATCAAATTCTGAATCTTCTTGGTTGCTGTGGTTCAGTATATGACACATTTGCCTATCGAATTTATCAGGGGAGAAAAGAGTGAACATTTTCCCAAGGACCAATCTACTTTAGAGCATAAAGAAAACATGGAGAAATTATTATTTCTCCCATTAAGTTTGCTTCTTCCACAGTCCAATCTATCCTATCATGGTCTCTTCTCTACCTGTTCATTCGCTTGACTGAAAATGTTTCCCTGGCCCCTCTGTTATTAATGCTACATCACGGCTTATCTATCCTTTTCCAAATCTCAATATTCATGGTCGGCACAGGTGGGAAACAGCCAGTCCAAGCACTACTTAAAGGAACACTCAGCTGCTATAATTTAGATTGCTGGAATCATTTGGTAGACATTTCTTTGTAGTATTTGGCAGCAGCATCGTGTTATCTTTTATTGTAGTTGCTGCACAACCTTCAGGAAGCTCAAGGTGATACTGGCTACATCGGAAGATGGGAATCCTTTTGGCTAATCCATTCTTGCTAAAGAGGAGAAACAGCAACAGGAAGAAGGACCACATAGAACTGCAGCTGGAGCTACAGATTAGGAGAAGAGCTTGCAGATATCCTTACCTTCCAAATTGGGTGGATCGTCTCAGAGTCCCCTATCTCCAGTTCTCTGAGGAGCAGTATATAAGGGGATGGCACCTTTCCAGGGCAGCTGTCACAGACACACCACACAGGGAGGAGGACCATCATGCTGGCAACTGTTTACCTACTTCCCAAATGTACAGGCATGCCATTGTTTTTCCTGACCACTCTATTGTTACCATGCTAACGTGTTTGCCCTGTAGCCTTTGCATGTAACAGATGCCAGCAACTGCAGGCAGGAGGGGACCTAGCAAGCATAAGAGTCATGGCTCTCTTTCCCCCAGAAATATCGAGCCCTGCAGATTGTTAAAGGCCAAGCTTTGTTGACAAATAAATGGGCAAAAAGATTAGGCTAATTCAGGAAAAGCTCTGGAAAATTCCTCTCCAACTCCCTCAGGCAGTCAAGCACTGCAGGAGATCACAATAGCCCATGACTCATTGTATCCTCAATTAGCAACTTACAACCAGAACTTGAAATTTCTTCTTTGAATATCATACTCAGATAGCAGCCTTTTATAAGCACAGTCCAGTGGCATTGCAGACTCCTACAGCATAGAATAGAAAGGGATTCCACACCCTCAATGTTCAAATTGTGTTCAACTACAACAAGTCTGTTTGCAACCTTGCAGTCATATTTGATCATGAATTGAGCTTCCTACCTCATATCATTAAGACTGCCCCTTTACCACCTTCATAATATCGCCTGTCTCCACCCTTACCTCAACGTATCTGCTGCTGAAACCCTCATCCATTCCTTTATCACCTCTAGACTTGACTATTCCAATGCACTCCTGGCCCTAGTTCTACCCTCCATAAACCTGAGGTCATCCAAAACTCTGCCGCCCGTGTGCTAACTTGCACCAAGTCCCGCTCACCCATCTCCCCTGTGCTTGCTGACCTACATTGGCTCCTAGTTAAGCAATGCCTCGATTTTAAAATTCTCATCCTGGTTTTCAAATCCCTCCATGGCCTTGCCCTTCCTTATCTCTTGTAATCTCCTTCAGCCCTATAATCCCCCTAGACCTTTACGCTCCACCTTTCTGACCTTTTGAACATCCCTGATTTTAAATGCTCCACCATTGGTGGTCGTGCCTTCAGCTGCCTAGGTCCTAAGCTCTGGAATTCCCTCCCTAAATCTCTCCGCCTCTCCACTTCTCTTTCCTTGTTTAAGACGCTCCTTAAAGCCTACCTCTTCGACCAAGCTTTTGGTCATTTGCCCTAACATCTCCTTATATGGCGCAGTATCAATTTTTTTTATATAACACTCCTGTGAAGCACCTTGGGACGTTGTATTATGTTAAAGGCGCTATATAAATATAAGTTGTTGTTGCATGTGTGTTTCTTCAGTCTCGCCAAGGCATGCCAAGTGAGATTTTGGTGAGATGAGATTTGATACGAGACATTAAGCTTTTTCATTTCCTACCAGATGAACATAGAGAACAGATATGTTCAGATTAATTTATTTCCATCAGTACAACTTCACAAAATAAAATAAAAATATTGAACATGCTATGCTAACCCACTTCAACAAAATTATAATGAAGTACAATATTGTTATTATTATATTGCACTTTCATTAGGAACCGATTCAGGCGGCTAAATTTGATAGCCCCCGAAAATGGGTGCAGGTATCACGATCTGCGATTAGCCTGCGCCTGGTGAATCTGATGCAGGCAGCGTGTAAACATCGTGTTGCCTGCATATTTAAATGATGGCTATGTTTATTTGCAACAGCAGTGCGTTGGACCAGATTTATGGTTGTTCCCCTTGGAGGGCAAGACACACCCAACAGTTTGATAGCAAAATACTGCAGATGCTGGAAATCCGAAATAACAACAGAAAATGCTGGAAAAACTCAGCAGGCCAGGCAACATCCGTGGAGAGAAATTAGAGTTGACGTTTCGGGTCTAACCCTTTTTCAAACTGGAAAGGAAATAAAATAGATCGAAGGCAGGGCTGCGATAGAACAAAAGAAGTAAAAGAGACATTAAGAGGTATTCAAAACCAGACGAGATGGTAATAGGACAGTGGAGACAAAAGACGGCAAGATTAGGTGTGAAGTGTACTGGCAGGATGGGAGACAGCTGCCGTGTGGGAGAGAGGAAAAAAAAAGGAAAGGTGGGGGAAGGGAAGATCCAAAACAAAGGGGTGGAAAAAAAATATAAGTAAAAATGTAATAGGGGCCGAGGTTATGATCTGAAATTGTTGAACTCGATATTGAGTCCGGAAGGCTGCAAAGTGCCTAATCGGAAGATGAGTTGCTGTTCCTCGAGTTTACGTTGAGCTTCCGTGGAACAATGCAAGAGGCCAAGGACGGTGAGGTCCGAGTGGGAATGGAGCGGTGAATTAAAATGACAGGCGACCGGAAGCTCGGGGTCACCCTTACGGACTCCCAACAGTTTGTCTGCAATGTGTAATTTGATCCAGTCTTGTAAGGCAGCCTACAGAAAGTAGAGCCTTCGTTAGCTTTGTGAAGATCCTCTGTTATCTAGTCTTGACAAAGGGTTTGACCTGAAACGTTGACTCTTTTTTCTCTTCACGGATGTTGCCTGGCCTGCTGAGTTTTTCCAGCATTTTCTGTTGTTATCTCTGTTATCTAATGTTCTGCAATGGTAATTATAGTTGTCCTTGGGTGGTAAAATTAAAAGACTTTGGCCTAGGAATTGGATTAGCCTCGAAAACTGCTGGTGTCACAGGCCAGCGCTGTTTGCCTACGTCCATTCAAATTGGTGCAGGCAGCATGCAAAATTCGTGCTGCCTGCTAATTATAATGATTGGAACGTTGATCTCAGTGCTAAACACGCTGCTGATTGGCTTAGCGCCCAACGAGGGGGGAGTGGGGTGCAATATCAGGTGCAGTCTAATGACCAGTAATGTTTGGCCTAGGCTCTTTGCACTACTTAAAGGGGAGGTGCTCTGTTGCAGCAGCACCTCATTGTCAGTGTGGATGAAAGCATGGCTCAGCAACCAAGGAATCGAGCAAGAAGGTTCTCAGACGCTGCACTGGAGGCCTTGATCGTGACCATGCAACAAAGGTGGACTGTCCTGTTCCCGCAGGGTGGCAGGAGGCCACCCAAGGCCAATTGCAGAAGGTTGTGTGAGGAGATAGCTGACTCCGTCACAGCCACCAGTGTGACCCCAAGGACCTGGATCCAGTGCCAAAAACAGTTTAATGACCTCACACAGCAGGGCAAGGTGAGTGAAGGCTTCAGCAAATGCCATATCCCACCATCTGCACCACAAGCCACACACACTGCTCAATGCACCACACCCCCATCACTCACCTACCAACAATCTCTAACTATTACCACTCATACCTCACAATCATGGCTTCACTTCACCCTCACAATCTTTCCACTGCTGCAACACTCACACCCATATCTCACACCTTGCACACACTGACAGCTATCCAACTATGGCAGGCACATCACCCAAACATATTGCACTGCGCTCACCATCACACTTCCCTTTCTCTTGCAGGCAAAGGTGGTGCATAACAGGAGGGAGCAGCGGCAGATGGGAGGCGGCCAAGCCACAACACAGAACCTCACCGACCTGGAGGAATCCATCCTTGACATTTTTGGAGAGGCAGTGACGGAGTCCGTGGCCACCGCAGAAGTTGAAGCCGCTGCTGTTAATGACAGTATGGTCATACCTAATCCTTCTTCTCACATCCCACTTCACCCTCATCCCACAATCTCGTCACTTACAAGCTGCTGATGGTGTATGCATGGATATCTTGCTTCCCCTCCTTGTGCCTTGCTGCTTTCAGATACCCAAGACCTGCCAGCAAGCCAGCCTGTCCTTGTGGAGGAGAGTGATGGAGGAGAAGGAGAACACATCGGCACTGCATCTGACACCAGCTCAGAAAATGGCACTGCGCGGAATTAAGAGGGTAGTGTAGAGGCGGGATCAGCACATAGTGAGGCACCGGGCATGAGTGGGCTGCAGCCAGGCCAGGGGGAAAGGGCAGCTCGGGTGCCAGCTCTCCGGAGGGCGAGCTCGCACACGAGTTCTGCTGCACATGACTTAGATGATCACCTCGATGGGACGGCCTTCAGAAGAAGGGTGATGGGCATGCACATGGAAATGCTTGCTGGAATGGCAGGCCTGCCAGAGAGCCTCTCATCAGTGTCAAGGAGCATGGAGGAGTCTGGCTCCAACATTGCACAGGGCTTTACGTAGAGCTTGGAGCCCAGGATGGAAATGATGGGCAACTCCAGGAAAGACCATGTGAACCCGACCGTGATGCAGGGTGTGATGGGTGATGTCGCGGCTTTCATTGCAGCACAGGCGGAAGTGACCCAACGTCTCACTGCTGCAGAGGAAGCTCAGACTCCTGCCATTGTCGCTGGATTTACGAGTGTCAAAAGCGGCTTGCAGGGTATTGCCATGGGCCAGTAATCTGTCCTCCAACAGACTGCTAGCAATGCTGAGGTGCCGTCCCGGGGGATGGCAGTGGGTCTGTGGAACAAGAACCTGCTGTCCTCTCTCAGGATTACAGCATTCCTACTCACACCACTGCCACTCCACCATTGCCCTTGCCACTGCCTATCAGCCAGTCAGCCCATGCCGAGGTGGTGCAGTCTACAGCCGGGCCGTCTAGGTCCATAGCTGGTCGAGGTCATCATGCAAGGCCATCTTCCCCACTGAAAGTCAGCAGCCTTCCACCAGCCATGCTGCAGCCACTGGGGTAGCACTGCATAGGAGCACTAGGACAGGCAAAGTCACATGAACAACATACACTAACATAGAAACATAGAAGATAGGAGCAGGAGTAGGCCATTCGGCCCCTCAAACCTGTTCCACCATTTAATGAGATCATGGCTGATCATCCAAATTCAGTACCCTGTCCCTGCTTTCTCCCCATATCCCTTTAGCCTTAAGAAATATATCTAACTCCTTCTTGAATATATTTAATGAATTGGCCTCTACTGCCTTCTGTGGTAGAGAATTCCACAGGTTAACCACTCTCTGGGTGAAGAAATTCCTCCTCCTCTCAGTCCTAAATGGCTTACCCCTTATCCTTAGACTGTGACCTCTGGTTCTGGACACCCTTGCCATCGGGAATAGCCTTCCTGCATCTAGTCTGTCTAGTCCTATTAGAATTTTATAAGTTTCAATGAGATCCCCTCTCATTCTTCTAAACGCTAGCGAATATAAGCCTAATCGACCCAATCTCTCTTCATACGTCATTCCTGCCATCCCAGGTATTAGTCTGGTGAATCTTCGCTGCACTCCCTCCATGGCAAGAACACCCATCCTCGAATAAGGCGACCAAAACTGCACACAATACTCAAGATGTGGTCTCACCAAGGTCCTGTTCAATGGCAGCAAGACATCCTTGCTCCTGTACTCAAATCCTCTCGCTATGAAGGCCAACATACTATTTGCCTTCTTAACCACCTGCTGCACCTGCATGCTTACCTTCAGCGACTGGTGCACAAGGACACCCAGGTCTCGTTGCACTTCCCCTTTTCCCAATCTATTGCCGTTCAGATAATAATCTGTCTTCCTGTTTTTGCCACTGAAGTGGATAACCTCACATTTATCCACATTATACTGCATCTGCCCAATCACCCAACATGTCCAAATCATACTGGAGTTTCTCTGCATCCTCCGCACAGCACACACGCCCATCCAGCTTTGTGTCATCTGCAAACTTGGAGATATTATATCTAGTTCCCTCGTCTAGATCATCAATATATATTGTGAATAGCTGGGGTCCTAGCACCGATCCCTGCGGTACCTCACTAGTCACTGCCCGCCACTCGGAAAAAGACCCGTTTATTCCAACTCTTTGCTTCCTATCTGCCAACCAGTTCTCTATCCAAGTCAGTACCTTACCCCCAATCCCATGTGCTTTAACTTTGCATGCTAATCTCTTATGCGGGACCTTATCGAAAGCCTTCTGAAAGTCCAATTACACCACATCCACTTGTTCTCCCTTATCTATTCTACCAGTTACATCCTCAAAAAATTCCAGTAGATTAGTCAAGCACAATTTAACTTTTGTAAATCCATGTTGACTTTGTCCAATCCTGTCACTGTTTTCCAAGTGCTCTGCTATCACATCTTTTATAATGGACTCTAGCATTTTCCCCACTACCGATGTCAGACTTACCGGTCTATAATTCCCCGTTTTCTCTCTACCACCTTTTTTATATAGTCGGGTTACATTAGCTACCCTCCAATCCATGGGAACTGTTCCAGAGTCCGTAGAATTTTGGAAGATGACCAGCAATGCATCTACTATTTGTAGGGCCATTTCCTTAAGTACCCTAGGATGTCGATTATCAGGCCCTGGGGATTTATCGGCCTTCAATCCCGTCAATTTCCCTTACACCATTTCCCTACAAATACTGATTTCATTCAATTCCTCCCTCTCATTAGACCCTATGTTCCCCGACATCTCTGGGAGGTTATTTGTGTTCTCCTTTGTGAAGACAGAACCAAAGTATGTATTTAATTGGTCTGCCATTTCTTTGTTCCCCATTATAAATTCCCCTGGTTCTGACTGCAAGGGACCTACGCTTGACTTCACCAAACTTTTTCTCTTCGCATATCTATAGAAGCTTTTACAGTCAGTTTTTATGTTGCCTGCAAGCTTACTCTCATATTCTATTTTCCCCCTCTTAATTAATCCCTTTGTCCTCCTTTGCTGAATCCTAAACTGCTCCCAATCCTCAGGTTTGCTGCTTTTTCTGGCCAATTTATATGTCCTCTCCTTGGATCTTATGCTATCCCTAATTTCCCCTGTTAGCCACAGTTGAGTCACCTTTTTTGTTTTATTTTTATGCCAAACAGGGATGAACAAATTCTGTAGTTCATCCATGCGATCTTTAAATGTTTGCCATTGCCTATCCACCGTCAACCCTTTAAGTAACGCTCCCCAATCCATCCTAGCCAACTCGTACCTCATACCATTGTAGTTTCCTTTATTTAAATTCAGGACCCTAGTCTCTGAGTCAACTACTTCACTCTCCATCTGAATGAAGAATTCTATCATATTATGATCGCTCCACCACGACAATTGCCTGTTCACCCTCCCCCTCCAGAATGTCCTGCAGCCGCCCCGAGACATCCTTGACCCTTGCACCAGGGAGGCAACATACCATGCTGGAGTCTCGTTTGCGGCTGCAGAAACGCCTATCTATTCCCCTTACAATAGAATCCCCTATCACTATAGCTCTCCTGCTCTTTTTCCTCCCGTCCTGTGCAGCAGAACCACCCACGGTGCCAGGAAGTTGGCTGCTGCTGCTTTCCCCCAATAAGCCATCTCCCTCAACAATATCCAAAGTGGTATATCTGTTTGAGAGGGGGATGGCCAAAGGGGACCCCTGCACTACCTGCCTGCGCCTACTACTACATAAGAACATAAGAACATAAGAAATAGGAGTAGGAGTAGGCCAATCGGCCCCTCGAGCCTGCTCCACCATTCAATAAGATCATGGCTGATCTGATCCTAACCTCAAATCTTCTATCACTGTCCATCCACCCGAACCCATATGATCTCCCGGGAGAGGCGAAAAACCAGATAAAAAACCCAATGGCCAATTTGGGAGAAAAAAATCTGGGAAATTCCTCCCCGACCCATCTAGGCGATTGAAACTCGCCCAGGAGATCACTCTGTCCCTATATTTTCTACAGTACTTATCTTCTGTAAAGGCGATCTCCACCCCAGCCAGGACCAGGAATAAAACCATCTCCTGAAATCTAACAGAATTAGAACACAGTAGGAGCAGAACCAGGCTACACGGCCCCTGGGCCCACTCCACTACCCACAGGGCCATGACCATTCCGAACCTAGACTCATGTCCAATTTCCTGCCCGCTCCCCGTAACCCTTAATTCCCTTTACTTCTAGGAAACTATCTATTTCTGTTTTAAATTTATTTAATGATGTAGCTTCCACAGCTTTCTGGGGCAGCAAATTCCACAAACCTACCACCCTCTGAGTGAAGAAGTTTCTCCTCATCTCAGTTTTGAAAGAGCAGCCACTTATTCTAAGATTATGCCCGCTAGTTCTAGTTTCACCCATCATTGGGAACATCCTCACCGCATCCACCCGATCAAGCCCCTTCACAATCTTATATGTTTCAATAAGATCGCCTCTCATTCTTCTGAACTCCAATGAGTAGAGTCCCAATCTACTCAACCTCTCCTCATATGACCACCCCCTCATCCCCGGGATTAACCGAGTGAACCTTCTTTGTACTGACTCGAGAGCAAGTATGTCTTTTCTTAAGTATGGACACCAAAACTGTATGCAGTATTCCAGGTGCGGTCTCACCAGTACCTTGTACAACTGCAGCAATACCTCCCTGTTTTTACATTCTATCCCCCTAGCAATAAAAGCCAACATTCCATTGGCCTTCTTGATCACTTGCTGCACCTGCATACTAACTTTTTGAGTTTCGTGCACCAGGACCCCCAGATCCCTTTGTACTACAGTACTTTCCAGTTTCTTGCCATTAAGATAATAACTTGCTCAATGATTTTTCCTGCCAAAGTGCATAACCTCACACTTTCCAGTATTGTATTCCATCTGCCAAATCTCTGCCCACTTACTTAGCCTGTCTATGTCCCTTTGCAGGTTTTTTATTTCCTCCTCACTCACTACTTTCCATCCCATCTTTGTATCATCTGCAAACTTTGATATGTTACACTCGGTCCCCTCCTCCAAATCGTTAATATAGATTGTAAAGAGTTGGGGACCCAGCACTGACCCCTGCGGAACACCACTAGTTACTGATTGCCAGTCTGAGAATGAACCATTTATCCCAACTCTCTGCCTTCTGTTAGAGAGCCAATCCTCCACCCACGCCAGAATATTACCCCCAATCCCGTGATTTTTTATCTTGAGCAATAATCTTTTGTGTGGCACCTTGTCAAATGCCTTTTGGAAGTCTAAATACACTACGTCCACTGGTTCCCCTTTATCCACCCTATATGTTACTTCCTCAAAGAACTCAAGCAAATTTGTCAAACATGACTTTCCCTTCATGAAACCATGCTGAGTTTGTCCTATTAAATTATGTTTATCCAAATGTCCCGTTACTGTCTCCTTAATAATGGACTCTAACATTTTACCAACCACAGATGTTAGGCTAACAGGTCTATAGTTTCCAGCCTTCTGCCTACTACCCTTTTTAAATAAGGGTGTTACATTAGCAGTTTTCCAATCTGCCGGGACCTTTGCTGAGTCCAGGGAGTTTGGGAAAATTATTACCAATGCATCCACAATCCCTACCGCCACTTCCCTCAAGACCCTAGGATGCAAGCCATCAGGTCCAGGGGATTTATCCGCCTTGAGTCCCATTATTTTACCAAGTACCACTTCCTTAGTGATTGTAATCGTATTTAGCTCCTCCCCCCCTAGAGCCCTCTGCCTGGCGGTCACCCATTCCCTTCCTGCCTGTGCA
Source organism: Somniosus microcephalus (assembly GCF_052327205.1). NCBI lineage: Eukaryota > Metazoa > Chordata > Chondrichthyes > Squaliformes > Somniosidae > Somniosus > Somniosus microcephalus. The sequence goes on along the minus strand of NC_141001.1, from coordinate 9,049,532 downwards.
GCCTTTACCTGCGATATGACCAACTCATTAAACGTGATATCCACGATGTCCTTCAGCATCGCGAATGCTCCAGTATGTATCCCTTCGCAGCTCCAGCGCCGCAATGCGGTCTGCCAGTAGCTGTAGCTGGATACACTTCCCGCACACATGGTCGTCAAGGACACAGGAAGTGTCCCTGATTTCCCACGTCGTGCAGGAGGAGCATGTCATGGGGCCAAGCTGTGCTGCCATGACTTACCCTTTAATTAATTCAAATTAAATTAAATCAAATCAATACCACTAATTACACTACAATTAAATGATGTACTCAAGGACCCTTGTTTACTAGCACCCGCTATACAACAGAGATCTTAGAAACTTTAACCACAAAAATTAAGACCTTCTAAACGTTATAAACTATTAACCTTAACTGTCAAACTATAGAGCAGTATAAATACTCACCTGGCCGTACTCACCCAATCAGCTGCTTCCTCTTGCCCGCATCACTTTTTGAACCATGACGTGGCTCTGGAACACCGCCGCCAGTCTGTGAGATTGGTAAGCCTCTGTAAAAAAAGCCCGTGAAAGTGAGTTTAAATACTCACTGTACCGCCACTCCCGACACCGGCCTCTGTAAAAAAGCCCGCGAAAGTGAGTTTAAATACTCACTGTACCGCCGCTCTCTCCGCTCCTGACACCGGCTTCTGTAAAAAAGCCCACGAAAGTGAGATTAAATACTCACTGTACCTCCGCTCCCGACACTGGCCTCTGTAAAAAAGCCCGTGAAAGTGAGTTTAAATACTCACTGTACCTCCGCTCCCGACACTGGCCTCTAAAAAAGCCCGTGAAAGTGAGTTTAAATACTCACTCTACCTCCGCTCCTGACACTGGCCTCTGTAAAAAAAAAAAGCCTGCAAAAGTGAGTTTAAATACTCACTGTACCGCCGCTCTCTCCGCTCCCGACACCAGCCTCTGTCAAGGGAATAGACAAGGTTGATCAGTTAATATTGTAAGTTTGATTGGATTCAGATAAATTTATGATTTTGTTTGGAATGTATGTTTTTGGTAGCTCTCATTTCAGCTTTGTGCCCAGGAGGATGCTGTGATGTTCCGTGACAGAGGGAAGGTATGATGGGGAAGTGGTGAGCAACAGGGATCTGGGGTTTCATTCATTGGAATCGGAGTCTGATGAGACATTCACGGACAGCCTGTCTAGAACGGGGATTTGCTGCCTGCCTCTTCCCTCCTGCTCTTTCTCTTCCTCCCCCTGAGGTGGTCCTGTAATCCCTGGTGGCAAGGGCTGGGCCCTCATGATGACCAAGTTGTGGAGCATGCAGCAGACCACCATGAAATGGGACATCTGCTCCGGTGAGTTCTGTAGAGCTCCTGAACAGTCAAAGCAGCAGAACCATTGCTTGAGCACCCCAATGGTCTGCTCGATGATGTTGCTCATGGCAGCATTGCTCTCATTATATGAGTGCTGGGCACGAGTGGTGGGGTTGTGGAAGGGAGTCATGAGCCAGGTGCAGGTTAGTTGCCCTCGTCTCCGAGCATCCACCCTCGGGTTTGATGTGGTGGCTGGAAGATTGTTGGCACAGCAGACTGGCGCAGGATGAAGGCATCATGATTGCTGCCAGGATAGCGGGCATTCACCATCATGATGTGCTGGGCGTGGTCCCACAACAACTGCTCTTTAATTGAGTGACAGCCTTTGCGGTTATGGAACATCTCGGGATTGGTATACGGTGCCCGCAAAGCCACATGTTTGAGCAATCGATGGTGGGGAAGCTCACTATCCTGGCAAAGCCACATGGATGCTCATCCTGCTTCTCTCTGTTCAGGGAGAAGACAATGTAGTCCCTTCTTCTGGAGTAGCGAGCCTCTGAGACCTCCCGGAGGCAGCGATGGACAGCAAACCGGGAGATAATGGCCCAGAAATTCGGGTCGGAGGCTTTCTGCGGGTGCAAGCCTCCGACCTGCACTTACCTAGTGCACCGGCCGTTGATCTGTGGGCCCGCGTGGGATTCCGATCCTGGGCCTCCTCCAACTGCCGACGCGCAGTGTTTGCATATCCCAGGGGCGCAGTTAGTTCGAAGCGTCCCCTGGGATCACGTGGGCCATGGAGAGCCAATGGTAGCAGGGAATCTGTATTCATAGATTTGACAGGAAGAGCTGTCAAATCTATGAATACAATTCAGCCCCAAAACATAACTAAAACTTCAAATAAATGTTAAAAAACATCACATTTTTAAAATAACTATAAATTACATAAAATAACTATTTTAAACAATAATTTAAATTTTTGAAAAAATTAATTACAGTTTCTAACGGGGCTAAAAATAATCTTACCTTTCTTTAAAGTATTAAAAAATAATAAGCCTGTGGAAAAAATGTTTTAATTTAACTTAATTCGCCACTTGTTAAAAGCAGGCCTTGCGACTGCTTTTTAAAAGTGTAACTCCTGGAGACTTAGCCTCCCGGAGAAACCTGCAAAAAAAATGGAAGTTCCAGGCGTACGCGCTGCCTCTCCGGCGCACGCGTTCGACCTGTGAACCCCTTCCTTTAAGGGAACGGAAGTTCCGGTTTCCCGCGCATGCGCAGTTCATGCACGAAACCAGCACTTTCGTTGGGCCTACGCGTGAGTACCCAGCGCGTACTCACCCGTGGAGACCCAAAGTTCTGGCATTAGCTATGTCTCTTGCTGCAGACTGGAAAGATCCGCTGGTGAAGAAAATGAGGGCCATGGTGACCTTGAGGGCCACTGGGAGAGCTGTGGTCACCCTGTTCTGAGGTTGCGGGTCTGGTTGCAGGAGGTGACAGAGTTCTGTGACCATCTCCTTGGTGAAGCGGAGCCTCCTAATACACTGTGGAGGTAACAGAATTGCTCTTGGAAGACCCTAGGTGGGTTAGGCATCCTGTTGAGAGCCCTCCTTCCCCTTCTCCTCCCTCTGCGAGCATCTTGTCCTCTTCTTTGCTGCCTCCACTTCCTCTCCCAAAGATACTTGAGCGCAAGGGGGACTGCAAGTAGAGCCCCGATGACTGTGAGCAGGTGTTGTGAGCAGAAGCCTTTAAATTAGAATGAAGGCATTCTCCACTTGCAATAACTCTCCCTGTGACCTCAGCAACTTTATACAAATTTAGAAAGCTGCAAGAGTTTCAGAAAGTTACACAGAGCCAGTCAAACTGAGACACCATGTCAGCTGCAAGTTGTTGATGCTGATCCCTTTAAAACGCTGCTGACAGTCCTTCCTGCTGAACACTTTGTCAGCTGGTCGTAATTAAGTGAGGACGGTAAGTGGAGCGGCGACTTCAAAAATGGCAGATTTTGCGTCAAGTGAGCGTTGTACACTCAATGATGTCATGATCTGCCTCGTTTCCATTTCTGCAGCGAGCGCTGGCAAGGCACCCCTGCTGAAAATGGCGGCCATTGCGGGACTCGTCAGAAGTGGGTGGAAGTGAGTTGGCCGCCATTTTTCTTTAAACGAGCCTTAATGGCCGGCGCTAAACCCTTGAATTTCGATGCCTTTACACCCTATTAGTGTGTTACAGGAAACTCTCATTTAAATGGCACCTAAATATCCGGAATTCTCTATTAACCGGCAAAATTCTCACGCCGAAAACAACACCTCAATAACCGGCAATGTTGCCGAGTCCGAGTCTCCCGCGGTGGCCGAGTTAGTCAGTGGAGGTAGTTCTCCAAACTGCCACTACACGGCTTCTTGGCGCTGTCAGAAGTCGGAACACCTCAATACCCCTGTAACAGGAGTCTAACTCTCGCGCGCTGCCGGTAGTCTCTTCTGATTCGCTATTTTACAGGGGTACTGTGTGTCTCCCACGCTGCTGGTAGTCATTGCATTGCATTACCCTCAACTGGCAGTACTGTACTTAATCAAACATCTCCCACCATCCATTTAACACATAATTCTGTAGGTGAGTACCCAATTACTGTACACTGCACATTTCTTGATTTTTTTCTTTTTCTTTTTTAAAAATAGCCTCGGTAGATAACCCTCGCCGTCATCCGGAATTTTTGATCAACCGGCAACACGCCGGTCCCGTCGGTGCCGGATACCAAAGAGTTTCCTATAGTTACTTCTTTGGAGTTTTATTTTTTTCCTCCTGGAATTGATAAATATTCTTTAATTCAGAATGAAGGAACCAAGGTCTTGGCTACAACTTTAAGGCAGAAACGCTTATTAAAATAGGAAATGTAAAACAAGAAGTGCAAGTATTCAATGGCTTCCGGATCTCAGGTGGTGCTACTACAGCAGGAAGCAAAGTAACCATTTGCCAGTCAATAAACCAATGGATGCAGGCGTGTGGGGTACGAGTGTGTGGGTTCCGTGTGTTTGTATGTGGGGTGTATGTGTGTGTGTGGGTACATGTGTGGGGTGCGTTTGTGTGTGGGTTCCGTGTGTATGGGTGTCCACACATACGCACCCCACACAGCCCAGCCAGAAAGAGGCTGTATTGTTTGCCTCCTCCCTTCCTCCTCCTCCTCGCCGTATACCTGGTGGCAAGGGCTGTGCTCTCATGATGACGAGATTGTGCAGCATGCAGCAGACCAGAACAAATCTTGAGATATGCTCTGGCGAGTACTGCAGGGGTCCTCCGGAGCATTCTAGGCAGCGGAAGCGTTGATTAGGCACGCCAATTGTCTGCTCGATCACATTCCGTGTGGCAGTATGGCTTTCATTATATGCATGCTGCCCACGTGTGCTTTAATTGCGCACTGGAGTCTTGAGCCAGCAGATAGCTCTTGTCGTCCAGTAGCCACCCTCTGGTTTGTCAGGGTGGCTCAAATGTGGCTGGTACAGCGGACTGCTGCCAGGATACCGAGCATTGACCTGCATGATGCTCTGAGTATGGTCGGACACCAGCTGGACATTGAGGGAGTGGAATCCCTTCCAGTTGTGGTACATCTCCGAATTCACATGTGGCACCCGCAAAGCAAGGTGTGTGCAAGTCAATGGCACCCTGCACCGCAGGAAAGCCTGCTATCCTGGTGAAGTCACGTGCTCGCTCCACCTGCTGGCTCTCCCTTTAAATAGTATTGATGGGGGGGTCCTTCCTGCTGCTGACGCATGTTCAGCTGTGCGTCTTTAAGGGAGGGCATTAGCTGGAGCGTTGAGGTTGAAAATGGCAGCACTGCCGTCCAATCAGTGTTACACACTGACTGACATCACGATCTGCCTACTCTGCATACTTCCGGCACACTCGCACAGCTCCCGTGCTAACGACCTCACCAAAATATCATCCAGCGTGGCCCGCACCAGAAATGTTCGCGTGCGGCGCGGATGCCATTTTGGACCCAAAACAGCACCCATGCCGCCATAAAACCGGGCGCTATGGAGGCGAATTCCACGGCCTCAGTATTTATGTCATGTGTAAAGAGGAATTCGAGGCATTCCAGAAATGAACTAGTTTTGACTGAGCAAGGGAAAATTGGGAGGAACACATGAGCTAGATCTTTAACTGAGCACAGAACTACAGTGATAACTTGTTTAAAATAAGTACATTAAGCATTTGTGATAAATAAAATGGTTTCTGATTTTGAGACCAATTGTCAATTATTTTCCTGTTGATTTACTTGTTATACTAGGGTGAGTTCTTCTCCACCTATGAGGGTGGATTTCGGCAAGGGTTCTCCTGCTCTTCTGCTGTAACTTCAGTGGAAGGGCTGTGGAACCCCATAAAAATGGTGTTTACTCAGCGGGTTCTGTGGCTCTTCCACTAAAGTTATGAAGAATGCCCGTTGAAATTCACACCATAGTGGTTGAGCCAGGTTATAGGAAACATATGGAATGACCATGTAATTGTATCGAGCTTCTTGTGTAACTGACATAGCAATATGCAATAGGTGTCATTGTCTTCAGGAATACACCAGCATAAAAAGTGTTAAAGCAAGAGATTAGTTATCAAGGAATGTGCTAAATTAATTAACTCAATTAAACCAGCATTAATTCTTAGATGTCTGAATAATTAATCATTTTAAATATCTTCCAGCTGTGAACTGTGATTTTTACAATACTCATGAGCGAAGAACTAACAGTTATAAATATGCTGGTGACATTGAATGCAAATGGCATTATCAGCCTTGTTTGTGTTATAACACACCATGGACCTTCTCAAAAACCAATATGGAAGGTACGATAACTTCTTTTCTCAGTTAACTAAAATTTTATGTTGTAACTGATACATTAGTCATTTAATGAAAATCACTTCCTTCTGATAAGATTTTAACTCATCCTACTTCTTCGTGGATTATCCAGGAACACCTTTACAACCCAACATAATTAACAATTAATTGTGTTTGATGAATAATTCTACATGTAATTATAGCAGCGTCTTTGTATGAAATAATTATACAAATTATATTTGACAGCTGCAACTCTGCACATTTATACAGTTAATAGATAAAATATTTGCAAGTCCATTAACAAATAATTGATTGAATGTTTCTGTTAAAAGGTTGTTACAATTGCAGCATAGATGAGTACTATGATGCAGGCCAGCAGCGCTGTGTGCCATGTGGTAAGTAGAAAACCTGTTTTTGACGCTTGATGCTTGATTTTTTTTAAAAAGTCTCCTTCTAAATCTGGTGGTAGGTAAATACATAAATTATTTTAATATAAAAAGGTTAATCAATTGAGATTAAAGACAAATTGTTTATATTTTCATTGTCACTGCATTCAACCAAAACCAACATTCAGATTTTTTATTTAAAGAGGAAGTATATTATATCGAAAACATAGACATAGAAAAATAGGAGCAGGAGGAGGCCATTTGGCCCTTCATGCCGCTCCGCCATTCAATATGATCATGGCTGATCCTCTATCTCAATACCATATTCCCCCTCTCTCCCCATACCCCTTGATGCCTTCTGTTGTGATTCAGACTTTTTCACAACTCATGTTCATAGCAAATTAATCAAAGGCATGTAACGAGCAGGAGTACTGTACCAAAAAACTAACAATTATTCTTTTACTGAGAAAATTGTCACTGAAGAGTACATAGGTGGAAAAAGACTACGCTGTTAGATCATATCATTCAAGTCAAAGCAATAAGTTGAATTTCTTTGCGATTAAGTTTATACTTTTCTGCCACCACAACAACCTCCACGTTTGTGGCAAGCTGCAACTGTTTATATGTGCTCCATCACCAGATCTTGCACTCCACCACCAAGCATGCAGCCTAGTAAGCTGAGGGTTTAAGGCCTAGAAATTGGGGTGAGGTGCCAAACTGGCGCCAAGTTCGCCTGGATGCAGATTTTTGCGCAGCATTCGGAGCAGTAGCAATCGTCAGATATTCAGCCTCAGTGCCCCTAGAGGGAGATGGGGCGCGGCTCGAGGCGCTCTGCGTCCCTCTTAGGGCGCTGAAAGTGAATTTCGCAGCGCAACGTGCCGCAGCGCCACACACTGCGGCACGGCACGCTGCGGTACTGCAGGCCTTCCTCCCATTGTTAAGGGGGAGGGGCCTGCAGCAGCGCGTACCCTGATCGCGAGTGCCGGCAAAAGAGCCCGTCACCGCGGAGAAGTGCCGGGCTCTCGGGAAACAGCCGGCAATGCCGCGGGGGGGGGAGGGGATCTGGAGGCCGAGGATGGAGGTGCTGGCAGGCGGCCGCCGAAAAAAACGGCCGCCCCGCACCTCCACCTTAACTTGCGCCTCTGCCGGCGCAGTAAGGCCCCGTGAACCGGGCACGGGTAGCGAACGGCGCAACAGTGGCGTTCGCTACCAAATATCGCGATCGGTGCGCGAATGGGGCGCTGCGCACACTGATGACGTCATCGGTGGCGGCGCAGCGCAACAGGCTAACGCTACCATTAGTGCCCCTGCTGAATATCGCGGGAGGCGCAGCCAGTGGCGCTACAGCCACTGGCTGCCTCTTTAGGCGCTAACAGGTGGTGCTACTCACCCAATTTCTCCCCCTAAGAGTTATATTGCAATATTTGGCATTGTATGTTCCCTGAGCTATGTCTTTGTTTAAGGTCGACATAATCTCAATTTTTTGCAGATTGCAAAATAAGGATGAATAACGATGTCTGTAAGCATGCAATCTTTGATGCTTGTATGACTGGAATTTAGAAATAAAATATCTATTATCCTTCAAAGGATTAATTACTTAGTCATGAAAAATATACCTGCAGAAATTGTCTTGTTTCTGGATTTTCTAACTGGTGTTTTCCTTTGAACAATGATGCCATTGGTTAATAACTCCAGATTCATGTCCCCAAATGATTAATTACCTTCAACTTCACAGAATCACAGAAACCCCCACAGTGCAGATAGAGGCCATTTCGGCCCATCGAGCCTGCACCGACACATATCCCACCCGATCCCCGTAACCCCTACACCAACACATATCCCACCCTATCCCCGTAACCCCACGTATTTAATCCCCCTAACACTAAGGGTCAATTTATCATAGCCAATCAACCTAACCCGCACATCTTTGGACTGCAACAAACATTACTTCAATAATAGGTCAATAACACTGGAAGGTGCACAAGCATTCTATTGATTTGATAATGGTCACTTTCTATTACATGAAGATTGCTGAACCTGAACTGCTGAACATTTTTAACACGTGTAATTTAATCTATTTCCTTTACAGCATCAACTTCACCAATAACTATGAAACTTCCATGTCATTTCAACAGTATGAACTAATCAATCAACCAACAAAAATGATACAAAACGTTTAAAAACAGTGATATTTTCTTTATATCTTGTGTCTTCAAATTCCTATTTTCCAGCTCCATTACCCACACCACCTTATCCTACATTTGCAATAGTAACATAGACTTCAACTACAGGTAGCACCAATGAACTATGTTCTTTATATCAAACAACTATATAAAAGTCGGTTGTGGAAGAAAAATTCTTCCAATTGCCTCAACCTCCAATGTGTTATATTGCAGCAATCGGGTTGCAATGCCAGTTTTATTCTTTTGCTTTCATGGTATTATTTCCAGCGTTAAGGGTTAGTGTCAGTAAGAAACTGAAATCCAACAATGGCTATGAAATGTAATTTCTGCTTCCTACAGATTGAATCTTTATAGAATTATGAAGCTTGTCATTTTCTCTGTATTTATTTCTTCCGATTCCTTTTTCTCGGTGCAGGAACTTCCTTTCCACTACTACCTTTGAAAGGAGATCTGGGGCTGGTTCCTCTTTGAATCACTATCTGTGACTGCAGGATCTCTTATCCCTTAACCTTTTTCTTCCACTCTGCAAAGGATCTGAATTCTATTTCAGTTTTCAGCTCTGGCTAAGGGCCTTGCACCAACAACCTGTCTTGTGTTGACTGTCCTGCTTCGTATTTTCATCCTTTTAGCTTTTATTTCAAATAGCCAGGATCAGGGTGTTTGTCATGATGCAAATAGACATCCACTGTAATTGATATTCCCCAGTACCCAGTGCATTGCTTCCAATGCCACAGTCTTTACAATACCTGCTTTCAACCTTGAATTGCTCCTCTCACTATCCTTTGCAGCATCAACATTAAACGGGATTGAATTCATTGCTTCTGCTGCATATTTCCACCTGTTTGTTCAATTCATATCCAGTATTTCCCATTGAAAGATGATGGAATTGCTCAGTATCCTCCTCACCTAAACCTTCAAATCTTTACTTTACAGCATCGTCAACAATGGCACCGACAACAACCTTGACTTCTACAGCAGGTATCTAATTACCAATATAAATTGAATCATTTTGTATTGATCTCTGAACAAATTCATTTGATAAAAAATGTGCAGGAAGTTTTAGTCCATGATATTTGTTTGCAGGATGAGTCAGTTCAAAACCAAACACAATTAAGTACAGGAAGTTATTCTGCCACTGTACAGATAACAATGAGATTCATTCTGCAGAGCAGAGCAGAAAGGGGAAGGAAATTAGAAATCACTTCCACATAGGACTGAGGGTTATGAGGTGGTCATGATTGATTACCTGACAACTGGTATTCTGCTTTCCAAGATGATGGGATGATTTTGCGCACTCCAACTCACACCTTCAATTGTATCTTTTCCAGCATGGACGACAACTACAACTTCAAAAGGTATGAAATTAAAAACATATAATCAACAATTTTTTCCAATTAATCTGGGAACAAACATATTTCAGTAAGAAATTAATAACAGCTTCTTTGTATTGCGATGGTATCTTCTGTTTTCCATTTTAAACCGATGTATTCTCCACAATTACATCAGCGGTAGCCTCTCCAGTACCAGCATCTAATACAGAATCAAAAACAGGATCAAAATTCCAACAGTTTCTATTAATTTATTATTCGGCGTCAACTTACATAAAACACATTCAAAAGCTGTGTTTCTGTTGACTTTCAAAATGGCACTTTTGTTTGAAATAATTGAATCACAATAAACTACCTATAAAGAAGCACCACAAAACTTTCTGAATTGTCACTTGGTTCAAAACACATTAAAGAAATGCACAATATTCATTAGTCAGTGTGAATCAATCACTAGTGGTACAAACTTGGAACTGGAATTCATCTTGACAACATTAAGGGGTAAATGTCACCTTTACCACTTGGACATTAAAACAGCGGAGATCACCCGCCTGTTATAGAAACAACCCAATGTTCATTTACACCCAAGTGGTGAAGGTGAAAATTAGTGCAAGTCAGTAGTGCAGACTTGGGGAATTTAAATTCAGTAAATGAAATAAAACTGGAATAAAAAGCTAGTATCAGTAATGGTGACCATGAAACTACTGGATTGTCGTAAAAACCCATCTGGTTCACTAATGTCCTTTAGGGAAGGAAATCTGCCGTCCTTACCCGGTCTGGCCTATATGTGACTCCAGACCCATAGCAATGTGGTTGACTCTTAACTGCCCTCTGAAATGCCCTAGCAAGCCACTCAGTTGTACCAAACCGTTACGAAAAACAATAATAAGAATAAAACCTGACAGACCACCCAGGATCAACTTCAGCACCAGCTTTGGACGCGACAAAGGCACACCCAACCCAATCTATCCTGCCGAGTCCTCCTCATTAACACCTGGGGACTTGTGCCAAAATTAGGAGGGCTGTCCAACAGACCAGTCAAGCAACAGCCAGACATAGTCATACTCACAGAATCATACCTTTCAGCCAATGTCCAACACTCCGCCATCATCATCCCTGGTTATGTTCTGTCCCACCAGCAGGTGGCGGCACAGTGGTATACAGTCGGGAGGGAGTGGCCCTGGGTGTCCTCAACATTGACTCCAAATCTCATGAAGTCTCATGGCTTCAGGTCAAACATGGGAAAGGAAACCTCCTGCTGATTACCACCTACAGCCCTCCCTCAGATGAATCAATACTCCTCCATGTTGAACAGCACTTGGAAGAAGCACTGAGGGTAACAAGGGCACAGAATGTACTCTGGGTGGGAGACTTCAATGTCCATCACCAAGAGTGGCTCGGTAACACCATTACTAACCGAGCAAGCCAAGTCCTGAAGGACCTAGCTGCCAGACTGGGACTACGGCAGGTGGTGAGAGAACCAACACCGGGAAAAACCTACTTGACCTCGTCCTCACCAATCTACCTGTCGCAGATGCTTCTGTCCATGACAGTATTGGTAGCAGTGACCACCGCACAGTCCTTGTGGAGACAAAGTCCCATCTTCACACTGAGGACACCCTCCATCGTGTTGTGTGGCACTACCACCATCCTAAATGGGATAGATTCAGATCAGATCTAGCAGCTCAAATCTGGGCATCCATGAGGCCATCAGCAGCAGAATTGTATTCCACCACAATTTGTAACCTCATGGTCGAGCATATCCCTCACTCTACCATTACCATCAAGCCAGGGGACCAACCCTGGTTCAATGAGGAGTGTAGAAGAGCATGCCAGGAGCAGCACTTGAAAGAAGTGCCAACCTGGGGAAGCTGCAACACAGGACTACATGCATGCTAAAAAGCAGAAGCAGCATGCTATAGACAGGGCTAATCGATCCCACAATCAACGGATCAGATCAAAGCTCTGCAGTCCTGCCACACCCAGTCGTGAATGGTGGTAGACCATTAAACAACTAACGGGAGGAGGAGGCTCCATGAACATCCCCATCCTCAGTGAGTGCAAAAGACAAGGCTGAAGTGTTTGCAACCATCTTCAGCCAGAAGTGCCGAGTGGATGATCCATATCGGCCTACTCCTGAAGTCCCCACCATCACAGAAGCCAGTCTTCAGCCAATTTGATTCACTCCACGTGCTCCAGAATCAGACGCGCCTCTAGCCAAGCTGCTCCAGTACAGCTACAACACTGACATCTACCCGACAATGTCCTGTCCACAAAAAGCAGGAGAAATTCAATCCAGCCAATTAACACCTTATCAGCAAAATGTTAGAAGGTGTCATCAACAGTGCTATCAAGCGGCACTTACTCACCAATAAACTGCTCACCGATGCTCAGTTTGGGTTCCACCAGGATCACTCGGCTCCAGACCTCATTACAGCCTTGGTCCAAACATGGACAAAAGAGCTGACTTCCAGAGGTGAGGTGAGAATGACTGCCCTTGACACCAGGGCAGCATTTGACCGAGTGTGGCATCAAGAAGCCCTAGTAAAACTGAAGTCAAGGGGAATCAGGGGGAAAACTCTCCACTGGCTGGAGTCATACCTAGCACAAAGGAAGATGGTTATGGTTGTTGGAGATCATTCATCTCAGCCCCGGGACATCGCTGCAGGAGTTCCTCGGGGCAGTGTCCTAGGCCCCCACCATCTTCAGTTGCTTTATCAATGATTTTCCGTCCATCATAAGGTTAGAAGTGGGATGTTCGCTAATGATTGCACAGTGTTTAGTTCCATTTGCAACTCCTCAGATAATGAAGCAGTCCATGCCCGCATGCAGCAAGACCTGGACGACATTCAGGCTTGGGCTGATAAGGGACAAGTAACAGTCATGCGACACAAGTACCAGGCAATGCCTGTCTTCAAGAAGAGAGAGTCTAATCACCTTCCCTTAACATTCAACGGCATTACCATCCCCGAATCCTCCAACATCAACAATCCTGGGGGTCAACGTTGATCAGAAACTTAACTGGACCAGACGCATAAATACTGTGTCTACAAGAGCAGGTCAGAGGCTGGGTATTCTGCGGCGAGTGTCTCACCTCCTGACTCCCTAAAACATTGTCACCATCTAAAAGGCAGAAGTCAGGAGTGTGATGGAATACACTCCACTTGCCTGGGTGAGTGAATCTCCAACAACACTCAAGAAGCTCAACACCACTTGATTAGCACCTCATTCACCCCCTTAAACATTCACTCCCTCCACCACCGGTGCACCATAGCTGCAGTGTGTACCATCTACAAGATGCACTGCAGCAACTTGCTAAGGTTTCTTTGACAGCACCTCCCAAACCCGCGACCTCTTCCACCTAGAAGGACAAGGGCAGCAGGCGCAAGGGAACACCATCACCTCCAAGTTCCCCTCCAAGACACACACCATCCTGACTTGGCTAGAGGCGCGGCTAGTTCTGGTGCACAAGTCTTCAACACGACAGCCGGGTAGTTGTCGGGGCCCACAGCCTTTGCTGTATCCAGTGCGCTCAGCCGTTTCTTGATATCGTGTGGAGTGAATCGAATTGGCTGAAGACTGGCTTCTGTGATGGTGGGGACCTCGGGAGGAGGCCGAGATGAATCACCACTCGGCCCTTCTGGCTGAAGATGGTTGCAAATGTTTCAGCCTTGTCTTTTGCACTTGCGTGTTGGGCTCTGCCATCATTGAGGATGGGGATGTTCATGGAGCCTCCTCCTCCCGTTAGTTGTTTAATTGTCCACTACCATTCACAACTGGATGTGGCAGGACTGCAGAGCTTTGATCTGATCTGTTGGTTGTGGGATCGCTTAACTCTGTCTATAGCATGCTGGTTCTGCTGTTTAGCATACAGGTAGCCCTGTGTTGCAGTTTCCCCAGGTTGGCATTGCATTTTTAGGTACATCTGGTGCTGCTCCAGGCATGCTCTTCTGCACTCCTCATTGAACCAGGGTTAATCCCCTGGCTTGATGGTAATGGCAGAGTGAGGTTTGTGATTGTGGTGGAATACAATTCTGCTGCTGCTGATGGCCTACAGCGCCTCATGGATGCCCAGTTTTCAGCTGCTACATCTGTTCTGAATCTATCCCATTTAGCACAGTGGCAGTACCACACAACACGATGGAGCGTGTCCTCAGTGTGAAGACGGGACTTTGGCTCCTTAAGGACTGCGGTGGTCACTGCTACCAATAGTGTCATGGACAGATGCATCTGCGACAGGTAGATTGGTGAGAATGAAGTCAAGTAGATTTTTCCCTCGTGTTGGTTCTCTCACTACTTGCCACAGATCCAGTCTGGCAGCTATGTCCTTCAGGCCGTGCTACTGAGCCACTCTTGGTGAGACTTTATGGGGTCCGGAGTGAATGTTGATGTTATAACCGGGTGGTTAAGGTCCAAATAAGGGATATAAGTGAGACTTCAGGAACTCAAAACTTTGCTTTTAATTTACACAGAACCAGGAGAGAACAGAGCTCTCACAACTACAGGCATGTGTAAAGTCTGTGGGTTGTTTAGTTAATTAATACACTGACTCCAAGAGTAACTTAAAACAGGACTTTACTATTCGAAGGTCAGGGCGAATCTGCCCAATAACTCCTGGCACAACACTTATATACTGGTGTGGTCACCGTCGGTATTACCGTATACAGAAGCCAAACAAAGTAGTGCCACACCTAAAATAGTTCTCTTAAAGGTGAACGGTTACATACAATAGTTCTCTTAAAGGTAGACGGGTACATACACTACAATCCTCCCTTTTTAGCTTACAACATACTTATTCCCCATTAAACATAACATATAATCAACTTCATGTAAAACAATTCACAGATATAGTCTCTGCGGGAAACAGTTCACAGATTCAGTCTCTGCAGGAACAGTTCACAGATTCAGTCTCTGGTCTTGACTCGGTCCGAACAACATCTCTGTGGTGTAGCCGGTTCACATTTCTAGCGTGACTCATCCAATAGTCTTTCCCTTGGCTTAACAGCTTGAACTTCCGTCCTGCTGAACCAGCAGTGCTGACTTTTACAAACAGCTGGACTGCCTTGGTAATTTTTCCTACTTTCCAACTGATTTGGCCCCCTTCGTAGGGCCCACGTGCATGATCTGATAGAAGTGATAATGATTTAGATGGTTATCGTCTTCTGCTTCGTCTTTTTCTTTTCTGCTTCTTGGATACTCTCGGGGCTCCCTTATCCGCTGCCAGCTGTAGCGCCACCATCTCCCTATGTTCCTTAGACTTTAAGTGCTTCATCCTGATTTCTGCACTTTGGGAGTTTTCATCACAAGCTGGGCAGACCAAGTCATCGTAATATTCCGTGTCACTCAACAGGTCATGGTAATATTCGGTGTCGTCCTGAGCTAGTCTAGCGAGAGGGCCTGCTACTTCTTCCGTACCCAACTGGACGTTAGCCGACTGTTGTTCCCTCCCTAGACATCTTTCCTGAAGAGACTTCTTCATGCGTTCATATTCATCCCGCTCTTCCTGGGTTTCCTGCAAATCCTTCACTAATGACCTCGTTTGTGATTTCAATACTTCCCCTTCCCTCGGGGATTGATTGATCAGGCTATTCAATCCTTCTACTGGAGCAGCTGTTTCAACATTCTGCTGTTCACATTGACGTGATTCAGCGTACTTTTGGCATCCCTGTAAAATCTGTGTTGCAACCTCAGCTATTTCCATAACTTTTGAGAGCTCCGAACTCCTTCCCTTTGAAGATTGAAGCTCGTGTTCAGATTGTTCCCATTGTAGAGTCTTGTCCTTCAGCATATGAAGGAGTTGGCTGACCGTTAACTCTTCCACGGGAACACTGTGGGTCAGAGTCTTCTCCATTTCATCCACCTTTTCCTCCAATGCTTTCACCTTCTTTTCCTCTTGTACTTTGGCTTCCAGCGCTCGGAGAAGTTGCGCCTTGATGCTCTCTAGCTCATGTTCAGAGGCCATTCTTACAGTCTCTGTGTTTCTTACAGTTCCCTTTTCTTCCACTGAATGGATTCCCAGTTGAATCTGTTCTTCAAGTTGTTGAATCTCGGTCATTGCCGCCCCATATTTGTCTTGGGTTTCCTTTAATATTTTTATGAGTTCTTGTACATCTTGTCTTTCATGTTCTGCCATGTCTTTCACCTCTAATTTCTCATCTATGGATGGAACTTCTACCGATGAGTCTGTCTTGGCCTTGAGCTCATCAAGAATTTCCTGCAGCCTTTGGACTTCCTGCTCATGTTCAACCTTCAGTTGCTCATATGCTTCCACTGAAACTAGCTTTTCGGAGGTTGCCGAGTTAACCCCTTCCAGAATTGTAGCCTGGGCCTGTTCATACTGTTCTTTCAACTTCTCACACTCTGCTTGTAAGGAGTCGTAGAGAAGAACTGGAATAAAATCCTGGCTTCCTGAAGATTCCTCTTCATTTGCTTCTTCCTGCAAATATTCTAACTCCTGAACAGCATAAGGGAGATGTGATCGGTAATTGGTCACAATGGCTCTATGGTCGCTCTCTGCTTGAGCTAGCTGCTTCTGTTGTCTTTCCAGATTCTCCCATTCGGTGTCATAGAACTTTTTCATTGTTTTCATCTCTTGTACGAGACGGTAACTCAATTGTTCTAATTGTTGTCGTAATTTGAAATAAGTCTGAGTCCGAGCTCGGTGTTCTTCCGTCATGGATATGTCCGTAACTTGAACAGGCTCAGAATTTTCTGTCAAACTAGGTTGTCGTTGTTCGGTGGAGTTCTGTTCTGAAACTTTGTTCTTCTCTGGAGCATAAGCCTTTATGCATGCCTTCGTTTTTCCAACCTTCGTCAGCAAGTCCATTTCAGCCTTGTCTTTCATATTTGGGTTGGTCTTATCGTCATCCGTTTCAGCATCTGAGCTGATTGTCTGCACCGAGTCCTCACTCGTTATGGCTTTTAGATACTGCCATTCCATGTCTATTTTCTTGATCCACTCCCGTCCTAGAAGTGGTGGTCCTCCCTCATGTAGTACGTATAAGTTCATTCTTGGGTGTTCTTTCCCCCTATCTCTCACTTTGACTCTTATCTTTCCCATGGGGTATACTTTATGCCCCGTGTATGTCTGCAATAGGAACTTGGTATCTCTTAAGGGTATATGTGAGAATAGCCGGTGGTAATCCCTTCGATTTATGACTGATAGAGCTGATCCAGTGTCCAACTCCATTTTCACTTGGATTCCAGCTATTTTTAGCATGACCCAGATAGTTTGTAGGTCAGCTTCCTTACTCACATTGTGAATTCTCAGACTACCCAGCTCCTGGCCGTTTGGGTCTGAGTCTGAATTCTGTTCATCTGAACTCTTCTCAGCCACCTTGTGTACCTTGTTGTACTTTTCCTGTGATGGCTTCCTTTGGTTGTTGGTCCTTTGGTTGTTGGTCTTCTTCCCTGACCGGCATACCTTAGCTATGTGACCCAGTTTGCCACATTTCCTACATTCCTGGTTCTTAAACCAGCATTGGTTCTGGTCGCGTGTTGTCTTCCCACAACGATAGCATTTTGTTGTTGTCGAGGTAATTTGATCCACACTTAGTGCTGCTGTCTTTAGCTGCATTTCCGCAGTTCCCTTCGCTGCGGCTTCGTGCGATGCTGCAATAAGGACAGCCCTGTCAAGTGTAAGGTCGTTCTCTTCGAGTAGTCGCTTTTGCGTTCCTTCCTTTGCCAACCCGCACACGAACTTGTCTCGCAATGCCTCTGTCAGATTCCCTCCAAACTGGCAGTATTTCGCCAGTCTACACAGTTCGACCAAGTATTCTGCGTTGCTTTCGTCTTTCCGTTGCGTCCGAAAGTCTGATCCGCCGGTTTAGCTGGTGATAGTAGATGCTTCAAGAGCCCGTATGTCTTCGCGCCCATCGAGTTTAGCAAGGTTATAGCTTTGTCATCTTCTTCTATTTTATTGGCCTCACAATAGATCTCGATGCGTTCCACGTACGTGGCCCAGTCTTCTACCTCGGCATTAAAATCGTTGATGTTACCACACTTAGGCATCTTCCTCTCTTTCTGATAACACCCCGAATTATTTCTTTAACTTATTTTTTTTTTTCTAAGATGGCGGTTTTCCCGCGAAAATGGCGGTTTCCCGCGCTTATCTTCTCTCCCCGCCCACTTCAATGGCGGTTTCCCGCTTCTGTCTTCTTCCCCGCCTAATGGCGGCTTCCCGCGTTTCTTCCCTAGTGGGAGGGGTACACTTTCCCCCACAGGCGACGGCCGCTGGCTTTCAGATTCACAGCCTGCGCGTCGGCTTCAGTGCTTTCCCTTTTCTCGGCAAGGCAACCGGCGCTGGGTACACCCTGTTGACGGCGAACAGGTTCAGCCGCTGGGCTGGCTCTCGCTCAGTTCCCCTTGCTCGGGCTCGGTCTCTCTCCCGCTCTCTCGGCTCTACCGGCGCTGGGTACACCCCGTTGACGGAGAACAGTTTCAGCCGCTGGACTGGCTCTCGCGCAGTCTCCCTTGGTCGGCTCTGCCTCTCCCGCTCGCTCGGCTCTACCGGCGCTGGGTACACCCCGTTGACGGAGAACAGTTTCAGCCGCTGGACTGGCTCTCGCGCAGTCTCCCTTGGTCGGCTCTGCCTCTCCCGCTCGCTCGGCTCCCAAACGCCTCTCCCAGCCGTCTCGCAGTCCGGTGCTTCCCTCCCCGGCTGCGGCTGAGTTTTTATATCTTCCCGCGCCTACGCTCCCGGTCGCAGCGCTTCGTGGCTTCGGTCGCTGCCCGGCCTTTTTCGCCGGTCGCGGTCTAGCTGTCTCACGACGCCGTTGCGTCCCCCAGCCTGTCTGTACCGCGGCTTCCTTGCTCCACGCTGCCCCAGTCTCAGCGCCTCTGGGCCCGACTTCTGTCCGGCTCCTTTCCCCCTCGACCGTGGTCGAGTGCACCGCCCTTATCCTCCGGTTATTCTTTTTACTTTTCCCTTACTCACAGTCACCGTGGCCGCCTTGCTTCTCGTGCTGATCGGCTCACTCCTCACCGTGGCAGAAGGGACAGTCAGTGCCTGTTGCTGATGGAAGTCTTTGTCTCTGAATTCTTCCTCCTTTCCAGCTCTGCAGACTCGAGTTTTCTCCCAGCAGAATGACGAGGGCGGCTGCCTCTTCTCGACGCTCGTTAACTGCTTCGGAATTATTGTTGCCGCAGGGTACGATCGGACTCGTCGCCACTGTAAAGTCTGTGGGTTGTTTAGTTAATTAATACACAGGCTCCAAGAGTAACTTAAAACAGGACTTTACTATTCGAAGGTCAGGGCGAATCTGCCCAATAACTCCTGGTACAACACTTATATACTGGTGTGGTCACCGTCGATATTACCGTATACAGAAGCCAAACAAAGTAGTGCCACACCTAAAATAGTTCTCTTAAAGGTGAACGGTTACATACAATAGTTCTCTTAAAGGTAGACGGGTACATACACTACAGCATGCACATCAATTCAACTGCACGAGCAATCTAAGATGGAGGATCCTATGATGTCATTCTACCCATAATGCAATTTTACCTTAAGACTAGTAATTATAATCCCCTTAGCATTTGTCTCCCTCTGGTGGACAACTTAAGCATTACATCCAAGATTACTATAGTTGAGGACTCCCAGGGTCACTCCCTCCCAACTCTATACCCTTGTGCTGCCACTTCTGGACATACCCAGGGATGGTGCTGGAGGAGTCTGGGACATTTACTGAAAGGAATGATTCTGTGACTATGACTATGTCAGGCTGTTGCTTGACTAGCCTGTGGGACAGCTCTCCCAATTTTGGCACAAGTCCCCAGATGTTAGTGAGGAGGACTTTGCAGGGTTGACTGGGCTGGGTGTGCCTTTGTTGTGCCTGGTGATCAATGCCGGGTGGTGTGTCCGGTTTTATTCATATTATTGTTTTTCATAGCGTTTTTGTACAACTGATTGGTTTGCTAGGCCATTTCAGAGGGCAGTTAAGAGTCAACCATATTGCTGTAGGTCTGGAGTCACATATAGACCAGACCAGGTAAGGACGGCAGATTTCCTTCCCTAAAGGACATTAGTGAACCAGATGGGTTTTTACGTCAATCCGGTTGTTTCATGGTCACCAGTACTGATACTGGCTTTTTATTCCACATTTATTTAAATAACTGGATTTAAATTCCCCAGCTGCCGTGGTGGGATTTGAACTCACGTCTTCGGATCATTAGTCCAGGCCTCTGGATTACTAGTCCAGTAACACTATGCTACCATACCCCTATTCCTCATCTATATGGTGCCCCTCAGCAACATCATCTGAAGACATGGTGGTGCGGCAAACAGGTTTAGGGAGGTAATTACAGAGCTTAGGGCCTAGATAGCTCAAGGGATGGCTGCCAATGGTGTGGCAAAAGGAGTGGGGTATGCACAAGAGGCCAGATTTGGAGGAATGCAGAGAGTTGTAGGACTGGAGACGGTTACAGAGATGGGGCAAGATGAGGTCATGAAGGGTTTTGAACACAATGAGAATTTTTAATTTGAATGTAGATCAGCGAGCACAGGGGCGATGGGTAAGCAGGGTTTGGTGCGAGTTAGGATACGTGCAGTAGAGTTTTAGATGAGCTCAGGTTTCTGGAGTGTAGAAAATGGGAGGCCGGCCAGGAGAGCATTGAAGTAGTCGAGTCTGGAGGTACCAAAAACACAGATGAGGTTTTCAGCAGCAGATGGGCTGAGGCTGGGCGAAGGCAGGTGATGTTAGAGATGGAATTAGATACAGGGTCGGAAGCTTAGCTGGAGATCAAATACGACACCGTGGTTGTGAACAGTCTGGTTCAGCCTCAGACGATAAACAGGAATGGGGATTGAATCGGTGGTGAGGGTATTGCAGAGAGGGCAGAAGACAGTGGCTTTGGTCTGCCCAATGTTTAACTGGAAGAAATTGCCGCTCATCCAGGAGTGGATGTTGAACAGCAGTCTGACAACACAGGCAGTGGAGAGGTCAAGAGAGGTGGTGAAGAGGTAGAGCTGGATGTCATCAGCATATATGTTGAAGCTGACACCATGTCTTCAGATGATGTTGCTGAGGGGCATCATATAGGTGAAGACTAGGAAGGGACTGAGGATGGCTACTTGTGGCGCTCCAGAGGTAAACGTGCAGCGGCAGGAAGATAAGCTGAAGATTCTCTGGCTACAATTGGGAGGCTAAGCGAGGGTAGTCCAACTCATCTGGACAATGGAGGAAAGTTTATAACGTCAACTAGCATAGAAGCCAGGAGGGGAAGTTAGGTGGGCAGCAGTTTAATGGGAATGAGGTTTTGAGAGAGCAAGAGATGAGTTTCATGGACAAGATTAGCTTGGAGAAGGGATGAGGGGAAATAGAAGACCAACTTTAGAAAGATGTAAGTTCAGGGCTAGGACAGGGAGGATCTTTGGTGGCTTGGTGAGCAAGGAGAAGGGGGATGCAGCAGAGGCATCGGAATGTATGGTCTCACTCGCAATTGTTGTTGGAGGTGAGGTTGAAGGGGGCGGAGAGACGGGTTTAAGGAGATGGTTGGTAATGAAGAAAGTAAGCCAGAGATTAACTTTGCATTTCAGAATAAACCTGGCATAGTGAGCAGGTTTGACAGAGCAGAGCAGGTCCCAGTAGTGCTTGATGTGATCCAGCCAGGTCTGGCAAAGAATGGCTCAACCAGTTGTGCACCAGATGTTCATGTTTGTGCTCCTTGGGCTTCAGGGAGCCGAGATGGAGGGCATGCAAGTGTGGAAGAGAGCAAGGGTTTTACTGGGTACAAGGACATTGACGGTGCAAGTGAGAGAGTGATTGAGCAGATCGACAGCTGCAGAAGTAATGTGGAGAATGGAGGGGCAGTTTGAAAGTGAGATTTTAAGTGACTTATGGGAGAGTTTTTTCTAGGGGCGGTCACAGAAGGAAGTGGTTTGAAAGAGGGGAGAGGAATGTGAGTGGTGAGAGATGCAATGAAGCGGTTGACACGATGGGGGTAGAGAGGCCATGTGAGACGGCAGGGTTGGGTGGGAGGCTGTAAATATGGGTAGGAGAGTTTATATTGAAGAAGAGGTTAAGGGTGGATATTGAATTTGGATAAGAGAGGACAAGGTAAGGTGAGGTGTACAGTAAATTGAAATGTCCAGGTGTTCTATCCCTCATAACCAATAAAGTTCTTGAAATGCTAGTGTCAGGCATTTACAGATTTATTAAGTATATAATACATGCCATTGTACTTAAGCATACACTTAAAAGCATACACTTTAAAGAGTACTGTACTTACACGCACATCAGCTGAAGAAAGTTGGGGAATCTATGCATTAGAGTTCTAAGCTCAATATTCAGGTTGGTCAATGCTTCAACTTCAAATTCCTGTTCCAATTCGCCACTTTTATATGTTTCTCTTATGCCTGCTACGTGATAACCAACCTGCCTTCTACATTAGAGAGTTGTACCAAATGTTACCACCTTATATTTGTGATCTTTTCCCATTACAATGAATCGCAATTTGATCAAAAGCTTTTCTTAACTACAAATGTACTTTTATATCTTTAAACTTAGAGCAGATGAGTAATGGGTAATTTTACAATACATCTATTGATTGACATGGCTGAAGATGTAAACATCTTGCTTTTCACTTTCTCACGCACCTTGTCTCTTTCTTGAGGTCACCAGACTTCTATTTCAGGCATTAGTATCTCTGTACTCTCATGGTTCATGCCATGAGAAAGATGCAGCTGTTTGTTCCAAGTGAGGCCTCTCTCTTTCTCTTCAGTGCTTTGATAGACATGGGACCATTCAGCCTCTGATTCAGTAAGGGCTGAAGTTAGAACTCCACATTTTAATCTTTTCTTACAAAATCGCCGATGATGAGAAGTCACTCAGTGCAAACGTTGAGAGGGGAAAGGAGTGAGAATATCTTGGTGAGAAACTCGGTGTGCAGCTTGGGAGGGCGGTAGAGAATGAAGATTTTAAAACAAGAGGTGAAACAAGGGGAGGTTCTCAAAGGAGGAGAAGGTGCCAAGAAGAGAGACAAAGTTGTGATTTGATGATGAGGGCCACACCGCCACTTCGGTGGTTTGGACAGTGCAGGTGGTAGGTATAGCCAGGCAGGGAAGCATCAGTACTGGGCAAGGTGTTGTCACCCGTGAGCCAGGTATCTGTCAAGACCATGATGTCAATGCAATCATCACAGTAAGGTTGTGGATGGCAAGGGCCTTGTTTGCAAGTGAACAGACATTCTGGAGGGAGATGTGGTGAGGGGCGGTGATTGTTGATCTGCTGGCAGAGTCCAAGGGGTCAGCAGTGGGAGGGCTGAGTGGGATGGGAAGGACGTTGTCCAAGATTAGCCCCAAGCCAGCATGCTGGGTGGGAAGGTCAGCAAGAGAGGAGGATGGGGAAGTTGGGGTTATTGCACGTTATGGGGTTATTGCACGTTATGAGCCAGCGACAAAAATCTCGATGTGTCTTTGGAGAATGCCAAGAGAAGCACAGAGATCTTATCCAGGAAGGATTCAAGTCTGGAATAGCAGCAGGGGAGTGGGAAGGCAGAGGAATAGTGAAGGGTTGGAGTAGCGATTTGGGGGGCAAAATAGCTGAGTGGAGAGAAATGAAAGCTGGCGTGACTGGGCGACAGGAAGGAAGGAGGCAGGAGAGAAGGGCCCAAGAGGGATAAAGACAAGAAGAAAAAAAGAGAGATAGAAGTACTGGATTTGGGTCTGAAGTGGCAGCCAAACTGCATACACAAATGGACAGGGGAATTCAGGCTCCATAGGCATGGCAAAGGTGAGGATAGATATGCACTGTTTGTAAGCAGAGGATAGGGAGACAACCACATGAGAGAGTCCAAAGTTAAAGATAGAGGTCCCATGGCGGAATGAAGTTGATGAGTAGATAGGGTGGAGTCAACTTGGAGCATTGTTAATGTCGAGGTTCTGAGACAATTGTGGAAGACAAGTGCATCTTAGGTGTTTGAGGGACAGAGTTTCAGTGAGCATACTGCTGGTGGTTTACCTGTGGAAAGTGGAGAGTCGAGGAGGGGTGGAGAGTCGACTTTGAAACAGAATAGGTTGATCCAGCGGTCCAGCAAAGGTGAATAGTGGTCTCAGTGATTAGTATGGACACCAGTGGATTCAGTTTACCTGCGAAGGGATGAATGGAGTTAGCAGCAATCAGAAGCAAGCAGAAAACAGCAAAGCAAAGGTCATTCAGCAACAATGGAGCAGAATCCAGAGCAGAATAGGAATCCGCAGGAATGAAGCAGAACTAGCTGAGTGTGGAGTGAATAATTCCCAGCAGAAAAGCTGAGGATGCAGGAGCAAGCCAGGTAATAGAATCGAGATGGTCCAGTGACAAATGGAGTCTCCGTAGAAAGTAGCAGCAATACTGGATTTCATTATAAGGTCCAGAAGCCAGTGGACAAATGGACTTTAACCCGGGAGAAAGTGGATTTCTGACCAGGACCCTCACATAGCCAAGTAAAGCTGAGAAATCAGCAGTGTATTAAAGTACAGGAAACTCTCGATTTACCGGCACCTAAATAACCAGAAATCTCTGTTAATCGGCAAAATTCAGGAGTAGGTTCAGGTAAGTTTTACTTCATATTAGTGGCTGTTCCTGGATCTGTGGCTGTGCAACCGGGGTTCCTGCACTTGTTGCTAAGCAACAGGGATGCTTGGTCTGTGGCCGGACTTCCTGCATCTGAACAGGGAAGCCTGGATTTGTTGCTGTGTACGGAGCTCTCGTACCTTTTAACTATACCTCTCTGTAATCCAGACTTTTTGATAAACCGGCACCACGCCGGTCCCGTCGGTGCCGGATAAAAAAGAGTTTCCTGTACACAGAAGCTCAAAGGTAGGGCCTGGGCTGTATGGTTACTATAAAACTTGAAGCGTCTGGAGTAGCAGAGAGCAGTTGAGACCTTCAGTGTAGCCCAGTAGAGCAGCGTACTCCCGATGCCAAAGAAATCCCGGAGCCCAGGAATATCTTTGGATTAAATAATGAGCATACAATACGGTAAAAGATGGATATAAAGTGCCTTTCTGTTGACTGGCTAACTGAGATTTTCTATTGAAAGATGATGGAATTAGTTTGTATTTTCTGCACTTATACCTTGAAATACTTGCCTTCCAGCAACATCCACCACACCAACTTCAACAACAGGTATGAAATTAATATATGTTCAGCAATATCTTCAGAATGATCCTGGAACAAAGACACACACGAAGGCCTAGGTTTTCTGATTGTAATGCTGATGGTAACTGTGTTACTGTGGAGAAACAGAGTTAACATTCCAGGTCAGTGACCTTTCTCCATGCATAGGGCAACAGACTGGTGCTAAGCTTTTGAGGTCTGAAGACCTTTCACCTGCCCGAGTCTGGCTCTTTAGTACTATTTTCACCACTTAGACAGTTTCATTTCTGACATGCTAACAACAGAAATGAAACCTAAACAATTTATCTTGGGTTTTCTTCATAAACTTCACCCTGACAATTTGCTTCCATTACCATGAGTCAATGTCAGTGGCACTAGCTTTTCGAATTTATATCAAGTCTCTCAGATCCTCCCTGCCTAGCACTATTCTGCAGTACTTATCATTCCATAAGTTTTTCTTTATCAACACCAGTCAACACACAGCAAATAAGCCTGCTAAGTCAGGGGAAGCAAATCTTACATTCCATAATTTGAAAGCCCCACAGAGAATCTTCTGAATTCAGCTCAGCCGGACAGCCTTCAACCCCATTGGAGTGAGGGTCAAGTTCTAGCTTGAAACAACTGGTTCATCACTATAGCTGTCTGTAGATCTCAGTGCCAATACAGTGACCAAGGTTCGTCAGGGCTTCAGTGATGCTTATCTAATGACCACCAGCTATAGAGTCCTTGGATTTTATTCAGACACTTGTCAGGATGCACTGAGTGTTGAACCTTGAGTGAACCTATGTGTCAGCCATGGCTCAGTGGGTAGCACCCTCACCTCTGAGTCAGAAAGTTGTGGGTTCAAGTCCCACTCCAGTGACTTGAGCACAAAAATCTAGGCTGACACTCCACTGCAGTACTGAGGGAGTGCTGCACTGTTGGAGGTGCCGTCTTTCAGATGAGATGTTAAACTGAGGCCCTGTCTACCCTCTCAGGTGGATGTAAACGATCCCATGGCACTATTTCGAAGAAGAGCAGGGGAGTTATCCCCAGTGTCCTAACCAATATTTATCCTTCAATCAACATCATTAAAACAGATTACCTGGTCATTATCCCATTGCTGTTTGTGGGAGCTTGTGTGCAAATTGGCTGCTGCGTTTCCTACATTACAACAGTAATTACTTCATTGGCTGTAAAGCGCTTTGGGATGTCTGGTTGTCGCTATATAAATGCAAGTTTATTTTTATTAACAAGCTTCAGCTTTTGCATGGTCATTCGTGTAATGTCCATGTGTAATTGAGACACGGACTGCAGAAGTTGGTTATAACAGGTGTTTACTGAATGGAAACAAAACTGGAACTACTATACAAAGTTACTACACAGGCTTATATACAGGGGTGGTCACTACTGGTATTGCAGTATATAGGGGCTGCAGAATATAGTTCCTTCTTCAAGGTAAATACACTACAATTCCTCCCCTTTTAGCTAAACAGTACATAACATTCGATTAATAATTAAATAACATATTTACAATTACAGTTGCTATATACATTAGCTGAAGTTAATCAATCATAAATTCAGTCTTTGAGGAGGCTTCCTGATTCTGTCCAGATAATGCCTCTTTGGGGTATCAGGTTCTTCTGGCAAAGTTGATTCGGGATCAACGTCATTGTTTGGTTCGTCTGCTTCCAATATCACCGATTCTGAGGTAGATGCAATTGGTACTTCGGTTTCATCACCAGGTGTATAGGATCGTGGTGTAGATTTGACGTTTTCCAGTGACTCTAGAATCTGGTCAGCATGGCGTCTTACAATGCTCTCTCCAACGTCCACGGTATACATTAGAGGTCCTTGCCGTGTGCAGATCGTCCCTGGCTGCCATTTCTCTGTGCAGTAGTCCCGGGCCAAAACTGGTTGACCTATCTTGAAACTCCTGGTTGGCCTTTCATTCATATTCTGAAACTGCCTGTTCTCCACATCTCTTCTGATGTTTGGCTTAACCAAATCCAAGCGGCATCTTAGTCTTCGATTGAAGAACATCATGGCTGGAGTTTGGTTGGTAACCGCATGTGTCGCATTCCGGTAGGCAAACAAGAAGTTATCCACCTTGTGTTGTAGGGGTATGTCTTCATTACACATTGCCTTGATAGCCTTCTTGAATGTTTGAACAAACCTCTCAGCCAATCCATTGCTGGCTGGATGATATGGGGCGGATGTGTAATGCTTAACACCATTGTTCTTTAAGAACCTCCGGAACTCTTCAGACACAAACTGTGGTCCATTGTCGGAGCAAATCTGTTCAGGCAGCCCATTTCTGGCGAATATGGTTCGTAAGACTGTGATAGTTTTTTCTGTGGTGGTTGAGGACATTTTTATTACCTCTGGCCACTTTGAATGTGCATCCACCGCAATTAAAAACATCGAGTCCATAAATGGACCAGCAAAATCAATGTGTACCCTTTGCCATGGAGATGAGGGCCACTCCCATGGATGTAGAGGGGCTTGTGGTGGGGCGTTTTGGACCTTCTGGCATCCTGTACAGCTCTTGGTCATCTCTTCGATTTCTCTATCGATTCCCGGCCACCACACAAACGCTCTGGCTAAGTTCTTCATTTTTACCCCTCCCAGATGACCCTCATGAAGCTCATTGAGCACTCTATCCTTCAATTTGGGTGGAATTACTACTCTGGATCCACACATCAAGGTTCCTCGGCACACTGACAGCTGTTCTCTTCTCGGCGAGAATGCTGGCAACAGTGGTTCGCCATGTGCTGGCCATCCCTTCATCGTTAAATTATAGACCCTGGAGAGTGTCGGGTCATTTCGTGTTTCCTTTTCTATGTTTGCATTCGTCACAGGTAGACATTTGACTATGGTCGAGTGGAATATCTCCACAGGATCCACTGCAGGTGCTTCTTCCACCATCGGCAACGGTAGGCGCGACAATCCATCAGCATTCCCATGCTGTTTAGTTCCTTTGTACTCGATGTCATATTGGTGTGCCGCTAGGAAAAGGGACCACCTCTGTAGCCGTTGTGCTGTCATTATCTGGACGCCCTTCTTAGGGTTGAAAATGGAGACAAGAGGTTGATGATCAGTTAGTAGAGTAAATTTCTGTCCGTGCAGGTAATGATTGAACTTCTTCACCCCCCACACCAGGCTGAGGGCCTCTCTGTCAATCTGGGCGTAGTTACGCTCGGCTGCAGTTAACGAGCGTGACGCAAAAGCTATCGGCCTCTCTGAACCATCAAGGGATTTACGTGACAGTACCGCTCCAACGCCGTAGGGAGACGCATCACACGCCAGTCTTATCGGTAGTGATGGGTTGTAGTGAGCCAATACTTCTCTTGAAGTGATCAGGCCTTTACACTTCTGAAAGGCCCGCTTACATTCATCGCTCCATTTCCATGCTACTCCAGTTTGTAGCAGGGCATTCAGTGGGTGCAGAATTGTGGACAAATTCGGCAAAAACTTATGGTAGTAATTCACCAGTCCGAGGAATGACCTCAGTTGTGACACATTTTCAGGCGCTGGAGCCTTAACTACCGCTTCAATTTTGTCAGGGGACTTATGTAACCCCTCTTCATCAATCACATGGCCACAATACGATATTTGTTTCTTAAAAAACTCGCACTTGGGGCGATTGGCTCGTAGCCCATGTTCTCTTAGTCTAGTGAGCACCTGCTCTAGGCTGGCAAGGTGTTCACTGTCATTTTCACCTGTCACTAGGATGTCGTCCAAGTAACATTGAGTCCCTGGAATCCCTTGCAGGACTTGTTCCATCGCTCTTTGCCATATAGCCGGAGCTGATGCAACTCCGAATACCAGTCGATTATACTGGTAAAGATCTTTGTGAGTGTTTATCGTGAGATATTTCCTCGAGGATTCTTCAACCTCCATCTGCAAATATGCTTGCGCTAGGTCAATTTTTGTAAAACGTTTCCCTCCAGATAGTGAGGCGAAAATATCTTCTATCCTCGGAAGAGGATACTGTACTGTGAACCTTCCTTGGCTCCTCAGACTTATTGTTTAATGTTTTCTTCATGACAGGAATGATGGGTGTCGCCCACTCGCTCCAGTCTACCTTAGTTAACACGCCTGCATTCTCCAGATTCTCCAGCTCTGCCTCGGCGGCTGGGCGAATTGCATACGGTACCGGTCTTGCTTTGAAAAACTTGGGAATTGCATTCTCTTCTATTTTTATCGAGGCGGTTACGCCTTTAAGAGTTCCCAGTTCTTGTTGAAATACCTCTTTAGCGTTAGCCAAGATTTTTGACAATCGACCAGGTGTGACGTCGTAACATAAGAACATAAGAAATAGGAGCAGGAGTAGGTCAATCGGCCCCTCGAGCCTGCTCTGCCATTCAATAAGATCATGGCTGATCTAATCCTAACTGCCAATCCACTATCACAGAACCATCTCCTGAATCTAACAGAATTAGACACATGAAATAGGAGCAGGATCAGGCTACACGGCCCCTGGGCCCGCTCCGCTACCCACAGGGCCATGACCGATCCGAACCTAGACTCATGTCCAAATTCCTGCCCGCTCCCCGTAACCCTTAATTCCCTTTACTTCTAGGAAACTGTCTATTTCTGTTTTAAATTTATGTAATGATGTAGCTTCTACAGCTTTTTGGGGCAGCATATTCCATGGACCTACCACCCTCTGAGTGAAGTAGTTCCTCCTCATCTCAGTTTTGAAAGAGCAGCCCCTTATTCTAAGACTATGCCCCCTAGTTCTAGTTTCACCCATCATCGGGAACATCTTCCCCGCATCCACCCGATCCGACCCCTTCACAATCTTATATGTTTCAATAAGATCGCCTCTCATTCTTCTGAACTCCAATGAGTAGAGTCCCAATCTACTCAACCTCTCCTCATATGTCCATCCCCTCATCCCCGGGATTAACCGAGTGAACCTTCTTTGTACTGACTCGAGAGCAAGTATGTCCTTTCTTAAGTATGGACACCAAAACTGTACGCAGTATTCCAGGTGCGGCCTCACCAATACCTTGTACAACTGAAGCAATACCTCCCTATTTTTATATTCTATCCCCCTAGCAATGAAAGCCAACATTCCATTGGCCTTCTTAATCACTTGCTGCACCTGCATACTAACCTTTTGAGTTTGTGCACCAGGACCCCCAGATCCCTTTGTACTTCAGTACTTTCCAGTTTCCTGCCATTAAGATAATAACTTGCTCTACGATTTTTCCTGCCAAAGTGCATAACCTCACACTTTCCAGTATTGTATTCCATCTGCCAAATCCCCGCCCACTTACTTAGCCTGTCGATGTCCCCTTGCAGGTTTTTTATGTCCTCCTCACTCACTACTTTCCCTCCCATCTTAGTATCATCTGCAAACTTTGATATGTTACACTCGGTCCCCTCCTCCAAATCGTTAATATAGATTGTAAAGAGCTGGGGACCCAGCACTGACCCCTGCGGAACACCACTAGTTACTGATTGCCAGTCTGAGAATGAACCATTTATCCCAACTCTCTGCCTTCTGTTAGATAGCCAATCCTCTATCCATGCCAGAATATTACCCCCAATCCCGTGATTTTTTATCTTAAACAATAATCTTTTGTGTGGCACCTTGTCAAATGCCTTTTGGAAATCTAAATACACTACGTCCACTGGTTCCCCTTTATCCACCCTATACGTTACTTCCTCAAAGAACTCCAGCAAATTTGTCAAACATGACTTCCCCTTCATAAAACCATGCTGACTTTGTCCTATTAAATTATGATTATCCAAATGTCCTGTTACTGTCTCCTTAATAATGGACTCCAAAATTTTACCTACCACAGATGTTAGGCTAACCGGTCTATAGTTTCCAGCCTTCTGTCTACTGCCCTTTTTAAATAAGGGTGTTACATTAGCAGTTTTCCAGTCTGCCGGGACCTTTGCCGAGTCCAGGGAGTTTTGGAAAATTATTACCAATGCATCCACAATCCCTACCGCCACTTCCCTCAAGACCCTAGGATGTAAGCCATCAGGTCCAGGTGATTTATCCGCCTTGAGTCCCATTATTTTACCGAGTACCACTTCCTTAGTGATTTTGATCATGTTTAGCTCCTCCCCCCCTTTAGCCCCCTGTTTGTCCAGTGTTGGGATATTCTTAGTGTCTTCTACTGTAAAGACTGATGTAAAATATTCATTCAGTGTTTTTGCCATCTCCATATTTCCCACCATTAATTTCCCGGTCTCATCCTCTAAGGGACCAACATTTACTTTAGCCACCCTTTTTCTTTTTATATAACTATAAAAACTCTTACTATCTGTTTTTATATTTTTTGCTAATTTACTTTCATAATCTATCCTCCCTTTCTTAATCAATCTTTTTGTTATTTTTTGCTGTCTTTTAAAGTTTTCCCAATCCTCTATCCTCCCACTCGATTTGGCTACCTTATATGCCCTTGTTTTTAGTCGAATACTATCCTTAATTTCTTTACTTAGCCACGGATGGCTGTCTTTTCTTTTACACCCTTTTCTTCTCAGTGGAATATATATTTTTTGGAAGTTGTAAAATAACTCCTTGAATGTACACCACTGATCATGTATCGTCTTACCCTTTAATCTATTTTCCCAATCCACTCTACTCAATTCCGCTCTCATACCTTCATAGTCTCCTTTATTCAAGCTTAGCACGCTTGTTTGAGATCCAACCTTCTCACCCTCTAATTGAATATGGAATTCAACCATGTTATGGTCACTCATTCCAAGGGGATCCTTTACTAGGACATTTTTAATTAATCCCGTCTCGTTACACAGGACCAGATCTAAGGTTGCTTGCCCCCTGGTCGGTTCAGTTACATACTGCTCAAGAAACCCATCCCTAATACACTCAATGAACTCATCCTCAAGGCTGCTCTGCCCAATTTGATTTGTCCAATTAATATGATAGTTGAAATCCCCCATAATTATAGATGTTCCCTTATTACAAGCCTCAACTATTTCCTGATTGATACTCCGTCCAACAGAGTTGCCACTGTTCGGAGGCCTATAGACTACGCCCACTAGTGCTTTTTTCCCCTTATTATTCCTTACCTCCACCCAAACTGTTTCATTATCCTGATCTTTTGACCCAATATCATTTCTCTGTATTACAGTGTCGCCATCCTTTTTACCAGCCACAGTCAGTGCCTGAATGGAGTGCTAGTCTAAACTTATCTTTCTGATCCATTCACATCCCAATAACGGTGGTCCACCATCTTGCAGTATGTACAGATACAATTTCTGTATTTCCTTGCCGTTGTATTCGACAGGCACCCTTATTTTCCCTCTGGGGCATACTTTCTGCCCCGTATATGTCTTCAAGACAATGGATGTGTCTTTCAAGGGTATGTGTGAGAATAGCCGCTCATAGTCTCGTCGATTCATGACGGTCAGGGCTGATCCTGTATCCAATTCCATTTTGACTTGGGACCCTGCTATCGTGAGGGTGACCCAAATGGTTCGGTGATCCTCTTTTGTGATTACGTTGTGTAGTTTGAGACAGCTTAGTCTCTTGTTCCCGGATTCACTATCGCTCTTCTGGTCTTCGGAACTACTGTCCGTCATCTTTTGTACTTTCCTGTACTTTTCCTTAGTAGTCTTTTTGTTGTCGTTAGTCTTCTTCCCGGACCTGCAAACTCGTGCAACGTGTCCCATCTTTCCGCATTGCCTGCATCTTTTGTCCTTGGACCAGCAGTCCTTCTGGTCATGAGTTGTTCTGCCGCAGCGATAACATTTTTCAAATCTCCGTGTCATTTCATGGGTGCCGTATTCCTGTGGCTTTTGCTGTATTTCCGCAGCTCCCCTTGCTGCTGCTTCGTACGATACTGCCACGCTGAAAGCCTTATCTAGCGTCAGCTCTTTCTCTGAGAGTAACCTCTTCTGGGTTCCTTCACTCAGGAGTCCACAGACAAATTTGTCCCGTAGGGTATCTGCCAGTCCTGCCCCAAACTGGCAGTGCTTTGATAGCTTGCGTAGTTCCGTAAGGTAATCAGCATTGCTCTCATCTTTATGCTGATTTCTCTTGTAGAATTTAAATCTTTCTGCTATCAGCAGCAGTGTAGGATTTAGGTGTTCCTGTAGGACATCAACAATTTCGTTAAAACTCTTCTCCATCGGTTTGACTGGAGTGATCAGGTTCCGCAATAGGCCGTACATTCTTGCGCCCATTAAGTTTAGTAATACCGATGCCTTTTTCTCATCGGCTACTTCATTTGCCTTGCAATATGCTTCGACTCTTTCCACATACGTGGTCCAGTCTTCTATTGCATTATTGAAGGCAGTGATATTGCCAGTCTTCGGCATCTTGGAGATCTAAGAAAGCGCCTCCCGCACATTGCCTTCTTCCCTGATTGAACAAAATGGCGCCTCCCGCGCTTTGCCTTCTTCCCCGCTGGATTAAGATGGCGCCTCCCGCGCTTTCTGTCTTTTCCGCTGCTGCCAGTGCTGTTGCTGGCGTTTTTATGCCTTGATGGCGACGTCCTATGGCCTTCGCGCACTTCCCCCCGCGCTGCTGCCAACGCCGCTCTCTGCGGTCCCCGTGGCAAACTGCAGCTCCTCGCAGCTTTCTGCGCTTCTAATTTCTTTTATTTTAATTACTGTTCCCGTCGTCAGAGCAGACCCTATGGGACACTTTCCTCCCTCTTCTCGGGTCTGTACGCTGCCCGGCTTCGTAGCACCGGCCGTGCCCTGTGCGCTCCACCCTCTCTCTCTCTCTCTCTCCTCTTCCCGACAACGCTGCTCAGCCCCGTTGAAAAGCCACCCGATCGAGCTCTAGCCCGCCGCAGCCCAGGAAGGATCAGTGTACTACCTGCCACCAGCCCGATTAGCTGGAACACCATAGACTGGAGAACCAAGCCCAGCTCTCGACAGCCTCGCCTGCAAATCTTCGAATTCGATGAATGAGAGGGCGGTTGCCCACGGTCGATGCCCGTTTCTTCTGTTTCTTTTTTTTTTCTTTTTGGATTTCTTCCTTCTGGCCTCGACCTCTAACAACTTCGCTTCAGGGATGGATCCCCGTGAGGTGGTGCAGAACTGTAGGTAAGTTCGGATCTGTTCGTCGCCAGTGTAACGTCTGTGTGTAATTGAGACACGGACTGCAGAAGTTGGTTATAACAGGTGTTTACTGAATGGAGACAAAACTGGAACTACTATACAAAGTTACTTCACAGGCTTATATACAGGGGTGGTCACTACTGGTACTGCAGTATACAGGGGCTGCAGAATATAGTTCCTTCTTCAAGGTACATACACTACAATTCGCATCATTCTTTATGTAAGAAGAAAGGTAAATTGTCAGTACAGGAAATTTTCCTTCCCTCAAAGACTGCCACAGGAACTCACTTTATACTATGTCCTCTGCAGTTTGGAATAGGTCACAATATATGACCAGCTTTGTACAGGTGGTCATAACCTATGCTTCCTCCCCACGGTTTCTTCCAGCTTGATACAGAAGCAGGTGCTGGTTGGTCCTGGGATGTGTACATCAGTGCCAGAGAAAGGGGAAATATTTCCAGAGTTTCTAGAGGCCAATGATCTGCTGTTTATTCCCTCACTCCTCAGACGAAGGGGAGGTTGAAGATAAGAGAAGGATATATAGGAGGGTTTCCTCTCTCAAAAAGATCTTCAGAAATATGCAGAAGGCCTCAGACAGTCAGTCAATGCCTCTTGACTGTGCATCCTCTGGGCCACGATCCAGCGCCTGGCAGGCATGGCCTGCCCGATAAGTGTCACTTATCCTCGCTCAGGCCTCGGACTAATATTGCAGTTGGGATTGATCTGCATATGTAAAGCAGGACCCAGTACTTTCCTGTGGGTGTCCTGCTCAGCTGCTAAAAAAGTAGGCTGTTATTGTGGCCTGGCGGGAAGGCAGCGGGAGTCGCTGCCCTTATTTTAACTGCCTCCCCGCCCAGTTTGCACCATTGGGGCTATAACTTTACTTCATAATGTTACTAGTTTTTCATTCTGCAATGTGATGTGAACCATCTAATATCATTTTCAATCACTGTCACAACATCTCTTCCCAACATCTTCAGCAACAACTGCATTAACTGAAAGTGATGAGGCAGTTTTCTTGAAGAAATATCTAGTGCGTCTATTATAGGGTCTAACACAGTTCAGAGACTAGATTATGTAACAACAAAGATTTTCTTCACTGTCGATGTTCCTAAGGAACCATTGAGAGTCTAACATGAAGATCTTTTCCATTGATTTGCAAACACTGTTTCAAATAACAGACATACAGAAGAATATGAACAGTGGGGGTTTTCTGACTGTGCACGTAACAACCCATGATTTCATGTACATTCAAATTAAAAGCAGGGTCGGGGGAAATTGCAGGCCTGGGAAAAGAGAGGCAGAAAACCCCAGCAATCATGTTTCATTGTTTCATACAACAGCATTGCCAATATATCACTTTTCCTGGTACAATAATAAGTGACTGTGTTCTTTCTATCACACAATAATATAGATTATTGTATTCCATTGAAATGTTTGCCCAACTCTTTATTTGTCAAATCTAATTTCAACTTTTGTTCCCTCCAAATTACCAGCATCAACTCCCACTGGTAAGTTCATTAATGCTTGTTGTGTTTTCAACTCAATCTATCAAGCACTGTGCTGGTTCTTTATAGACTTCTCTATAAGTTAACGATTCAGAATGTGAATCGTTCCTCCATTACATTTAGTTCAAGGTGTCCTTATTAGGTTATCTTATCTCCCTGATTTCTTAACCTGATTCTGCAGAAAGAATCTCTTCACATGTATCAAACTGATTCCCTTCCTCACTTTAAAATCAATCATCTCCACATCTAGCTTTCATTTTACTCACTGCCTTCCCCTTCTCCACGCTTGTTGATTTAACACCCAAGATTTAGTTCTGTGTTACAATTTTTCATACATGAGGTGACCATGGTGAAGGACACCAGTGTGTTGTGTAAGAGAGAGGTGGTGGAGGGTGGGAGGTAAATCAAGGAGTGGTTGTTAGGTGGCTTGGCTATTAATGGTCTGTAGACTTCAGGAGGAAGGGACTATCCATAGTTTTAGGATCCATGGAAAGAGTGCGCTAGAGAAGAAGGCAGTGCTACCACTCTGGAGTTCAACTGAGTGACGATGAAGGGAGAAGAATGATGAGCAAAGAAAAAATGTAAGCTCATCAAAACTTTGTAGATCATCAGTAAAATCTAAGTTGAACTAACTCATGTCATCACATCCCTCATCCAAGTCACCAACCACAGAGATCAATGGATTGCGAGATTTGCTAGACTCTATAAGGTAGATTCTTCATACAGATGGTCTGGATATGTACATAGACTCCTCGAATCATAGAAATTAGACCCTAAACAGAGTCCATTCATCCCATCAGTTATGCTGCAGTGCTCGTTCTTTGAATGGAGTGATGTACTTTAATAATATTTCCTTGACCATTTCCTACATCCTTTCATGGGCTTCATTTTGAAATACTTATCCAGCTCCCTTTTAAAAATTATCCAGTATCTGTCAGCACCCATTTGTGAAAGAGCATTCCATGTTCTAATTACCCTCAATATGAATCTTTCCTCGAACTTCCTGATTGATTCTTCTGGTGGTAATCCTGACTCACTGAAATTACTGATCTGCCATGCAGTGGAAGCAAACTTTAATGACTAATTCATTCACGGGATGTGGGCGTCACTGGCAAGGCCAGAATTTATTGCCCACCCCTAAATGCCCTTGAGAAAGTGGTGGTGAGCCACCTTCTTGAACCGCTGTAGTCCGCGTGGTGAAGGTACTCCCACAGTACTGTTAGATAGGGAGTCCCAGGATTTTAACCCAGCGACGATGAATGAACTTCGATATATTTCCAAGTCAGGATGTTGTGTCACTTCGGGGGGAACTTGCAGGTGCTGGCGTTCCCATGCGCCTGCTGCCCTTGTCCTTCTCGGCGACAGAGATCGTGATTGGAAGGTGCTGTCAAAGAAGTCTTGTTGGATTGCTGCAGTGCATCTTGTAGATGTTACACACTTCAGCCACGGTGCACCAGTGGTGGAGGAAGCGAGTGCCAATCAAGCGGGTTGCTTTGTCCTGGATGGTGTTGGGCTTCTTGAGTGTTGGAGCTGCACTCATCCATGCAAGTGGAGAGTATTGCCTCACACTCCTGACTTGTGCCTTGTTCATAGTGGAAAGGCTTTGAGGAGTCAGGAGGTGAGTCACTCGCAGCAGAATACCCAGCCGCTGGCCTGCTCTTGTTGCCACAGTATTTATCTGCCTGGTCCAGCTAAGTTTCTGGTCTATGGTGAGCCCTGGATGTTAATAGTGGGAGATTCAGTGATGGTAATGCCATTGAATGTCAAGGGGAGGTGGTTAGACTCTCTATTGTTGGAGATGGTCATTGCGTGGCACGTGTGTGGCACGAATGTTACTTGCTACTTATCAGCCAAGCCTGAATATTATGCAGTTCTTGCTGCATGCTGGCATGGACTATTACATTATTTGAGGAGTTGTGGATGGAACTGAATACTGTGCAATCATCAGCAAACATCCCCACTTCTGACCTTATGATTGAGGGAAGGTCATTGATGAAGCAGCTGAAAATGGTTGGTCCTAGGCCACCGCCCTAAATAACTCCTGCACTAATATCCTGGGACTGAGATAATTGTCCACCACCTTTCATGACTGGAAGAGGCAGGACTGAAAAGCTTTGATCTGATCCATTGGTTGTGGGATCATTAGTTCTATCTATAGCATACTGCTTCCACTGTTCAGTAGTCCTGTGTTGCAGCTTCATCAGGTTGGCACCTCATTTTTAGGTATGCCTGGTGCTGCTCCTGGCATGCTCTTCTGCACCCCTTATTGAACCAGGGTTGGTCGCCTGGCTTGATCAGAATGGTAGAGTGAGGGTACGAGGTTACAGATTGTGGTGGAATATAATTCTGCTGCTGTTGAAGTCCCACAGTGCCTCATGGATGACCAGTTTTGAGTTACTAGATCTGTTCTGAATCTATCCCATTTAGCATGTTGGTAGTGCCACACAACACGATGGAGGGTATCCTCAGTGTGAAGATGGGACTTTATCTCCACAAGGACTGAGTGGTGATCACGCGAACATCCCCACTTCTGACCATGGACAGATGCATCTGTGACAAATAGATTGTTGAGGAGGAGCCCAGTTGATTTCTCCAGTTTTATTCTTATTATAGTTTGTTGTAGCAGTTTGGTAAAATGGAGGGGCTTGTTAGGCCAATTCAGAGGGCAGTTAAGAGTTAACCACATTGCTGTAGGTCTGGAGTCACACCTGAAAGACATTAGGGATTTTACGACAATACGATACTTTTATGGTCACCACCAGTTTTTTAAATCCAAATTTATATAATTCAAACTCTGCAGCTGCTATGTAGTATTCAGCAGGAGGTTTCCTTGCCCATGCTTGACCTGAAGCCATGAGACTTCATGGGATCCAGAGACAATGTTGAGGACACCCAGGGCCACTCCCTCCCGACTGTATACCACTGTGCCACCACCTCTGGTGTATCTGTCCTGCTAGTGGGAGAGGACACAGCCAGAGTTGGTGATGGAGGAGTCTGCGACATTGACTGAAAGGTATGATTCTGTGACTATGACTATGTCAGGCTGTTGCTTGACTAGCCGGTGGGACAGCTCTCCCAATTTTGGCACAAGTCCCCAGATGTTAGTGAGGAGTACTTGGGAGAATAGACTGGGCTGGGTGTGCCATTGTCCTGTCTGAGGCCGGTGCCTAGGTCAATGCCGGGTGGGTCATCCGGTTTTATTCTTATGATTGATTGACTGAAGTGGACAATATCACCAATGTCACCAATAGTGTCTTGAAATCAGCAAGTAATTTAAAAGTTCAATGTGGTGAAGACATTAAGTGCAACAGGCAAGGATGTCACCGTGTTGCATTGTGTGAAGTTCAGGCACCAGTACATAGCATAACACAGGGACTGCCTCACTCGCTGGCCAATGCATGTCCCTTGTGACATTAATTCTTTCTCCCTGAATCCAATGACTCAGGTGGGTGAGTGCCAGCCATCTGCTGCACCAGTGTTCCTCCACTCTTTTCTCCACAGAAATGAGCCTTCCTTCTCCAAATCCAACATAGCCAATGGAATGCCCATGATCAACACTGTTTGTGGGTTAAAGGGCAAATAAATGGGCATTAATGATTCACAGAGAACAACAGATGCTGCTGGGTCAGAAAAGAATATTAATAAATGGAGTGACCTTGATGGGCTCATTGGCTTTTTGTTACTGATGAGGTCTTATGTCTTGTTAGCTGATATAAGCCACTGAAAAATCATAGAGTGGATTACTGTTGTTCACACACACACACACACACACATTCAAAAGTCAATTTCCAGTATCAGTGACCCCAACTAAAACAAGACTATGAATTTAACAAAAATTCAGCAGTATATTTGGATGAAGTAATAAAAAAACACAATAAAAATTGGCCACACTGTCTTGAACCCCACAGGCTCTAATTTCACTGTTGATTGGCCAAGAAGCAAATCTCTGCCAACACTGTGGTTGGTCTCTCTGAGAGCCAAGAAAGTAGGATGTTTCCGATGTAGATAGTCTTTGACCCCATCCCTAACACTGATGGCCTTGTTTGTAACTATCATGGCCTGTCCTAAATTGTGGCTCTTCCAGCCAACACCCTTGGAGTTTATAGGAGTGCGCTGGATAGTCTGAAAATTGTGGTCCTAAAGTGCCTTTCTGTTGACTTGACAACTGAGATTTTCAATTGAAAGACGATGGAATTAGTTTGTATTTTCTGCACTTATACCTTGAAATACTTGTTTTCCAGCAACAACTACGCCATCAATTTCGACAACAGGTATGATATTAGCAATATAGATTGAGCAATATCTTCACAATTAAGATGGAATAAAAAGCCACACATTCAGGCCAAGGTTTTCTGATTGTAATGTCAATGGGAACGCATTAATTTTAAAGGGTTACTATCACTGTTATCAACAGGACAGAGGAAAGTTGACAGAATCATCATTTAACATTCTCCATACTTAAACTTTCACCTGTGCCACTAGTGACATAAATTCATCTTACTAATGTCTAATATTCCTCATTCCAAATTATGATCTGTCTTTCAGAAGGTAGAGTTGGAGGCACCCAAGGAAGTAAGCAATGTTTTAATTTTACTTTATTCAGATAATGCAAAGTAGTAAAGTTTTATTTAAATTCAGTTGCACGGTATTCGACTTTTTCTCAGCTCAATCCTCAATTCATGTAACATGAAAAGCCCTTACACAGATCTATTTTAACATGGCCATGTTCTCATTCTGTGGGATCCATTGCTCCCAGCATGAAGAAAATATTTTCATGAGCTTTACAAAACCAGCGGACAGATTTTCCTGGCTTTATTACTCAAATATTGGTGAAAAATATTGTGCAGCGTACAGGCTAAACGGGCTCCAATCCTTAAATATAATTCTTTACCTGAATAACACTGCCCCGAGACTCCGCTTTCCTGGTAGCTGCAGCTGACTGTCCCTGAGGAGGGGGCAGCAATGTAGGTTCGATGTAAATGAGTGTCAGCTGCCTCTGCACACAGATTTCCGATAATAAATTTCAGGTCAGAGGCAGCCTGTCTCCATAAACATCTGGTGCTGCTGATTCCAAAGCTGCCATTTAGGTGCTATCTGTCTGGAAGGGACAAGCTCGTATTGTCAAGAAATATCAGTTATAAGGCCTCTTCAAACAAAAATTGGTTGTTGTGTCGCATTGAATACTTTTTGCAGAATGTTGTTGCTCTTTTACATTTAGTGATGTAAAGCCCCCTTGACAGTGAATGACAGACTTCAATAACTTATCAAATGAATATGAATTGAGGTATAATTTGGGATTAATCAGGAGCAACTGATTTCCCATTAACTTGTTAACTGGTATTATCCATTGATAAAACTGGATCCTTTTGGTGCTCTCCTCACTTACACCTTTAACTGTATCCTTTCCAGCATCGGGAACAACCGCAACTTCAACAACTGGTATGGAATTTACACAACGGTAACATGTACTGATTAATCATTCATAAAAATTGTACAAATTAGGATTCATCAGCAATAATTCTAAACTGTGGAGGTCTCAAGAACACAAGAAATAGAAGCAGGAGTAGGCCATACGGCCCCTCAAGCCTGCTCTGTCATTCAATAAGATCATGGCAGATCTTCGAGCACAACTCCACTTCCCCACCGGTTCCCCATATCCCTTGGTTCCCTTAGAGTTCAAAAATCTATCGACCTCAGCCTTGAATGTACTCAATGACTGAGCATCCACAGCCTCTGGGGTAGAGAATTCCAAAGATTCACAACCTGAGTGAAGAAATTTCTCACCAGTCCTAAGTGACCAACCCCTTATCCTGAGACTATGGCCCCTAGTTCTAGACTCTCCAGCCAGGGGAAACAGCCTCTCCACGTCTAGACTGTCAAGCCTTCACAGAATCTTAAATGTTTCAATGATATCCCCTCTCATTCTTCTAAACTCCAGAGATTATA
This sequence comes from Somniosus microcephalus, assembly GCF_052327205.1. Taxonomy (NCBI): domain Eukaryota; kingdom Metazoa; phylum Chordata; class Chondrichthyes; order Squaliformes; family Somniosidae; genus Somniosus; species Somniosus microcephalus. Next base: position 9,007,929 of record NC_141001.1, on the reverse strand, counting down.
GGCCCATTCTACGCAATCTCCCCTCCCTCACACGACAACTCTCTCAGCCCAGGTATCAATCCACCCAAATATGATCCGTTTATCCCTACTCTCTGTTTTCTGTCCGGTAACCAATCCTCTATCCATGCTAATATATTACCCCCAACCCCATGAGCCCTTATCTTGCACAGCAACGTTTTATGTGCAACCTTATCGAATGCCTTTTGGAAATCCAAATATACTACATCCACTGGTTCCCCATTATCTACCCTGCTAATTACATCCACAAAAAAAACATGGTTTCCCTTTCATAAAACTATGTTGACTCTGCCTAGTCATAATATAATTTTCTAAGGGCCCTGTTACCACTTCCTTAATACTGGATTCCAGCATTTTCCTGACGACTGATCTCAGGCTAACTGGTCTGTAGTTCCTTGTTTTCTCTCTCTCTCCTTTCTTGAATAGCAGGGTTATGTTTGCTACCTTCCAATCCACTGGGACCGTTCAAAATCTAGGTAATTTTGGAAGATCACAACCAATGCCACTATCTCTGCAGCCACCTCTTTTAGAACCATAGGGTATTGGCCATCAGGTCCAGGGGATTTGTCAACTTTTAGGACTATTAATTTGCCCAGTAGATTTGCCGCAAAATTCCCCTGTTTAGCACCGGCAGTAAGGCCGGTTTTGGCAAAAAAAAAGGCGGCCGCCTCAATCCGACCGGTTCCGGCGCAGGACGGGGCTGTCGCCATTTTGGGCAGGTTATTACCATGGCCATTACCTGTGTGCGGCGGTAGGATTTAAATGATCGAGACATCAATCAGCGTGCAATGACCGGCCATTTTGGACGTCACCATTCCAATCAACGCTGTCTCCTAAACACAAACAGCTGAATGTGTGTTCAGCTCCACGAGGGACTCCCCATCAGTGCTATTCAAAGGGATACATCCAACTTGCAGGTAAGTTGATTATTTTCTTGTGCTGGCTCTTGCAGTGTTTATATCGACACTGGCTTGCTAGAACACATTTGTAAAGTTGGTAAAGTGTGCAGGGAGTGCTGCTGGACGCTGGGAAGGCGTTGGCTGCGACTGGAAGGCCTCTGGCTACACCACTTGTTCCCAGTCACGGGGATCTACTTACAATCCCCCTCGCGCTGCAGCATGACAGGGAGATGGAGCAGACGCAGCAAAGACAAGCTGCTTGCAGAGGGAGGAGGAGGAGGGGCAGCAGGGCTCTCGGCAGGCCGCACCCACCTAGGGTCTTCCGAGAGCACTTCTCCTACCTGCACTTAAGCCAGGAGCAGAGTATTCGGAGGCTCCTCTTCACAAAGGAGGTGGTGGCAGAACTCTACTACCTCTTAATTCAGACCTGCAGCCTCAGAGGAGGGCAACAATATATCGGGCTTCCCCATGGTACCATTGACTGCACAGACATGGAATTGCAGGCACCACATTTCAATCCCAATATTCACCGCAATCGCAAAGGCTACCACTCTCAATGTGCAGTTGGTGTCGACCACACCCAGCATATCATGATGATGAAGGCCCAGTATCCTGGCAGCAGTCATGATGCCTTCACCCTGCTCCAGTCCGATGTGCCAGCCATTTTCCAGCCACCACATCGAACCAGAGGATGGCTGTTTGCTCTATGCCTGGCTGATGACTCCCCTCCGCAACCCCACCACTCATGGCCAGCAGTCGTATAATGACAACCATGCGGCCACGAAGAATGTGATCGAGCAGACCAGCGGAGTGTTCAGGCAATGGTTCACTGCCTTGGCCGCACGGGAGGAGCCCTCCAGTACACACCGGAGTGGCTGTCCCATTTTGTGGTAGTTGGATGCATCCTCCACAACTTGGCCATCACGAGCACGCAGCTCTTGCCACCACGGGTTCCGCGACCACCTCAGGAGGAAGAGGAAGGCTGCAAATCCCCATCCTGGATGGACTGTTGGTAAGCACAACAACATCCATTAAAAATTCAAATTAAATATAATCGTTTCAATAAAAATTGTAACTAATTATATAAATAAAATAAGGTTAGATAGAGATGAAAGGACTGAGTGTAACCTATTGCTGATGATACAAAGTTAGGTGGGAAAGTAAGCTGTGAGGAGGACGCAGAGGCTGCAGAGAGATATAGACAGGTTGACTGAAGGAGCTAGAACAAGGCAAATGGAATACAATGTGGGGAAGTGTGAAGTTATCCACTTTGGTAGGAAAAACAAAAAAGCAGAATATTTTTTGAACGGTGAGAGACTGGGAAATGTTTGCATTCAGAGGGACCTGGGTGTCCTTGTACATGAATGACAGAAAGTTAACATGCAGGTACAGCAAGCAATTAGGAGAGCAAATGGTATGTTAGCTTTTGTTACAAAGGGATTAGAGTATAAGAGTAAAGAAGTCTTACTACAATTATACAGGGCATTGGTGAGGCCGCACCTGCTGTACTGTCTACAGTTCTGGTCTCCTTACCTAAGGAAAGACATACTTGCCTTAGAGTGAGTGCAAGAAAGGTTCACTAGACTGGTTCCTGGGATAAGGGGATTCTTCAAGAGGAGAGATTGAGTAGACGGATGAGATGTATCCCAGGCTACTATGTGAGGCAAAGGAGGAGATTGCAGGGGCTCTGACACAAATTTTCAGAACCTCTCTGGCCACAGGGGATGTGCCAGAGGACTGGAGAACAGCTAACGTAGTACCATTATTCAAGAAGCGTAGTAGGGATAAACCAGGGAATGAGGAATGAAATTCAGGGAATGAAACAGGCCAGTGAGCCTAACATCAGTGGTAGGGAAATTATTGTAAAAAATTCTGAGGGACAGAATTAGTCTCCACTTGGAGAGGCAAGGATTAATTAGGGATAGTCAGCATGGCTTTGTCAAGGGAAGATCATGTCTGACCAATTTGATTGAATTTTTCGAGGGGGTGACTAGGTGTGTGGATGAGGGTAGTGCAGTGGATGTGGTTTACATGGATTTCAGTAAGGCTTTTGATAAAGTCCCGCATAGGAGACTGGTCAGGAAGGTAAGAGCCCATGGGATCCAGGGTGCCTTGGCACATTGGATCCAAAACTGGCTTCGTGGCAGAAGGCAGAGGGTGATGGTGGAAGGTTGTTTTTGTGACTGGAAGCCTGTGTCCAGTGGGGTACCGCAGGGATCGGTGCTGGGTCCCTTGCTGTTTGGGGTCTACATTAATGATTTGGATGTGAATGTAAAAGGTATGATCAGTAAGTTCGCAGATGACAAAAAATTGGTGGGGTGGTAAATAGCGAGGAGGGAAGCCTCAGGCTACAGGACGATATAGATGGGTTGGTCAGATGGGCGGAACAGTGGCAAATGGAATTTAACCCTGAAAAGTGTGAGGTGATGCATTTTGGACGGACTAACAAGGCAAGGGAATACACAATGAATGGTAAGACCCTAGGAAAGACAGAGGATCAGAGGGACCTTGGTGTGCATGTACATAGATCCCTGAAGGCAGCAGAACAGGTGGATAAGGTGGTTAAAAAGGCATATGGGATACTTGCCTTCATTAGCCGAGGCATAGAATATAAGAGCAGGGAGGTTATGATGGAGCTGTACAAAACGCTGGTAAGGCCACAGCTGGAATACTGTGTGCAGTTCTGGTCGCCACACTATAGGAAGGATGTGATTGCATTGGAGAGGGTGCAGAGGAGATTCACCAGGATGTTACCTGGGCTGGAGCGCTTCAGCTATGAAGAAAGACTGGACTAGCTGGGGTTGTTTTCCTTGGAGCAGAGAAGGCTGAGGGGGGATCTGATTGAGGTGTACAAAATTATGAGGGGCATAGATAGGGTAGATAGAAAGGAACTTTTCCCCTTAGTAGAGGGGTCAATAACAAGGGGGCATAGATTCAAGGTAAGGGGCAGGAGGTTTAGAGGGGATTTGAGGAAAAACTTTTTCACCCAGAGGGTGGTTGGAATCTGGAACTCACTGCCTGAAAGGGTGGTAGAGGCAGGAACCCTCACAACATTCAAGAAACATTTGGATGAGCACTTGAAATGCCATAGCATACAAGGCTACGGACCAAATGCTGGAAAATGGGATTAGATTAGACAGGGCTTGATGGCCGGCGCGGACGCGATGGGCCGAAGGGCCTCTTTCTGTGCTGTATAACTCTATGGCCTAGAAATTCAGTAAGGCCCCGCCAGCTGGCAAGCGCCCAAAAGTTAGCGCTGCGCGCGGAGCCAGTTGCGCCCGTCAGATATTCAGTTTTTGCGCCCCAAGTCGGAACCGGGCGCTATTCCAGGGTGTGCCCACCCCCGCTTGGGGCGCTGAAACTGAATTTCAGCGCTGTAGGTGCCGCTGCGCCACCCCCTGCGGAGCGGCAGGCTGCGGTACTGCAGGCCTCCTCCTTCTCTTAAGGGGGAGGTGCCTGCAACGGGGAGCTCGCCGCTTGATAGTGCCGGCAAATGAGCCCGGCATCACGGAGAAGTGCCGGGCTCGCAGAAAGCAGCCGGAAATGCCGCGGGGGGGGTGGTGGAGGAGGCCGGGGAAGGAGGTGCGGCCAGGCGGCCGCCGAAAAAGCGGCCGGCCGCACCTCCGCCTTAACTAGCGCCACTAAGGCTGCAGCACGGCCCGGTCTTCACAACGTTGTTTGCGGCCGCTGCGGAAGAGGCGGCCGCAACAAAATATGGGGGTTGGGCCGGTAGCGGGGCGGAACCGGGGCACTGCGCACACCGATGACGTCATCGGTGCCAGCGCAGCGCTACCGGCTACCGCCGCCATTACCGCAGCGCTGAATATCAGCGCAAACTCCTCTACTGGCGCAGAAGCCCTCTTTGGGCGGTAACTGGTCGCACACGCAACTGAATTTCTAGCCCATAGGCCTAGAAATTCAGTAAGGCCCCGCCAGCTGGCTAGCGCCCAAAAGTTAGCGCTGCGCGCGGAGCCAGTTGCGCCCGGCAGATATTCAGTTTTTGCGCCCCAAGTCGGAACCGGGCGCTATTCCAGGGTGTGCCCGCCCCCGCTTGGGGCGCTGAAACTGAATTTCAGCGCTGTAGGTGCCGCTGCGCCACCCCCTGCGGAGCGGCAGGCTGCGGTACTGCAGGCCTCCTCCTTCTCTTAAGGGGGAGGTGCCTGCAACGGGGAGCTCGCCGCTTGATAGTGCCGGCAAATGAGCCCGGCACCACGGAGAAGTGCCGGGCTCGCGGAAAGCAGCCGGCAATGCCGCGGGGGGGGCGTGGAGGAGGCCGGGGAAGGAGGTGCGGCCAGGCGGCCGCCGAAAAAGCGGCCGGCCGCACCTCCGCCTTAACTAGTGCCACTAAGGCTGCAGCACGGCCCGGTCTTCACAACGTTGTTTGCGGCCGCTGCGGAAGAGGCGGCCGCAACTAAATATGGGGGTCGGGCCGGTAGCGGGGCGGAACCGGGGCACTGCGCACACCGATGACGTCATTGGTGCCGGCGCAGCGCTACCGGCTACCGCCACCATTACCGCAGCGCTGAATATCAACGCAAACTCCTCTACTGGCGCAGAAGCCCTCTTTGGGCGGTAACTGGTCGCACACGCAACTGAATTTCTAGCCCTATGACTCTATAGACTAGGCCTATATTACCTAGAGTTTAGAAGAATGAGAGGGTGATCTAATTGAAACATATGGGGCTTGACAGTGTTAATGTTAAGAAAATGTTTCCCCCGGCTGGGGAATCTAGAACACGGGGTCACAGTCTCAGAATAAAGGGTCGGCAATTTAGGACTGAGAGGAGGAGAAATTCCTTCACTCAAAGGGTTGTGAATCTTTGGAATTCTCTACCTCAGAGGGCTCTGGATGCTCAATCATTGAGTATATTCAAGACTGAGGTCGATAAATTTTTGGGAACTAAGGGGATTCAGGGATATGGGGATAGTGCGGGAAGGTGGAGTTGAGGTAAAAGATCAGCCATGATCTTGTTGAATGGCGGAGCAGGCTCAAAGGGCTGAATGGCCTACTCTTGCTCCTATTTCTTATGTTCTTCTGTTCACCTGAGAAGAGAACTTAAAAATTCCAAGTCCTGCTCCTATCACACTATCCTCACAGCACGAGCTATCCATCCCACAGCACCGCAACTTTAAAATTCTCACAATCGCCTTAAAATTCCTCCATGGCCATACGTATCCCTCCCTATATCCATAACCTTCTCCATCCCCTTACTCCCCCAATGAACATCCTCATTTATACTCAAGCCACTCGTACATCTCTTTACCCTATTCATTGGAGACAGGAGCTTCATCTACAACTGTAGCTCAGTTGGCAGCAATCTCGCCTCTGAGTCAGAAGGTTGTGGGTTCAGTGTCCCACTCCAGAGAGTTGTACAGAAAAATCTAGGCTGACACTCCAGTGCAGTCCTGAGGGAGTGCTGCACTGTCAAAAGTGCCATCTTTTGGATGAAAGTTTGCTCTCTCAGGTGGACGTAAAAGATCCCTGGGCACTATGTGCTAACCAATATTTATCCCTCAATCAGCATCACCAAAAACAGATTATCTGGTCATTATCAAACTGCTGTTTATGGGAGTCGTGCAATTTGGCTGCTGCGTTCCCTGCATTACAACAATGACTACACTTCAAAAGTATTTCATTAGCTGTAAAGCACTTTGGGATGTGATGACATTGTGAAAGGTGCTATTTCAATGCAAGTTTTTCATTCTTTTCTTTAGGAGCCAGTTTCTGAAACTCACTCAATGAACATCTCGGCTCACGTCTTTTAACATGCTTTCAGTCAATGCTTCTCAGCACCCTTCTCTTGGTGGTTCTTCCATTTTTCCTCACGTCTCTCTGAACATTTTCCCTATCAAAGACAACGGCCCAGAAATTCGGGTCGGGGGCTTCCCGCGGGTGCAAGCCTCCGACCTGCACTTACCTAGCGCGCCGGCCGTTGAGCTGTGGGCCCGCGTGGAATTCCGATCCTGGGCCTGCTCCAACTGCCGGCGCGCAGTGCTTGCGTATCCCGGGGCGCAGTTAGTTCGATGCATCCCCTGGGATTACGTGGGCCATGGGGAGCCAATCAGAGCAGGGAATGCTTCATTCAGAAGTTTGACAGGAAGTGCTGTCGAACTTATAAATACTATAAGCCCCAAAACATCACTAAATCTTCAAATAATTTTTTTTTTAAATCACATTTTTTAAATAACTATAAATTACATGAAATAGCTATTTTAAACAATAATTTACATTTTTGAAAAAAAAATTATTTTCTAACAGGGCAAAAAATAAACTTACCTTTCTTTAAAGTATTTAAAAATAATAAACCTGTGGAAAATATATTTTAATTTTAATTAATTCACCACTTACCTTGTAAAAAGCAGGCCTTGCGACTGCTTTTTATATGTGTAATACCTGGAGACTTACCTTCCTGGGAAAACCTGCAAAAAAAACGTAAGTTCGATTCGCACGCGCAGCCTCTCTTGCGCACGTGTTCGACCTTACAACCCCTTCTTTCAGGGGAACGGAAGTGCCGGTTTCCCGCGCATGCGCAGTGCATGCAGGAAACCGGCACTTCCATTGGGCCTACGGATGAGTACGCCGTGCGTAATCACCCGTGGAGACCCGAATTTCTGGGCCACTATATGAATACAAATTGCTGTGCTTCAGTGAAAACTTGGTCAGGTGCTAACAGACTGCCTACAAATCCCATCACACACTGCCAAAATAAATGTAATTTCAAAGAACGAGACGTTGCCTGATTGTAGACCCTTCAGCAGAATTAGTTCCCATAATGGGACGTTCCCCGGCTGCTGGACTTTCTTTCATTTTTCTAGACTGGCCACAATTTGTTTTTAACATTTCCTGTTAATATTGGCCCAGAAATTCGGGTCGGGGGCTTCCCGCGGTTCAAGCCCCCAACCTGCACTTACCTACCGCGCCAGCTGTTGAGCTGTGGGCCCGCGTGGAATTCCGATCCTGGGCCTGCTCCAACTGCCGGCGCGCAGTGCTTGCGTATCCCAGGGGCGCAGTTAGTTCGATGCATCCCCTGGGATCACGTGGGCCATGGGGAGCCAATCGGAGCAGGGAATGCTCCATTCATAAATCTGACAGGAAGACCTGTCAAAACTTATAAATACTACGGGCCCCAAAACATCACTAAGTCTTCAAATAATTTTTTTTTTAAATCACATTTTTAAATAAACTATGAATTACATGAAATAACTATTTTAAACAATAATTTAAATTTTTGAAAAAAATAATGTTATTTTCTAACGGGGCTAAAAATAAACTTACCTTGCTTTAAAGTATTTAAAAATAATAAACCTGTGGAAAAAAATGTTTTAATTTTAATTAATTCACCACTTATCTTGTAAAAAGCAGGCCTTACACCTGCTTTTTATATGTGTAACTTCTGGAGACTTACCCTCCCGGGAAAACCTATAAAAAAACGTAAGTTCGATGCGCCCGCGCTGCCTCTCTTGCGCAAGCGTTCGACCTCTGAACCCCTTCTTTCAGGGGAACGGAAGTGCCGGTTTCCCGCGCATGCAGGAAACTGGCACTTCCATTGGGCTTATGGGTGAGTACCCCATGCGTACTCACCTGTGGAGACCCGAAGTTCTTGAACCTCGTGCATCTGTTCTTTTTTGCCCCATCTTGCCTTTGTTCTTGTGGTTTTTCCAATGCTTTACACTTTGTTAGCTATTTCCACATTCTTTCATCTCATCTTTCATTGCTTCACTCAGATGATCTCACACCAGGTTCCTCCTGGCTTTTAAGCAGTTTAAATATCATTCTACCCTTTAACTTCCTATGTGATTGAGGAATACCTTATATGCTTATCTGAAGCCTTCAGCAGTATGCTACTAAATTCATTATTCCATGCTGATTTGCTGCCTCAAGTGGAATTCAAACAAAAAAATTGCTCCATTAGGTCTTTTTTCTTCATTCTTAGGGATTGTAACCAGGAGCAGGGTGTTAATCACGGTGCAAATGGACGTCCACTGTACTTCCTATTCCCCAGTGCATTGCTTCCAATAACACATTCTTTACAATACCCATCTTTAAACTTTAATTGCTCCTTTCACTGTATTCTTTGCAGCATCAACATTAAACGGGATTGAATTCATTGCTTCTGCTGCTTATTTCCACCTGTTTGTTCAATTCATATCCAGTATTTCCCATTGAAAGATGATGGAATTGCTCAGTATCCTTCTCACCTAAACCTTTAAATCTTTACTTTACAGCATCATCAACAATGGCACCGACAACAACCTTGACTTCAACAGCAGGTATCTAATTATCAATATATAAATTGAATCATTTTGTATTGATCCCACAACAAAGTGATGATAAAAGATGAGCAGGAAGTTTCAGTACATGATATTTGGATGTTTCCGTGGAAAATTTGACAATACCATCAGTATTCCCAAGAGTTGTACTACCACGTGGCTTGGGTCTGTGGTGGAACCGTTGGTCAGGATCATGGCTTGCATGTTGTCGTGAAGCAGGCGGAGGATGGTGACAAACTTGAGGGTAGCCGAATTTGAGGAGGACACTCCTTAATCCCCCATGGTTGACAGTGTTAAAGGTCTTTGTGAGGTCAAAGAAGGCCATGTACAATGGTTGGTGCTGTTCCCTGCATTTCTCTTGTAATTGGCGCACTGTGAAGATCATGTCCATAGTGCCCCTTAGCGGGCGGAATCCGCATTGCGAATCTGGGAGGAGCTCTTCAGCCACTGGGAGAAGGCGATTGAGGAGGATTCTTGTGATGACTTTCCCTGTGGCAGACAGCAGGGAAACTCTTCTGTAATTACTGCAAACGGACCTGTCACCTTTCTTGAAGATGGTCACATATACGGCGTCTTTGAGATCCCCTGGCATGCTCTCCTCCTTCCAGATAAGAGAAATGAGTTCATGAATTCGCACCAGTACTGCTTCTCCGCCATGCTTTAGTGCCTCAGCAGGGATTCCATCTGCTCCTGAGGCCTTGTTTTTCTTCAGTTGCTGGATGACCTTTTCAACCTCATGCCGGGCTGGGGTTGTGCTGAGATGGTGGCGGGTAGCATGCTGCGGGATGGAGTTGAGGACACTCGCGTCGAAGACAGAGTCTCGGTTAAGGAGATCTTCGAAGTGCTCCTTCCAGCAGGCACTGACTGCCTCCCTGTCCTTGATGAGTACCTCTCCGTTCTTGGCCCGCAGTGGGGTAGGACCTTGGGTGGTTGGACTGTAGGACGGGGTCAAGCAAGGCTGTATCATCGCACCAACGCTCTTCTCGATCTTCCTTGCAGTAATGCTCCTCTCACCCTCAGCAAGCTCCCCGCTGGAGTGGAGCTAACTTACAGAACAAACGGGAAACTGTTCAACCTCCGTCACCTCCAGTCCAGATCCAAGGTCGTTCCATCCTCTGTCATCGAATTACAGTATGCAGACAATGTTTGCGTCTGCGCTCACTCGGAGGTCGAACTCCAAACCATCGTTAACACCTTCACCGAAGTGTATGAGAGCATGGGCCTTACACTAAACATCCGTAAGACAAAGGTCCTCTACCAACCTGCCCCCGCCACACAGTACTGCCGCCCGATTATCAAAACCCACGACAAGGCCTTGGACAACGTGGACCACTTTCCATACCTCAGGAGCCTACTGTCAACAAGGGCAGACGTCGATGACGAAGTCCAAAACCGCCTTCAGTGTGCCAGTGCAGCCTTTGGTCGCCTGAGGAAGAGAGTGTTTGAAGACCAGGACCTCAAACCCAGCACCAAGCTCATGGTCTACAGAGCAGTAGTGATACCTGCACTCCTGTATGCTTCAGAGACGTGGACCATCTACAGCAGGCACCTCAAAGCACTGGAGAGGTACCACCAATGCTGCCTCCGCAAGATCCTGCAAATCCATTGGTAGGATAGGCGCACCAACGTCAGTGTTCTCGCTCATGCCAACATCACCAGCATCGAAGATTTGACCACGCTCAATCACCGCCAATGGACGGGCCACATCGTCCGCATGCCCGATATGAGACTCCCAAAACAAGCGCTCGACTCGGAGCTCTGACACGGCAAGAGAGCCCCAGGTGGGCAGAGGAAATGCTTCAAGGACACCATCAAAGCCTCCTTGAAAAAGTGCAACATCCCCACCGACACCTGGGAATCCTTGGCCCAAGACCGCACAAAGTGGAGGAGAAGCATTGGGAAGGTGCCGAATACCTCGAGTCTCTTCGCCGGGAGCAATCGGAAGCCAAGTGCAAGGAGCGCACGTCAACCCAAGCACCATGGGATCACGGGAGGGGGAGAAACATGGGATCACGGGAGAGGGAGAAACATGGGATCACGAGAGGGGGAGAAACGGGATCATGGGAGGGGAAGAAACATGGGATCACGGGAGGGGTAGAAACATGTGATCATGGCCGGCAGAAATATCATAACATGGGTTAGCATTTCCGTGCTGGCCGAAGAAGAGCTACCCAGCCTAATCCCACTTTCAAGCTCTTAGTCCGTAACCTTGTAGGTTACGGCACTTCAAATGCATATCCAAGTACTTTTTAAATGTGATGAGGGTTTCTGGCTCTAACACATTGTCAGGCAGTGAATTCCAGATCCTCACCACCCTCTGGATGAATAAAGTTCTCCTCAACTCCCCTCCAATCCTTCTAACAATTACTTTAAATCTATGCCCCCTGGTTATTCACTTCTCCGCTAAGAGATATAGGCCTAGAAATTCGGTGGGCTGCGCCACCAGTTAGCACCCAAAGAGGGCACTTAGTGGCTTTAGCGCCACTGGCCACACCTCCCGCGATATTTAGCGGGGCGCTAATGGCGGCGTTAGCCTGTAGCGCTGCGCCGCCACCGATGATGTAGTCGGTGTGCGCAGCGCCCCGCTCCCGCCCCGATCACCATATTTGGTCGCGCCCGCCTCTTTAACGCCGGTCGCAAATCGCGACCGGTTCACAGGGCCTACCTGTGGCGGTAGTGGCGCAAATTAAGATGGAGGTGCGGGGCGGCCGCTTTTTCGGCGGCCGCCTGCCAGCACCTCCGTCCCCGGCCTCCTAAACCACCCCCCCCCACGGCATTGCCGGCTGTTTCCCGAGAGCCCGGCACGTCTCCTTGGTGCCGGGCTCATTTGCCGGCACTCGCGAGCGGGGCTCGCGCTGTTGCAGGCACCTCCCCCTTAACAGTGGGAGGAAGGCCTGTAGTACCGCAGCGTGCTGTGCCGCAGCGTGTGGCGCTGCGGCACGTTGCGCTGCAATAATCAGTTTCAGCGCCCCAAGCGGGACGCAGGGAGCCTCGAGTAGCGGCCCGCTTCCGTTTGGGGCGCTGAAACTGAATATCGGGATGGCGCTAGTGGCTCCGCGCGCAGCGGTAATTCCGGCGCCCAGGCGAGCTTGGCACCCCAAACGGCGCCCAACTGAATTTCCACTCCATCTAGACCCCTCATAATTTTATACACCTCAATTCCATCTCCCCTCAACCTCATCTGTTCCAAAGAAAACAACCCCAGCCAATCCAATCTTTCCTCATAGCTAAAATTCTCCAGTCCTGGCAACATCCTCGTAAATCTCCTCTGCACCCGCTCTAGTGCAATCACATCTTTCCTGTAATGTGATGACAAGAACTGTATGCAGTACTCTAGCTGTGGCCTAACTAGTGTTTTATACAGTTCAAGCATAACCTCCATGCTCTTATATTCTATACCTCGGTTAATGAAGGAAAGTATCCGGTATGCCTTCTTAACCACCTTATCTACCTGTCCCGCTACTTTCAGAGATCTGTGGACATGCACTCCAACGTCCCTCTATTCTCTACACTTCTCAGTATACTACCATTTATTGCGTATTCCCTTGCCTTGTTAGCCCTCCCCAAATGCCTTACCTCACACTTCTCCATATTGAATTCTATTTGCCACTTTCCTGCCCACCTAACCAGTTCATTGAAAGAAGAAAGACTTGCATTTATATAGCGCCTTTCACGACCACCGGACATCCCAAAGTGCTTTACCTGCAATGAAGTACATTTTTTTTTCATGTAGTCACTGTTGTAATGTTGGAAGTGCGGCAGCCAATTGCCCTCAACAAGCTCCCACAAACAGCAATGTGATAGTGACCAGCTAATCTGTTTTAGTGATGTTCATTGAGGGATAAATATTGGCCAGGACACTTGGGATAACTCCAGTGCGCTTCTTTAATATAGTGCCAGGGGACCTTGTACGTCCACCTGAGAGAGCAGACGGGGTCTCGGTTTAACCAATACTTAGCCCTCTGGAACCCCACTGGTAACAGCCTTCCAGTCACAAATACACCCGTCGACCATTACCCTTTGCTTCCTGCCACTGAGCCAATTTTGGATCCAACTTGCCACTTTCCCTTGGATCCAATGGGCTTTTATTTCTCTGACCAGTCTGCCATGTGAGACCTTGCTAAAATCCATGTAAACTACATAAAACGCGCTAACCTCATCAACCCTGGAACCAGGGAGGCAACATACTATCCTGGAATCACGTCTGTGGCTGCAGAAACGCCTGTCTGTTCCCCTAACTATTGAATCCCTGATCACTGTTGCTTTCCTGGCCTTCCTCCTCCCCCCACCCCCCCTCTGCCGCCCCCCCCTGTACAGCTGAGCCACCCATGGTGCCATGGCCTTGGCTCTGGCTGCACTCCCCAGAGGAAACATCGCCCTCACCAGTATTCAGAAGTGAATACCAGCTAGAGAGCGAGATGCTCTCAGGGGACTCCTGCACTACTTGCCTGGTCCTCCATGTCTGACCTGGAGCTCACCCATTTCCTCTCAGCCTGCAAACTCTTGAGCTATGGGGTGACCACCTCCTGAAATATGCTATCCATGTACCTCTTGTCCTCTCGGATACAATGCAATGTTGTCAGCTGCTCAAGCTCCGAAACCCGGACCTCGAGCTCCTCCAGCTGACGACACTTCCTGCACATGTGGTTGTCCAGGACACGAGAAAGATGCTGGACTTTCCACATGGCACAGGATGTGCAGTCGACGGGACTGAGGTGCCCTGCCATGCCTCGATTTATTAGACTACAAACTAAACTTCTTAGTTTAACCCACTGCCCTAACAGAGAGAAAAAGGACAAAATTATTTAGTCAAGTTTAACAAGAACCACCGAGATGCTAAACCCCTAAATATTAGATATCTAGATACTTAATTTAGAGCCCTCGGGTTCTGTGGTTCCACTCCTCCTTTTGAGTTGGACGTGCGAAACCGCCTTCCTCCTCTCCACCAAATTCCTACTAACACCAAATTCTTCCACTCTGCTTGCGATCCACTCTGATTACGATTCATCCAGCTCTGTATTTGCATTGTCCTCACAACAAATCATTCTATGAAGATTGACAGGAGGTTTTAGCACACGATAATTGGTGTTCTCCATGGAAGGTTCACAGGATCATTTAGTATTCCCGACAATCATACCTTCACCAGGTTAGAAATTAATAATCTAATTACAACAATGTGCGTCAATCGTTGTCTTCACAATTGGAAGTTTCAAATGAAGAATGTTATTGTTCTATCTGTTATTTTAGTACAGTGTATTTTAAAGTAGCAGAGAGTGTTTTCATCATTCATCAGTAATTTCTGGATTTGATTAGTTTGAACTTATAGCTTCAACTCTATCTTTCCCAGTGTCAACAGCCACTCAAACTTCAACAACAGGTATAAAATCCATCACCTAATTCCAATAATTTGTACTCATTTAACAATCACCAAAGCTACTCTATCAATGCATCAAAATCTCTGTATCTTCATGACTGGCATTATCCATTGAAATGGACTCCAATTGGATAGTAATTCTCACTCTTAAACCTTCCAAAACAGAATTCAGATCATCATTGCAACAATACTTTTGATTTAATCTCTGATTTTGTGCTGGATATTTCCCATTGAAAATCACAAAATTATATTAAACAGAAATTAGCAGCACAGGAATCCAGTTGACCCATGGATTCTGTGCTGAAGATGATGGGATGGTTCTGTACACTCCACACTCACACCTTCAATTTCATCCTTTCCAGCATCGACACCGACACCGACTACAACTTCAACAACAGGTATGAAATTAGCTGTGCAGTTGGGGCAATATTTTCAGTAAAAACTACAATCAATGGATGCAACTTGCATGTTTGATGACTTCACAACTGATATTCTGCATTGAAAGATGTTGGGATGATTTTCCATTCTGCATATTCACACCATCAACTGTGTTCTTTCCAGCACCAACATCAACATCAACTTCAACAACAGGTATATAATAAACAACAGACTGTCAGTAAAGATTTCCAATTAACCTCGGAACCACAATTCTCAATATTAATAAGGAGATTCCTCTACTAGCACGGTATCTCTTCTATTCTTTTAAACTGATGTTAAACTTATATTCTCCACAATTACATCATTAACTATTCTCTGTGGTACCAATATCCACGACAATGTCAAAAACGGGGATGAAATTGATCACATCATTGCAACAATTGCCATCTGCGTTATCACTGAGCACAAACTTATAGAAAAGCAGCAGAAAAAGTGTCTTCTGCGGTTTGCAAATTGGCACTGTTGTTCAAAATGATTGAATCACATTAATCCAGCTATTACTAAGGACCATTAAACATTTTGCTCTGTTAAATGAGATAAATATACCTGAAAGAAACTCACAATAATCATTAGTCAGTGTGAATCAGCCCCCAGTAGTTGTCGCTTGGAACGGGAATTCATCTTGGAGACATTAAGGGGTAATTTTCACCTTTACCACTTGGACATTAAACCAGCGGAGATCACCCGCCTGTTATAGAAACAACCCAATGTTCATTTACACACAAGTGGTGAAGGTGAAAATTACCCACTAGATTACAAGTCAGAAGTTATATTGCCAATAGACTGATCAATAGTGAGAACAATTCTGGAGAAACTACTGTAGATTTAGAGCCTCTGGGCTCGATTTTGCTAGGCCCGAGGATTCAGGCTCTCTAGCTGAGAATGGATAGAAACACATCAGACAAGTGACTCAGATGATTCCAGGCTACATATCATGAAGTGGACTGCTCCAAGGAAAGGTTCCAGCAACTAAACATTTTTCACTCCCATATCAAAGAGGGTACCCCAACATCACAGAAATGTTTCACACAATAACAGGTACAGATCAGTCTGAAGTGACCACAGTATTTTACTGAGACACTGAGTATAAAAGCAATGGGCACAAGTCATTTGTCTCGAGCAGTGTTCAGAAAGGGATTAACCTTCTTCCGATAGACACTGTACATATGGAATCCAAATTTAAGAAGAAAATAAATTATTACATCTCTTTTCTGGAGTCCACAAGTGAAGACAACCACAAGTCCCCTAGACAGTGAATGAACTAAATCATCTGGCACTCTCCTGAGCCACTAACAACTGTTTCCCTATTCACAGAACAAAAGCCCCCTGTCCCTGATCACACAAACACTCCATCTAACTGGAATAAAGAGAGAGCCCTCCCTGTAAAGCCAGCACCCTCCTCCTATTCCCACAGCATCATTCTTCATACCAACTCTTGGTTCCCCTGATGACGGACACCATCAGAGTGTGAATTGCAACTCTGGAGAACGGATCTAAAAACTTACCTCTATTCAGCCGAAATGGTCAACTGAAAATCCTGCTCCAATAAGCTGTAAAATTAGCTCTAAAACTGCTATTTTCCACTGAAACACATGGGATGTGAAATTCAGCACCTTAGCGCCAGATGTTAAGGCCTGTTTTGGCAAAAAAATGGTGGCCGCCTCGGTCTCGCCTACTTCCGGAGTGTCCCGCGGCAGCCACCATTTTGGGCAGGTCGGTAGAGCGGCCGTTGCCTGTTTTCAATAGAAAAATGGCAATGAAGTAGTTTGTGGCGTCAGTCGCTGATTTGACGCATGACCTGCGATTTGGATGTTCCTGCTGAAATGTACGACGTCTCCAAAGCACGCACAGCTGAACATGCATTCAGCTGCACGATGGACCCCCCCACCAGCGCTGTTTAAAGGGACATACACAACTCTGAGCTAAGTTTTGCTTGTTGCTTTTGTACTGATTCTTCTACAGTTTATTTTAGTAGTGGCTTGGTGTAAGAGATTTAAAAAGTTGTTAAAGTGTGCAGGGATGCCGCTGGATGTTTGCAAAGCTTTGGCTCTTAAAGGAAGGCCTCTGAGAACAGCACTTGCTCCCAGTCCTGGGGGTCTAGTTGCAGTCACCCATGGGCTGCAGCATGACTTGGAGATGGAGCAGAGGCAGCAAAGGGGACAAGCTGCTCACAGAGGGAGGAGGAGAAGGGAGAGGAAGAAGAGGAGGAAGCAAAAGAGGAGGAAGCAGAAGAGGATGAGGAAGAGGAAGAGGATTATGCAGAAGGGGAGGAGGATGATGCAGGGGGAAGGAGGCAACCCAGGCAGCCCCTTTCTGGCCAGGATATCCGGGATCGAATCATCCAACTGTGGTTCCAGTGAATAAGAACATAATAATATAAGAAATAGGAGCAGGAGTAGGCCATTCGGCCCTTTGAGCCTGCTCCGCCATTCAATGAGATCATGGCTGATCTTCTGCCTCAACTACGTTCACCGGCCCTATCGCCATGTCCCTTGATGCCCTTACTGGTTAGAAATCTAAAAACTTCTGTTTTGAATATACTCAATGACTGAGCCTCCACAGCCCTCTGGGATAGAGAATTCCAAAGATTCACCACCATCTGTGTGAAGACATTTCTTCTCATCTCAGTCCTGAATGGCCTACTCTTTATCCTGAGGCTGTGGCCCCTGGTTCTAGACTCCCCAGCCAAGGGAAACATTCTCCCAACATCCACACTATCAAGCCCTGTAATAATTTTGTATGCTTCAATGAGATCCCCTCTCATTCTTCTGAATTCAAGAGAAAACAGGCCTAGTTTACTCAATCTCTTCTCATACGACAGTCCCGCCATCCCAGGAATCAATCTCGTGAACCTTCATTGTACTCCCTCTATGGCAAGTATATCCTCCCATAGGTAAGGAGACCAAAATTGTACACAGTACTCCAGGTGTGGTCTCACCAAGACCCTATAGAATTGGAGTAAGACTTTTTTACTCCTGTACTCAAATCCTCTTGTAATGAAAGCCAGCATACCATTTGCCTTCCTAATGGCTTGCTGCACCTGCACATTCACTTTCAGTGACTCATGTACAAGGACACCCAGGTCCCTTTGACCATCTGCATTCCCCAATCTTTCACCATTTAGGAAATACTCTGCCTTTCTGTTTTTTCTACCAAAGTGGATAACTTCACATTTATCCACATTATATTCCATCTGCCATGTTCTCGCCCACTCACTGAGCCTGTCGAGATCCCCTTGAAGCCTCTTCACATCCTCTTCACAACTGACACTGCCACCTAGCTTTGTATCATCAGCAAATTTGGAAATGTTACATTTAGTCCCCTCATCCAAATCATTGATATAGATTGTGAATAGCTGGGGCCCAAGCACTGATCCTTGCAGTACCCTACTAGTAATAGCCTGCCATCCTGAAAAAGAACCATTTATCCCTAGTCTTTGTTTTCTGTCTGTTAACCAATTCTCAATTCATGCTAGTATATTACCCCCAATTCCATGTGTCCTAATTTTGTTCACCAACCTCTTGTGTGGGACCTGTTCGAAGGCCTTCTGAAAATCCAAATACTGTACACCAAAATTACCGGTTCCCCTTTGTCTACTCCACTAGTTACATCCTCAAAGAACTCCAATGGGTTAGTTAAACAGGGATTCCCTTTCATAAATCCATGTTGACTCTGCCCAAACTTACTATTAGTTTCTAAGTGCCCAGTTATTGCATCCTTTATAATAGTTTCCAGCATTTTGACAACGTTTTCTCTCTCCCTCCTTTCTTAACTAGCAGGGTTACATTTGCTATCCTCCAATCTGCAGGAACCGTTCCAGACTCTATAGAATTTTGGAAGATGACAACCAAAGCGTCCACTATCCCAATGGGCACCTCTTTCAAAACCCTAGGATGTAGGTCATCCGGTCCTTGGGATTTATCGACTTTTAGTCCCATTAATTTTGCTAGTACTGTATATTTACTCATAATTATTTCTTTAAGTTCCTCATTCTCGCCACACCCTTGGTTTTCTTCTATTTCTGGGAAGTTTTTTGTCTCTTCCTCCGTGAAGACAGAAACAAATTATTTATTTAATTTCTCTGCCATTTCCTCATTCCCCAATATAAATTATCCCATCTCTAACTGTAAAGCATCTACATTTACCTTCACCAATCTTTTCCTTTTCACGTACCTATAGAAGCTTTTACAATCCATTTTAATATTTTTTGCTAGTTTGTGCTTATATTCCATTTTCCCTTTCTTTATCAATTTCTTGGTCCCCCTTTGCTGATTTCTAAAAAGATCCCAATCCTCAGGCTGATCGCTTTTTCTGGCAACTTTATAAGCTTCCTCCTTTGACTTAATACTAGCTTTAATTTCTTTTGTTATCCGTGGTTGGATCACTTTCCTTTTGGGTTTTTATGCCCTACAAGAATATATGTTTGTTGCAAATTATGCATTATTTCCTTGAATGTTAGCCATTGTATGTCCACCTTCATACCTTTTAGTGTAGTCTCCCAATCTACCATAGCCAAGCTGTCCCTCATACCCTTGTAGTTTCCTCTGTTTAGATTGAAGACATTAGTTTCAGATTGGACTACATCACTCTCAAACTTAATGTAAAATTCAATCATATTATGGTCACTTATCCCTAAAGGCCCCTTTACCACAAGATTATTGATTGGCCCTTTCTCATTACACAGTACCAGATCCAGAATAGCCTGTTCCCTGGTTGATTCCTCCACATACTGATCCAGGAAACCATCTCGTATGCATTCCAAGATTTCGTCCTTCACACCATTAGTGGTAATTTGATTTGCCCAATCAATATGTAGATTAAAGTCCCCCATGATTACCATATTGCCCTTGTTACATGTACTTCTATTTTCCTGATTGATACTGTGCCCTGTATTACCACAACTGTTTGTCAGGTAAAGACCTAATTCCCCATTCAACATTAGTCCCACACCTTCCCTTCCCTGTTACTGACCATTACAGCGTCCTCTTGGCCACAATGCTGAAATAAAAGCCACCACAAAGCAATCTTTCCAATCCAACTTTATCCATAGATCCGTCCAATATTACATCAAAACATCAACTAATCACCCTTGTGCATTCCTGTAGTGACTGTCTTGTGTGTGCCTTTGCCTATCCTAGTGCTCCTACGCAGTGCTACCCAAGTGGCTGCAACATGGCTGGTGGAAGGCTGCTGAGTGGGGGAGACCGGAGTTGGCCTTGCAGGACGACCTCAAAGAGCTGGTGATTGGGAGTGTGAAATCGAGCAACAGTGTTTCTTTTCTTCACTCTCCTCTCCCTCTTCTCGTTAACCCACTGGCTGGGCAGGCTGGATTTCTTGGGTGTCTGAAATTAGAAAGATACAATGATAGGGTTGTGGTGAGGGTGTGGAAAGCAAGAGGTGCATGCTTACACCATGTACAGATTGTAAATCAGAATAGATTGTGGGATGAGGGGGAAGTGGGATCTGAGAAGGAGGATAACGCATGAGGATGCCGACATCTTGTATTCGTTAAGCCCCGCCGCTGGCCACAGACTCAGACATGCCCCTGCCAAGAATGACCAGCAGCAGTGCTAAGTGTGTGAGAACGTGGTGAAGCTAGGAATGTGAGGTGTGCCACGTGTTTGGCAGAGATTGTTGGTAGGTGAGTAATCAGGGGGTTATGCATTGAGCAGTGTGTGAGGCTGGTGGTGCTGATGGTAGGAGATGGCTATTGAAGCTGCATTCACTGACATTGACCACTCGTCCGTGGTCATTAAACTTCTTTGGGCACTGGAGCCACATCCTGGAGCCCACACTGCTTCTGTTTCTGGAGGACCTCTTGGTGCCCTGTGGGTAGAAGGCCACCCTTCGATTGTTCACCCCCTTTACAAAGACCTTGAGTTCTGTGCCCGAGACCCTGGGTGCCCTTTCCTTGGCCTGTCGAGCCATTTTGGTTTGAGCTGAAGCAGTTTTGAAAATATTTGATCACCAGAAGGCAGCTCAACTCTAAGAGGTGCAGACTGCCTTTAAGAGGTGCAGACTGCCTTTAGGGATGGGCACTAAATGCAGGCCTAGCCAGCGACACCCAAATCCCATCAATGAATTAAAAAAAATTTTTTTTTAAAAGAGGTGCAGACTACCTTTGAGAGGCACAGGCTAGTTTAAGTAAAGCTAGCCTCACGTGAATATTACAAACTCCGGCCCCTGCTGAGTGCACAGCCTGTCAGCAGCGCATTCAGCACTGGGCTGTGCGCAGCAATCAAAAGTAGCAGGCAGCATGAATTTTACGTGCTGCCTGAACTCCTTTCAACAGGCACGGGCAGATCGATCGTCGTGATCCCCGCCCCCGTTTCCGTGCTAAATCGAACTTCACCCCCATGGAATCAGTTAATATTCTCCACAATCAACAGCAAAATCACACAAAAGGTGTACAAAAAGTAACTCTCAGTTAAAACTATAAACAACATCTTCATACTGAAACCTTCAAATTCTGATTTTCCATCTCATTCAATTCAATTCAATTCAAATCGCTTTATTGGCATGATAAGGTACATCTTATGTTGCCAAAGCATCAAAATACATTCATGGTTGAACACATAAACACAATTCTATTCATACAGTGTATAAACAGGTATATCCCTGAGTGTATAAATATACATTCGCATTATTTATATATACTCTTTTCTTAGTTTACTGGTTGTCCCTCTGTTCATGGCAAGCTGTAACATAGTGTGCTGCCAGTGCTACACAGCTTCTCTCCTCCCCCAGTAGGTATGGGAGTTTTTGGTTGTCATTCAGATTTCTGAATTCAGGGCATTTTTGTGAGAATTTTTGGTAGAAATTCTCCCTGATGCCCTGATATTTTCCACAGGCTGTGAGGAAGTGCATCTCTGTCTCCACTACTCCCTGACTGCAGTGAGAGCATATCCTGTCCTCTCTTGGCAGCCTGGTCTGCCTGTGTCTGCCTTTTTCGATCGCTAGGCTATGTTCGCTAAGTCTGTACCTTGTCAAGGTTTTTCTCAGTTTGTTATCCTTTACCATGGTCAGGTAATCAGCTATGTTGTATTGTCTGTTTAGGGCCAAGTAGCAATTGAGTTTGCTTTGGGTTTTTGTTGTTTCTGCCCAATATGTCAGATATTTTTCCTTTTGCTTAGCGACGATTGTGTTGGGTCGGATTCTTTGTGTTACGCTGTCACTGTCCTGGGGCTGGTTATTGTTAGTATTGTTAATAGTTACTTCACTGAGTCCCAGGACTAGTTGACTGAGGGTATTCTTCTTTATGGTCATCTCTTGGCATTTCAGGGCGGGGTAGTGATAGCATTGGTGGTTGCTCATTTGTAGGTGATTCCAAAATTTGGTGGCTCTTTTTTGGATAGTGATTATTAATGGATATTGGCCTAGTTCCGCCCTGCATGCATTGTTTACTGTTTTCCTTTGAGTCCGGAGGATACTTTTACAGAATTCTGCATGTAGGATCTCAATTGGGTGTTTGTCCCATTTTGCAAATTCTTGTTGTGTTAGCGGTCCCCATACCTCACTGCCATAGAGTGCAATTGGTTCGATTACTGATTTGAAAATTTTTAGCCAAATGCTAATTGGGATTTCTATTTGGATTGATTTTTTAATGGCATAGAAAGCCCTTCTTGCTTTCTTTTCAGTTCATTCACAGCCAGTTTGAAGTTTCCCGTAGAACTGATTTTTAAGCCCAAGTATGTGTAGTTAGTGGTTTGTTCAATTTTGGTTGTTCCTATTGTGAAATTTAATTTGGGTCCCTGAGGTCTGGATCTTTGCTGGAACACAACGACTTTGTTTTTTTTGGGATTTATTGTCAGGGCCCAAGTCTGGCAGTACGACGCTACACAGCCTTATCTTCCATGCACATCCCTAAATACAATGGCCCTGAATTTGCGTTTGGAGGCTTCCGCAGGAAAATGTCTCCGATCCGCAAATAAAATGTCTGCGTACCTGGTGGTCCGGGAGGTACGGAGATTCGCAGTCCTGGGTCTCCCTGGGTACCCGCGGGTAGAGGCCCACATATCTCCGGGGGGGCATGTGGTTCGCAAGCACCACATGGGCCGGCCCAACCAATGAAAGAAGGGGATCCCCATTCATGCTTATGTGTAGTCCATATGTATGGAATCCCCATAAGCATAAATGGGAATACCCCAAAAAATACATCTGCACTTCAAATAAATTTAAAAAATTACATATTTAAAATGAATTAACATGGCATTTAATTAAATACTTAAAACAAAAATTTGACTTTTTGATCAATAAATATACATTTTAACAGGGCTTAAAATAAACGTACCTTATTGCACAGGGCTTTTAATGTATAAATGTTTGGTAACATTTTATTTCTATGTTTTTAAATTCCAATGCTAGTAAAAGCAGGCCAGCCATGAGAATTTCACGGGCATTCGCTGGGCAGAAGTTGGGAAATAGCCCAACTCTTTACCAGCGGAAGCCCTTTTCCCGAGGATGCGGATGATCTGTTCAATTCTTCACAGTTCGTAAGTTCCGGGTTTTCGCGCGTGTGAAAACCCAGAACATGCACGGCACTTACGGGCACGTACACATCTTGTACGCAACCGTAAGGGCCGCAAATTACGGCCTATAATTCCATTCAGTGGTATCACCAGCTTTTTATTTTGCTTGTGTAATAACGCTAATGGGCTGCCTTTTTCATATTAAACAGCATCATAATAGAATCAGTGTGGATCAAATGGACTTCCAATTCCAGTAGCCTTCAACTTGTTGCATTGTTTTACTCCTTGCAATACAGATATTACTCTTTTAATTTCTCCTTATTCTTTCCAAATCTTTTCATTTCCAGCCAGAATAACCGCCCACGGATATTTTCCACTACCATCTTCAACAAAAGGTAAAGTAGACATGGCTTACAATCTCACTCATGTTTGGATTTATATAGCCCCGATTTTAATGGGGGCAAGGAGGTGTTCGTGATAAGGGAAAGGAAAGGGAAGCCTGGGACAAGGTGGTCCCAGGATTCCCTTGTTGGGCCTGGAGAAGCACTCCTGCTCTTCCTAGCCCACAAGGAAGATTAAACAACTGTAAAACCCTTACCTGCCTGTGCATCCTCTGGGCCACGATCCAGCGCCTGGCAGGCATGGCCTGCCCGATAAGTGTCACTTACCCCCGCTCAGGCCTCGGACTAATATTGCAATTGGGATTGATCTGCATATGTAAAGCAGGACCCACTAGTTTCCTGTGGGTGTCCTGCTCACCTGCTCAAAACAGTAGGCTGTTATCGTGGCCTGGCGGGAAGGCAGCAGGAGCACAGGGTAAGTCGCTGCCCTTATTTTAACTGCCTCCCCGCCCAGTTTGCACCATTGGGGCTATAACTTTACTTCATAATGTTACTAGTTTTTCATTCTGCAATGTGATGAGAACCATCTAATATGATTTTCAATCACTGTCACAACATCTCTTCCCAACATCTTCAGCAACAACTGCATTAACTGAAAGTGATGAGGCAGTTTTCTTGAAGAAATATCTAGTGCGTCTATTATAGAGTCTAACACAGTTCAGAGACTATATTATGTAAGACCAAAGATTTTCTTCACTGTGGTTGTTCCTACGGAACCATTGAGAATCTTACATGAAGATCTTTTCCATTGATTTGCAAACAGACATACAGGAAAATATGAACAGTGGGGGATTTCTGACTGTGTACGTAACAACCCATGATTTCATGTATATTCAAATTAAAAGCGGGGTCGGGGGAAATTGAAGACCTGGGAAAAGAGAGGCAGAAAACCCCAGCAATCATGTTTCATTGTTTCATACAACAGCATTGCCAATATATCACTTTTCCTGGTACAATAATAAGTGACTGTGTTCTTTCTATCACACAATAATATAGATTATTGTATTCTATTGAAATGTTTGCCCAACTCTTTATTTGTCAAATCTAATTTCAACTTTTGTTCCCTCCAAATTACCAGCATCAACTCCCACTGGTAAGTTCATTAATGCTTGTTGTGTTTTCAACTCAATCTATCAAGCACTGTGCTGGTTCTTTATAGACTTCTCTATAAGTTAACGATTCAGAATGTGAATCGTTCCCCCATTACATTTAGTTCAAGGTGTCCTTATTAGGTTATCTTATCTCCCGGGTTTCTTAACTTGATTCTGTAGAAAGAATCTCTTCACAAGTATCAAACTGATTCCCTTCCTCACTTTAAAATCAATCATCTCCACATCTAGCTTTCATTTTACTCGCTGCTTTCCCCTTCTCCACGCTTGTTGATTTAACACCCAAGATTTAGTTCTGTGTTGCAATTTTTCATACACGAGGTGACCATGGTGAAGGACACCAGTGTGTTGTGTAAGAGAGAGGTGGTGGAGGGTGGGAGGTAAATCAAGGAGTGGTTGTTAGGTGGCTTGGCTATTAATGGTCTGTAGACTTCAGGAGGAAGGGAATATCCATAGTTTTAGGATCCATGGAAAGAGTGCGCTAGAGAAGAAGGCAGTGCTATCACTCTGAAGTCCAACTGAGTGAGGATGAAGGGAGAAGAAT
The DNA here is from genome assembly GCF_052327205.1 of Somniosus microcephalus. Lineage (NCBI taxonomy): Eukaryota > Metazoa > Chordata > Chondrichthyes > Squaliformes > Somniosidae > Somniosus > Somniosus microcephalus. The sequence continues at coordinate 8,982,407 of NC_141001.1, read as the reverse complement.
GTTGAGTAAATAAAAAATGTAATCTCATCAAAACTTTGTAGATTATCAGTAAAATCTAAGCTGAACTAACTCATGTCATCACATCCCTTATCCAAGTCACCAACCACAGAGATCAATGGATTGCGAGATTTGCTGGAATCTATAGGGTAGATTCTTCTTACAGATGGTTTGGATATGTAAATAGACTCCTCAAATCATAGAAATTAGACCCTAAACAGAGTCCATTCATCCCATCAGTTATGCTGCAGTGCTCACTCTTTGAATGGAGTGATGTACTTTAATCATATTTCCTTAACCATTTCCTACATCCTTTCATGGGCTTCATTTTCAAATACGTATCCAGCTCCCTTTTAAATACGATCCAGTAACTGTCAGCACCCATTTGTGAAAAAGCATGCCATGTTCTAATTACCCTCAATATGAATCTTTCCTCGAACTTCCTGATTGATTCTTCTGGTGGTAATCCTGACTCATGCCTCGAAATTACTGATCTGCCATTCCGTGGAAGCATTCTTTAATGACTAAATCATTCAAAGGATGTCAGCGTCATTGGCAAGGCCAGCATTTATTGCCCATCCCTAATTGCCCTCGAGAAAGTGGTGGTGAGCCTCTTTCTTGAACCGCTGCAGTCCGTGTGGTGAAAGTACTCCCACAGTGCTGTTAGCTCGGGCGTACCAGGTTTTTAACCCAGTGACGATGAAAGAACTGCGATTTATTTCCACGTCAGGATGTTGTGTGACCGGAGAGGATGAGGAATCTGAACACAGCACTGTGGTACAGTGAGCCATTCAAGTGGGGGGAGTAAAAAGAAATGTTGTAGTGATAGGGGACAGGATAGTTAGGGGGATAGATACTGTTCTCTGCAGCCGAGAACGTGAGTCCTGAAATGTGTTGCCTGCCTGGTGCCAGGGTTAAGGACATTTCCTCTGGGCTGAAGAGGAACTTGGAGTGGGAGGGGTTGGATCCAGTTGTCATGGTCCACGCAGGCACCAATGACATAGGTAGGAAAAAGAGGTTCTGCTGAGAGAGTATGAGCAGCTAGGGGCTAAATTAAAAAGTAGAACCACAAAGGTAATAATCTCTGGATTACTACCTGAGCCATGAGCGAATTTGCATAGGGTAAATAAGATCAGAGAAATGAACGAGTGGCTCAAAGACTGGTGTGGGAGAAATGGGTTTGTGGGGCACTGGCACCAGTACTGTTCCTCTTGGACGGGCTTCACTTGAACGAAGCTGGGCTAGAGTCCTGCGAATCGAATAACTAGGGCTGTAGAGAGGGCTTTAAACTAAATAGTGGGTGGGAGGATCCAGGTGAGCGGGAATTTAAAAAGTCAATGAGAAGTGAGAAAACTATAGAGCAGGATAGAGATGGGGGAAATAATAACCAGAGTGTGATAGGAAGGGACAGAATGTTTAAAAATAAGAGTGCAACAGAAAATGGGGCCAAAACAAGGAAAAATGGTAAAAAGACAAAGTTAAAAGCTCTGTATCTGAATGCACGCAGCATTCGTAACAAGATAGATGAGTTGACGGCACAAATAGATACAAATGGGTATGATCTGATCGCCATTACAGAGATGTGGTTGCAAGGTGACCAGGGCTGGGAACTGAATATTCCAGGGTATCTGACAATTCGGAAGGACAGACAGAAAGGAAAGGAAGGTGGGGTGGCTTTGTTGGTAAAGGATGGGATCAATGCAGTGGTGAGAAGTGATATTGGATCAGAAGATCAAGATGTAGAATCAGTTTGGGTGGAGATAAAAAATAATAAAAGGAAAAAGTCTCTGGTGGGCGTAGTCTACAGGCCCCCGAACAGTAGCAATACTGTTGGACAGAGTATAAATCAACAAATAATGGAGGCCAGTAAAAAAGGTACGGTAATAATCATGGGAGGTTTTAATCTCCACATTGATTAGATAAATCAAATTGGCCATGGTAGTCTTGAGGAGGAGTTCATACAGTGCATCTGGGATGGTTTCCTAGAACAGTATGTAATGGAACCAACCAGGGAGCAGGCTATCTTGGATCTGGTACTGTGTAATGAGACAGAATTAATAAATGATCTCATAGTAAAGCATCCTCTAGGAAAGAGTGATCATAGCATGGTTGAATTTCAAATTCAGTTGGAGGGTGAGAAAGTTGTATCTCAAACCAGTGTCCTGATCTTAAACAAAGGTGAGTGTGATATTGTTGCTATCACAGAGACATGGTTGAGGGAGGGGCAGGACTGGCAGCTCAATATTCTGGGGTATAAAATCTTCAGGCGAGACAGTGGGGGGTGTAAAAGAGGAGAGGGTGTCGCAATATTAACCAAGGAGTCAATTACTGCTGTAAGGAGGGATGCTTTCTTAGCAGGCTCCTCTAATGAGGCCATATGGGTAGAACTTAAAAACAAAAAGGGGGCAAGCACTTTGCTGGGAGTGTACTATAGGCCCCCAAACAGTCAGGGGAAAATAGAGGAACAGATATGTAGGCAAACCTCAGAGAAGTGTAGAAATAATAGGGTAATAATAGTAGGGGATTTCAACTTCTGGAGTTTGCACATTCTCCCCGTGTTTGCGTGGGTTTTCTCCGGGTGCTCCGGTTTCCTCCCACAGTCCAAAGATGTGTGAGTTAGGTTGATTGGCTATGATAAATTGACCCTTAGTGTTAGGGGGATTAAATGCGTGGGGTTACGGGGATAGGGTGGGATATGTGTTGGTGTAGGGGTTACGGGGATCGGGTGGGATATGTGTCGGTGCAGGCTCGATGGGCCGAAATGGCCTCTATCTGCACTGTGGGGTTTCTGTGATTCTGTGTGATTAACTGGGATAGTCAAACTGTGAAAGGCTCAGAGGGTGCGGAATTCTTAAAGTGCATCCGGGAGAGCTTTTTGAGCCAGCATGTAGAAAGTCCTACAAGAGAGGGGGTGGTACTGGACCTAATTCTAGGAAATGTAGCTGGGCAAGTGGTAGAAGTGTCAGCAGGAGAGCATTTTGGTGACAGTGATCATAATTCAGTGTGATTTAAGGTAGTCATGGAAAAGGACAAAGATGGACCGGAAATAAAGGTTCTAAATTGGGGGAAGGCCGATTTTAATATGATAAGGCAGGATCTGGCCAAAGTGGATTGGGATCAGCTACTTGTAGGAAAATCCACATCAGAGCAGTGGGAGTCTTTCAGAAAGGAAATAGAGAGAGTACAACACCAACATGTTCCCGTAAAGGTCAAGGGTGTGACCAACAAGCCCAGGGAACACTGGATGTCAAGGGATATACAAGAATGGATTATGAAAAAAGGGAGGCTTTTGGCAGATACAAAGGACTAAAAACAGTGGAAGCCCTAGAGGAGTATAGAAAGTGCAGGGGGGTACTTAAAAAAGAAATTAGGAGAGCGAAGAGGGGGCATGAAAAAACACTGGCGGGCAAAATAAAGGAAAATCCCAAGGTGTTTTATAAGTATATTAAGGGCAAGAGGATAACCAGAGAAAGAGTAGGGCCCATTAGGGACCAAAGTGGCAATCTGTGTGTAGAGCCGGAAAATGTGGGTGAGGTTTTAAATTCATATTTTGCATCTATGTTCACTATGGAGAAGGACAATGTAGGCATAGAAATCAGGCAGGGGGATTGTGATATACTTGAACAAATTAGTATTGAGAGGGAGGAGGTACTAGCGGTTTTAGTGGGCTTAAAAGTGGATAAATCCCCAGGCCCAGACGAGATGTATCCCAGGCTGTTGCGTGAGGCAAGGGAGGAGATTGCAGGGGCTCTGACACAAATTTTCAAAACCTCTCTGGCCACAGGGGAGATGCCAGAGGACTGGAGGACAGCTAATGTAGTACCATTATTCAAGAGAGGTAGTAGGGATAAACCAGGGAATTACAGGCCAGTGAGCCTAACATTAGTGGTAGGGAAATTATTGGAAAAAATTCTAAGGGACAGAATTAGTCTCCACTTGGAGAGGCAAGGATTAATCAAGGATAGTCAGCATGGCTTTGTCAGGGGGAGATCATGTCTAACCAATTTGATTGAATTTTTCGAGGGGGTGACTAGGTGTGTGGATGAGGGTAGCGCAGTTGATGTAGTCTACATGGACTACAGTAAGGCTTTTGACAAAGTCCCGCATGGGAGACTGGTCAAGAAGGTAAGAGCCCATGGGATCCAGGGCAATTTGGCACATTGGATCCAAAATTGGCTTAGTGGCAGGAGGCAGAGTGTGATGGTCAAAGGTTGTTTTTGTGAGTGGAAGCCTGTATCCAGTGGTGTACCGCAGGGATTGGTGCTGGGTGCCTTGCTGTTTGTAGTGTACATTAATGATTTAGATATGAATGTTGAAGGTATGATCAGTAAGTTCACAGATGACACAAAATTTGGTGGAGTGGTAAACAGCGAGCAGGGAAGCCTCAGGCTACAGGACAATATAGACGGGTTGGTCAGATGGGCAGAATAGTGGAAAATGGAATTTAACCCTGAAAAGTGTGAGGTGATGCATTTTGGGTGGACTAACAAGGCAAGGGAGTACACAATGAATGGTAGGACCCTAGGAAGGACAGAGGATCAGAGGGACCTTGGTGCGCATGTACATAGATCCCTCAAGGCAGCAGGACAGGTAGATAAGGTGGTTAAAAAGGCATATGGGATACTTGCCTTCATTAGCCGAGGCATAGAATATAAGAGCACGGAGGTTATGATGGAGCTGTACAAAACGCTGGTGAGGCCACAGCTGGAATACTATGTGCAGTTCTGAGGCTCCTCTTCACCAAGGAGGTGATTACAGAACTCTACCACCTCCTGGAATTAGACCTGCAGCCTCAGAGGAGGGCAGTGATGGCACTGCCAGTGTCCCTCAAGATGATCGTGGCACTGAATTTTATCGCCAGCGGATCCTTCCAAGCTGGAGCAGGTGACATTGCAAACATCTCCCAGTTCGCCATTCAGAGGTCCGAGGCTGTGTACCCCAGAAGGGACTTCATTGTCTTCTCCCTAAACAGAGAGAAGCAGGAGGAGCACGCACGTGGCTTTGCCAGGATATCAGGCTTCCCCATAGTACAGGCTACCATCAACTGCACAGACATGGAATTGCAGGCACCACATTTCAATCCCGATATTTACCGCAATCGCAAAGGCTACCACTCTCAATGTGCAGTTGGTGTCGACCACACCCAGCTCATCATGATGGTGAAGGCCCAGTATCCTGGCAGCAGTCATGATGCCTTCACCCCGCTCTAGTCCGGTGTGCCAGCCATCTTCCAGCCACCACATCGAACCAGAGGATGGCTGTTTGCTCTATACCTGGCTGATGACTCCCCTCCGCAACCCCACCACTCATGGCCAGCAGTCGTATAATGACAACCATGCTGCCATGAGGAATGTGATCGAGCAGACCAGCGGGGTGTTCAGGCAATGGTTCACTGCCTTGTCCGCACGGGAGGAGCCCTCCAGTACACACCGGAATGGCTGTCCCATTTTGTGGTAGTTGGATGCATCCTCCACAACTTGGCCATCACGAGCACGCAGCTCTTGCCACTTCGGGTTCCGCGACCACCTCAAGAGGAGGAGGAAGGCAGCAAATCCCCGTTCTGGACGGACTGTTGGTGAGCGCATCAACATCCATTAAAAATTAAAATAATCGTTTCAATAAAAATTATAACTAATTATATAAATAAAATAAGGTTAGATAGAGATGGCAGTGCAGGTGGTGTGTCATAACTGCAGCATGTGGGAGTTGGTGGAGACCAACGAGATCCCAAGCAACCACATCTGCGGTAATTGTCTGCATCTCAAGGAACTTCGGCTCAGAGTTGTTGAGCTGGAGTTCGAGCTGCAGGCATTGCGATGACTCAGGGAAGGGGAGAGTTACCTGGACATTTTGTTCCAGGAGGCAGTCTCACCCCTTAGGTGAAGTAGTACTTTAGAGTTAGTCAATGGTCAGGGACAGGAGGGTGTGACTGTGAGTCAGGAAGGTATGGGGACCCAGGATATAGTGATGGAGGAGCCCCAGCCCTTGACCCTGTGCAACAGGTATGAGGTACTTGCTACCTGTATGGATGAGAACAAGGACTGCAGGGAGGATGGGCAAACTGACCACGGAACCGTGGTACAGGAGGCCATTAAATTGGGGGGAGTAAAAAGGAATACGATAGTGGTAGCCGACAGTATAGTCAGGAGGATAGATACTGTTCTCTGCAGCTGCGACAGGGAGTACCGAAGGCTGTGTTGCCTGCCCGGTGTCAGGGTTAAAGATAACTCCTTGCGGCTGGGGAAGAACTTGGAGTGGTAAGGGGAGGATTCAGTTGTCATGGTCCACGTAAGTACCAACGATATTGGTAGAACTAGGAATGAGGTTCTGCTGAGAGAGTTTGAGGAGTTGGGGTCCAAATTAAAAAGCAAAAATTCAAATGTAATAATCTCTGGATTGTTACCTGAGCCACGTGCCAATTGGCGTAAGGATAAGCAGATTAGAAGGTTAAATGCGTGGCTGAAAGAATGGTGTGGATGGCAGGGGTTTTGCTTCATGGGCTATTGTCACCGGTACTGGTGAAAGAGGGAGCTGTTCCATTGAGATGGGCGCCAATTAAACCGGGCTGGAACCAGTGTCCTGGTGAATTGAATAACTAGGGCAGTAGACAGGGCTTTAAACTAATGAAGGTGGGGGTGGGAGGATTCAGGAAAGAGTAAATTTAAAAGCAGCAAGGGAAATATCAAGGCTCTAGAGCAGAGCAGAGTTTTGGGTAAAAATAAACAGAGTGGGGCAGGAAGGGACAGAGAGAGAAACAAAGGTAATAGGGCATCAGTGACTGAGGTGACATCAGGGAAAAATAGCAAAAAGTCAAAGCTAAAGGCACTATATCTGAATGCGCAAAGTATTCACAACAAAATAGATGAATTAATAGCGCTGATAGAAATGAACAGGTTTGATCTAATAGCCATTATGGAGACGTGGTTGCAAAGTGACCAAGGTTGGGAACTAAATATTCCAGGATACCTAACCTTTAGAAGAGATAGGAAAATGGGAAAGGTGGAAGGGTAGCCCTGATAATCAAGGATGGGATAAAGACAGTAGAGAGAAAGGATCTTCGCTCGGAAAATTAAGAAGTAGAATCAGTTTGGGTGGAGCTAAGAAAGAGCAAGGGGCAGAAAACTTTGGTGGGATTTGTCTATAGGCCCCAAACAGTAGTTGTAATGTAGGGCAGAGATAAATCAAGAAATTAGAGGAGCATGTATCAAGGGTAATACAGTAATCATGGGGGACTTCAATATTCATATAGACTGGGCAACCCAAATTTGCAGTAATATCATGGAAGACGAGTTCATGGAATGTATACAAGATAGTTTTCTAGATCAGTATTTTGAGGAACCAACTAGGGATCAGGCAATTTTAGATCTAGTAATGTGCAATGAGAAAGGGTTAATTAATAACCTTGTCATAAAGGGGCCTTTAGGGAAGAGTGACCATAATATGATAGAATTTTATATTGAGTTTGAAAGTGATATAATTACGTTCAAAACTAGGGTCTTAAATCTAAACAAGGCAAACTACATAGGTATGAGGGGCGAGTTGGCTAAGGTAGATTGGGAAACTACATTAAAAGGTATGATGATAGACAAGCAATGGCTTATTTAAAGAATTAATACATAATTTACAACAAATATACATTCCTTTAAGGCACAAAAATGTCACAGGAAAAGTGGCCCAACCATGGCTAACAAGAGAAGTTAAAGACAGTATTAGATCAAAGGAAGAGGCTTATAATGTTGCCAAAAAAGTAGTAAGCCTGAGGATTGGGAGGATTTTAGAATTCAGCAAAGGAGGACCAAGAACTTGATAAGGAAAGAGAAAAATGAACACGAAAGTAAATTAGCAAGAGACGTAAAAACAGATTGTAAACTAGGTATGTTAATAGGAAGAGATTAGTGAAAGTAAACGTGGGCCCATTAGAGGCAGAGACAGGAGAAATTATAATTGGCAACAAGGAAATGGCAGAGACATTAAACACATACTTTGTATCTCTCTTCACGGTAGAAGACACAAAAAGCATTCCGGAAATAATGGGGAACCAAGGGTCTAGAGAGAATGAGGAACTTAACGAAATCAGTATAAGTAAAGACATAGTGATGGAGAAATGAATGAGAATAAGTGGCAACAAATCCCCTGGACTTGACGACCTGCATCCTAGGGCTTTAAACGAGGTAGATGCAGAGATAGTGGATGCACTGGTATTAATCTTCCAGAATTCCCTAGATTCTAGATCAGTCCCCAAGGATTGGAAGGTAGCAAACATAACCCCGCTATTTAAGAAAGGAGGGAGAGAAAGAAGAGGTAACTATAGGCCAGGTAGCCTCACATCAGTCGTACACAAAATGCTAGAATCTATTACTAGGGATGTGCTAATAGGGCACTTAGAATATCGCAATATGATTCGACAGAGTCAACATGGTTTTATAAAAGGGAAATCGTGTTTGACAAATCTGTTGGAGTTTTTTGAAGATGTAACTAGTAGGGTAGATAAGGGGGAACCAGTGGATGTAGCATATTTGGATTTTCAAAAAGCATTCGATAAGGTGCCACACAAGAGGTTATTACACAAAATTAGGACTCATGGGATTGGAGGTAATATATTAGCATGGATTGAGGATGGGTTAACGGACAGAGAACAGAGAGTGGGAATAAACGGGACTTTTTCGGGTTGGCAGGCTGTAATCAGCGGGGTACCACAAGGATCAGTGCTTGGGCCTCAGCTATTTACAATCTATATTAACGACTTAGATGAAAGGACTGAGTGTAATGTAGCCAAGTTTGCTGATGATACAAAGTTAGGTGGGAAAGTAAGCTGTGAGGAGGACGCAAAGAGGCTGCAGAGAGATATAGACAGGTTGACCGAAGGGGCAAGAACAAGGCAAGTGGAATACAATGTGGGGAAGTGTGAAGCTATCCACTTTGGTAGGAAAAACAAAAAAGCAGACTAGTTTTTTGAAAGGTGAGACATCAATATTTGTCCCTCGATCAGCATTACTAAAAACAGATTATCTGGTCATTATGAAACAGCTGTTTGTGGGAGTTGTGCAATTTGATTGCTGCGTTCCCTACATTACAACAGTGACCAAACTTCAACAGTATTTTGTTGTCTGTGATGCACTTTGGAATGTAATTTCATTGTGAAAGATGCTATTTCAATGCAAGTTTATCATTCTTTTCTTTAGGAGCCACTCTCTGGAACTCACTCAATGAACATCTCGGCTCACGTCTTTCAACAAACTTTCAGTCAATGCTCCTCAGCTCCCTTCTCTTGGTTCTTCATCCATTTTTCCTCACGTCTGTGAAATGACTTTGGACATTCTCCCTATCAAAGGCACTATATGATACAAATTTCTGTGCTTCAGTGAAAACATGGTCAGGTGCTAACAGACTGCCCCAAATCCCATCACACACTGCTCAAATAAAGGCTTTTCAGAGAACGAGACGTTGCCTGATTTGTAGACCGTTTAGAAGAATTAGTTCCCATAATGGGTCGTACCCCGGCTGCTGGACTTTCATTTTTCTGGACTGGCCACAATTTGTTTTGAACATTTCCTGTTCTTATTTCGAACCTCGTGCATCTGTTCTCCTTTTTTGCCCCATCTTGCCTTTTTTCTTGTTGTTTTTCCAATGCTTTACACTTTGTTAGCTATTTCCACATTCTTTCATCTCATCTCCTTTCATTGCTTCACTCAGATGATCTCACACCAGGTTCCTCCTGTCTTTTAAGCAGTTTATATATTATTCAAAATAACAACAGAAAATGCTGGAAAAACTCAGCAGGTCAGGCAACATCCGTGGAGAGAAATTTGAGTTGACGTTTCGGGTTTGACCCTTCTTCAAAACTGGAGAGAAAAGGAACTAGATCGAAGGCAGGGCTGCGATCGGACAAAAGAATAAAAGAACCAAAAGAAGTAAAAGAGATTAGAAGCTAGACGAGATGGTAATAGGCTGGGATTAGGTGTAAAGTGTACTGGCAGGGCAAAAGATAGCTGCCAGGTGTGAGAGAGAAACAAAAGGAAAGGGGGGGGGGAGGAAAGGAGTGGAAAAATATAAGTAAAAATGAAATAGGGGCCGAGGTTATGATCTGAAATTGTTGAACTCGATATTGAGACCGGAAGGCTGCAGAGTGCCTAATCGGAAGATGAGGTGCTGTTCCTCGAGTTTACGTTGAGCTTCCGTGGAACAGTACAAGAGGCCAAGGACGGTGAGGTCCGAGTGGGAATGGAGCGGTGAATTGAAATGACAGGCGACCGGAAGCTCGGGGTCACCCTTACGGACTGAACGGAGGTGTTCCGCGAAGCGGTCACCCAATCTGCGTTTGGTCTCCCCAATGTAGAGGAGACCGCATCGTGAGCAGCGAATACAGTATACTAGATTGTGAGAAGTACAAGTAAATCGCTGTTTCACCTGGAAGGGGTGTTTGGGGCCCTGGACAGTGGGGAGGGGGGAGGTATAGGGGCAGGTGTTACACCTCCTCCGCTTGCACGGGAAGGTGCCAGGCGAAGGGGAAGGGCTGTTTGGGGTGATAGAGGAGTGGACTAGGGTGTCTCGGAGAGAGCGGTCCCTGCGGAATGCTGAAAGGGGAGGGGAGGGGAAGATACGTTTGGTGGTGGGATCACTTTGGAGGTAGCGGAAATGCCGGAGGATGATCCGTTGAATGTGGAGGCTGGTGGGGTGAAAGGTGAGGACAAGGGGAACCCTATCGTGGTTCCGGGAGGGAGGGGCAGGGGTGAGGGCAGAGGTGCGGGAGATAGAACTGACACGGTCGAGGGCAGTGTCCACCACGGTAGAGGGGAATCCTCGGTTGCGGAAAAAGGAAGACATGTCTGAAGCACTGGTGTGGAAGGTGGCATCGTCGGAGCAGATACGGCGGAGGCAGAGAAACTGGGAGAATGGAATAGAGTCCTTACAGGAAGCGGGGTGGGAGGAAGTGTAGTCCAGGTAGCTGTGGGAGTCAGTGGGCTTGTAGTAAATATTGGTCGATAACCTATCCCCAGAGATGGAGATGGAGAAGTCGAGGAAGGGAAGGGAAGAGTCAGAGATGGACCATGTGAAGGTGAGGGAAGGGTGGAAATTGGAGGCAAAGTGAATGAAATTGTCAAGTTCGGGGCGAGAGCAGGAAACGGCACCGATACAGTCATCAATGTATCGGAAAAAGAGGTGAGGGAGGGGACCCGAGTAGGACTGGAACAAAGATTGTTCCACATAGCCCACGAAAAGGCAGGCATAGCTAGGACCCATGCGGGTACCCATGGCAACGCCTTTGATTTGGAGGAAATGAGTGGAGTTAAAGGAGAAGTTGTTCAATGTGAGAACAAGTTCAGCCAGGCGGAGGAGGGTCGTGGTGGATGGGGACTGGTCGGGCCTCTGTTCAAGGAATATATTATTCAACCCTTTAACTTCCTATGTGATTGAGGAATACCTTATGTGCTTATCTGAAGCCTTCAGCAGTATGCTACTAAATACATTATTCCATGCTGACTTGCTGCCTCAAGTGGAATTCAAACAAAAAAATTGCTCCATTCGGTCTGTTTTCCTTATTCTTAGGGATTGTAACCAGGAGCAGGGTGTTAATCACGGTGCAAATGGACGTCCACTGTACTTCCTATTCCCCAGTGCATTGCTTCCAATAACACATTCTTTACAATACCCGTTTTAAACTTTAATTGCTCCTCTCACTGTATCCTTTGCAGCATCAACATTAAACGGGATTGAATTCATTGCTTCTGCTGCTTATTTCCACCTGTTTGTTCAATTCATATCCAGTATTTCCCATTGAAAGATGGTGGAATTGCTCAGTATCCTCCTCACCTAAACCTTCAAATCTTTACTTTACAGCATCATCAACAATGGCACCGACAACAACCTTGACTTCTACAGCAGGTATCTAATTACCAATATAAATTGAATCATTTTGTATTGATCTCACAACAAAGTGATGATAAAAGATGCACAGGAACTTTTAGTACATGATATTTGGATGTTTCCGTGGGAAATTTGACAATACCATCAGTATTCCCAAGAGTTATACTAGCACGTGGCAGGAAATGAACCATTTAATTCCAACAAAATGTGTCAATCACTGGCTTGAAGATTGGTATTTTGAAATGAAAGATGTCACGATTTAAGTCTGGAAGTTACTAAATTGGCACAAGATTTTATAATAATTCAGATAACATTCTTCCATGTGTTATTTTAGTACAGTGCATATTAATTAGCTGACAGAGGAATGTCATACATGTATTAATCATTGATCCAAGAATAATGACAAAATTGTTCTTAGACTTTAAAACTCATCCCATTGGGCCACTGTCTCCACATCCCTGTATTTTCCTCTATTCACATGTCTATTAACATTTCTGCTAAATGATGCAATGGTCCCCTCCTCAATCATTCCCTGTGATGAAGTATTGTATGTTCTGAAAACGTACCAAGAAAATGTTTACAAACCTCCTGCTCACTCTCCTCGTACCGCCCTGTTCCACTCCAGCTGTGGTGTTTCCACATCCTGCAAAATGGAGTCCACGAGCGTTTTTTCCAATATAGGTGATGTGCCTGTGGTGGGGAGTCTGGGGGGAGGGGGGGAGAAACATTGGATCAAGGGCGGGGAGAGAAACATCAGATTACGGTGGGAGGAACATGGGATCACGGGCGGGGAGAAACATCGGATCACGGGAGGGGGAGAAACATCGGATCACGGGAGGGGGAGAAACATGGGATCACGGGAGGGGAGAAACATGGGATCACAGCCGGGAGAATGATCATATCATGGGTGGGGAGAAACACCATATCATGGGTGGGGAGAAACCAGGGATCACAGGGGTGTGGGCAACATAGGTTCGCAGTGTGAGAAATATCAGCTCGCGGGGAGAGGGTCTGGAGATCGCGGCGAGGGTGGCTGAATGCAGGTTAGCTTGTGAGGCCGAGGGAAGCACCCCTGCTCCTCCTGGCCAACAAGCAGTGCTGGAAAAGCTCTCTCTGGAAGTCACTCTCTGGACATCTCTGTCTCTCCACACGCTCAGCTCCTTTAAGGTTTTCTTTAAAACCCACCTCGTGCTCTGAGCTTGCAGTCGCTCCTCCTCAGTTCTCTTCTCTTGGCTCTGCATCATTTTTCCTCACGTCTATCTGTGTCGTGACTTCGGACATTTTCAAGATTAAAGACACAATATAAAAGGAAGTTGCTTTTGTTTGACGGAAAGAAATAGTCCGATTCCAACAATTCCACCCCAGATCGCACCAATCCCTGCTCAAACAGAAATGGGCAATATCACGATGCTCTGAAGTTGCTGGAGTCAATGTTCAGAACACAGGGCTGCAAAGAGTCTCTTGGTATCCAAAGACGTAGACAACGGTTGATGATTGGGAAGCAGACCCTTGAGCAGAATTAGTTCCCATACGGGTTTGTACCCAGGCTACCCAGTCCCACCATCTTTTCATCTCATGTCTTTTGATTGTTTCGCTCCTCTTTTCTATTAAGCAGTTTGTTTGTCATTCAACTCATTAACTTCCTATCTCTGACTGCAGGATCTCCTATCCCTTAACCTTTTTCTTCCACTCTGCAAAGGATCTCAATTCTGTTTCAGTTTTCAGCTCTGGCTAATGGCCTTGCACTAACAACCTGTCTTGTGTTGACTGTCCTGCTGTGGATTTTCATCCTTTTTAACTTTTATTTGAAATTGCCAGGAGCAGGATGTTTGTCACGATGCGAGTACACATCCACTGTAATTGCCATTCCCCAGTCCCCAGTGCAGTACTTGTATTGGCATTTTCTTTACAATACCCGTTTTCAAACTTTAATTGCTCCTTTCACTGTTATCCTTTGCAGCATCAACATTAAACAGGATTGAATTCATTGCTTCTGCTGCTCATTTCCACCTGTTTGTTCACATCATATCCAGTATTTCCCACTGAAAGATGATGGAATTTCACCATATCCTCCTCACCTAAACCTTCAAATCTTTACTTTGCAGCATTATCAACAATGACACCGACAACCACCGTGACTTCAACAACAGGTATCAAGTTACCAATATAAATGGAATTGTTTTCACAGAATCAATGAAATTTACAGCACAGGAGGCCATTCGGCACATCGTTTCCGTGCTGGCCGAAGAAGAGCTATCCAGCCTAATCCCACTTTCAAGCCTTTGGTCCGTAGCCTTGTAGGTTACGGCACTTCAAATGCATATACAAGTACTTTTTAAATGTGATGAGCGTTTCTGGCTCTACCACATTGTCAGGCAGTGAATTCCAGATCCTCGCCACCCTCTGGGTGAATAAAGTTCTCCTCAACTCCCCTCCAATCCTTCTAACAATTACTTTAAATCTATGCCCCCTGGTTATTCGCTTCTCCACTAAGAGATATAGGGGGAGAAATTCGGTATCGCCCATTTTGAGGCGCGAATATCGGCCGGGCGCAAAGTTTAGCGCCCGGCGCAAATTATCGCCGCCAGCTGCAAAGTTTGCCTCTCTCGCCCCTGGAGGTGATTGGAGCGCTAAATCAGGTGCTACACAACTCTCTTAAGGCGCTAAGCCCAAGAAGCGAGGCGCTACCTCAGAGGGCGGGCGCAGCGCAGGTGCTGTCAGTTAGCGATTGAACACAGACACACTGGCGCCGGTCAGTTCTTAAAGGGGAGGGTCGATCTTGCTCTGCAGCCACACCCTGCTCACTGGAGCCTTGAATCTCAGCCTGGACAGACCTGTGGCGAAATCTTCCAGCCAGGGACTATGGAGAGGGCCAGGGAACGAGCACAGCGCTTCAGCGAGCGTGCCTTGGAGGCTCTGGTTGGCGCGGTGGAGCGCAGAAGATCTCTACTGTACCCAGAGAGTGGCAGGAGGCCTCTGCCAAGCGAATACAGAAAAGCGTGGAGGGAGGTGGCTCACAGAGTGACCTCAAGCAGCATGGTGCCTAGGACCCCTGTGCAATGCAGGAAAAAGTTCAACGACCTCACTCGGATCGTCAGGGTGAGTGCCTTTTTTCAAAACCTCCTTATCCCTCCATCTCCACCTCACTTTATGGCCAGAGGGTCTTGAAAGCCCCAATGCCCAAAACTCATCCAGCACCTATGGCCCTTTCATGAAACACACACGCACATTCCACACTTTGCATACAGTAAGGGCTATTCAACCATGGGAGGCATTTCAGGCAAGATCATGGCTGCATACAGTAAGGGCTATTCAACCATGGGAGGCATTTCAGGCAAGATCATGGCTGCGTACTGTAAGGGCTATTCAACCATGGGAGGCATTTCAGGCAAGATCATGGCTGCATATTTGCTCAGACACCGTCCTTTTTCTTGCAGGCCAAGCTGGCTCATAATAGGAGACAGCAGCAATGGACCGGTGGAGGGCGGCCTCACCTTCAACCCCTCAGCGATCTTGAGCAGCGCGTCCACAGGATTGTGGCAAGCCAGATGCTTGGTCCCGTCGCCACTGGAGACGCCAACCCCGTTCTGGCCAGCAATGGTACGGTCATCACCTTTTTGTCCTCTCTCCTTCCACTTGTTCCTCACAACAGCAGCCTTTGACACTTTCAATCCAAATCAATACATCGCTGCACTCATGTCTCCCTTGCTGCCACCCTGTCCTCACGCTAAAGCCACTCTTGTACCTCCCTGCTTTCAGATGGTGATTCACCAGGTGAGGAGGCGGGCCCTCAAGCTGCCATTGGGAGTGAAGCTGAAGGCGAGGAGGAAGAGGAAGCCGGACCATCAGAGTAACCCTCTGCCGAGGCAGCCCATGCCCAAACTGGGGACACGCCTTCCCTGGAGGGGAGCGGGGGGGAATGGTCTGATGAGGGTGAAGCTCCAGGACCCAGCGGGCTGCAGCAACGCGAGGGGGTTAGGGAAGCTCGGGGGCCTTCTCCCCGGACGGAGAGTGTGGCCTTGAGTCCTGCTGCACTGAACGCAGACGAGGAGCGGGTCCTCGCCGAAATGAGCGCCAAGGCGGAGCAAAGGCACACTGAGCTCATGGCTGCAGTGGCAAGGATGCCCGAATCCACTGAATCACTGGCAAGGAGTGTGGAGCACTTCGCTGTAGCACAGGCGGCTGCCACGCAAATGCTAAGTGCTGCAATGCAGTCAGTGGCTGGTCTCATGCAGACGCAGATTGAGGCCACGTGAGCACTGACTACTGCCACCCTCGCTGGATCAGGCAGATTTCCCCGGGGCTCTCACAGCGCCGCAGCAGGCCAGCAATCTGTGCTCCAGCAGATTGCTCCGCATGCTGAGGTGCTGCCCCGTGGGAGTGCCAGTGTGTCCTCGCTCAAGATGACAGCATTCCTGCTGCCAACACTGTCACTTCTCCACTGCAGCTGCCACCACCTGTAGGACAGACTGGTGCCGCCCATGCAGAGTTGGAGCAGTCAGCAGCTGGGCCATCCAGGCCCAGAGCTGGTCCAGGCCGTCCCTCAAGGGTATCTGCAGTCTCAGTTTCTGACACTCAGCAGCCTTCCCCCAGCCTTGCTGCAGCCACTGGGGTCCCATTAAGGAGGAGCTGCAGGGTGGGAAGGGGGCAATTTCGCAAGGGAGGCAGATCACCCTCGAAGGGCAAAAAGTAGGAGGTGTCGCAAAATGTATTTCATTGTTTTATTGAAGGCTGAGGGTCGTGGTCAAATTTTTGTTACTGTTTTAGACATTGTCTCCAGGTTGTGAGAGCCAGTTATGTGAATGACTGTTTTTTTTGGTGTTTCTTTCTATTATTTTGTCATGCGGAAATTAGACACAGTTTGGGAAATAATGAAGTGTCTGTATTCAAAATGTGCATGTTTGGTCTTTGCACTCATTGTTGCCTTGGCTGGCTTAGGGGTTGCGGGATGGTTTCATTCAGGTTGTTTGAATGGCAGAAGCCATTCCCTCAGAGGGGGCCTAGAAGCAACTTGCTATGAGCATTTGACGGATGGCCCTTCCACTTTGTGCCTCCCTCCCGCCTTGGTGCTGCTGATGATCATCCTCCTCCTCCTCGTCTGCTGGTGCTCCAAGGCCTGGTGGCATTGGCTGGGTCCTGAGGATTGCCAGGTTATGCAGCATGCAGCACACAACAAAGAAGTGGGAGACTCGCTCAGGCGAGTACTGCAGGGCTCCTCCAGAATGGTCCAGACAGTGGAACCGTTGCTTGAGCACGCCAATTGTAGTGTCCGTGTGTAGATAAAGACACTGAAGACAGGAGTTGGTTCATAGGTATTTACTAAGCAAGTCTGGGGGGGGGGGGTTTCTAAAGGATATACACAATACACAGGCTTATATAGCCCAAGTGGCAATTACCGGCATTACGCACACCTGGGGCTCTTAAAGGCACATACACCACAATTCCTCCCCTTCTAGCTAACTAGTACATCATATTTTAAGTAATTATTAATTACATGTTATATGCAAAATAATATACATTGCTGTATTAATTAATTATAAGTTAGTCTCTCAGGAGGCTTCCTGACTCGGTCCGGATAACGCCTCGGGGGTGTAGTAGTTTCTGGTGGTGTAGTAGGTTCTTCTGGCAAGGCTGATTCGGCTTGAAGGCCAGTGTCGGGTTCATTGGGCTCCAGTATCACCGGATCGGAGGTAGATATGGGTATCTCTACTTCATCGTTAGATGTATAGAGTGGTGGTGTAGGTTGTCCCTTTTCGGATGACTTGATGATTTGGTCAGCATGGCGCCTTATTATGCTGTCTCCGATGTCCACGGTATACATCAGTGGTCCTAATCGTGTGCAGATAGTTCCAGGCTGCCATTTCTCGGTACGGTAGTCCCGGGCCAAAACCGGTTGGCCTATCTGGAAGGCCCTAGTTGGCCTTTCATTCATGCCCTGAAACTGCCGGTTCTCCACGTCCCTTCGGATGTTGGGCTTGACCAAATCCAGCCGGCATCTTAGGTTTCTATTGTAGAACATCATGGCGGGAGTTTGGTTAGTAACCATATGCGTTGCATTCCTATATGCAAATAAGAAGTTATCCACCTTGTGCTGAAGTTTTATGTCTTCATTACCCATGGCCTTGATGGCCTTCTTGAAGGTCTGGACAAACCTTTCAGCCAATCCATTGGTGGCGGGATGGTATGGGGCGGACGTGTAGTGCTTTACCCCATTGTTCTTTAAGAACTTTCTGAATTCTTCGGACACAAATTGCGGTCCATTATCAGAACATATCTGCTCCGGCAGCCCATTCCTGGCAAATATGGTCCTTAATACTGTGATGGTTTTTTCCGTGGTGGTGGAGGACATCTTGATTACCTCCGGCCACTTGGAGTGTGCATCAACTGCGATTAAGAACATTGAGTCCATAAATGGACCAGCAAAGTCGATGTGCACCCTTTGCCAGGGAGATGAGGGCCACTCCCATGGATGTAGAGGGGCCTGTGGCGGAGCATTTTGGACCTTCTGGCATCCTAGGCAGCTCTTGGTCATGTCTTCGATGTCTCCATCGATACCTGGCCACCATACAAACGCCCTAGCTAGGTTCTTCATTTTCACTCCACCCAGATGCCCCTCGTGAAGCTCCTTTAGCACTTTATCCTGGAGTTTGGGTGGAATCACCACTCTGGATCCACACATCAAGGTTCCTCGGCACACTGACAGCTGTTCTCTTCTTTGCGAGAATGCTGGCAACAGTGGTTCGCCATGTGCTGGCCATCCCTTCACTGTTAAATCGTAGACCCGTGAGAGAGTAGGGTCATTTCTTGTCTCCCTTTCAATGGCAGAATTTGTCACCGGTAGACAGTCCACTATGGTAGAGTGGAATATCTCTACTGGGTCTACTGTAGGTGCCTCTTCTATCGTTGGCAACGGTAGGCGTGATAAACCGTCAGCATTCCCATGCTGTTTTGACCCTTTGTATTCAATGTTGTATTGGTGTGCCCCTAGAAAAAGGGACCACCTCTGTAGTCTTTGTGCCGTCATAATGGGGACACCTTTTTTAGGGTTGAATATGGAGATGAGGGGTTGATGGTCAGTCAGCAAGGTAAATTTTTGTCCGTGTAGGTAATGGTTGAATTTCTTCACTCCCCATACCAGGCTGAGTGCTTCCCTGTCTATCTGGGCATAGTTACGTTCAGCTGAGTTCAATGAGCGTGACGCAAAAGCTATCGGCCGTTCCGAGCCATCAGGGAATCTATGGGACAATACCGCTCCTATGCCGTAAGGGGATGCATCGCACGCCAGTCTGATTGGTAGTGATGGGTTGTAATGAGCCAAAATTTTCTCGGATGTGATTAAGTCTTTACATTTATGGAAGGCACGTTTACAGTCTTCGTTCCATTTCCAAATCACTCCTTTCTGTACAAGATCATTTAGAGGGTGTAGAATAGTTGATAAGTTCGGTAAAAATTTATGATAGTAATTTATTAATCCCAGGAATGACCTTAATTGTGAAACATTTTCAGGTGCTGGGGCTTTTATAACTGCTTCAATTTTTTCAGGTGACTTATGCAACCCTTCCTTATTAATTATGTGGCCACAATATGATATCTGATTTTGGAAAAATTCGCACTTGGGGCGATTTGCTCGTAGGCCCCGTTCTTTCAGCCTAGTGAGCACCTGCTCCAAATTGGCAAGGTGCTCTTTGTAGTTTTCTCCTGTTATAAGGATGTCGTCTAGGTAACACTGAGTCCCCGGAATCCCTTGCAGGACTTGCTCCATAGCTCTTTTCCAGATAGCTGGAGCTGATGCTATTCCATAAACCAGTCGATTGTACTGGTACAGGTCTTTGTGTGTGTTTATTGTGAAATACTTTTTAGAGGTCTCCTCAACCTCCATCTGTAGATATGCTTGTGCCAAGTCAATTTTTGTGAAACGTTTCCCTCCGGATAGTGAGGCGAAAATATCTTCTATCCTCGGAAGAGGATACTGTACCGTGTGAAGGACCGGGTTTACAGTCACCTTAAAGTCCCCACAGATGCGAATTTTTTTCTGTTCCTCAGAGTTATTTTTCAATGTTTTTTTCATGACTGGAACGATGGGTGTTGCCCATTCGCTCCAATCTATTTTGGATAATACGCCTGCCTTTTCCAAATTCTTCAGCTCTGCCTCGACTGCCGGACGTATTGCGTATGGCACCGGTCTTGCCTTAAAAATTTTTGGAATTGCTGTATCTTCCACTTTTATTGAGGCGGTGATGCCTTTCAAGGTTCCTAGTTTCTCTTGAAACACTTCTTTGGCGTTGGCCAAGATGTCTTTTAATCGTTCAGGTATGATGTCATCATTGTTTTTTTCCTTACTGGTCACCGTCAGTGCCTGAATGGAGTGCCAGTCTAAACGTATCTTCCTTACCCATTCACGTCCCAACAACGGTGGACCACCATCTTGTAGAATGTATAAATACAACTTTTGTATTTCTTTGCCGTTGTATACCACAGGCACCCTTATTTTTCCTTTGGGGTAGACTTTCTGCCCCGTATATGTTTTTAAGATAATGGATGTGTCTTTTAGAGGTATATGCGAAAATAGCCTCTCGTAATCGCGTCGATTTATTACGGTTAGAGCTGATCCTGTATCTAGCTCCATTTTAACTGGGGACCCTGCTATTGTGAGGGTAACCCAAATGGTTTGGTAATCCTCTTTGGCAAGTACATTATGTAATTTGAGACAGCTTAGTCTCTTGTTTCCGGAGTCGCTATCGCTATTCTGGTCTTCGGAGCTATTGTCCGTCATCATTTGTACCTTCCTGTACTTTTCTTTATTGATTTTTTGTTTTCTGTCAGTGGATTTATTTTGTCCAGATTGGCATACCCGTGCAATGTGTCCAATCTTACCACATTGCCTGCATGCTTTGCCCTTGAACCAGCAGTCCCTCTGGTTATGGGTGGATCTGCCGCAGCGATAACATCTTCCGAACTCCTGTGTCATTTTATGGGTGCCGAAGTCCTGTGCCTCTTGATGTATCTCTGCAGCTCCTTTTGCTGCTGCTTCGTATGATACAGCCATACTGAAAGCTTTGTCCAATGTTAAATCTTTTTCAGAAAGCAGTCTTTTTTGTGTTCCTTCACTTAAGAGACCGCAAACAAATTTGTCTCGAAGATAATCCAATAGTCCTGCTCCGAATTGGCAGTACTTTGATAGCTTTCTTAATTCGTTTAGGTAATCAGCGTTACTTTCATTCTTGTGTTGATTTCTCTTGAAGAACTTGAATCGTTCCGCTATCAGCAGCGGTGTTGGGTTTAAATGCTCCTGCAGGGTATCAACAATTTCTTTAAAAGTCTTGTCCTTTGGTTTGGCTGGAGTGATTAAATTTTGTAACAGCCCGTATGTCTTCGCGCCCATTAAGTTCAGAAGTACTGAAGCTTTTTTTTCATCTGTTATTCCATTTGCAGTGCACTAAACCTCTACTCTTTCCACGTATGTGGTCCAATCTTCTATTTCGCCATCAAAAGCCTCAATATTACCAGATTTAGGCATTTCAGAAAAGATATGGCGCTTCCCGCACTTTTTTTTTTCTCTCTGTAGCAACGATATGGCGCTTCCCGCGCTTTCCCGCCGCTGCTACCGATAACAACGCTGTTTTACTGTGGTTTCCGTTTATTCACTGTTGGAGACTCGTTCCCGACGGAGGTCTAAACGCTGACCTGCTTGCCGCGCCGGCCGTCTCTCGAGTGCACCCTCCCAGTCCGTTATTGCTTGCCTCCGATTTCGCTGCCTTTCTCAGCTGTAGAGCCCGCCGCTGGAGCTCCAGCCTGACGCCCAGGAAGGATTAGCGCAGTACCTGTCACCAGCTTGGCCAGCTGGTGAAACCACAGTTTCTCTTACTTCCTTGAGTCTTCTGGACGCTGGAGGAATCGATGTCCTTGAGGTGCTGCCGAATTGCAGGTAAGTCCGTTTCCACTTCGTCGCCACTGTAGTGTCCGTGTGTAGATAAAGACACTGAAGACAGGAGTTGGTTCATAGGTATTTACTAAGCAAGTCTGGGGGGGGGTTTCTAAAGGATATACACAATACACAGGCTTATATAGCCCAAGTGGCAATTACCGGCATTACGCATACCTGGGGCTCTTAAAGGCACATACACCACACCAATTGTGTGCTCAACTATGTTGCTGGTAGCTTGATGGCTCTCGTTGAATCATAGCTCAGCAGGGGTGCTGGGCGAACGGAGTGGGGTCATCAGCCAGGTGCACACTGGATATCCCTTGTCCCCGAGAAGCCAACCTCCTGGGTGAAGCAGTGCCTCGAAAAGGTCTGCCACAGAAGTCTGGCGCAGGATGAAGGCATCGTGACTGCTGCCTGGAAAGTGGGCATTGACAGCGAGTATCAGCTGTCTGTCGTCACAGACCAACTGGACGTTTAAGGAATGGAAGCCCCTTCGGTTGCAGAAATCCTCAGCATTCTCTTGTGGCACCTGCAAAGCCACATGGGTGCAGTCAATGGCGCCCTGCACCATGGGGAAGCCCGCTATCATCGCAAAGCCCGTTGCGCGTTCTTGCTGCTTGTCCGGGGTCATGGGGAAAGAGATGTACTCTCGTCTCCTTTTAAAGAGGGCATTTGTGACCTGACGGATGCAGCAATGCACCGCGAACTGGGAGATATTGGCGATGTCCCCAGTAGCGGATTGAAAGGAGCCGGTGGCATAAAAGTTGAGAGCCACTGTTATCTTCACTGCCACCGACAGAGATGTCCTGCTCCTCAGTTGAGGCTGCAGATCTGGCTGAAGCAGGTGGCAGAGCTCAGTGACCACCTCCTTGCTGAATCGCAGCCTTCACAAACGCTGCTCCTCAGACATGTTAATGTATGAGAACTGTTGGCGAAAAACCCTGGGAGGGTAAGGTCTCCTGTACCGACGCCTGTTGGCCCTCCTCTGTCTGGCCATGATTGCCACTCTCTCTCTGCGTCTCTGTGCCCTCTGAATGTGATGGAGAAGGATGACGTTCCCATCCATTGCAGCCCCCATAGTATCTGGGCAATCCAAGTTATGACTGTCAAAAAGCAAAGTACCTGCAAAGTTATGGTCAGAAGCCAAAACTACCTCAGACAGCGTTGACTCAATGCAGAAGTCTCTCTTTCTCTCTTTGTCTCTCTCCAAATCTCTCTCTCTCTCTCAGAACGAGTGGTGCAAAAAGGGCTACCATACAAAAGCCAGGAAGAGGCCCCCTTTAAATAGCACTCCCCCAGCCCCATAGTGACTGGGAAGCGTTCCAGTCAACCTGTCGTTGGTCGCACCAGGCGGAAAGGAGGGGAGCGCTACTGAATATACGGTCTGGGGCGCCCCAAGGGCGTTGCACTCTCGAATGATGTCAAGATCTGCGTGCGCAGGAGATCGGGCGGTATTGTTTAGCGCCGCCGCAAAATGTCCAGTCAATTTTGTGAGAGGCGCAGATATCGGCGCACCCGGGCGCTAGTTGGTTTGCGCCCCACTTAGCGCCCTCTTAAGGTGCTAACGGGTGGTGCTACCAACTGAATTTCCCCCCATAGATCCTTCCTATCCACTCCATCTAGGCCCCTCATAATTTTATACACCTCAATTCAATCTCCCCTCAGCCTCATCTGTTCCAAAGTAAACAACCCCAGCCAATCCAATCTTTCCTCATAGCTAAAATTCCCCAGTCCTGGCAACATCCTCGTAAATCTCCTCTGCACCCTCTCTAGTGCAATCACATCATTCCTGTAATGTGGTGACCAGAACTGTATGCAGTATTGTAGCTGTGGCCTAACTAGTGTTTTATAGAGTCAAGCATAACCTCCCTGCTCTTATATTCTACGCCTCGGCGAATGAAGGAAAGTAACTGGTATGCCTTCTAAACCACTTTATCTACCTACAAAATACTGCAGATGCTGGAAATCTGAAATAAAAACAGAAAATGCTGGAAATACTCAGCAGGTCAGCATCTGTAGAGAGAGAACCAGAGTTAACGTTTCAGGTCGATGACCCTTCGTCAGAACTGGAAAAAGTTGGAGATGTAACAGGTTTTTAAGCAAGTGCAGGGGCGGGGGGAGGGGAGGAAAGAACAAAAGGGAAGGTCTGTGATGGGATGGAAGGCAGGAGAGAGTAAGAGACAAAAGGGACGATGGCGCGAGGCAAAAGGAGATAGTAAGGGGACAAGTTAAGAAATAAAAGATAACGCTAGATGAAGTGTAAACGGCAATGGCAGAATGACCGACAGCTGCCATGTGAGTGAGAGAGAAAAAAATAATGATGGGGCAGAGGTTATGGTCTAAAATTGTTGAACTCAGTGTTGAGTTCAGAAAGCTGTAAAGTGCCTAATCGAAAGATGAGGTGCTGTTCCTCGAGCCAATTTGCACTCAACAAGCTCCCACAAACAGCAACTTGATAATAACCAGGTAATCTGTTTTAGTGATGTTCATTGAGGGATAAATATTGGCCAGGACACCAGCGATAACTCCGCTGCTCTTCTTAGAAATAATGCCACGGGACCTTTTATGTCCGGCTGAGAGAGCAGACGGGGCCTCGGTATAACCGAAAGACGGCATCTCCAACAGTGCAGCACTCCCCCAGTCCTGCATTGGAGTATCAGCATAGATTTTTGTGCTGAATTCTCTGGAGTGGGACTTGAACCCACAACCTCTGACTCAAAGGTGACGGTGCTACCTAATGACCCATGGCTGATTCACATTAAAGTCTTCCTGCAGTCTACAGCTTTCTTCCTCACTATCAATCACATGGCCAATTTTTGTATCATCTGCAAATTTCTTAATCATGCCCTCTGCATTGAAGTCTAAATCATTGATATATATCACTAAAAGCAAGGGACCTGGTACTGAGCCCTCTAGAAACCCACTGGTAACAGCCTTCCAGTCACAAATATACCCGTAGACCAGCGGTAGATAGGGCTTTAAACTAAATAAGGTGGGGAGGGTCCCGGTGGAGAGAAATCTAGAATGCTAAAGAGAAAAGACAAGCAAGCAGTGCAGGAAAGTGACTGGGGTAAGGATAACCAGATTGTGTCAGGAAGGGACAGAGCGTACAAACAAAGGAGTGCTCTAACAAATAGGATCCGGGTAAGAAAAAATGGTAATAAGACAAATAGGGCCATAGTACAAAAAAATGTTAAGATGTCTAAAAATGTTAAAAAGACAAATCTAAAGGCACTGTATCTGAATGCATGAAGCATTCGAAATAAGGTAGTTGAATTAACAGCACAAACAGATGTAAACTGAGACGATATAATTGCGATTACGGAGACATGGCTGCAGGGTGACCAAAGCTGGGAGCTGAATATCCAAGGATATTCGATATTTAGGAAGGAAAGGCGAGAAGGAAAAGAAGGTGGGATGGCCTTGTTAGTAAAGGATGAAATCAGAGCAATAGTGAAAAAGGATATTGGCTCAGAAAATCAAGATGTAGAATCAGTCTGAGTGGAGCTAAGAAGCACCAAGGGGCAGAAAACTGGTAGGAGTTGTCTATAGGCCTCCAAACAGTAGTGGTAATGTAGGGGATGGCATCAAACAGGAAATTAGAGATGCATGTAACAAGGGTACTACAATGATCATGGGAGACTTTAATCTACATATAGACTGGCCAAACCAAATTAGCAATAATACTGTGGAGGATGAATTCCTGGAGTGTGTACGAGATGTTTTTTTTAGACCAGTATGTTGAGGAGCCAAAAGGGAACAGGCTATTCTAGATTGGGTATTGTGCAATGAGAAGGGGTTAATTAATAATCTTGCTGTGCGGGGTCCTTTAGGGAATAGTGACCATAACATGATAGAATTCTTCATTAAGATGGAAAGTGAAGAAGTCCAATCCGAAACAGGGGTCCTAAATCTAAACAAAGGAAACTACGATGGTGTGAGGAGAGAGTTGGCTATGATAGATTGGGGAGCTTCATTAAAAGGCATGACGGTGGATAGGCAATGGCATTGATTGTCATTTTCCAAAATTCTACCGATTATGGAACAGTTCCTGCAGATTAGAGGGTGGCAAATGTAACCCCACTATTTAAAAAAGGAGGGAGAGAGAAAACAGGGAACTACAGACCGGTTAGCCTAACATCAGTAGTAGGGAAAATGCTATAGTCTATTATAAAGGATGTGATAACAGGACACTTAGAAAATATCAACGGGATTAGACAAAGTCAACATGGATTTGTGAAAGGGAAATCGTGTTTGACAAACCTACTGGAGTTTTTTGAGGCTGTAACTGGTAGAATAGATAAGGGAGATGGTAAATGGTATGTTAGCCTTCATTGCAAGAGGATTTGAGTACAGGAGCAAGGATGTCTTATTACAGTTGTACAGGGCCTTGGTGAGACCACACCTGGAGTACTGTGTGCAGTTTTGGTCTCCTTACCTAAGAAAGGATATATTTGCCATAGAGGGAGTGCAGCGAAGGTTCACCAGACTGATTCCTGGGATGGCAGGACTGTCGTATGAGGGGAGATTGGGTCGACTAGACCTGTATTCACTAGCGTTTAGAAGAAAGAGGAGATCTCATTGAAACGTCTAAAATTCTGACAGGGCTAGACAGACTGGATGCAGGGAGGATGTTTCCCCTGGCTGGGGGTCTAGAATGAGGGGTCAAAGTTTCAGGATACTGGGTAGGATATTTGCCTTCCTAACTGCTTGCTGCACCTGCATGTTTGCTTTCAGTGACTGATGTACAAGGACACCCAGGTCCCTTTGTACATCAGCATTTCCCAATCTAGCACCATTTAAATAATACTCTACCTTTCTGTTTTTCCTGCCAAAGTGGATAACTTCACATTTTTCCACATTATACAGCATCTGGCATGTATTTGCCCACTCACTCAACTTGTCTAAATCGCCTTGAAGCCTCTTTGCATCCTCCTCACAACTCACAATCCAACCTTGTTTCGTGTCGTCAGCAAACTTGGAAATATTACATTTGGTTCCCTCATCCAAATCATTGATATATATTGTGAATAGCTGGGGCCCAAACACTGATCCCTGCGGTACCCCACTAGTCACCGCCTGCCACCCCGAAAAGACCCATTTATTCCTACTCTCTGTTTCCTGTCTGTTAATCAATTTTCAATCCATGCCAGTATATTACCCCCAATCCCATGTGGTTTAATTTTGGACATTTAGGGCTGAGATGAGGAGAAATTTCTTCACTCAGAGGGTGGTGAACCTGTGGAATTCTCTACCACAGAAGGCTGTGGAGGCCAAGTCACTGAATATATTTAAGAAGGAGATAGATAGATTTCTAGACACAAAAGGCATCAAGGGGTATGGGGAGAGAGCGGGAATATGGTATTGAGATAGAGAATCTGCCATGATCATATTGAATGGTGGAGCAGGTTCTTTGGGCCGAATTGACTACTCCTGCTCTTATTGTTCTATGTTTCTATGCTTCTATTACCCTTTGCTTCCTGCCACTGAGCCAATTTTGGATCCAGCTTGCCACTTTACCTTGGATCCCAGAGGCTTTTATTTCTCTGACCAATCTGCCACATGGGATCTTGTCAAAAGCCTTGCTAATATCCATGTAAACTATATCAAACGCGTTACCCGCATCGACCCTGGTACCGGGCAGGCAATATACCATCCTGGACTCACGTCTGCGGCCGCAGAAACCTGTCTGTTCCCCTAGCTATTGAATCCCCGATCACTATTGCTTTCCTGACCTTCCTCCTCCCCACCCCGTACAGCTGAGCCACCCATGGTGCCGTGGCCTTGGCTCTGGCTGTACTCCCCAGAGGAAACATCGCCCTCACCAGTATTCAGAAGTGAATACCAGAGAGAGTAAAGCCTACATGTGTTTTAGTCATTCATCAGTAATTTCTTGACCTGAATTGGTTGAACTTATAGCCTGAACTCTATCTTTCCCAGTGTCAACAGTGACTCCAACTTCAACAACAGGTATAAAATCCATCACCTAATTCCAATAATTTGTACTCATTTAACAATCACCAAAGCTACTCCATCAATGCATCAAAATCTCTCTGACTTCATGACTGGCATTATCCACTGAAATGGACTCCAATTGGATAGTAATTCTCACTCTTAAACCATCCAAAACATAATTCAGATCATCATTGCAACAATACTTTTGTTTTAACCTTTGATTTTGTGCTGGATATTCCCCATTGAAAATCACAAAATTATATTAAACATAGAAATTAGCAGCACAGGAATCCAGTTGACCCATGGATTCTGTGCTGATGATGATGGGATGGTTCTGTACACTCCACACTCACACCTTCTATTTCATCCTTTCCAGCATCGACACCGACTACAACTTCAACAACAGGTATGAAATTAGCTGTGCAGTTGTGGCAATATTTTTGGTAAAAACTGTACAATCAATGGATGCAACCTGCATGTTTGATGACTTCACAACTGATATTCTGCATTGAAAGATGTTGGGATGATTTTCCATTCTGCATATTCACACCATCAACTGTGTTCTTTCCAGCACCAACATCAACATCAACTTCAACAACAGGTATATAATAAACAACAGACTGTCAGTAAAGATTTCCAATTAACCTCGGAACCACAATTCTCAACATTAATAAGGAGGTTCCTCTACTAGCACTGTATCTCTTCTATTCTTTTAAACTGATGTTAAACTTATATTCTCCACAATTACATCATTAACTATTCTCTGTGGTATCAATATCCACGACAATGTCAAAATCGGGGATGAAATTGATCACGTCATTGCAACAATTGCCATCTGCGTCATCACTGAGCACAAACTTATAGAAAAGCAGCAGAAAAAGTGTCTTCTGCGGTTTGCAAATTGGCACTGTTGTTCAAAATGATTGAATCACATTAATCCAGCTATTACTAAGGACCATTAAACATTTTGGTCTGTTAAATGAGATAAATATACATGAAAGAAACTCACAATAATCATTAGTCAGTGTGAATCAGCCCCCAGTAGTTGTCACTTGGAACGGGAATTCATCTTGGAGACATTAAGGGGTAATTTTCACCTTTACCACTTGGACAGTGAACCAGCGGAGCAGATCACCCGCCTGTTATAGAAACAACCCAATGTTCATTTACACACAAGTGGTGAAGGTGAAAATTACCCGCTAGATTACAAGTCAGAAGTTATATTGCCAATAGACTGATCAATGGTGAGAACAATTCTGGAGAAAATGCTGTAGATTCAGGCTCTCTAGCTCAGAATGGATAGAAACACTTCAGACAAGTGACTCAGATGATTCCAGGCTACATATCATGAAGTGGACCATTCCAGCAAATAAACCTTTTTCACTTCCAAATCAAAGAGGGAACCCCAACATCACAGAAATGTTTTACACAATAACAGGTACTGATCAGTCTGAAGTGACCAAAGTATTTTCTTCTTCTTCTTAGGCAGTCCCTCAGAACCGAGGATGACTTGCTTCCACATTAAAAATGAGTTCGCAGGTGACTGATTAGTCCAATGCGGGACCTACAGTCTCTGTCACAGGTGGGGCAGACGGTGGTTGAAGGGGCGGGTGGGTGAGGTGCTTGGGTTGACATGCGCTCCTTCCGCTGTTTGCGCTTGGCTTCCGCTTGCTCCCAGCGAAGAGACGCGAGGTGTTCAGCGCTTTCAAGGATGCTTCTCCTCCACTTTGTGCGTTCTTGGGCCAGGGTTTCCCAGGTGTCGGTGGGGATGTTACACTTTTTCAAGGAGGCTTTGAGGGTGTCCTTGAAGCGTTTCCTCTGCCCACCTATGGCTCTCTTGCCGTGCCGGAGCTCCGAGCAGAGCGCTTGTTTTGGGAGTCTCGTATCGGGCATGCGGACAATGTGACCCGTCCATCGGAGCTGATCGAGCGTGGTCAAAGCGTTGATGCTGGGGATGTTGGACTGAGCAAGAACACTGACGTTGGTGCACCTATCCTGCCAATGGACTTGCAGGATCTTGCGGAGGCAGCGTTGGTGGTACCGCTCAGTATTTTACTGAGACACTGAGTATACGAGCAGTGGGCACAAGTCATTCGTCTCAAGCAATGTTCAAAAAGGGATAAACCTTCTTCTGTTCGACACTGTACATATGGAATCCATTTGAAGCAGGGTTAAGTGAAATGTTCAAAAAGGAGCGTGATGGATTACAGTTCCAAATGACATTCCGGTTACCTGGACATTAATAGCATCTTATTGCTGATAATTGATATTTCCCAGGGAAAGCTGAACACTTTCCTTGTCAAATAAGACATTTAAAATGTATCCTTTTTCAGCACCAGCAACTTCAGCAAGTATGAAATAAGTTGCAAAAATTAATGTATTAAACTGACATTTTTCAGGAGTTGATAACTGGTATTCACATAAATGCAATATCTAGATTATCACTGAGGAGAAACTTACACAAAAATGCCTTTCTGTTGATTTGCAAAATGATCCCGTTGTTTGATGTGATTGACTCACAATAAACCACCTGTAAATAAGCACAGTTAAACATTCTAGTTCACACAGTTCTCCAGACACGAACAAGGTACAAAATGAAAATAAAAATTCCCTCTGATTAATGGACATATGGAAGGGATTAACAGACACTGCATTGGAATCCGGGTCAGCTGAAATGTTCTAAAGGCAGCTTAAGGTACAGATTCCATATGTGAACTGTAGATTTTTCATGACTTGATAACTGCTATTCTGCACTCTATGATGATAAAGGGATAATTTTGTATTCTGCGCACTTACATCATCAACTGTGTCCTTTCCAGAGCAAACAACAACAGCAACAACAACTTCAACAACAGGTATGAACGTAACCACATCTTGTTAACAAAGTGTTCCAATTAATCTTGGAACCAAATTTTCAGCAAGAAATTCATAAAGAGTTCTATCTGATGTCATGGCATCTGCTGTTTTCCATTTTAAACTGATGCAGTAATTTGTATTACAATAGCAAAATACTGTGGATGCTGGAAATCTGAAATAAAAGCAGAAAATACTGGAAATACTCAGCAGGCCAGGCAGTATCCGATGAAGGGTCCCAGACCTGAAACGTTGGCCCTGATTTTCCTGATCGTGCAGGAAATTTTCGGGTTCCCCGAATGTCGGGTTCCGACCCGAAAAAAATGGGTCAGCCAGCTGCACGCAATTTCCCCTCAAGTGGCCAATTAAGTTCCAACGTGTGGGCACCCTTGCTAATTGTCCATTTCCAGTCAGAAAGCCCCACAGTATGATGTCATCATTCGTGCTGCTTTTAAAGTGTCCAGCAAGCTTCTCAACCTCTGCAGGCTTCTCAACCAGTCTTGCAGAATGGCAGAGGAGCCTGCACCAGCTGCTGCCAGCGACAGAGGCCGAGCTGCCGCCAAATTCGACGAGACGTCACTCCAGACATTGGTGGATGGGGTAAGGGCCCACAGGGAGGTCCTCTACCCTCACTCAGGGAGGAAGAGGCCTCCCAAAGAGACCAGGGCTGCCTGGATGGAGGTGGCTGCAGAGGTCAACTCTCTGGGAGTCACCCGTCGGACCTGGATGTAGTGCAGGAAGCGCTTCCATGACCTTCACCGCACAAGGAAAGTAAGTACGAAGTTTCCATCACCCTCAACCTGATCCCCATTGCCTTTCCCCAACAGCACTCAGCTTCAGCAATCTCTTCCTCCACATCTCACTTCACATTCACATCCATGCACCCTTACCCATTCCCTATCTCTCTATGCTCACATTCACATAACTATTCCACCATGCAGCCCTCACACTGCCTCTCACTCTGATGTTTGGAACACAACTGACAACACACAGGGAGGGCCCTTGGTCTTGCAGCCTCACAACATCTTTGTCTCCTTCTAAGTATCTATGCTATGCAATCTCTACACTCACTCCTGCACTCTCACTCAAACTCCACTTGTCTCCCTCATTGAAGGAAAAGAGAGCTCACAATAGACGAGAGCGCGCGAGGACTGGAGGAGGACCACCCTCAATCGCCCACCTGAGCCCCTGGGAGGAAGCTGCGATCGAGATTGCTGGGGCTGACGTGCCTGTGGATGCTAGGGCAGGAGAGACAGGAGCAAGCCCACAAGCTGGTGACAGAATAGTTCCCCATCTCTCTCATTGACATAGTTGCTGATATGATTCTGAAGCCACATCATTTGGACTTATGAGCATCTGCCAAATGCAATGTGCAAGTAGCCTTTGTTGTGTATTTTGAATGTTGTATTTGAATTGTCCCACATAGCTTACCGTAGTTGTGATGTGCAATGCACTATGGGAAATAGAGTGCATGAAGTGGAGAAGATTCTGGAAAGTGATGGCTGTGAACTGAACTCTGTCTCCTGCGTACTCTTTTAATTGTTATACAAGCAAGGTTATTAAACACTTGAGATATAACAAAAGTGGCGACGAGGACGTCTGAACTTACGTGGCTCTGCTGTGCGGAAGATAGTCGGGTTTTACGTGTTGAAAACTGTTATTTGTGCCGTGGACAGTTAATTAAAGTGAGTAAATCGGGAAGGAGATTTATTCAACTGTGAAACGATCTGTGAATTGAAGCACTAAAATACTGATAGTGATTTTAGTTGAGTTCAACATTGGAAGGATCCTTAGTGAATGATAATTAGGAGCCTGAGAGAAGGAAAATGGCTGGAATTATCGGTAACATTGGACCGTTTGATGAGAATGTCGAACAATGGAGCTCATACACAGAACGATTTGAATACTTCACACAAGCAAATGACATTGGAGGGAACAAAGTAGTACCTACATTGTTAAGTGTGATGGGACCAAAGACTTTCAATCTTTTGCGTACGTTAGTGCATCCAGATAAACCAGGGACTAAACAATATAGCGAAATTGTGGAGATACTAAAAGGGCATTTTTCACTCAAACCCCTAGTCATAGCTGAGAGGTTTAGGTTCCACAGGCGTAACCAGGAAGAAGGAGAAACAGTGACCATGTTTGTAGCTGCACTAAAAAGACTATCAGAGCACTGTGCGTTTAATGATGTGTTAAATGATACTATAAGAGACAGGCTAGTGTGTGGTATGAGAACTGAAGCCATACAGAAGAGACTATTAACGGAGAGTAATCTGACTCTACAAAAGGCCATTGAAATCAGTATTTCCATGGAATTGGCAGCTAAGGAAGCTCAACAGTTGGGTGCAACAGAAAAAGTGCACAAAGTAAGAACAGAGAGCCAAGGGCCATGCTTCCGTTGTGGCAAAACGGGGCATCTTGCGTCTGCATGCTGGTGTGTGGACATGGATTGCCACAGCTGTGGTAAAAAGGGACATATTCAGCGCGCATGCAGAAATAAAAAGGACACAGAGAAAACGTGAAAGACGGAAGGAAGAAAAAAAACATTCAGACAAAAGATAAAGAAGCATATCCGCTCTGTAGAACAGGACAAAACAGAAGCAAGTGACACTTCAGAGGAGGAACTATCACTGAACGTGCTGACTATAGCTGGGGATTCGCATGGCTACTGGGTCTCACCCTTGCTAGAGGGACAGCCTGTGCTAATGCAGATCGATACTGGGGCAGCAGTATCTCTTATGTCAGAGACAGTCTACAAAAAGACATTAAAGCACCTTCCACTTCAGCCAGCTAACATAGCGTTAAAGACATATACCGGTGAAAGAGTAACCGTGAGAGGTATCACTGAGGTCACAGTTCAGTTGAATGGACAAACTAGGAAGTTACCACTCTATACGTAGTTAAAGGAGACTACCCCTCCCTGCTGGGACGTTCGTGGATGGAGAGAATAAAATTAGACTGGTTATCAGTCTACATGATATCACACAATGATCCAGGCTTACCCGCCATCTTAAAGAAACCTGCAGAAGTCTTTAATGGAGAACTGGGTAGCATGAAAGATATTACTGTGAAGCTTCGTATTAAGCAGGATAGCAAACCCAAGTTCATGAAGGCACGACCCGTACCTTATGCCATCAGACCAAAAGTCAAGGCTGACTTAGAAGCCCTAGTTGAAAGCGGAGTACTAGAACCAGTCAGCGTGAGTGAATGGGCAACGCCCATCGTACCAGTGCTCAAGAAAGGGAGTGGAGTTAGGATATGTGGAGATTTTAAAGTAACTGTTAACCCTGTATTGTCAGTGGAGCAAT
Organism: Somniosus microcephalus; assembly: GCF_052327205.1. Lineage (NCBI taxonomy): Eukaryota > Metazoa > Chordata > Chondrichthyes > Squaliformes > Somniosidae > Somniosus > Somniosus microcephalus. The sequence continues at coordinate 8,948,501 of NC_141001.1, read as the reverse complement.
ATCCGCTCCCCCATATTGATGATTTGTTTGTGGGACTTGCTGGGGGCCAGAAGTTTAGCACAATCGACCTCTGTCAAGCCTACCTGCAAATGCATGTGGATGAACAGTCACGAGAAATGCTGACTATTGTGACGCACAAGGGCCTACTTAGGTATCGTCGACTTCCTTTCGGAATTACATCAGCTCCAGCGCTTTTCCAACGTGCTATGGACCAGATCCTTAGTGGATTGCCTGGGGTCCAGTGCTACTTAGATGATATCTTAGTTACTGGGTGTGATGACCAAGACCATCTGCGTAACTTGGACGCAACGCTACAGAGACTGAGGGATTACGGACTCAGAGTTCGCAGGGATAAATGCAATTTTTTTCAGGCATCAGTTGAGTACCTCGGTCATGTGATCGATGCCACAGGCCTTCACAAGGCACCATCCAAGACCAAGGCAATCGTGAATGCCCCAGCACCTGAAAATATCAGCCAGCTGCGTTCTTTTCTAGGGTTACTGAACTACTATGGACGGTTCATACCGAACCTAGCCTCGATGCTGAGGCCGCTGCATTGGTTGCTATGTAAAGACAAGAAGTGGGAATGGACTAACAAGTGCCAGGAGGCATTCATGACAGCAAAGGACATGCTCCTGAAGTCAGAGGCTTTGACGCATTTTAACCATTCATTACCAATACAGTTAGCTTACGATGCATCGTCATATGGTGTGGGAGCGGTCGTTTCTCATATCATGCCAAACGGAGAAGAGAAGCCGATAGATAGCATTTGCATCTAGGACTTTGAACAGAGCTGAAACTAACTACGCCCAAATAGAATGAGAAGCACTGAGCATTGTTTTTGGCGTTCGCACGTTTCACCAATATTTGTACGGGAGACAGTTCACCCTACTAACAGATCACCGCCCTCTCACGACCATCTTCGGGCCACATACAGGGATTCCGTCACTTGCTGCGAGCAGAATGCAAAGGTGGGCGCTGCTGTTGTCTGCACACACATTTGACATTAGATATCGTAAGTCTGACCTGCACGGCAACGCCGACGGTCTTTCCAGGTTGCCGCTGTCTGTCACCAAGCCTATGATGCGTAGCATGGACATCTGCTAGTTTAGGCAAGTGGAGAATGCGCCTGTTACTTCGACACAGGTCCAACGAAACACCAGAAACGACCCAGTGTTGTCTGCAGTGCTGGACATTATCGTCAGGGGCAAGCTTGACAGCGATGACCCAAACCTGAAACCATATCTCTTAAGGAGAAACGAACTGTCGGTGCAGTCTGGATGTTTGCTGTGGGGGAGGAGAGTGGTTATTCCACCATCGCTACGGAAACCAGTGTTACAGCAACTACACTCCGGACACTGCGGAATGGTTCGTATGAAAGAAATAGCGAGGAGCTACTTCTGGTGGCCGGGTATGGATGGACAGATTGAGGACAAAGCTAAAACCTGTTCCTCATGTCAGAGAGTTCGTAATGTGCCACAGCTTGCACCTCTTCACCCCTGGGACTTTCCGGAGGAAGCATGGCACCGCATTCATGTAGACTTTGCAGGTCCATTCGAGAGAATGTTCCTGGTGGCTGTTGACGCGCACAGTAAGTGGCCAGAGGTTGTTATAATGAGGTCCACCACTGCTGAGAAGACCATCGAGAAGTTAGGTGAGGTGTTCAGCCAATTTGGATCTCCGATGCAACTTGTCTCAGACAACGGTCCACAGTGGGTGTCACAAGAAATGGCTACATTCCTGCAGGTGAATGGCGTACAACATATCAGGGCTGCACCATACCACCCTGCGACCAATGGTCTAGCTGAGAGGTTTGTTCAGACCATGAAACACTCTCTAAAGGCATCACAAGCCCAGGGAACGCTTCATCAGCGCCTGAATAGTTTCCTGTTGAGTTACAGGAACACACCACATGCGACCACCAAAGCATCACCTGCCACTCTACTGCTCAAAAGAGAGCTACGAACCAACTTCGACCTGCTGAAACTGCCAAAGCTGAAAGATATGGTACAGTATTAGCAGGACAAGCAGATCAAGTGATGTGAACAACGCTCCAAAGACAGAGTCTTCAGTCTAGGTGAACTTGTGTTGGCATGGAACTACAGTGGTGGACCAAAGTGGGTTCCTGCTACTGTCATTGCACAGACTGGTCCAGTATCCTACACTGTACAGACACCCGAGGACATTGTCTGGAAGAGACACACCGATCAGCTTCTACGAAGTGCAGCAACACCCACTGAACCACCAACAGCAGTTTATCTACCATTGGGTGACGCTGTGGGTCATCCGCCTTCTACACCGAGAGGCTCACCTTCTGAGGAAGCAGCCGCTTCAGCCCCTATCTCATCAGCAAGGGAGACCTGTATACAGGCACCTCAGCCGCCTACAGCTGTGTTGACGTCACCTGTGAGAGACAATGAACTGGAGAGCCAGGTTGACCGCCAGTTTCCTACCAGAGAGCGGCGGGCCCCTATACATTTGAACTTATAACTCAGAGGCTTACCCTTTATCTGGGGCAGAATAATCCCCATGGGCATAGCCATAGTTGGAGGAAGTCTACCCTCACTCCCAGGTTGTTGTGTTTTTAAAATTTTGTGGTTCTATTGGGACATCTAATGTAAGAGGGGAGGAGATGTTGTGTATTTTGAATGTTGTATTTGAATTGTCCCACATAGCTTACCGTAGTTGTGATGTGCAATGCACTATGGGAAATAGAGTGCATGAAGTTGAGAAGATTCTGGAAAGTGATGGCTGTGAACTGAACTCTGTCTCCTGCGTACTCTTTTAATTGTTTTACAAGCAAGGTTATTAAACTCTTGAGATATAACAGCCTTGGCATCACATCTCTAACTCTTTCCTTTACTCCCCCACAGGACCATCCGGAGCCCCCGTCGCCACTGCCGAGGAGGAAGAGGCTTTGCAGCCAGACTCCTCAGAGGAAGCTCCAGCCTCTGAGGGCACAGCGTCAGCAGAAGTAAGCGCACCCAGCACCAGCGCAGACACTCACACCTCGGTGGAACCTTCGGGACAGAGTAGTGTTGTCACCTGGTGTATCACAGCTCACAAGTGAGCATCAGCAGAGTGTGGAGACAGGGACAGCAGTCGAGAGTCCTCGTTGGAGGGTGCAGGTCTCTGCCAGCTCAGCTCAGCTGCATGTAGACCCTATGCCTCTGGGTCCATCCGCAAGAGAGGAGGTGATGGATCTCCATGCACAGATGCAGGAGTCTCTGGCAGGTTTTGTCTCCAGGGTCGCTGCGAGTGTGGAGCGAATGGAGGAGTCCATGGCGAGCATGAGCAGAGCCTTATTGGAGTCATTGGCACATGAAAGCATCACCACGGAAAGGTTGGCAACCTCCCTGGTAAGGCTGGCTACTTCCGAGGAGAGGAGGGCTGCAGCCGAGGAGAGGAGGGCTGTGGCCGAGGAGAGGAGGGCTGCAGCTGAGGAGAGGAGGGCTGTGGCCATGGAGGAGCTTAGTCGCCAGGGTATCGAAAACATGGTGAGTGCTCTGAATAGAATGGCATCTCTTGAGGAGCGATGGGCATCTATTGAGCACCGAACCAGACCTTCATGGAAGTCCCTCTGACTAGGACTTACAGTGCTGAGACGGGTCCCCATGGCCCCCCTGATGTGCAGCAAGGTGCTCTCCAGCCACTTGCAGGCACTGAGAGGGAGCTGACCCATGAGAGGGAGGTTGTTGGCACACCTCAAGGAAGTGGGGGCTCCTCTCCACGCGCTCACACTTCCATGCCACTTCAGAGCCCTCGGTCAGAGCCCCGCCGGAGTCCACACCCCAGTGAGATAGGAGTCTCAAGCTCTGCACAGCCGCAGGAGCAGCAGACTGCTGGCGAGCCCTCACAGGCTCGTCACCCCAGAGGACGCCCGCCAAAGGTGTCGAGACAGGCGCAGCAGAAAACTGAGCAAGGGGCCTCCACATCTGCTGAAGCCACAGGGGTATCACTACGTAGGAGCACACGTAAGAGAAAAATAAAGCACCACTAATCACAAGGGTAGTCACTTGGGTGAAAAGTCTTGTAAATAGTTTTAATGCCATCAGTTTCCTGTACATTAAAAATCTGGTGGCAACTGCTGCAGTTATGGCGTCTGTCATATCGGGGATATCACATAGAGGCCTTAGGATAACTTGCAGATGTCAGCAAGCTGGTCAAATAGGTAGGAATGTACAGGTCCATGGTCATTTAAGAAGCAGTGAGGCTGTAGTGTTTGATGTACCAGGCTACGCAAATCTGCCCAGGATGAGTGCGTTCCTTGCATTCCGCCCAGCAATGTTCTCACGCACTGGTGCCGCTGGTTGGCGGGCCTCGGCAGGATGCTCGTTTCCGTCCTCCTCCTCCTCCTCAGCATCATCCTCATCCGAGGTGACTCTGTGAGGAGCCTCTTGGTCCTGTGGAATCGGCAAGCCACGACGCTGTGCCATGTTGTGAAGCACACAGCATACCACAACGATTTTGGAGACCCTGGCTGATGAGTACTGTAGGGCTCCACCTGATCTATCGAGGCATCTGAGGCGCATCTTCAGCAATCCGATGGTTTGCTCGATAATGCATGTGGTGGTAATGTGGTTGGAGTTGTAGCGCTCCTCAGCTTCACTGGCTGGTCTCCTCAATGGCGTCATTAGCCAAGAGCGCAAGGGATATCCCTTGTCTCCAAGTAGCCATCCTTGAAGTTCGTTTGGCGGACTGAATAGCGGAGGCACAGTAGACTGGCGCAGTATGAAGGAGTCATGGCAGCTGCCAGGGTACTTGGCACAAACATGCAAAATCACCTTCTTGTGGTCACACACCAGCTGAACGTTAAGGGAGTGGAAGTCCTTGCGGTTGACAAAAACTCCTGGATTGTGGTGGGGTGCCCAAAGGGCCACATGTGTGCAGTCAATGATGCCCTGCACCCTTGGAAAGTCTGCCAGCTGAGCTAATCCAAGCGCTCGCACCCTCACACTTGCGCGATTCCTGGTGAAATGGATGTGATTGTGCGCGAGGGCAAAGAGGGCATCGGTTACCTGTTTGATGCAAGTGTGTGCGGCCGCCTGGGAGATGCCGCTGATGTCTGCTGCTGATCCCTGGAAGGAGCCTGAGGCATAAAAGTTGAGTGCGGTGGTGACTTTGATGGCCACTGGTAAGGAGTGTGGACCTGGTGCTCTGGGCTCCAGGTCTTGCTGCAGCATTGCGCAGATGTCAGTTACAACCTCTCGCGAAAGTCGGAGCCGCCTCTGGCACTGCTGCTCAGTCATGTTGAGGTAGCTGACCCTGTGTCTGTACACCCTGTTTGGGGGGTATCTCCTGCGCCGACGGCCTTCCATGCGCTGGCCCCTTCTGGCCTGTGCTGCCTCAGGTGGCTGAGCCGCAGCCTGTCGCTCCTGCTGGTGCTGCTGCTGTTGCTGGTGCTGCTGTTGTTGCTGGAGCTGCTGCTGCTGGAGTTGCTCCAGCCTCCTCTGCTGTTGGAGATCCTCTAATGCCAGAAAGGGAAGGAACAAAAGGCCTTCCATGCTTTTGGCAGGTGCCTCCGTCGAGGAGGCGCTGAGTTAGGGTGGTGAGAGGGGCTTCCCAGAAGCTCACACTGGAGAAGTGTGTGAGGCTTCAACCTTCCACAGCTGTGCCTAAGCCTTCAACAAGTTGCCCCAAGCCTTCAGCAACAAGGTCCTGCAGCCTACAAATGCTGTCTGATTAAATCTCTTCAGTCCTGTTTGACCTGCAGCTGAAAGCAAGCAAGCCAACTTTGTTCACGCCAGGTTTCATCAGCGGTGTTCCCACCAGGCGTGTTTTACGTGGGGAAAGGCAGAAAATTGCAAGGGACCCTGAAAATAGGATTAAACATGCCAATAATTGATCATTAGGCTCCCGCCGACCATTCCCGCCTGCTGCGGGCGGGACTGATTCAGGTCGCGCTGAAACACGGGGGAGAAAGTCGGGCGGGGCGGGGGGTGGGTCACGACCCCCTATTTCTGCGATTTTCAGCCCCGCCCGCCTGAAAACCCGCCCGACGGCTGGGGGAAAATCGGGGCCGTTAACTCTGTTTCTCTCTCCACGGATGCTGCCTGGCCTGCTGAGTATTTTCAGCATTTTCTGTTGTTATTGCAGTAATTTGTATTCTTCACAATTCCATTAATTGTATCCTCACAAGTAGCAACATCGACGGCTGTAGCAACTACAGGTGTACAATTAATCACATAATTGCAACAAAATCTGCTAGTTTATCATTGAGCAGAAAGGTGTTGCCCCCAAAAATAAGTCCACACCACCATATGTGTGACTGACTGAATTAGACAATGTCACCAATAGTATCTTGAAATCAGCAAGTCTTATGAAAGTTCAATGTGGTGAAGATATTAAGTGCAACAGGCAAGGATGTCACCGTGTTGCATTGTGTGAAGTTTAGGCACCAGTAAACAGCGTATCTCAGTGACTGCCTCACTCGATGGCCAATGCAGGTCCCTTCTGACATTAATTCTTTCTCCCTGGATCCAATGACCCAGGTGGGTGAGTGCCAACCACCTGCTGTGCCAGTGTTCCTCCACTCTTCTCACCACAGAAACTCGCCTTCCTTCTCCAAATCCAACATAGCCAATGGAATGCCTATGACCAACACTGGTCGTGGGTAAAATACGTGGGCATTAATGGTTCACAGAGAACAGCAGATGCTGGTGGGTAGAAAAGAATAGTCCTACATAGAGTGACCTTGATGGGCTCATTAGGGATCCCTGCTACTACCCGACCAAAAATACATTGTGCTTTTGTGGTCAGGGCCACAATCCTGGCCTGAACCCCACAGGGCCCTACTTTCACTGTTGATTGGCCAAAACACCTGGACTCAAAGGTAACACTATGCCTGGTCTCTCGAAGAACCAAGAAAGTGTGATCTTCCAATGTAGATAGTCCATGACTCCATCCCTATCACTGACGGTCTTGCTTGTGGTAAGTGGAGGCTCTGTCCCCACAAGGCCGACCAGGAGCCTTCATGGCCTAACCTAAATTGTGGCTCTTCCAGTCAACTCCCATGGAGGTTATAGGAGTGCGTTGGACAGTCTGAAAATTGTGGCCCTAAAGTGCCTTTCTGTTGACTGGCCAACTGAGATTTTCGATTGAAAGGTGATGACATTAGTTTGTATTTTCTACATTTATATCTTGAAATACTTGCCTTCCAGCAACAACCACCCCATCAATAATTTCAACAACAGGTATGAAATTATCAATATAGATTGAGCAATATCTTCAGAATTAAGATGGAATAAAAAGATACACACTCTGGCCAGGGCTTTCTGATTGTAATGCCAAAGGTAACATGTTCATTTTAAAGGGTTACTATCATTGTTATCAGCAGGATTCAGGGCTGTGTGTCTTTCAGCAGAAGATATAGCGGAAGCTACATAGGATTACATAGGATATGCAGCACAGAAACAGGTCGTTCAGCCCATCCAGTCCATGCTGGTATTTATGCTCCACTCGAGCCTTCTCCTGTCTTTCCTCATCTATCTAACGATCTACTCCCTTCTCCCTCATATGCTTATCTAACCGCCCAAGCTGTAAAAGTTGGATAGCCAGTTGGTGAAGGATAGATTAGAGCCTAGTCTTTAGTTGCTTACAAGACTTTATTTACAAAGGCACACGTTACATGCTGTGCACCCCCAAGATAAGATTGAAAAACTTTCCTCCGCCTATTCGCATATATGTATGAACACAAGAGAGTCCCCAATTAATATCCCCCACCTGAACAGAATTAACACCCAACTGCCATACACCACTTGAAGACAATCAACAGAAGCTACACAAGTAAGTCAGCAAGGTTTTAATTTCATTCATCCAGGTAATGAAAAGTAGTCAATTTTATTCAGAATCAGCTGGACAATAGTAGACTTTTTCTCAGCTCAGTGCTCAAGTCTTGTAACAAGAAAAGTCCTTATACAGTTCTATTTTAACATGGTCATGTTCTCAATGGGCAGATTGTCCTGGCTTTAGTGCACAATTAGTTCCTGTAAAATTGGGTGCCACGTACAGGCTAAACAGGCTCCAATCCTTAAATATAATTTATTACCTGAATAACACTGCCCCGAGACTCCGCTTTCCTGGTAGCTGCAGCTGACTGTCCCTGAGGAGGGGGCAGCAATGTAGGTTCGATGTAAATGAGTGTCAGCTGCCTCTGCACACAGATTTCTTAGAATAAATTTCAGATCAGAGGCAGCCTGTCTCCATAAACATCTGATGCTGTTGATTCCAGAGCTGCCATTTAGGTGTTATCTGCCTGGAAGGGACAAGCTCGTATTGTCAAGAAATATCATTTTTTAAGCCTTTTCAAAAATAATTGGTTGTTATGCCTCAGTTGAATACTTTTTGCAGATTGTTGTTGCTCTGTTGTTGGAATAAATGGATCTTTTTCCAAGTGGCAGGCAGTGACGAGTGGGGTACCGCAGCGATCTGTGCTAGGACCCCAGCTATTCACAATATATATTAATGATCTAGACGAGGGAACTAGATGTAATATCTCCAAGTTTGCGGATGACACAAAGCTGGGTGGGCGTGTGTGCTGTGAGGAGGATGCGGAGAAACTCCAGTACGATTTGGACAGGTTGGGTGATTGGGCAGATGCATGGCAAATGCAGTATAATGTGGATAAATGCGAGGTTATCCACTTCAGTAGCAAAAACAGGAAGACAGATTATTATCTGAACGGCAATAGATTTGGAAAAAGGGAAGTGCAACGAGACCTGGGTGTCCTTGTGCACCAGTCGCTGAAGGTAAGCATGCAGGTGCAGCAGGCGGTTAAGAAGGCAAATGGTATGTTGGCCTTCGTAGCGAGAGGATTCGAGTACAGGAGCAAGGATGTCTTGCTGCAGTTGTACAGGGCCTTGGTGAGACCACACCTTGAGTATTGTGTGCAGTTTTGGTCACCTTATCTGAGGAGGGATGTTTTTGCCATGGAGAGAGTGCAGCGAAGATTCACCAGACTGATACCTGGGATGGCAGGAATGACATATGAGGAGAGATTGAGTTGATTGGGCTTATATTCGCTCGAGTTTAGAAGAATGAGAGGAGATCTCATTGAAACTTATAAAATTCTAGCAGGACTAGACAGACTAGATGCAGGAAGGATGTTTCCGATTGCGGGGGAGTGCAGAACCAGGGGTCACAGTCTAAGGATAAGGGGTAAGCCATTTAGGACAGAGATGAGGAGGAATTTCTTCACCCAGAGAGTGGTGAACCTGTGGAATTCTCTGCCACACAGGGCAGTTGAGGCCAATTCATTAAATATATTCAAGAAGGAGTTGGATATATTTCTTGCAGCTAAAGGGATCAAGGGATATGGGGAGAAAGCAGGGACAGGGTACTGAATTTGGATGATCAGCCATGATCTCATTAAATGGCGGAGCGGGCTCGAGGGGCCGAATGGCCGACTCCTGCTCCTATCATCTATGTTTCTATAAGAACGTAAGAAGTAGGAGCAGGAGTAGGCCATACGGCCCCTTGGGCCTGCTCCGCCATTCAATAGGATCATGGCTGATCCGAACCTAGACTCACGTCCACTTCCCTGCCCACTCCCCGTAACCCCCAATTCCCTTATCAGCTAGGAAACTGTCTATCTCCGTTTTGAATTTATTTAATGTCGCAGCTTCCACAGCACTCTGAGGTAGCAAATTCCATAGATTTACCACCCTCTGAGTGAAGAGGTTTCTCCTCATCTCAGTTTTGAAAGGGCAGCCCCTTATTCTAAGATTATGCCCCCTAGTTCTAGTCTCACCCATCAGTGGAAACATCCTCACCGCATCCACCCGATCAAGCCCCTTCACAATCTTATATGTTTCGATAAGATCGCCTCTCATTCTTCTGAATTCCAATGAGTAGAGGCCCAACCTACTCGACCTTTCCTCATACGTCAACCCCCTCATCTCCGGAATCAACCGAGTGAACCTTCTCTGAATTGCCTCGAGAGCAAGTATATCTTTTCTTAAATATGGAAACCAAAACTGTATGCAGTATTCCAGGTGTGGCCTCACCAGTACCCTGTATAACTGAAGCAAGACTTCCCTGCTTTTATACTCCATCCCCCTTGCAATAAAAGCCAAGATTCCATTGGCCTTCCTGATCACCTGCTGTACCTGCATACTAACCTTCTGTGTTTCATGCACCAGGACCCCCAGATCCCTTTGTACTGTAGCACTTTGCAGTTTCTCTCCATTTAGATAATAACTTGCTCTTTGATTTTTTCTGCCAAAGTGCATAACCTCACACTTTCAACATTATATTCCATCTGCCAAATTTCTGCCCACTCACTTAGCCTGTCTATGTCCTTTTGCAGGTTTTTTATGTTCTCCTCACTCACTGCTTTCCCTCCCATCTTTGTATCGTCGGCAAACTTGGATATGTTGCACTTGGTCCCTTCCTCCAAATCGTTAATATAGATTGTAAAGAGTTGGGGTCCCAGCACTGACCCCTGCGGAACACCACTAGTTACTGATTGCCAACCCGAGAATGAACCATTTATCCCAACTCTATGTTTTCTGTTAGATAGCCAATCTTCCACCCATGCCAGTATATTGCCCCCAATCCCGTGATTTTTTATCTTGTGCAATAATCTTTTGTGTGGCACCTTGTCAAATGCCTTTTGGAAGTCCAAATACACCACATCCACTGGTTCCCCTTTATCCACCCTGTTTGTTACGTCCTCAAAGAATTCGAGCAAATTTGTCAAACATGACTTCCCCTTCCTAAAACCATGCTGACTCTGTCCGATTAAATAATGCTGATCCAAATGTTCTGTTACTGCTTCCTTAATAATGGACTCCAACATTTTACCAACCACAGATGTTAGGCTAACTGGTCTATACTTTCCAGCCTTTTGTCTACCTCCCTTTTTAAATAAGGGTGTTACATTAGCAGTTTTCCAATCTGCTGGGACCTTTCCTGAATCCAGGGAGTTTTGGAAAATTACCACCAATGCATCCGCAATCCCTACCGCTACTTCTCTCAAGACCCTAAGATGTAAGCCATCAGGTCCAGGGGATTTATCCGCCTTTAGTCCCATTATCTTACCGAGTACCACCTCCTTAGAGATTTTAATCGTGTTTAGCTCCTGCCCCCCTATAGCCCCCTGTTTGTCCAGTGTTGGGATATTTTTAGTGTCCTCGACTGTAAAGACTGATACAAAATATTTGTTCAGCATTTTTGCCATCTCCATGTTCCCCACCACTAGTTGCCCGGTCTCGTCCTCTAAAGGACCAACATTCACTTTAGCCACCCTTTTTCTTTTTATATAACTGTAGAAACTCTTGCTATCTGTTTTTATATTTTTTGCTAGTTTACTTTCATAATCTGTCTTCCCTTTCTTAATTAATCTTTTAGTTATTCTTTGCTGGCTTTTAAATGCTTCCCAATCTTCTATCCTCCCACTAGATTTGGCTACTTTATATGTCCTTGTTTTCAGGCAGATACTATCCTTTATTACTTTACTTAGCCACGGGTGGCTGTCTTTTCTTTTACACCCCTTTTTCCTTAGTGGAATATATTTTTCTTGAAAGTTGTGAAATATCTCCTTGAATGTACACCACTGCTCATGTACCGTCTTACACCTTAATCTATTTTCCCAGTCCACTTTAGTCAACTCTGCTCTCATACCTTCATAGTCTCCTTTATTTAAGCTTAGTTCGCTGGTTTGAGATCCAACTCTCTCATCCTCCAACTGAATTTGGAATTCAACCATGTTATGTTCACTCATTCCAAGGGGATCCTTTACTAGGACATTTTTTATTAATCCTGTCTCATTACACAGGACCAGATCTAAGATTACCTGCCCCCTGGTTGGTTGAATAACATACTGCTCAAGGAACCCGTCCCTAATGCACTCTATGAACTCTTCCTCAAGGCTGCCCTGCCCAATTTGATTTGTCCAGTCAATATGAAAGTTAAAATCCCCCATGATTATAGCTGTTCCCTTATTACAAGCCCCAACTATTTCCTGATTTATACTCCGACCAACAGAGTTGCAACTGTTAGGAGGCCTATAGACTACACCCACTAGTGACTTTTTCCCCTTATTATTCCTTATCTCCACCCAAACTGTTACACTATCCTGATCCTTTGACCCAATATCATTTCTCACTATTGCAGTGATTCCATCCTTTATTAACATAACCACCCCACCTCCCTTTCCTTCCTGTCTGTCCTTCCTAGTTGTCAAATACCCCTGGATGTTTAGTTCCCAGTCATGGTCGTCTTGCAGCCATGTTTCTGTAATGGCCACCAGATCATACCCATGTGTAGTTATTTGTACCGTCATGTGTAGTTATTTGTACCGTCAACTCGTCTATTTTGTTACGAATGCTGCGTGCATTCAGATAAAGAACTTTTAAATATGTTTTGTGACAATTTAATTCTGCTTTTACCCCCTTTACTACTTTACCTTTATCTTTATACATTCTGTCCCTTCCTAACACACTCTGGTTTTTAATTCCCCCACTGCTACCTTGCTCTATTGCCTTCTCCACTGACATTTTTATTTTTCGCTCTCTTGAAACCTCCCCCTCACTAATTAGTTTAAAGCCCTCGTTATTCGATTCGCCAGGATTCTAGTCCCAGCACTGGCCAAGTGAAGTCCATCCCAATGGAACAGCTCTCTCCTGCCCCAGTACTGGTGCCAGTGCCCCAAGAAGCAAAACCCATTTCTCCCACACCAGTCTTTGAGCCACGCATTTAACTCTCTGATTTTATTTACCCTAGCCAAATTTGCTCTTGGCACAGGTAGTAATCCAGAGATTATTACCCTTGAGGTTCTGTTTTTTAATTTGTCCCCTAGCTGCTCATACCCCTCAGCAGAACCTCTTTCCTTGTCCTATCTATGTCGTTGGTACCAACATGGACCACGACAACTGGATCCTCCCCCTCCCACTCCAAGTTTCTCTCCAGCCCAGAGGAGATGTCCTTAACCCTGGCACCAGGCACGCAACACAGCCTTCGGGACTCTCGCTCTTGGCTGCAAAGAACCCTATCTATCCCCCTAATGAAACTATCCCCTACCACTACAACATTTCTTTTTACTCCCCCCACTTGAATGGCCCCTCGTTCCACTGTGCTGTGGCTAGGTTGCTCATCCTCCCTGCAGTCCCCGTTCCCATCCTCACAGGGAGTAAGAGCCTCGAACCTGTTGGACAAGAGCAAGGGCTGCGGCTCCTCCAACACTACCTCCTGGATCCCCGTACCTGCCTCACTCATAGTCACACCCTCCTGTCCCTGACCACGGACTACATCTGAATGAGTTAATCTAATTGGTGTGACTACTTCCTGGAACACAGAGTCCAGGTAACTCTCCCCCTCCCTGATGTGTCGCAGTGTTTGAAGCTCAGACTCCAGCTCATCAACACGGAGCTGGAGTTCCTCGAGCAGCCAACACTTACTGCAAACGTGATCACTGTGAACATCAATGGTGTTCACCAGCTCCCACATATTGCAGCAGTAACACATCACCTGCTCTGCCATTCTATGTAATTAATTAAATTTATTTTTATTATTTTTAAATACCCTCTGCCCCGATTCAAGATGATGAATATCACACCTCTATTTAATTGAACTTACCACCTTATAAAGGTTTAAAAGGGAAGGAAAAGTACTCACCAACCAGCCAATCACCTACCAGCTTGGCTGTGATGTCACTTTTGAATTCTGACCTCCCTTTGGAATGTTGCCTGTGGAGCCTGTTTAGGCTGCCTCGCCTCGCTGCTCCGGCTCGACACCCACTGCTGCTCCGGGCTGCCTTGACTGGGCCTCACCTCGCTGCTCCGCCTCCCAGATGTTTGCTCATCCTGAGGCTGGCAGGAATATGATAGGGTTGTGGTGAGGGTGGGGGAAACAAGAGGTGCATGCTTACGCCATGTGCAGATTGTAAATCAGAAGTGATTGTGGGATGAGGGGGAAGTGGGATGTGAGAAGGAGGATTAAGCTTGAGGATACCAGCATCTTGTATTCTTTAAGCCCCGCCGCTGGCCACAGACTCAGACATGCCCCTGCCAAGAATGGCCAGCAGCATCTTCTCCAAGGGGGTGAGGTGATGCAGGTGAGCCAGTCCCCCGCCGATTAATTTCTGCCGGCGCCGGTTATGTGTCACCTTTTTCCACAAGGGAGGAGGGAAGTGTGCAAATGAGTGTGGCGTAATGTGCTTAGGTGATGTGGCTGACATGGTAGAATAACTGACAGTGTTTTCAAGCTGTGAGATGTGAGGGTTGCAGCAGTGCTAAATGTGTGAGAATGTGGTGAAGCTAGAAATGTGAGGTCTACCTTGTGTTTGGCAGAGATTGTTGGTAGGTGAGTAATTGGGGGGTTAAGAAATTGAGCAGTGTGAGAGGCTGGTGGTGCTGATGGTCGGAGATGGCTATTGAAGTTGCATTCACTGACCTTGACCACTTGTCTGAGGTCATTAAACTTCTTTGGGCACTGGAGCCATGTCCTGGGACCCACACTGCTTCTGTTTCTGGAGGACCTCTTGGTGCCCTGTGGGTAGAAGGCCTACCATCAATTGTTCACCCCCTTTACAAAGACCTTGAGTGCCGTGTCCGAGACCCTGGGTGCCCTTTCCCTGGCCTGTCAAGACATTTTGGTTTGAGATGAAGCATTTTAAAAAATATTTGATCACCAGAAGGCAGGTCAACTCTAAGAGGTGCAGACTGCCTTTAAGAGGTGCAGACTGCCTTTGAGAGGTGCAGGCTAGTTTAAGTAAAGCTAGCCTCACGCAAACATTACAAACTCCGGCCCCTGCTGAGCGCACAGCCTGTCAGCAGCGTGTTCAGCACTGGGCTGTGCGCAGCAATCATGCAGGCAGCATGAATTTTATGTGCTGCCTGAACTCCTTTCAACAGGCAGGGGCAGATCGATCATTGCGATGCCTGCGTCCATTTTCGTGCTTATTCAAATTTCACCCCCATGGAATCAGTTAATATTCTCCACAATCAACAACAAAAGCACACAAAAGATGTACAAAAAGTAACTTTCAGTTAAATCTATAAGCAGCATTTTCATACTGAAACCTTCAAACGCTGATTTTCCATCTCATTCCCTACACAGCCTTATCTTCCATGCACATCCCAAAATACAATGGCCCTGAATTTGCGCTTGGAAACTCCCGCAGGAAAATGTCTCCGATCCGCAAATAAAATGTCTGCGTACCTGGTGGTCCAGGACATACGGAGATTCACGGTCCTGGGTCTCTCTGGGTACCCGTGGGTGGAGACCCACGTATCTCAGGGGGGCATGCGGTTTGCAAGCACCCCGGGATCGAGTGGGCCACCCCAACTAATAAAAGGGGATCCCGATTCATGCTTATGTGTAGCCCATATGTACCGAATCCCCATAAGCATAAATGGGAATACCCCAAAAAATACATCTACACTTCAAATAAAAAATTACATATTCAAAATTAATTAACACAGCATTTTATTAAATACTTAAAACAAAAATTAAATATTTTGATCAATAAATTTACATTTTAACAGGGCTAAAAATAAATGTACCTGATTGCACAAGGTTTTTAATGTATAAATGATTGGTAACATTTTATTTTCATGTTTTTATGTATTTAAACTCTTACGCTGGTAAAAGCACGTCAGGCGTAAGAATTTTACGGGCATTCGCTGGGCAGCCGCCAGCGGAAGCCCTTTTCCCGAGGAAGCCGATGATCTGCTCAATTCTTCACAGATCGCAAGTTCTGGGTGTTCGCGCGTGTGAAATCCATTACTTGCGCGGCCCTTATGGGCACGCAGACACCTCATATGCACCCGTAAGGGCCGCAAATTACGGCCCATAATTCCATTCAGCGGCATCACCAGCCTTTTATTTTGCTTGTAAAGTAACGCTAATGGGCTGCCTTCTTCATATTAAACAGCATCATAATAGAATCTGTGTGGATCAAATGGACTTCCAATTCCAGTAGCCTTCAGCTTGTTGCATTGCAGTACTCCTTGAAATACAGATCTTACTCTTTTAATTTCTCCTTATTCCTTCCAAATCTTTTCAATTCCAGCCAGAATAACCGGCCACGCATATTTTCCACTACCATCTTCAACAAAAGGTAAAGTAGACATGGCTTACAATCTCATTCATGTTTGGATTTATTTAGCCCCGATTTTAACGGGGGCAAGGAGGTGTTCGTGATAAGGGAAAGGAAGGGGAAGCCTGGGACAAGGTGGTCCCAAGATTCTCTTGTTGGGCCTGGAGAAGCACTCCTGCTCTTCCTGGCCCATAAGGAAGACTAAACAACTGCAAAACCCTTACCTGCCTGTGCATCCTCTGGGCCACGATCCAGCGCCTGGCAGGCATGGCCTGCCCGATAAGTGTCACTTACCCCTGCTCAGGCCTCGGACTAATATTGAAATTGGGATTGATCTGCATATGTAAAGCAGGACCCACTACTTTCCTGTGGGTGTCCTGCTCACCTGCTCAAAAAAGTAGGCTGTTATCGTGGCCTGGTGGGAAGGCAGCGGGAGCACAGGGTAAGTCGCTGCCCTTATTTTAACTGCCTCCCCGTCCAGTTTGCACCATTGGGGCCATAACTTTACTTTATAATGTTACTAGTTTTTCATTCTGCAATGTGATGTGAACCATCTAATATCATTTTCAATCACTGTCACAACATCTCTTCCCAACATCTTCAGCAACAACTGCATTAACTGAAAGTGATGAGGCAGTTTTCATGAAGAAATATCTAGTGCGTCTATTATAGGGTCTAACACAGTTCAGAGACTATATTATGTAAGACCAAAGATTTTCTTCACTGTATCTGTTCCTAAGGAACCATTGAGAATATTACATGAAGATCTTTTCAATTGATTTGCAAACACTGTTTCAAATAACAGACATACAGAAGAATACGAACAGTGGGGGTTTTCTGATTGTGTACGTAACAACCCATGATTTCATGTACATCAAATTAAAAGCGGGGTCGGGGGAAATTGCAGTCCTGGGAAAAGAGAGGCAGAAAACCCCAGCAATCATGTTTCATTGTTTCATACAACAGCATTGCCAATATATCACTTTTCCTGGTACAATAATAAGTGACTGTGTTCTTTCTATCACACAATAATATAGATTATTGTATTCCATTGAAATGTTTGCCCAACTCTTTATTTGTCAAATCTAATTTCAACTTTTGTTCCCTCCAAATTACCAGCATCAACTCCCACTGGTAAGTTCATTAATGCTTGTTGTGTTTTCAACTCAATCTATCAAGCACTGTGCTGGTTCTTTATAGACTTCTCTATAAGTTAACGATTCAGAATGTGAATCGTTCCCCCATTACATTTAGTTCAAGGTGTCCTTATTAGGTTATCTTATCTCCCGGATTTCTTAACCTGATTCTGCAGAAAGAATCTCTTCACAAGTATCAAACTGATTCCCTTCCTCACTTTAAAATCAATCATCTCCACATCTAGCTTTCATTTTACTCGCTGCCTTCCCCTTCTCCACGCTTGTTGATTTAACACCCAAGATTTAGTTCTGTTTTGCAATTTTTCATACCTGAGGTGACCATGGTGAAGGACACCAGTGTGTTGTGTAAGAGAGAGGTGGTGGAGGGTGGGAGGTAAATCAAGGAGCGGTTGTTAGCTGGCTTGGCTATTAATGGTCTGTAGACTTCAGGAGGAAGGGACTATCCATAGTTTTAGGATCCATGGAAAGAGTGCGCTAGAGAAGAAGGCAGTGCTATCACTCTGGAGTTCCACAGAGTGACGATGAAGGGAGAAAAATGATGAGCAAAGAAAAAATGTAATCTCATCAAAACTTTGTAGATCATCAGTAAAATCTAAGCTGAACTAACTCATGTCATCACATTCCTTATCCAAGTCACCAACCACAGAGATCAATGGATTGCGAGATTTGCTGGAATCTATAGGGTAGATTCTTCATACAGATGGTTTGGAGATGTACATAGACTCCTCAAATCATACAAATTAGACCCTAAACAGAGTCCATTCATCCCATCAGTTATGCTGCAGTGCTCACTCTTTGAATGGAGTGATGTACTTTAATAATATTTCCTTGACCATTTCCTACATCCTTTCATGGGCTTCATTTTGAAATACTGATCCAGCTCCCTTTTAAAAATGATCCAGTATCTGCCAGCACCCATTTGTGAAAGAGCATTCCATGTTCTAATTACCCTCAGTATGAATCTTTCCTCGAACGTCCTGATTGATTCTATTGGTGGTAATCCTGACTCATGCCTCGAAATTACTGATCTGCCATGCAGTGGAAACAATCTTTAATGACTAATTCATTCATGGGATGT
The DNA here is from genome assembly GCF_052327205.1 of Somniosus microcephalus. Lineage (NCBI taxonomy): Eukaryota > Metazoa > Chordata > Chondrichthyes > Squaliformes > Somniosidae > Somniosus > Somniosus microcephalus. The sequence goes on along the minus strand of NC_141001.1, from coordinate 8,930,227 downwards.
GGGCGTCACTGGCAAGGCCAGCATTTATTGCCCATCCCTAATTACCGTTGAGAAAGTGGTGGTGAGCCGCCTTCTTGAACCATTGTGATCCGTGTTGTGAAAGTACTCCCACAGATCTGTTAGCTAGGGAGTCGCAGGATTTTAACCTAGCGATGATGAATGAACTGTGATATATTTCCAAGTCAGGATGTTGTGTGACATGGAGGGGAACTTGCCGGTTCTGGCGTTCCCATGCACCTGCTGCCCTTGTCCTTCTCGGTGACAGAGATTGCGGGTTTGGAAGGTGCTGTCAAAGAAGTCTTCTTGGATTGCTGCAGTGCATCTTGTAGATGATACACACTTCAGCCACGGTGCACCAGTGGTAGAGGAAGTGAGTGCCAATCAAGTGGGTTGTTTTGCCCTGGATGGTGTTGAGCTTCTTGAGTGTTGGAGCTGCACTCATCCATGCAAGTGGAGAGTATTCCATCACACTCCTGACTTGTGCCTTGTTAATAGTGGAAAGGCTTTGAGGAATCAGGAGGTGAGTCACTCGCTGCAGAATACCCAGCCGCTGACCTGCTCTTGTTGCCACAGTATTTATCTGCCTGGTCCAGCTGAGTTTCTGGTCTATGGTGAGGCCTGGATGTTAATAGCGGGAGATTCAGCAATGGTAATGCCATTGAATGTCAAGAGGAGGTGGTTAGACTTTCTATTGTTGGAGATGGTCATTCCCTGGCACTTGTGTGTCACGAATGTTACTTGCTACTTATCAGCCAAGACTGAATATTATCCAGTTCTTGCTGCATGCGGGCACAGACTCCTTCATTATCTGAGGGGTTGTGAATGGAACTGAATACTGTGCAATCATCAGCGAACATCCCCACTTCTGACCTTATGATGGAGGGAAGGTCACTGATGAAGCAGCTGAAGATGTTTGGTTCTAGGTCACCACCCTAAAGAACTCCTGAACGAATATCCTGGGACTGAGATAATTGTCCACCACATTTCATGACTGGAAGAGGCAGGACTGAACTGCTTTGATCTCATCCATTGGTTGTGGGATCATTAGTTCTATCTATAGCATACTGCTTCCACTGTTCAGTAGTCCTGTGTTGTAGCTTCATCAGGTTGGCACCTCATTTTTAGGTATGCCTGGTGCTGCTCCTGACGTGTTTTTCTACACTCCTCATTGAACCAGAGTTGGTCACCTGGCTTGATCAGAATGGTAGAGTGAGGGTACGAGGTTACAGATTGTGGTGGAATACAATTCTGCTGCTGTTGAAGTCCCACAGCGCCTCATGAATAACCAGTTTTGAGTTACTGGATCTGTTCTGAATCTATCCCATTTAGCTCGCTGGTAGTGTCACACAACACGATGGAGGGTATCCTCAGTGTGAAGATGGGACTTTATCTCCACAAGGACTGAGTGATGATCTCGCGAACATCCCCACTTCTGACCATGGACAGATGCTTCTGTGACAGTTAGATTGTTGAGGAGGAGCCCAGTTGATTTCTCCGGTTATATTCTTATTATAGTTTGTTGTAGCAGTTTGGTAAAATGCAGTGGCTTGTTAGGCCAATTCAGAGGGCAGTTAAGAGTCAACCACATTACTGTAGGTCTGGAGTCACACCTGAAGGATATTAGGCTTTTTACGACAATACAATACTTTCATGGCTACCACTACAAATCTTTAATTCCAGATTTATATAATTCAAACTCTGCAGCTGCGATGGGGGAATTTGAACTCATATCTCTGGATTACTAGTCCAGTAACATAAACACTACGCTACCGTAACCTTACAATTCCATGAATAATTTTAAAAGGGAGTTAGACAGGTACTTGAGGATGAGGACTAAAAGTGGAGATGTGGGACCATGCATGACTGCCCTTTCCAAGACGGGACTTCATCTCCACAAGGACTATGCGGCCGTCAATGCTAACAATATTGTCATGGACACATGCATTTGCAACAGGTAGATTGGTGAGGATAAGCTCAAGTAGGTCTTTCTCTCGTGTTGGTTCTCTCACCACCTGCCGCAGGCCCAGTCTGGCGGCTATGTCCTTCAGTACTCGGCTTGCTCGGTCAGTAGTGGTGCTGCCGAGCCACTCTTGGTGATGGACATTGAAGTCCCCCAACCAGAGTATATTCTGTGCCCTGGCTACCATCAGTGCTTCTTCCAAGTGGTGTTCAACATGGAGGAATACTGATTCATCAGCTGAGGGAGGGCACTACGTGGTATTCAGCAGGAGATTTCCTTGTTCGTGCTTGACCTGGAGCCATGAGACTTCATGAGATCCAGAGTCAATGTTGAGGACACCCAGGGCCACTCCCTCCCAACTGTATACCACTGTGCCACCACCTCTGGTGTTTCTGTCCTGCTAGTGGGAGAGGACATAGCCAGAGATGGTGATGGAGGAGTCTGGGACATTGGCTGAAAGGTATGATTTTGTGACTTTGGCTGAATGGTATGATTCTGTGACTATGACTATGTCAGGCTGTTGCTTGACTACCCTGTGGGACAGCTCTCCCAATTTTGGCACAAGTCCCCAGATGTTAGTGAGGAGGACTTGGCAGGATAGACTGGGCAGGGTGTGCCATTGTCCTGTCTGAAGCCGGTGCCGAGGTCAATGCGGGGTGGTTCATCCGGTTTTATTGTTATGAATGACTGAAGTGGACAATATCACCTATGTCACTAATAGTATCTTCAAATCAGCAAGTCATTCAAAAGTTCAATGTGGTGAAGACATTAAGTGCAACAGGCAAGGATGTCACCGTGTTGCATTGTGTGAAGTTCAGGCACCAGTACATAGCATAACTCAGTGACTGCCTCATTCGATGGCCAATGCAGGTCCCTTGTGACATTAATTCTTTCTCAATGGATCCAGTGACCCAGGTGGGTGAGTGCCAGCCACCTGCTGTGCCAGTGTTCCTGCCACTCTTCTCTCCACAGAAACTTGCCTTCCTTCTCCAAATCCAACATAGCCAATGGAATGCCTATGATCAACACTGGTTGTGGGTAAAAGGGCAAATAAGTGAGCATTAATGATTCACAGAGAACAACAGATGCTGCTGGGGCAGAAAAGAATATTAACACTTGGAGTGACCTTGATGGGCTCATTAGCTCTTTGTTACTGATGAGGTCTTATGTCTTGTTAGTTGATAGAAGCCACTGCAAGATCATAGAGTGGATTACTGTTGTTCACACACACATTCAAAAGGTCATTCCCAGTATCACTGTCCCCAACTAAAACAAGACAATGGCCCAGAAATTCGGGTCGGGGGCTTCCCGCGGGTGCAAGCCCCCGATCTGCACTTACCTTGCGCGCCGGCCGTTGAGCTGTGGGCCCCCGTGGAATTCCAATCCGGGGCCTGGTCCAGCTGCCGGCGCGCAGTTCCCTAGTATCCCAGGGGCGCAGTTAGTTCGATGCATCCCCTGGGATCACGTGGGCCATGGGGAGCCAATTGGAGCAGGGAATGCTCCATTCATAAGATTGACAGGAAGAGCTGTCAAGACTTATAAATACTACGGCCCCAAACCAGCACTAAATCTTCAAATCAATTTTTTTAAATCACATTTTTTAAATAAACTATAAATTACATGAAATAACTATTTGAAACAATAATCTAAATTTTTGAAAAAAATAATTTTATTTTCTAACGGGGCTAAAAATAAACTTACAGGAAACTTTGGTTTATCCGGAGGTTGTATGTCCAGAAACCTCGATCTACCGGCAGAAATCAGGAGCCGTTTTGTTAGGTTTTTTTTCTTCTCGTGGCTTTGTTTTCAACAGTCGGGCTCTGGAAAGTATCTCTGAAGCTGTTGCTAAGCTACAGAGACACTTCCAAGGTACGGGCCAACTGTTTACAAGCTGTTGCTAAGCAACAGTGTTTGTTGTCAGATACGGAGATGAAAACCTCCGTATGCTTCAACATTAACTTTGTATGTCCGGCAGTTTTGATAGATCGGCAACAGCTCGGTCCCGTCAGTGCCGGATATCACAAAGTTTCCTGTACCTTGCTTTAAAGTATTTAAAAATAATAAAGCTGTGGAAAAAATGTTTTAATTTTAATTAATTCACCACTTACCTTGTACAAAGCAGGCCTTACACCTGTTTTTTACATGTCCAACTGCTGGAGACTTACTCTCCCGGGAAAACCTGCAAAAAAAAATGAAGTTCAATGCGCACGCGCTGCCTCTCCCGCGCACGTGTTCGACCTCTGAACCCCTTCGTTCAGGGGATCGGAAGTGCGGCACTTCCATTGGGCTTACGGCTGAGTACCCCATGCGTACTCACCCGTGGAGACCCAAATTTCTGGGCCTATGAATTTAACAAAAGTTCAGCAGTATATTTGGATGAAGTAATAAAAAAACACAATAAAAATTAGACACCCTGTCTTGAACCCCACAGGCCCTAATTTCACTGTTGATTGGCCAAGAGGCAATACTCTGCCAACACTATGGTTAGTCTCTCTGAGAGCCAAGAAAGTGGGATGTCCCGATGTAGATAGTCCCTGACCTCATCCCTAACACTGATGGCCTTGCTTGTAACACAAGGAGCCATCATGGCTGTAGTGTATGTAACCGTTCCACCTTTAAGAATGTAGTGTATATAACCGTTCCACCTTTAAGAGAACTATTTTAAGAGTTGCACTACTTTATCTTGGCTGCTGTATACTGTAATACCGGTAGTGACCACACCGGTATATAAGTGCTGTGTAATGATTTATTGGGCAGTTCCGCCCTGACCTTCAACTAGTAAAGACCTGTTAAAGTTTACTCTTGTGGTCTGTGTAGTAATTCTCAATATAACACACAGACTTAACAGTGGCGACGAGTACGATCTTACCCTGCGGCAGAGATACATCCAAGGCAGTTTAACGGGCGTCGAGAAGAGGCATCCGCCCCCATCATTCTGCTGAGAGAAGACTCGAGTCTGCAGAGCGAAGGAAGAATCTGACACGAAGCCTTCCATCAGCAACAGGCAGTGATTATCCCTTCTATCACGGTGGTGGGTAAGCCGATCAGCGACGAGCAGCAAGTCGGCCACGTTGGCTGTGAAATAGGGGAGGGAAGAACGGAGGAGATAAGGGCGGAGAACTCGACCACGGCCGGGGAAAAGAGCCGGACAGAAGTCGGGGCCAGAGGCGCTGAGACTGGGGCAGCGTAGGGCACGGAAGCCGCGGTGAATGCAAACGCAGCCGGTGTGAGAGACCGGGCTACAAGCGGGAACGCAGCCGGTGTGAGAGACCGGGCGACAAGCGGGCTGGGAGACGCAACAGCGTCGGGAGAGAGCTCGACCGCGACCGGTGAAAAAGGCCGGGCAGCTACCGAGGCCGCGAGGCGCAGCGACCAGGACAGCGTAAGCGCGGGAGAAAATTAAAAAAAAAAAAACTGCGGAGAACTCAGCCGCAGCCGGGGGGAAGGACCGGACTGCGAGAGGGGCTGGGAGGCGCGATTTGAAAACCGCTGGGGGAGGGCGAACGCAGCAATACGGCAATCGCCATTACAGCCAGCGGGGGAGAAAGGCAAACGCTGGAAGCCGCCATTTTCGGAGGCGGGGGAAGAAGACAAGCGCGGGAAACCGCCATTTTGTGAAAAAAAAAAAAATTCTTTTGTTTCTCAAGAAGATCGCGAGGATGCCTAAGCGTGGTAACATCAACGATTTCGATCCCGATGTTGAAGATTGGGCCACGTATGTAGAACGCATAGAGATATATTGTAAGGCAAATAAAATATCAAATGAAGATAAAGCATTAACCTTACTAAACTCAATGAGTGCGAAGACATACGGGCTATTGAAGCATCTTCTATCACCAGCTAAACTGGCGGATCAGACTTTCGCTAATATTGTTGCTGTCCTGAAGGACCATTTGAACCCCACACCACTGATGTTAGCGGAACGATTTAAATTTTATGCGAGAACGCAACTGAAAGAGGAAAGCAACGCGGAGTACTTAATTGAACTGCGTAAGCTAGCGAAATACTGTCAGTTTGGGGAAGGACTGACAGAGGCACTGAGAGACAAATTCGTGTGTGGGTTGTCGAAAGAAGGAACACAAAAGCGGCTACTTGAAGAGAATGATCTTACACTTGATAAGGCTGTCACTATTGCAGCATCGCACGAAGCCGCAGCGAGAGGCACTGCGGAAATGCAGCTGAAGGCAGCGGTACTCAGCGTAGATCAAATGGCTTTGGGTACAACGAAATGTTATCGTTGTGGAAAGACAACACACGATCAGAACCAATGCTGGTTTAAAAACCAGGAATGTAGAAAATGTGGCAAGCTTGGTCACATAGCTAAAGTATGCCGGTCAGGAAAGAAGACCAGCAACAAAAAGTCACCGCAGGAAAAGTGCAGAAAGGTACATAAGGTGGCTGAGAAGAGTTCGGATGAACAGAATTCGGATTCAGACTCCAACAGCCCGGAACTGGGTAGTCTGAGAATTCACAATGTGAGTAAGGAAGCTGACCGACAAACTATCTGGGTCACACTGCAGATAGCAGGAGTCCAAGTGAAGATGGAATTGGACACCGGATCGGCGTTGACGGTCATGAATAAGCAAGATTACAAAAGGTTATTCACACATATTCCCCTACGGGATACGGAGATAGTATTAAAGACATACACGGGGCAAAGAGTATACCCCATCGGAAGGATAAAAGTCAAAGTGGTACACAAGGGCAAAGAACACCAAGGAATGGACATATATGTACTACCTGAGGGAGGTCCACCACTTCTGGGACGGGAGTGGATCAGGAAAATAAATATGGACTGGCACCCCCTAAAAGCAATAACGGGAGATTCCGGAAAAAGAAAAGATGTCAAACCTGCACGATTGTGCAGAATATTGGATGAGGGCATATGCAGCAGTGACAGTGACAAAGCAGAGAGTGAGAACTCGGTGAAGACAATCAGCTCAGACCCTGGAACTGATGATGGTAAGACCAGCCCATGTGCAAAAGACAAGTCTAAAATGGACTTGCAGACTAATGATGGAAAAACGAAGGAGTGCATAAATGCTTCAGGAGAGAACAAAGTATCAGAACAGAATTCCACTGAACAACAACAACATAGTTTGACAGAGAATTCTGAGTCTGTCCAGTCTACAGACATGCACATTTCTGAGGAACACCGGGCTCGAACTCAACTCAATTTCAAACTACAACAGCAATTAGAACAAATGATTCGCTGTTTTGAGCAAGAGATGAATGCAAAGAAAAAGTTCTTTGACACAGAGTGGGAGAATCTGGAAAGACAGCAGAAGCAGCTGATTGAGAAAATGGAACAGGAACACACAAACCGTCTGCGCGATGAGGCCAAACGAATCAAAGCTGAGCAAGAAAGGGAATATGTCAAATTCATCGATCAGTTGAAAGCTAAGAAGAAAGAGCACCCTTTTGTGAGCAGCGTCAGCAGTAATAAGCCACTCAGGGAATTGGTGGCAGAGGCAAAACCTGAAGATGCTGCAGAGATCAAATTTGTTGCTGAAAGCGCTACTTCCAGAGCTTTGCTTCGAATTAAAGAATTGCCAGTTAAAATTGTGAAACCCTTAAGAGAGATGATTGGAATGGAGAAACATCGTGTCATTTTCGAATGCAAGGTTTCCAGGCCAAATGCTGCTGTCAAGTGGTATTACAAAGACAAAGAGATTCATCCCAGTAATAAATATGAGATTGTGAGTGAAGATGTATACAGGAAGCTTGTTATTAATAATGTCGCTTTTGAAGATGAAGGCAACTACATGTGCGATGCCATAGATGACCAAAGCACAGCAAAGTTATATGTAGAAGAGCAATCAATTGCCATCATTAAACCCATATGTGATGTGGAAGTGACAGAGCCAAGGGACGCCATTCTTGAGTGTGAGCTTTCAGTTGCTGACGTGAAGCCTCCAAAATGGATACTAAATGGTGAAATTCTTCATGCTTCTGAAGAGGTGGACATTGAGCATCGTGGCACTATTCATCGTCTCACTCTGAAGAAAACAATTTGTAAGATGACCGGCTTGCTGCAGTTTATTGCAGGGAAATCAAAATCTAAGGCGAGGCTGACTATTAAAGAGCCTCCGTCAAAGGTAGTCAAAGAACTACAGAACATTACAGTGGAAGAGAAGCATTCTGCTACTTTGAGCTGTGAGTTTACACCTACTCCCAAGATGGTCAGATGGTACAAAGACCAGAGCTTAATCGAATCTTCTGACCGATACAAATTTAAACAAAATAAGAATGTGATAGAACTTACCATTACAAATCTCATACCCAAAGACTCTGGTGAATATAGCTGCAAATCAAGTAATGCACAGACCACAGCCACACTCACAGTTGAAGCTCCAAAAATAGAAATAATAAAACATTTGGAGGACGTAGATACTGAGGAGGACAGCAATCTAGTATATTCATGTGAGTTGTCCCAGGATGATGAAGACGTTGACTCATCTGAGTCATTATCACCCCTACCAGGTCATGCACGTGGTCCCTCCGAACTGAGCCAAATCAGTCTGGACGCAGAAAAACTTCCCAAGGTACTCGAGCCTTTAGAAGTCAACAATGCTGGTTCTGAAGTTACGAAAATTCAAGCTGTTAAGTCCAGTGAAGGACTATTAGATGAGTCACCCCAGCAACGAAAACCTACTACACCACCGAAAACTACTACACCACCGAGGCGTTATCCGGACCGAGTCAGGAGGCGCAGGAGGCGCCGCCTCAGAGACTGAATCTGTGAACTGTTTTTATATGAAGTTGTGTATATATGTTATGATGTTATGTTTAATGGGGAATATATATACTGTTAAGCTAAAAAGGGAGGATTGTAGTGTATGTAACCGTTCCACCTTTAAGAGTGTAGTGTATGTAACCGTTCCACCTTTAAGAGAACTATTTTAAGGGTTGTACTACTTTATCTTGGCTGCTGTATACTGTAATACCGGTGGTGACCACACCGGTATATAAGTGCTGTGTAATGATTTATTGGGCAGTTCCGCCCTGACCTTCAACTAGTAAAGACCTGTTAAAGTTTACTCTTGTGGTCTGTGTAGTAATTCTCAATATGACACACAGACTTAACAATGGCCTGTCCTAAATTGTGGCTCTTCCAGCCAACATGCATGGAGATTATAGGAGTGCGCTGCATAGTCTGAAAATTGTGGTCCTAAAGTGCCTTTCTAATGACTTGACAACTAAGATTTTCAATTGAAAGACGATGGAATTAATTTGTATTTTCTACACTTATACCTTGAAATATTTGCTTTCCAGCAACAACTACACCATCAATATCGACAACAGGTATGATATTAGCAATATAGATTGAGCAATGTCTTCTGAATTAAGATGGAATAAAAAGCCACACACTCAGGCCAAGGTTTTCTGATTGTAATGTCAATGGTAACGCATTCATTTTAAAGGGTTACTATCACTGTTATCAACAGGATAGAGGAAAGTTGACAGAATCATCATTTAACATTCTCCATACTTAAACTTTCACCTGTGCCACTAGTGACATAAATTCATCTTAGTAATGTCTAATATTCTACATTTCAAATTATGATCTGTCTTTCAGAAGGTATAGTTGGAGGCACCCAAGGAAGTAAGCAACGTTTTAATTTTACTTTATTCAGATAATGCAAAGTAGTAAAGTTTTATTTATATTCAGTTGCAGGGTATTAGACTTTTTCTCAGCTCAATCCTCAATTCATGTAACATGAAAAGCCCTTACACAGATCTATTTTAACATGGCCATGTTCTCATTCTGTGGGATCCATTGCTCCCAGCATGAAGAAAATATTTTCATGAGCTTTACAAAACCAGCGGACAGATTTTCCTGGCTTTAGTGCTCAAATATTGGTGGAAAACATTGTGCAGCGTACAGGCTAAACAGGCTCCAATCCTTAAATATAATTCTTTACCTGAATAACACTGCCCCGAGACTCCGCTTTCCTGGTAGCTGCAGCTGACTGTCCCTGAGGAGGGGGCAGCAATGTAGGTTCGATGTAAATGAGTGTCAGCTGCCTCTGCACACAGATTTCCGATAATAAATTTCAGGTCAGAGGCAGCCTGTCTCCATAAACATCTGGTGCTGCTGATTCCAGAGCTGCCATTTAGGTGCTATCTGTCTGGAAGGGACAAGCTCGTATTGTCAAGAAATATCAGTTATAAGGCCTCTTCAAACAAAAATTGGTTGTTGTGTCTCACTGAATACTTCTTGCAGAATGTTGTTGCTCTTTTACATTTAGTGATGGAAGCAGTGTGTAGTCATGTGTCACACCACCCTCTTTTATTACATCTCTTTTCTGGAGTCCACAAGTGGAGACAACCACAAGCCCCCTTGACAGTGAATGACAGGCTTCAATAACTTATCAAATGAATATGAATTGAGGTATAATTTGGGGTTAATCGGGAGCAACTGATTTCCTATTAACTTGTTAACTGGTATTATCCATTGATAAAACTGGATCATTTTGGTGCTCTCCTCACTTACACCTTTAACTGTATCCTTTCCAGCATCGGGAACAACTGCAACTTCAACAACAGGTATGGAATTTTACACAACTGTAACATGTACTGATTAATCATTCATAAAAATTGTACAAATTAGGATTCATCACCTTCAAAAGATTACTTTGCAGCCTCAGCAATAATTCTAAACTGTGGAGGTCGTAAGAACATAAGAAATAGAAGCAGGAGTAGGCCATACGGCCCCTCAAGCCTGCTCCGTCATTCAATAAGATCATGGCAGATCTTCCAGCTCAGCTCCACTTTCCCACCAGCTCCCCACATCCCTTGATTCCCTTAGACTCCAAAACTCTATCAACCTCAGCCTTGAATGTACTCAGTGACTGAGCATCCACAGCCTCTGGGGTAGAGAATTCCAAAGATTCACAACCTGAGTGAAGAAATTTCTCACCAGTCCTAAATGGCCGACCCCTTATCCTGAGACTATGGCCCCTAGTTCTAGACTCTCCAGCCAGGGAAAACAGCCTCTCCACATACACTGTCAAGCCTTCTCAGAATCTTATATGTTTCAATGACATCACCTCTCATTCTTCTAAACTCCAGAGAGTATAGACCCATTCTACTCAATCTCTCCTCACAGTACACCCTCTCATCCCAGGAATCAATCCACCCGAAAATGATCCGTTTATCCCTACTCTCTGTTTTTTGTCCGTTAACCAATCCTCACGAGCCCTTATCTTGCATAGCAAACTTATGTGCAACCTTATCGAATGCCTTTTCGAAATCCAAATAGACTACATCCATTGGTTCCCCTTTATCGATCCTGCTAATTACATCCTCAACAAACTCTAATAAATTTTTTGAACATGGTTTCCTTTTCATAAAACCGTGTTGACTCTGCCTAATCATAATATGATTTTCTAAGTGCCCTGTTACCACTTCCATAATAATGGATTCCAGCATTTTCCTGACGACTGATCTCAGGCTAACTGGTCTGTAGTTCCTTGTTTTCTCTCTCCCTCCTTTCTTGAATAGCAGGGTTATGTTTGCTACCTTCCAATCCACTGGGACCATTCTAGAATCTAGGGAATTTTGGAAGATCACAACCAATGCCACTATCTCTACAGCAACCTCTTTTAGAACCATAGGGTATTGGCCATCAGGTCCAGGGGATTTGTCAACTTTTAGGCCTATTAATTTGTGTAGTAGATTTGTCGAAAAATTCCCCTGCTTAGCATCGGCGGTTAAGGCTGCTTTTGGCAAAAAAAGGCGGCCGCCTCCATCCAGCCGGTTCCGGCGTGGGCCATGGCAGTCGCCATTTTGGGCAGGTTGCTAGCATGGCCATTACCTGCGTGTGGCGGTAGGATTTAAATGAGGCAGATCGAGACATCAATCAGCGTACAATGACTGGCCGTTTTGGACGTCACCATTCCAATCAACGCCGTCTCCTAAACACAAACAGCTGAATGTGTGTTCAGCTCCACGAGGGACTCCCCATCAGTGCTATTCAAAGTGATACATCCAACTTGCAGGTAAGTTGATTTTTTTCTTCTACTGGCTCTTGCAGTGTTTATATCGACACTGGCATGCTGGAACACATTTATAAAGTTGGTAAAGTGTGCAGGGAGTGCTGCTGGACGCTGGGAAGGCGTTGGCTGCGACTGGAAGGCCTCTGACTACACCACTTGCTCCCAGTCACGGGGATCTACTTACAATCCCCCTCGCACTGCAGCATGACAGGGAGATGGAGCAGACGCAGCAAAGACAAGCTGCTTGCAGAGGGAGGAGGAGGAGGGGCAGGAGAGCTCGCAGCAGGAGGCCGCACCCACCTAGGGTCTTCCGAGAGCACTTCTCCTACCTGCACTTAAGCCAGGAGCAGTGTATTCGGAGGCTCTTCTTCACCAAGGAGGTGGTGGCAGAATTCTACCACCTCCTGGAATCAGACCTGCAGCCTCAGAGGAGGGCAACGATGGCACTGCCAGTGTCCCACAAGATGATCGTGGCACTGAATTTTATCTCCAGCGGATACTTCCAAGCTGGAGCAGGTGACACAGCGAACATCTCCCAGTTCACCATCCATCGCTGCATTCAGAGGTCACAGAGGCTCTGTACCACAGGAGAAGGGACTTCATTGTCTTCTCCCTGAACAGAAAGAAGCAGGAGGAGCACGCATGTGGCTTTGCCAGGATATCAGGCTTCCCCATGGTGTAGGCCACCATTGACTGCACAGAGGTGGCTTTGCGGGCACCACATTTCAATCCCAATATTCACCGCAATCGCAAAGGCTACCACTTTCAATGTGCAGTTGATGTTGACCACACCCAGCACATCATGATGGTGAATGCCCAGTATCCTGACAGCAGTCATGATGCATTCACCCTACCATTTTCCAGCCACCACACTGAATCAGAGGATGGCTGGTTGCTCTATACCTGGCTGATGACTTCACTCCACAACCCCACCACTCGTGGCCAGCAGTCATATAATGACAACCGTGCTGCCACGAGGAATGTCATCGAGCAGACCAGCGAGGTGTTCAGGCAATGGTTCACTGCCTTGTCCGCACGGGAGGAGCCCTCCAGTACACACCGGAACGGCTGTCCCATTTTGTGGTAGTCGGATGCATCCTCCACAACTTGACCATCACGAGCACGCAGCTCTTGCCACCATGGGTTCCACAACCACCTCAGGAGGAGGAGGAAGGCAGCAAATCCCCTTTCTGGACGGACTGTTGGTGAGCGCATCAACATCCATTAAAAATTAAAACTAAAAATAATCGTTTCAATAAAAATAGTAATAATTATATAAATGAAATAAGGTTAGATAGAGATGGCAGTGCAGGTGGTCTGTCATAACTGCAGCATGTGGGAGTTGGTGGAGACCAACGAGATCCCAAGCAACCACATCTGCGGTAATTGTCTGCATCTCAAGGAACTTCGGCTCAGAGTTGTTGAGCTGGAGTTCGAGCTGCAGGCATTGCGATGACTCAGGGAAGGGGAGAGTTACCTGGACATTTTGTTCCAGGAGGCAGTCACACCCCTTAGGTTAAGTACTACTTTAGAGTTAGTCAATGGTCAAGGACAGGAGGGTGTGACTGTGAGTCAGGAAGGTACGGGGACCCAGGATATAGTGCTGGAGGAGCCCCAGCCCTTGACCTTTCCAACAGGTATGAGGTACTTGCTACCTGTATGGATGAGAACAAGGACTGCAGGGAGGATGGGCAAACTGTCCACGGAACCGTGGTACAGGAGGCCATTAAATTGGGGGGAGTAAAAAGGAATGTGATAGTGGTAGGCGACAGTATAGTCAGGGGGATAGATACTGTCCTCTGCAGCTGCGACAGGGAGTACCAAAGGCTGTGTTGCCTGCTGGTGCCAGGGTTAAAGACATCTCCTCGCGGCTGGAGAAGAACTTGGAGTGGGAAGGGGAGGATCCAGTTGTCTTGGTCCACGTAGGAACCAACGTCATAGGTAGAACTAGGAATGAGGTTCTGCTGAGAGAGTTTGAGGACTTGGGGTCCAAATTAAAAAGCAGAAATTCAAAGGTAATAATCTCTGGATTGTTACCTGAGCCACGCGCCAATTGGCGTAAGGATAAGCAGATGAGAAGTTTAAATGCGTGGCTGAAAGAATGGTGTGGATGGCAGGGGTTTTGCTTCATGGGCTATTGGCACCAGTACTGGGGAAAGAGGGAGCTGTTCCGTTGGGATGGGCTCCACTTAAACCGGGCTGGAACCAGTGTCCTGGTGAATTGAATAACTGGGGCAGTAGACAGGGCTTTAAACTAATGAAGGGGAGGTGGGAGGATTCAGGAAAGAGTAACTTTAAAAGCAGCAAGAGAAATGTCAAGGCTCTGGAGCAGAGTAGAGTTTTGGGTAAAAATAAGCAGGGTGGGTCAGGAAGGGACTGAGAGAGAAACAAAGGTAATAGGGCATCAGTGACTAAGGTGACATCAGGGAAAAATAGCAAAAAGTCAAAGCTAAAGGCACTATATCTGAATGTGCAAAGTATTCACAACAAAGTAGATGAATTAATAGCGCTGATAGAAATGAACAGGTTTGATCTAATAGCCATTATGGAGACGTGGTTGCAATGTGACCAAGGTTGGGAACTAAATATTCCAGGATACATAACCTTTAGAAGAGATAGGCAAAATGGGAAAGGAGGAAGGGTAGCCCTGATAATCAAGGATGGGATAAAGACAGTAGAGAGAAAGGATCTTGGCTCGGAAAATCAAGAAGTAGAATCAGTTTGGGTGGAGCTAAGAAAGAGCATGGGGCAGAAACCATTGGTGGGAGTTGTCTATAGGCCCCCAAACAGTAGTTGTAATGTAGGGCAGAGTATACATCAGGAAATTAGAGGAGCATGTATCAAGGTAATACAGTAATCATGGGGGGCTTTAATATTCATATACACTGGGCAAACCAAATTTGCAGTAATATCGTGGAAGACGAGTTCATGGAATGTATACAAGATAGTTTTCTAGATCAGTATTTTGAGGAACCAACTAGGGATCAGGCAATTTTAGATCTAGTAATGTGCAATGAGAAAGGGTTAATTAATAACCTTGTCGTAAAGGGGCCTTTAGGGAAGAGTGACCATAATATGATAGAATTTTATACTGAGTTTGAAAGTGATTTAGTTAAGTTCGAAACTAGGGTCTTAAATCGAAACAAAGTAAACTACAACAGTATGAGGGGCGAGTTGGCTAAGGTAGATTGGGAAACTACATTAAAAGGTATGATAGTAGACAAGCAATGGCTTATTTAAAGAATTAATACATAATTTACAACAAATATACATTCCTTTAAGATACAAAAACCCCACAGGAAAAGTGGTCCAACCATGGCTAACAAGAGAAGTTAAAGACAGTTTCAGATCAAAGGAAGAGGCTTATAATGTTGCCAAAAAAAGTAGTAAGCCTGAGGATTGGGAGGATTTTAGAATTCAGCAAAGGTGGACCAAGAACTTGATAAGGAAAGAGAAAAAAAATATGAAAGTAAATTAGCAAGAGACGTAAAAACAAATTGTAAACGTTTCTATAGGTATGTAAATCGGAAGAGATGAGTGAAAGTAAACATAGGCCCATTAGAGGCAGAGACAGGAGAAATTATAATTGGCAACAAGGAAATGGCAGAGACATTAAACAAATACTTTGTATCTGTCTTCACGGTAGAAGACACAAAAAACATTCCGGCAATAATGGGGAACCAAGGGTCTAGAGAGAATGAGGAACTTAAAGAAATCAGTATAAGTAAAGGCATAGTGATGGAGAAATGAATGAGAATAAGTGGCAACAAATCCCCTGGACTTGACGACCTGTATCCTAGGGTTTAAAAGAGATTCTGGATTCACTGGTATTAATCTTCCAGAATTCCCTAGATTCTAGAACAGTCTACAAGGATTGGAAGGTAGCAAACATAACCCCGCTATTCAAGAAAGGAGGAAGAGAAAAACGGGGAACTATAGGCCAGGCAGCCTGACATCAGTAGTAGGCAAAATGATAGAATCTATTATTAGGGACGTGCTAACAGGGCACTTAGAAAATCGTAATATGATTAGACAGAGGCAACATGGTTTTATAAAAAGGAAATCGTGTTTGACAAATATGTTAAGAGTATTTTGAAGATGCGTAACTAGTAGGATGGATAAGGGGGAACCAGTGATTGTAGTGTATTTGGATTTTCAAAAAGCATTCAATAAGGTGCCACCCAAGAGGTTATTACACAAAATTAGGACTCATGGGATTGGAAGTAATATATTAGCATGGATTGAGGATTGGTTAACGGACAGAAAACAGAGAGTGGGAATAAACAGGACTTTTTCGGGTTGGCAGGCTGTAACCAGCGGGGTACCACAAGGATCAGTGCTTGGGCCTCAGCTATTTACAATCTATATTAACGACTTAGATGAATGGATTAAGTGTAACGTATCCAAGTTTGCTGATGATACAAAGTTAGGTGGGAAAGTAAGCTGTGAGGAGGACGCAAAGAGGGTGCAGAGAGATATAGACAGTTTGACTGAAGGGGCAAGAACAAGGCAAATGGAATACAATGTGGGGAAGTGTGAAGTTATCCACTTTGGTAAGAAAAACAAAAAAGCAGAATACTTTTTGAATGGTGAGAGAATGGGAAATGTTTGCATTCAGAGACCTGGGTGTCCTTGTACATGAATGACAGAAAGTTAACATGCAGGTACAGCAAGCAATTAGGAGAGCAAATGGTATGTTAGCTTTTGTTACAAAGGGATTAGAGTATAAGAGTAAAGAAGTCTTACTACAATTATACAGGGCATTGGTGAGGCCACACCTGCAGTACTGTCTACAGTTCTGGTCTCCTTACCTAAGGAAAGACATACTTGCCTTAGAGTGCAAGAAAGGTTCACTAGACAGGTTCCTGGGATGAGGGGATTGCCCTATGAGGAGAACTGAGTAGACTAGGCTTTTATTCCCTAGAGGTTAGAAGAATGAGAGGTTATCTAATTGAAACATATAAAATTCTTAAGGGGCTTGACAGGATTAATGCTAAGAAAATGTTTTCTCTGGCTGGGGAATCTAGAACACAGGGTCACAGTCCCAGGATAAGGTGGCGGCAATTTAGGACTGAGATGAGGAGAAATTTCTTCACTCAAAAACGGTTGTGAATCTTTGGAATTCTCTATCCCAGAGGGCTGTGGATGCTCAATCATATATTCAAGACTGAGGTCGCTAAATTTTTGGGAACTAAGGGAATTCAGGGATATGGGGATAGTGCGGGAAGGTGGAGTTGAGGTAATGGCACAGAAATTCGGGTCTCCACGGGTGAGTACGCATGGGGTACTCACCCGTAAGCCCAATGGAAGTGCCAGTTTCCGGCATGCACTGCGCATGCGCGGGAAACCGGCACTTCCGTTCCTCTGAAAGCAGGGGTTCAGAGGTCGAACGTGTGAGCGGGAGGGGCTGCACGTGTGCATCGAACTTAGGTTTTTTTTTATAGGTTTTCTCGGGAGGGTAAGTCTCCAGAAGTTAGACATGTAAAAAGCAGGCGTAAGGTCTGCTTTTTACAAGGTAAGTGGTGAATTAATTAAAATTAAAACATTTTTTCCACAGCTTTATTATTTTTAAATACTTTAAAGCAAGGTAAGTTTATTTTTAGCCCCGTCAGAAAATAAAATTATCTTTTTCAAAAATTTAAATTATTGTTTAAAATAGTTATTTCATGTAATTTATAGTTTATTTAAAAAATGTGATTTAAAAAAAAATTTATTTGAAGATTTAGTGATGTTTTGGGGCCCGTAGTATTTATAAGTTTTGACAGCTCTTCTTGTCAAATTTATGAATGGAGCATTCCCTGCTCCAATTGGCTCCCCATGGCCCACGTGATCCCAGGGGCCGCGTCGAACTAACTGCGCCCCTGGGATACGCAAGCACTGCGCACCGGCAGCTGGAGCAGGCCCCGGATCGGAATTCCACATGGGCCCACAGCTCAACGGCCGGCGCACAAGGTAAGTGCAGGTCGGGGGCTTACACCCGCGGGAAGCCCCCGACCCGAATTTCTGGGCCATCAGATCAGCCATGATCTTGTTGAATGGCGGAGCAGGCTCAAAGGGCTGAATGGCCTACTCTTGCTCCTATTTCTTATGTTCTTCTGTTCAACTGAAAAGAGAACTTAAAAATTCCAAGTCCTGCTCCTACCACGATATCCTCACAGCACTGGCTATCCATCCCACAGCACCTCAAATTTAGAATTCTCACCACCGCCGTTAAAATTCCTCCATGGCCATACCCCTCCCTATATCCATAACCTTCTCCCCATGAACATCCTCATTTATACTCAGTCGCTTACTAGCTACATCCGCGACTCTTCCGACGCCCTCCGCCACTTTAACAGTTTCCAGTTTCCCGGCCCCAACCGCCTCCTTTTCACTATGGACGTACAATCCCTCTACACCTCCATCCCCCACCAGGATGGCCAGAGGGCGCTCCGCTTCTTCCTTAAACAGAGGCCCAACCAGTCCCCATCCACCACCACACTCCTCCGCCTGGCTGAACTTGTTCTCACATTGAACAACTTCTCCTTTGACTCCACTCACTTCCTCCAAATCAAAGGTGTTGCTATGGGAACCCACATGGGTCCCAGCTATGCCTGCCTTTTCGTGGGATATGTGGAACACTCTTTGTTCCAGTCCTACTCGGGTCCCCTCCCTCACCTCTTTTTCCGGTACACTGATGACTGTATCGGTGCCGTCTCCTGCTCTCGCCCTGAACTAGAAAATTTCATTCACTTTGCTTCCAGTTTCCACCCTCCCCTCACCTTCACATGGTCCATCTCCGACTCTTCCCTTCCCTTCCTCGACTTCTTTGTCTCCATCTCTGGGGATAGGTTATTGACTAACATTCACTACAAGCGCACTGACTCCCACAGCTGCCTGGACTACTCTTACTCCCACCCCGCCTCCTGTAAGGACTCTATTCCATTCTCCCAGTTTCTCCGTCTCCGCTGCATCTGCTCCGACAACGCCACCTTCCACACCAGTGCTTCCGACATGTCTTCCTTTTTCCTCAACCGAGGATTCCCCTCTACTGTGGTTGACACGGCCCTCGACCGTGTCCGTTCTATCTCCTGTACTTCTGCACTCACCCCTGCCCCTCCCTCCTGGAACCACGATAGAGTTCCCCTTGTCCTCACCTTTCACCCCACCAGCCTCCACATTCAACGGATCATCCTCCGCCATTTCCGCCACCTCCAGTGTGATCCCACCACCAAACGCATTTTCCCCTCACCTCCCCTTTCAGCATTCCGTAGAGACCGCTCCCTCCGCGATACCCTAGTCCACTCCTCTACTACCCCCAGCACCTCTTCACCCGGCACCTTCCCGTGCAAGCGCAGGAGATGCAACACATTCCCTATACCTCCCCCCTTCCCACTGTCCAGAGCCCCAAACACCCCTTCCAGGTGAAACAGCGATTTACTTGTACTTCTTGCAATTTAGTATACTGTATTCGCTGCTCAGGATGCGGTCTCGTCTACATTGGGGAGACCAAACGCAGATTGGGTGACCGCTTTGCGGAACACCTCCGTTCAGTCCGTAAGGGGGACCCCGAGCTCCCGGTGGCCTGTCACTTTAATTCACAGCCCCATTCCCACTCAGTCCTCACCGTCCTCAGCCTCTTGCACTGTTCCACGGAAGCTCAGTGTAAGCTCGAAGAACAGCACCTCATCTTTCAATTAGGCACTCTACAGCCCTCTGGACTCAACATAGAGTTCAACAATTTCAGATCATAACCTCGGCCCCTATCACATATATATATTTTCTTCTTTTTTTTATCCACACTCTTTGTTTTTTCTTCCCCTCCCTTCAGCTGTCCTTCATTCTGCCAGCGCAATTCACACCACATCTAGAGCCATCCTTTGTTCCCTAACCTGTCCCATTTCCACCTCCCCGTGCCTTGAATGTCTCTCAATCTCCCCTGCTTTCTATCCTATCACTGACCTCCCCTTTTGTTCTTTCATCCCCTCCCCCTTTTACCAGCCCCCAAACTTGCTTTCCATTTCCTGCTTTTTTACGAGTTCTGACGAAAGGTCATCGACCTGAAACGTTAACTCTGTTTCTCTCTCCACCGATGCTGCCTGGCCTGCTGAGTATTTCCAACGTTTTCTGTTGTTATTTTAATCACGGTGCAAATGGACGTCCACTGTACTTCCTATTCCCCAGTGCATTGCTTCCAATAACACATTCTTTACAATACCCGTCTTCAAACTTTAATTGCTCCTTTCACTGTATTCTTTGCAGCATCAACATTAAACGGGATTGAATTCATTGCTTCTGCTGCTTATTTCCACCTGTTTGTTCAATTCATATCCAGTATTTCCCATTGAAAGATGGTGGAATTGCTCAGTATCCTCCTTACCTAAACCTTCAAATCTTTACTTTACAGCATCATCAACAATGGCACCGACAACAACCTTGACTTCTACAGCAGGTATCTAATTACCAATATAAATTGAATCATTTTGTATTGATCTCACAACAAAGTCATGATAAAAGATGCACAGGAACTTTTAGTACATGATATTTGGATGTTTCCGTGGGAAATTTGACAATATCATCAGTATTCCCAAGAGTTATACTAGCACGTGGCAGGAAATGAACCATTTAATTCCAACAAAATGTGTCAATCATTGGCTTGAAGATTGGTATTTTGAAATGAAAGATGTCATGATTTAAGTCTGGAAGTTACTAAATTGGCACAAGATTTTATAATAATTCAGATAACATTCTTCCATGTGTTATTTTAGTACAGTGTATATTAATTAGCTGACAGAGGAATGTCAAACGTGTGTTAATCATTGATCCAAGAATAATGACAAAAATTGTTTTTCGACTTTAAAACTCATCCCATTGGGCCACTGTCTCCACATCCCTGTATTTTCCTCTATTCACGTGTCTATTAACATTTCTGCTAAATGATGCAATGGTCTCCTCCTCAATCATTCCCTGTGATGAAGTATTGTATGTTCTGAAAACGCGCCAAGAAAATGTTTACAAACCTCCTGCTCACTCTCCTCGTACCGCCCTGTTCCACTCCAGCTGTGGTGGTTCCACATCCTGCAAAATGAAGTCCACGAGAGTTTTTTCCAATATAGGTGATGTGTCTGTGATTGGGAGTCTGGGGGGAGGGGGGGGAGAAACATCAGAGTACAGTGGGAGAAACATGGGATCACGGGCGGGGGAGACACATGGGATCACGGGCGGCAGAAATATCATATCACGGGTTAGCAAGAAACACCATATCACGGGTGGGGAGAAACGTGATCATGGGGGTATCAGCAACACAGGTTTGCCGTGGGAGAAAAAGAGGCTCGCGGGGGTGAGAAACATGGGATCACGGGGAGGGGATCTGGAGATCGCGGCGAGGGTGGCTGAATGCAGGTTAGCTTGTGAGGCGATGGAAGGACCCCTGCTCCTCCTGGCCAACAAGCAGTGCTGGAAAAGCTCTCTCTGGAAGTCACTCTCCGGACATCTCTGTCTCTCCACACGCTCAGCTCCTTTAAGGTTTTCTTTAAAACCCACCTCGTGCTCTGAGCTTGCAGTCGCTCCTCCTCAGTTCTCTTCTCTTGGCTCTGCATCATTTTTCCTCACGTCTATCTGTGCCGTGACTTCGGACATTTTCAATATTAAAGGCACAATATAAAAGGAAGTTGCTTTTTTCAACAGAATGGAATAGTCCGATTCCAACAGATCCACCCTGTATTGATCAATGACATGTCATTCTATAGTGGACACTAGGTGGAGCCGTAGAGCTGTGTAGAGCTGTATATAGCTGTATGTATAAGACTACACTACCCAGCTGCGTATATATTAAGACTACATTACCCATGAGGCACTAGGCTACCCACAAGGCAGCAGTCTAGATGGAAGCCTCTACAGATACAGTACCCAGTCCAAATGTGCTCAATAAAGTAACTAGCAAAAGCTTGCTGTGTTCATAATAAGAATGTCTACTTATTAATGAACATAAGATGGTACCAGGATGGTGAAGATCTGCTAAAAATTGTGAAAAGCGACATGGAGAATTTGAAGCTACCAGAGCATTTGAAACTCACAGGAAATCTCGACTACAATTGGCAGACTCTTAAACAACAATTCGAACTCTACATTGCAGCCATCGGATTCGGTACGAAGCCAGACGCAAGGAAGATAGCGTTGCTGCTTACGGTTGCAGGCCCACAGGCGATAGAGGTATTTAATACATTTGTATTTAATCCAGAGGAGAACAGAGAAAAATTAGAAGATGTGCTAAAAAGATTTGATGCACATTGCTCTCCCAAAAAGAATGAGACCTATGAAAGATACATCTTCCGTTCTCAGACACAGCAGCAAAATGAGACTTTTGATAGCTTTATAACTGATCTGAAACTGAAAGCACAGACATGTAATTTCTCTGAGCTCAAAGCATCCATGATTCGTGACCAGATTGTGTTTGGTATTCATGATAAAAAAGTCAGGGAACGTCTGTTGAGAGAAACCGAACTAAATTTGGAAAATGGGGTGAAAATATGCCAAGCCAGCGAGCTAGCTCGAAAGCATGCGAAGACTTTCAGTGAAATCAATAATGATGCGATTGTAATGAGTGATAATGCTGCTGTCGGTGCTGTGTCCTACAACGGGAAGAAACGTAGGCAGAACATAAATGAAAAGCAATCGGAGGATGAAATTTTTAATTGTAAACGCTGTGGTTACAAACACCAGTTAAGACAATGCCCAGCGTTTGGAAAAATGTGCACAAAGTGTAATGGAAAGAATCACTTTGCCAAACAATGCTTTTCAAAAGTAAAAACTAAGAAAGGGCAACGAGTTAATATAATTGAGGACACTGATTTAAGTGAGACAATTTTTGTACGAATGGTGTCATGTGACGATATCAAAAAGGATACAGAAAATGTGCAGCCCTCAGAAATGGACAATGCTGAACATAAAGTTAATGCAGTAAAAGTGGACAAATGGATGATCCCACTGCAGGTAAATGGAGCATTAGTTACCTTGAAACTAGACACTGGGGCAAAAGCAAACTTAATCAGTATGAGTGACATTAACAATATGAAAGAAAAGCCCAAAATACAGAAAAAGTCAGTACTACTGAACGACTATAATGGACAGAAAATAGATAGCTTAGGTGTATGCAGACTCAAAGTGACAGTCAAAGACAAAGTGCATCATCTCATGTTTTCTGTTGTGGCTGAAAGACTTGATTCACTACTGGGTGACAAAGCTTGTGAGGAATTAGAACTGGTCAAGAGAGTCTACCGTATAAACTGTGCCATAAGCAGACCAGATGGCTCGGTGGATTCTGTAGTGAATGATTTCCAGGATGTGTTCAAAGGATTTGGAGTTCTACCATTCACTTACAAGATCCAGCTAAAGGAGGATGCTCAGCCAGTGGTACATGCTCCATGAAGAGTTCCAGCACCCCTGCGTGACCGGCTCAAGAATGAACTGGACAGAATGACCACACTAGGAGTCATCAGGAAAGTCGAAGAGCCAACAGACTGGGTTAACTCCATGGTATGTGTAAAGAAAAAGAACAATGATCTAAGAATATGCATGGATCCAAAGGACTTAAATGCAAACATAAAACGTGAACACTACCAGATTCCCAAGCGAGAAGAAATCACCAGTGAAATGTCAGGTGCCAGATACTTCACAAAGCTCGATGCCTCACAAGGATTTTGGCAACTAAAACTGGATGAAGAGAGCACCAAATACTGTACCTTCAACACACCATTTGGCAGGTATTGTTTCCTCAGAATGCCTTTCGGGATAATATCTGCATCTGAAATCTTTCATAGAGCGATGGAACACATAATTGAAGGTCTGGAAGGAGTTCGGGTCTATGTTGATGACATCATCATCTGGGGCTCCACACTGAAAGAACACAATGAGAGACTGACTAAAGTGCTACAGAGCATACGCCGGAATGGACTGAAGCTCAACAAAGCCAAGTGTCAGTTTGGCGTCCAGGAAGTCACTTTCCTAGGAGATAATCTATCTGGTAAAGGAATAGAGCCAGATATGGAAAAAGTAAACGCCATACTCAAAATGCCCCGACCCACTGACAAAAAAGGAGTGCTACGCATCATGGGGATGATAAACTTCATTGGAAAGTTCATTCCTAACTTGTCAGCCAAGACAGCCTGTCTGCGAGACCTGCTACATAAAACAAATGAGTTCGCATGGACAGAAAGACATGAACAAGAGTGGATAAACCTCAAAACAGTGCTGACAACCACACCTGTACTCACCTTCTTTGACCCAACAAAAAGAATCAAAGTGTCAACGGATGCATCAAAAGATGGCCTAGGTGCCGTCTTGCTACAAGCAGAGGGTGAAGATTGGAAGCCTGTTGCCTATGCCTCCAGGTCTATGACTGATACTGAGTGTCGATATGCCCAGATTGAAAAGGAATGTCTAGGCTTGGTAGTTGGACTAGAAAAGTTTCATGGCTACATAGATGGACTTCCCACCTTCACAGTTGAGACAGGCCACAGCCCACTGGTTGCCATCATAAAAAAGAACCTGAATGAGATGTCTCCAAGGATTCAACGACTCATGATGAAGCTGCAAAGATATGACTTTGAACTGATCTACACACCAGGCAAATACATAGTGTTAGCAGATGCACTATCCCGAGCACCCACAATGAGTAATGTGAGCTCTACTGAAGAAGACGTGGATGTTCATGTGAGTATGGTCACTGCTGCGCTGCCCGTGTCAGACACAAAATCAAAGCAAATAGCAGAAGAAACAGTAAAAGATACAGTATTACAAACAGTAATAGAGAACATTCATCATGGTTGGCCAAAAGGTTCCTGTCCAAAATATTTTCACATAAGGTCAGAATTGAGTGTCGCAAGTGGACTATTACTAAAACAGAACAGAATAGTCATTCCACAGGCATGCTCAAAAGGATTCATGAGGGACACCTCGGAATTGAAAAATGCAAAAGGAGAGCAAGAGACACTGTTTATTGGCCTGGCATAAATAAGGACATTGAGAACATGATAGGCAAATGTGAGACATGTCAGAAACACCAAAACAAACAAGCAAAGGAACCAATGATAGTAGCTGCCATACCAACAGCACCATGGCAAAAGGTTGGTATGGACCTTTTTCATTTAAATGGTAAAGACTATCTAATAGTGATTGACTACTAGTCTAACTATCCTGAGATGGCGCTGCTCTCAAGCACCACAGCAAGCAGTGTCATAATGCATGTGCAATCCATCTTCGCCAGACATGGAATTCCCAGGATTGCCGTTAGCGACAATGGTCCGTGCTTCAACTGTAAGGAGTGGCAACAGTTTGCAGCACATTATGACTTTCAGCACATCACATCCAGTCCTTTGTATGCTCAGTCAAATGGTAAGGCAGAGAAAGGTGTTCAAGTTCTCAAGCAGCTACTGAAGAAAGCGACAGAAAGCAAGTTTGATCCTTATCTCGGCCTGCTGAGCTACCGAGCCTCACCTTTAGACTGTGGTTCTTCACCTGCTGAACTACTAATGGGTCGCAAGTTGCGCACCACGCTACCCTGCTGTGCAAAAGAACAGCAAAGTGAGGAACTGAGACAGAGACTTCAACTGTTAAAGCTGAAACAGAAATCATACTATGACAAGTCATCCAAAACTCTAAAACCATTGACAAGGGATGATGTTGTCAGGATTGAGGATCCAGATGCATGGAACAGGAAAGCTACAATTCTTGAGGAAGTAGGACCAAGGTCATACACTGTTAGAACTGAGGAAGGACAGATTCTCAGGAGGAACCGCCGTTCCCTCCTAAAAACACAAGAGACTATTCAAGAGCAGATTGATGACAATGCCGCAACTGCATCTTGTCATTCACCGCCAGAACAATCTCATGAAGACACATCAGGCTTACCCGTGTTGAGAAGATCCACATGTGAAGTAAAAAAGCCTGATAGACTTAATCTTTGAGTACAATGTAAAGCTTTGAAAATGTGTTGACTGTTTTGAAAATGTTTATGTTTATAGAGCACCAACAAAAGTATTACTGATATTATCTTTATTGTTTTCTTGAAAGTTGATTGATATTGATTTTGTTAAACCTCAAAGAAAGGGGGATGTAATGATCAATAACATGTCATTCTATAGTGGACACTAGGTGGAGCCGTAGAGCTGTGTAGAGCTGTATATAGCTGTATGTATAAGACTACACTACCCAGCTGTATATATATTAAGACTACATTACACATGAGGCACTAGGCTACCCACAAGGCAGCAGTCTAGATGGAAGCCTCTACAGATACAGTACCCTGTCCACATGTGCTCAATAAAGTAACTAGCAAAAGCTAGCTGTGTTCATAATAAGAATGTCTATTTATTAATGAACATAAGACACCCCAATCGCACCAATCCCTGCTCAAACGTAAATGGGCAATATCACAATGCTCTGAAGTTGCTGGAGTCAATGTTCAGAACACAGGGCTGCAAAGAGTCTGTTGGTATCCAAAGACGTAGACAACGGTTGATGATTGGGAAGCAGACCCTTGAGCAGAATTAGTTCCCATACGGGTTTGTACCCAGGCTACCCAGTCCCACCGTCTTTTCATCTCATGTCTTTTGATTGTTTCGCTCCTCCTTTCTAATAAGCAGTTTGTTTGTCCTTCAACTCATTAACTTCCTATCTCTGACTGCAGGATCTCTTATCCCTTAACCTTTTTCTTCCACTCTGCAAAGGATCTGAATTCTATTTCAGTTTTCAGCTCTGACTAATGGCCTGGCACCAACAACCTGTCTTGTGTTGACTGTCCTGCTGTGTATTTTCATCCTTTTCAGCTTTTATTTGAAATTGCCAGGAGCAGGATGTTTGTCACGATGCGAGTACACATCCACTGTAATTGCCATTCCCCAGTCCCCAGTGCAGTACTTGTATTGGCATTTTTTTTACAATACCTGTTTTCAACCTTGAATTGCTCCTTTCACTGTATCCTTTGCAGCATCAACATTAAACGGGATTGAATTCATTGCTTCTGCTGCTCATTTCCACCTGTTTGTTCACATCATATCTAGTATTTCCCAGTGAAAGATGATGGAATTTCACCGTATCCTCCTCACCTAAAGCTTCAAATCTTTACTTTGCAGCATCATCAACAATGACACCGACAACCACCATGACTTCAACAACAGGTATCAAGTTACCAATATAAATGGAATTGTTTTCACAGAATCAATGAAATTTACAGCACAGAAGGCCATTCGGCACATCGTTTCCGTGCTGGCCGAAGAAGAGCTATCCAGCCTAATCCCACTTTCAAGCCTTTGGTCCGTAGCCTTGTAGGTTACGGCACTTCAAATGCATATCCAAGTACTTTTTAAATGTGATGAGCGTTTCTGGCTCTACCACATTGTCAGGCAGTGAATTCCAGATCCTCACCACCCTCTGGGTGAATAAAGTTCTCCTCAACGCCCCTCCAATCCTTCTAACAATTACTTTAAATCTATGCCCCCTGGTTATTCGCTTCTCCACTAAGAGATATAGGTCCTTCCTATCCACTCCATCTAGGCCCCTCATAATTTTATACACCTCAATTCAATCTCCCCTCAGCCTCATCTGTTCCAAAGAAAACAACCCCAGCCAATCCAATCTTTCCTCATAGCTAAAATTCTCCAGTCCTGGCAACATCCTCGTAAATCTCCTCTGCACCCTCTCTAGTGCAATCACATCATTCCTGTAATGTGGTGACAAGAACTGTATGCAGTACTCTAGCTGTGGCCTAACTAGTGTTTCATACAGTTTAAGCATAACCTCCATGCTCTTATATTCTGTGCCTCGGCTAATGAAGGAAAGTATCCGGTATGCCTGCTTAACCACCTTATCTACCTGTCCCGCTACTTTCAGAGATCTGTAGACATGCACTCCAACGACCCTCTATTCTCCACACTTCTCAGTATACTACCATTTATTGCGTATTCCCTTGCCTTGTTAGCCCTCCCGAAATGCCTTACCTCACACTTCTCCGTATTGAATTCTATCTGCCACTTTTCTGCCCACCTAACCAGTCCATTGCAAGAAGAAAGACTTGCATTTATATAGCGCCTTTCACGACCATTGGACATCCGAAAGTGCTTTATCTCTAATGAAGTACATTTTTTTTAAATTTAGTCACTGCTGTAATGTAGGAAGTGCGCCAGCCAATTGCCCTCAACAAGCTCCCACAAACAGCAATGTGATAATGACCAGCTAATCTGTTTTAGTGATGTTCATTGAGGGATAAATATTGGTCAGGACACTTGGGATAACTCCACTGCCCTTCTTCGAAATAGTGCCAGGGGACCTTGTACGTCCACCTGAGAGAGCAGACGGGTCCTCGGTTTAACTTCTCATCTGAAAGACGGCATCTCCAACAGTGCAGCACTCCCCCAGTCCTGCACTGGAGTATCAGCATAGATTTTTGAGCTGAATTCTCTGGTGTGGGAGTTGAACCTGCAACCTCTGACTCAAAGGCGATGGTGCTACCCCATGAGCCATGGCTGTTACACAATGAACTCTTCCGGCAGTCTACAGCTTTCTTCCTCATTATCAACCACATGGCAAATTTTTGTATCATCTGCAAACTTCTTAATCATGACCTCTACATTGAAGTCTAATTCATTGATATATACCACAAAAAGCAAGGGACCTAGTGCTGAGCCCTCTGGAACCCCACTGGTAACAGCCTTCCAGTCACAAATATACCTGTCGACCATTACTCTTTGCTTCCTGCCACTGAGCCAATTTTGGATCCAACTTGCCACTTTCCCTTGGATCCCATGGGCTTTTATTTCTCTGACTAGTCTGCCACGTGGGACCTTGCCAAAAGCCTTGCTAAAATCCATGTAAACTACATCAAACGCGCTAACCTCATCAACCCTGGCACCAGGGAGGCAACATACTATCCTGGAATCAATTCTGCAGCCGCAGAAACGCCTGTCTGTTCCCCTAACTATTGAATCCACATTCACTATTGCTTTCTTGACCTTCCTCCTCCTCAGCCCGTACAGCCGAGCCACCCGTGGTGCCATGGCCTTGGCTCTGGCTGTACGCCGCAGAGGAAACATCGCCCTCACCAGTATTCAGAAGTGAATACCAGTTAGAGAGCGAGATGCTCTCAGGGAACTCCTGCATTACTTGCCTGTTTCTCCATGTCTGAATTGGCGGTGACCCATTCCCCCTCTGCCTGCAAACTCTTGAGCTGTGGAGTGACCACCTCCTGAAATGTGCTATCCACGTAGCTCTTGGCCTCTCGGATGCACTGCAGTGTTGCCAGCTGCTGCTCAGGCTCCAAACCCCAGACCTCCTGCTCCTCCAGCTGACGACACTTCCTGCACATGTGCTTGTCCAGGACACGAAAAAGATTCTGGACTTCCCACATGGCACAGGATGTGCAGTCGACGGGACTGAGGTGCCCTGCCATGCCTCAATTTATTAGACTACAAGCTAAACTTCTTAGTTCGCAGTCTAATAAATCGAGTCTTTCTTTAGTTTAACCCAGAACCCTAACTTAGAGAGAAAAAAGACGGAATTATTTACTCAAGTTTAACAAGAACCACTGAGATACTAAACACGAGGAACCTAAATATTAGATATCTAGATACTTAACTTAATGTACTCGGGTTCTGTGGCTCCACTCCTCCTTTTGAGTTGGACGTGAGAAACCGCCTTCCTCCTCTCCACCAAATTCCTACTAACACCAAATTCTTCCACTCTGCTTGCGATCCACTCTCATTATGATTCACCCAGCTCTGCATTTGCATTCACCTCACAACAAGTCATTCTATGAAGATTGACAGGAGGTTTTAGTACACGATAATTGGTGTTCTCTGTGGAAGGTTCACAGTATCATTTAGTATTTCTGACAATTATACGTTTACCAGGTAGGAAATTAATAATCTAATTACAACAATGTGTGTCAATCGTTGTCTTCACAATTGCAATTTTCAAATGAAGAATGTTATTGTTCCATCTGTTATTTTAGTACAGTGTATTTTAAAGTAGCAGAGAGAGTGTTTTCATCATTCATCAGTAATTTCTGGATTTGATTTGTTTGAACTTATAGCTTCAACTCTATCTTTTCCCGTGTCAACAGCCACTCAAACTTCAACAACAGGTATAAAATCCATCACCTAATTTCAATAATTTGTACTCATTTAACAACCACCAAAGCTACTCAATCAATGCATCAAATCCTCTGTGTCGTCATGACTGGAATTATCCACTGAAATGGACTCCAATTGGATAGTAATTCTCACTCTTAAACCATCCAAAACAGAATTCAGATCATCATTGCAACAATACTTTTGATTTAATCTCGGATTCTGTGCTGGATATTTCCCATTGAAAATTTCAAAATTATATTAAACATAGAAATTAACAACACAGGAATCCAGTTGACCCATGGATTCTGTGCTGATGATGATGGGATGGTTCTGTACACTCCACACTCACACCTTCTATTTCATCCTTTCCAGTATCGACACCGGCTACAACTTCAACAACAGGTATGAAATTAGCTGTGCAGTTGTGGCAATATTTTCGGTAAAAACTGTACAATCAATGGATGCAACCTGCATGTTTGATGACTTCACAACTGATATTCTGCATTGAAAGGTGTTGGGATGATTTTCCATTCTGCATATTCACACCATCAACTGTGTTCTTTCCAGCACCAACATCAACTTCAACAACAGGTATATAATAAACAACATTCTGTCAGTAAAGATTTCCAATTAACCTCGGAACCACAATTCTCAATATTAATAAGGAGTTTCCTCTACTAGCACGGTATCGCTTCTATTCTTTTAAACTGATGTTAAACTTATAGGCCTAGAAATTCAGTGGCCTGCGCCACCAGTTTGCGCCCAAAGAGGGCTTTTGCGCCAGTCTGCAAACTTCAGGCGAAATTCAGCGGTGCGCTAATGGCGGCGTTAGGCTGTAGCGCTGCGCCGCCACCGATGACGTCATCGGTGTGCGCAGCGCCCCGTTTCCGCGAAGAACGCCATATTAAGTCGCGCCCGCCTCTTCAGCGCCGGCCGCAAACAGCGACCGGTACACAGGGCCTACCTGTGGCGGTAATTAAAGTGGAGGTGCGGCCGGCCGCTTTTTCGGCAGCCGCCTGCCCGCACCTCCTTCCCCGGCCTCCTCCACCCCCCCCCCGCGGCATTGCCGGCTGGTTTCCGGGAGCCCGGCACTTCTCCGTTCTGCCGGGCTCTTTTGCCGGCACTCGCGATCGGGGCTCAGGCTGCTGCAGGCACCTCCCCCTTAAGAGAGGGCGGAAGGCCTGCAGTACCGCAGCCTGCCGCTCCGCTGCGGGTGGCGCTGCGGCCACTAGCGCGCCGATAACCAGTTTCAGCGCCCAAGCGGGGCGCCGAAACCCCTGTTTAGCGGCCGCCTTCCACTTGTTGCGCTGACACTGAATATCCGCTTGTGCAAGTGGATCCGCGCGCAGCGGTAATTCCGGCGCCCAGGCGAGCTGGGCGCCCCAAAATGAATTTCTAGGCCATATTCTCCACAATTACATCATTAACTATTCTCTGTGGTACCAATATCCATGACAATGTCAAAAACGGGGATGAAATTGATCACATCATTGTAACAATTGCCATCTGCGTCATCACTGAGCACAAACTTATAGAAAAGCAGCAGAAAAAGTGTCTTCTGCGGTTTGCAAATTGGCACTGTTGTTCAAAATGATTGAATCACATTAATCCAGCTATTACTAAGGACCATTAAACATTTTGCTCTGTTAAATGAGATAAATATACCTGAAAGAAACTCACAATAATCATTAGTCAGTGTGAATCAGCCCCAGTAGTTGTCACTTGGAACGGGAATTCATCTTGGAGACATTAAGGGGTAATTTTCACCTTTACCACTTGGACAGTAAACCAGCGGAGCAGATCACCCGCCTGTTATAGAAACAACCCAATGTTCATTTACACACAAGTGGTGAAGGTCAGACAAGTGACTCAGATGCTTCCAGGCTACATACCATGAAGTGGACTGCTCCAAGGAAAGGTTCCAGCAACTAAACTTTTTTCACTCCCATATCAAAGAGGGAACCCCAACATCACAGAAATGTTTCACACAATAACAGGTACAGATCAGTCTGAAGTGACCACAGCATTTTACTGAGTAACTGAGTATACGAGCAATGGGCACAAGTCATTAGTCTCGAGCAATGTTCAGAAAGGGATAAACCTTCTTCCGTTAGACACTGTACATATGGAATCCAAATTTTACAAAATTAAAAACAATTAAATACATTATTACATCTCTTTTCTGGAGTCCAAAAGTGAAGACAACCACCAGTCCCCTTGACAGTGAATGAACTAAATCATCTGGCACTCTCCTGAGCCACTAACAACTGTTTCCCTATTCACAGAACAAAAGCCCCCTGTCCCTGATCACACAAACACTCCATCTAACAGGAATAAAGAGAGAGCCCTCACTGTAAAGCCAGCACCCTCCTCCTATTCCCACAGCATCATTCTTCATACCAACTCTTGGTTCTCCTGATCACGGACACCATCAGAGTGTGAATTGCAACTCTGGATAACGGATCTAAAAACTTAACTCTATTCATCAGAAACAGTCAAATGAAAATCCTGCTCCAAATAAGCTGTAAAATTAGCTCTAAAACTGCTATTTTCCACTGAAACACATGCGATGTGAAATTCAGCACCTTCGTGCTGGATGTTAAGGCCGGTTTTGGCAAAATTGGTGGCCGTCTCACTCCCGCCCACTTCCAGCTTGTCCCACGGCAGCCGCCATTTTGGGCAGGTCGGTAGAGCAGCCATTGCCTGTTTTCACTAGAAAAATGGCAGTGATGCAGATTGTGCTGTCAATCATTGATTTGACGCACGACCTGCTATTTGGATGTCGCTGCTCAAATGTACGATATCTCCAAAGCACGCACAGCTGAACGTGCATTCAGATGGACCCCCCACCAGCGCAACTTAAAGGGACATACACAACTCTGAGCTAAGTTTTACTTGTTGCTTTTGTACTGGTTCTTCAACAGTTTATTTTAGTAGTGGCTTGGTGTAAGAGATGTAAAAAGTTGTTGAAGTGTACAGGGAGTGATGGTAGTTGTTTGCAAATCTTTGGCTCTTAAAGGAAGGCCTCTGAGAACACCACTTGCTCCCAGTCCTGGGGTCTAGTTGCAGTCGCCCATGGGCTGCAGCATGACTTGGAGATGGAGCAGAGGCAGCAAAGGGGACAAGCTGCTCACAGAGGGAGGAGGAGAAGGGAGAGGAAGAGGAGGAGGAAGCTGAAGAGGAGGAGGATGATGCAGAAGGAATGAGGCAACCCAGACAGCCCCTTTCTGGCCAGGATATCCGGGATCAAATCATCCACCTGTGGTTCCAGTGAATAAAGGCCTAATTCCCCGTTCAACGTTAGTGCCATTCACTAACCTTGACAACTCGTCCAAAGTCATTAAACTTCTTTGGGCACTGGAGCCACGTCCTGGGGCCCACACTGCTTCTGTTTCTGGAGGACCTCGTGGTGCCCTGTGGGTAGAAGGCCACCCTTCGACTGTTCACCCACTTGACAAAGACCTTGAGTGCTGTGTCCGAGACCCTGGTGTCCTTTCCCTGGCGTGTTGTGCCATTCTGGATTGAGCAGAAGCAGTTTTAAAAATATTTGATCACCAGAATGCAGCTCAACTCTAATAAAATGTCTGCGTGCCTGGTGGTCCGGGAGGTACGGAGATTTGCGGTCCTGGGTCTCCCCGGGCACCCGCAGGTAGAGGCCCACGTTTCTCAGGGGGGCATGTGGTTCATAAGCACCCCTGGGATCGCGTGGACCATCCCAACCAATGAAAGAAGGGGATCCCCATTCATGCTTATGTGTAGTCCGTATGTAGGGAATCCCATTAAGCATAAATGGGAATGGCCGAAAAAATACATCTACACTTCAAATAAATAAATAAAAACATTACATATTTAAAATGAATTAACATGCCATTTAATTAAAAACTTGAAACAAAAATCTAATTTTTTGATCAATAAATATACATTTTAACAGGGCTAAAAATAAATGTACCTTATTGCACAGGGTTATTAATGTATAAATGATTGGTAAAATTTTATTTTTATGTTTTTAAACTCTTACGCTGGTAAAAGTAGGCCAGCCATAAGAATTTCACGGGCATTCGCTGGTCAGAAGTTGGGAAATAGCCCAACTCTCTGCCAGTGGAAGCCCTTTTCCCGAGGATACGGATGATCTGTTCAATTCTTGACAGATCGTAAGTTCCGGGTTTTCGCACATGAGCTTCGCGTGTGAAAACCCAGAACTTGCACGCCCTTACGGGCACATACGCACCTCGTACACACCCGTAAGGGCCGCAAATTATGGCCCATAATTACATTCAGTGGCATCACCAGCCTTTTATTTTGCTTGTATAATAACGCTAATGGGCTGCCTTCTTCATATTAAACAGCATCATAATAGAATCAGTGTGGATCACAGAATCACAGAAATCACAGAAACCCCACAGTGCAGATAGAGGCCATTTCGGCCCATCGAGCCTGCACCGACACATATCCCACCCGATCCCCGTAACCCCTGCACCAACACATATCCCACCCTATCCCCGTAACCCCACGTATTTAATCCCCCTAACACTAAGGGTCAATTTATCATAGCCAATCAACCTAACCTGCACATCAAATGGACTTCCAATTCCAGTAGCCTCAACTTGTTGCATTGTTTTACTCCTTGAAATACAGATTTTACTCTTTTAATTTCTCCTTATTCTTCCCAAATCTTTTCATTTTCAGCCAGAATAACCGGCCACGCATATTTTCCACAACAATTTTCAACAAAAGGTAAAGTAGACATGGCTTACAATCTCATTCATGTTTGGATTTATATAGCCCCGATTTTAAACGGGGGCAAGGAGGTGTTCGTGATAAGGGAAAGGAAGGGGAAGCCTGGGACAAGGTGGTTCCAAGATTCCCTTGTTGGGCCTGGAGAAGCACTCCTGCTCTTCCTAGTCCACAAGGAACATTAAACAACTGTAAAACCCTTACCTGCCTGTGGATCCACTGGGCCACGATCCAGCGCCTGGCAGGCATGGCCTGCCCGATAAGTGTCACTTACACCCGCTCAGGCCTCGGACTAATTTTGCAGTTGGGATTGATCTGCATGTGTAAAGCAGGACCCACTACTTTCCTGTGGGTGTCCTGCTCACCTGCTCAAAACAGTAGGCTGTTATTGTGGTCTGGCGGGGAGACAGCGGGAGCACAGCATAAGTCGCTGCCCTTATCTTAACTGCCTCCCCGCCCAGTTTGCACCATTGGGGCCATAACTTTACTTCATAATGTTACTAGTTTTTCATTCTGCAATGTGATGTGAACCATCTAATATCTTTTTCAATTACTTTCCCAACATCTTCAGCAACAACTGCATTAACTGAAAGTGATGAGGCAGTTTTCTTGAAGAAATATCTAGTGCGTCTATTGTAGGGTCTAACACAGTTCAGAGACTAGATTATGTAAGACCAAAGATTTTCTTCACTGTAGCTGTTCCTAAGGAACCATTGAGAATCTTACATGAAGATCTTTTCCATTGATGTGCAAACACTGTTTCAAATAACAGACATACAGAAGAATAACAACAGTGGGGCTTTTCTGACTGTGTACGTAACAACCCATGATTTCATGTACAGGAAACGTTCGATTTACAGGCACCTAAATAACCGGAAATCTCGGTTAACTGGCAAAATTCAGGAGTAGGTTTTACTTCATATTGTACTTGCGTTCCTCCATCTGTTGCTGTGTAAGGGTGTGGCTGCAGCTGTTGCTAAGCTACAGAGACGCTTGGAACTTGTGGCCATTGTTCTGAACTTGTTGCTGAGCAACAGGGTTTGTTGCTTTAGACGGAGCTGTCAGCTCTCCCTATCTTTTGCTGTAGCGTTTGGTTATCCGAAATTTTTGCTGAACCGGCACCACGTCGGTCCCGTCCGTGTCTGATAAAAAAAAGTTTCCTGTACATTCAAATTAAAAGTGGGGTCGGTGGAAATTGCAGGCCTGGGGAAAGAGAGGCAGAAAACCCCAGCAATCATGTTTCATTGTTTCATACAACAGCATTGCCAATATATCACTTTTCCTGGTACAATAATAAGTGACTGTGTTCTTTCTATCACACAATAATACAGATTATTGTATTCCATTGAAATGTTTGCCCAACTCTATTTGTCAAATCTAATTTCAACTTTTGTTCCCTCCAAATTACCAGCATCAACTCCCACTGGTAAGTTCATTAATGCTTGTTGTGTTTTCAACTCAATCTATCAAGCACTGTGCTGGTTCTTTATAGACTTCTCTATAAGTTAACGATTCAGAATGTGAATCGTTCCTCCATTACATTTAGTTCAAGGTGTCCTTATTAGGTTATCTTATCTCCCTGATTTCTAACCTGATTCTGCAGAAAGAATCTCTTCACATGTATCAAACTGATTCCCTTCCTCACTTTAAAATCAATCATCTCCACATCTAGCTTTCATTTTACTCGCTGCCTTCCCCTTCTCCATGCTTGTTGATTTAACACCCAAGATTTAGTTCTGTGTTGCAATTTTTGATACCTGAGGTGACCATGGTGAAGGACACCAGTGTGTTGTGTAAGAGAGAGGTGGTGGAGGGTGGGAGGTAAATCAAGGAGTGGTTGTTAGGTGGCTTGGCTATTAATGGTCTGTAGACTTCAGGAGGAAGGGAATGTCCATAGTTTTAGGATCCATGGAAAGAGTGCGCTAGAGAAGAAGGCAGTGCTACCACTCTGGAGTTCAACTGAGTGAAGGTGAAGGGAGAAGAATGATGAGCAAAGAAATAATGTAATCTCATCAAAACTTTGTAGATCATCAGTAAAATCTAAGCTGAACTAACTCATGTCATCACATCCCTTATCCAAGTCACCAACCACAGAGATCAATGGATTGCAAGATTTGCTGGAATCTATAGGGTAGATTCTTCGTACAGATGGTTTTGATATGTACATAGACTCCTCGAATCATAGAAATTAGACCCTAAACATAGAAATTAGACCCTAAACAAAGTCCATTCATCCCATCAGTTATGCAGCAGTGCTCGCTTTTTGAATGGAGTAATGTAATTTAATCATCTTTCCTTGACCATTTCCTACATCCTTTCATGGGCTTCATTTTCAAATACTTATCCACCTCCCTTTTAAAAATGATCCAGTATCTGCCAGTACCCAATTGTGAAAGAGCATTCCATGTTCTAATTACCCTCAATATGAATCTTTCCTCGAACTTCCTGATTGATTCTTCTGGTGGTAATCCTAACTCATGCCTCGAAATTACTGATCTACCATGCAGTGGAAGCAATCTTTAATGACTAATTTATTCACGGGATGTGGGTGTCACTGGCAAGGCCAGCATTTATTGCCCATCCCTAATTGCCTTTGAGAAAGAGGTGGTGATCCGCCTTCTCGAACTGCTGTAGTCCGTGTGGTGAAGGTACTCCCACAGATCTGTTAGCTAGGGTGTCCCACGATTTCATCCCAGCGAGTTCCCCTCCAAGTCAGGATGTTGTGTGACATGGAGGGGAAGTTGCAGGTACTAGCATTCCCATGCAACTGCTGCCCTTGTCCTTCTTGGCGACAGGGATCGTGGATTTGGAAGGTGCAGTCAAAGAAGTCTTGCTGAATTGCTGCAGTGCGTCTTGTAGATGATACACACTTCAGCCAAGGTGCACCAGTGGTGGAGGAAGTGAGTGCCAATCAAGCGGGTTACTTTGTCCAGGATGGTGTTGAGCTTCTTAAGTGTTGGAGCTGCACTCATCCATGCAAGTGGAGAGTATTCCATCACACTCCTGACTTGTGCCTTGTTAATAGTGGAAAGGTTTTGAGGAGTCAGGTGGTGAGTCACTCGCAGCAGAATATCCAGCCGCTGACCTGCTCTTGTTGCCACAGTATTTATCTGCCTGGTCCAGCTAAGTTTCTAGTCTATGGTGAGCCCTGGATGTTAATAGCGGGAGATTCAGCGATGGTAATGCCATTGAATGTCAAGAGGAGGTGGTTAGACACTCTGGGGGTGGTTTTCATTCAGAAGTCGGGAAGGAGGCAGGACTACAACTTTCGGGGTTGTAGTCCCGCC
Source organism: Somniosus microcephalus (assembly GCF_052327205.1). Taxonomy (NCBI): domain Eukaryota; kingdom Metazoa; phylum Chordata; class Chondrichthyes; order Squaliformes; family Somniosidae; genus Somniosus; species Somniosus microcephalus. The sequence continues at coordinate 8,892,141 of NC_141001.1, read as the reverse complement.
TCCATCGAGATGCAGCCAATCCACGCGATTTTAACTTGATTGACCTTGTTGAGCCCGCCCAGCGGGCTCAGCAGGCCAATTAAGGGCCACCCGGCAACAGGTGACATCACAGACTGAAATTTCATCTGTCAAGACGTGTTAACAGATGAAATATCAGTGTTTCACAGCTGTTTGAAGCTGTCAAACACTGACAGTCTTACTTCTAACCTGAGTCCTTCTACGCAGACTCAGTTAGAAAGCTCACCAGCACTGAAAGCTGCAGGCTGTCACTTTTGAGAGATCGCCGCCATTCTGCTTTCTGTGCCGGCTGAATGATGGACTCCCGAAACCTAGAGGAAGGAAGGCTGTAAAGATAAGTACAGGTAATTTAAACTTCTTTACACACTTTAGACACACCAAACACACTTACCTTTGCACTCATGCACCCATCACTCACCTGAACACCGACATCTCGATCCCTCCAATTCCTTCAACCCGACGGCCCGACGACTCTAACTTGGCGTGGTTTGGAGCCGTCGGGGATCCCACATGACAACCTTCAAACTAGGGATTATGCTAAAAACTGCCTGTTAACTACCTGTTAACAGGCAGTTAATTGGCACTAATTCCTTCCCGCCTCGGGTTGGCGGGTCCCAGTGCGGGGCGGGTACCCACCTCCTTTGAAACTTATATGGAAGCAGAAGAGGAAGAGGATGATGCAGAAGGAAGGAGGCAACCCAGACAGCCCCTTTCTAGCTAGGATATCCGGGATCGAATCATCCACCTGTGGTTCCAGTAAATAAAGACCTAATTCTCCATTCAACATTAGTCCCACACCTTACCTTCCCTGTTACTGACCATCGCAGCATCCTCTTCACCACAATGCTGAAATAAAAGTTACCACAAAGCAATCTTTCCAATCCAACTTTATCCATAGATCCGTCCAATATTACATCAAAACATCAACTAATCACCCTTGTGCATTCCCTTAGTGACTGTCTTGTGTGTGCCTTTGCCTATCCTAGTGCTCCTACGCAGTGCTACCCAAGTGACTGCAACATGGCTGGTGGAAGGCTGCTGACTTTCAGTGGGGGAGACCGGAGTTGGCCTTGCAGGACGACCTCAAAGAGCTGGTGGCTGGGAGTGTGAAATCGAGCAACAGTGTTTCTTTTTCTTCACTCTCCTCGTTGACCCACTGGCTGGACAGGCTGGATTTCTTGGGTGTCTGAAATGAGAAAGACACAACTATAGGGTTGTGGTGCGGGTGGGGGAAGCAAGAGGTGCATGCTTACACCATGTACAGATTGTAAATCAGAAGAGATTGTGGGATGAGGGGGAAGTGGGATGTGAGAAGGAGGATAACGCATGAGGATACTGGCATCTTGTATTCTTTAAGCACCGCCGCTGGCCACAGACTCAGCCATGCCCCTGCCAGGAATGGCCAGCAGCATCTTCTCCAAGGGGGTGAGGTGATGCAGCTGAGTCAGTCCCCCGCCGATTAATTTCTGCTGGCGCCAAAATGTCACCTTTTCCCACAAGGGAGAGGGGAAGTGTGCAAGTGAGTGTGGCGTAATGTGTTTGGGTGATGTGGCTGTCATGATGGAATAACGTGTTTTCAAGCGGTGAGATGTGAGGTTTGCAGCAGTGCTAAGTGTGTGAGAATGTGGTGAAGCTAGCAATGTGAGGTGTGCCTTGTGTTTGGCAGGGATTGTTGGTAGGTGAGTAATCGGGTTCTGCATTGAGCAGTGTGTGAGGCTGGTGGTGCTGATGGTAGGAGGCTCCAGTTGCAGTCACCAATGGGCGGCAGCATGATTGGAGATGGAGCAGAGGCAGCAAAGGGGACAAGCTTCTCACAGAGGAAGGAGGAGAAGGGAGAGGAAGAAGAGGAGGAAGCAGAAGAGAAGGAAGCAGAAGAGGAGGAGGATGATGCAGAAGGAATGAGGCAACCCAGACAGCCCCAATCTGGCCAGGATATCCAGGATCAAATCATCCACCTGTGGTTCCAGTGAATAAAGGCCTAATTCCCCGTTCAACATTAGTGCCATTCACTAACCTTGACAACTCGTCCGAGGTCATTAAACTTCTTTGGGCACTGGAGCCACGTCCTGGGGCCCACACTGCTTCTGTTTCTGGAGGACCTCGTGGTGCCCTGTGGGTAGAAGGCCACCCTTCGATTGTTCACCCACTTTACAAAGACCTTGAGTGCTGTGTCCGAGACCCTGGTGTCCTTTCCCTGGCGTGTTGTGCCATTTTGGATTGAGCAGAAGCAGTTTTAAAAATATTTGATCACAAGAAGGCAGCTCAACTCTAATAAAATGTCTGCGTACCTGGTGGTCCGGGAGGTACGGAGATTTGCGGTCCTGGGTCTCCCCGGGTACCCGCAGGTAGAGGCCCATGTTTCTCGGGGACATGTGGTTCACAAGCGCCCCTGGGATCGCGTAGACCATCCCAACCAATGAAAGAAGGGGATCCCCATTCATGCTTATGTGCAGTCCGTATGTAGGGAATCCCATTAAGCATAAATGGGAATAGCCGAAAAAATACATCTACACTTCAAATAAATAAATAAAAACATTACGGGGGAGAAATTGGGTATAGCCCCGTTTGGGGCGCTAGTTCTAGCGAAGCACAATGCCTAGCGCCAGTTGCGATTTAGCGCCACCTGGTGCGATATTGGGTCATTGCGCCCCTGAGGGTGATTGCGGCGCTAAATCAGGCGCTGCACGAGGCTCTTAAGGCGCTAACCCGGGGGCGCAACCCAATTTCACGGCGGCGGGGCGCAGCACAGGCGCTTTCAATAATCAGTTTCCCTGAGACACACTGGGGCCGGCCAGCTCTTAAAGGGGCAGGTCAATTGGCATCACCAGACACACTCACTGCCTTGTAGGCCTTCAAAGCGGTGGGAGCCTACCTGTGGTGCACCAGCCTAGCAAGAAATGGAAAGGGTGAGGCAGAGGGCGGAACGCCTCACTGATGGGGCATTGGATGCTTTGGTTGGCGCAGTGGAATCAAGGCCAAGGAAGATGGTCGGAATGTGATTTATGTTTTGGACAGTCTCCCGGGTGTGAGGGGCAGTTATGTGTCAGTGTATTAGTTTTGCTTTCTGTTGCCATAGCTTTCTCATGTTTGAAGGAACCACATTTTGTTTAATGAAACACTTTCTTCATTTACAATGGCCATGCCTTCGATTTACATGCATCTTGCCCTTCACAGGCTTGGGGGTCAGACCGGTTCCATTCCTGTTCTTGGAATGGCAGCAAGCATTCAGTGAGAGGGGCCTAGAAGCTACTTCTGATCAGCCTCTGATGCGCAGCCTGAGAAGAGCCGCTCGCGTAGAAGTTCAGGCCAGCAGGCATCTTCTCAGCCACCGACAGAGATGTCCTGCACCTTATCTGAGGCTGCAGATCTGGCTGAAGCAGCTGGCACAGCTCAGTCACCACCTCCTTTCTAAATCGCAGCCTTCTGACACACTGCTCCTCCGGCATGTTCATGTAGGAAAACTGCCTCCGGAAAACCCTGCCAGCGTAAGGTCTGCTGTGGCGACGTCTGTTGGCCCTCCTCCGTCTGGCCATGCCCGCCCCCCTCTCCCAGCGTCTCAGTGCCCTTTCCAGATGATTCAGCAGCAGGACGTTCCCCTCCAATGCAGCCCCCATAATAAGTGCCCACAGGAAGGTTCCCCGTTGTCAAGGCTCACCAACAGCAAGGTGATGGTCAGAAGGCTGAAGATCGTCTGCCTGCGCTGGCTCAGTGGTCAAATGGCTCTCAGTGTGCAGCTCAGCAACTCTTTGTAGCTCTCGAAGAAGTTGTGCACCAAAAATGGCTGCCGCTTTTAAACCACACCAGTCCCCTTTAAATAACGCTCCTCCAGCCCGAGAGCGACTTGGTAAGGTCCAGGTAAGCTGTCACTATTAGCGCCAGGCGCTACGGAGGGGGGCGCCACTGAATTTCCAGTCCGGGGCGCCCAAAAGGCGTTGCACACTCAAATGACATCATAATCAGCCTGCGCCCATGAGTGGGCGCCGGCGCTAAATGCATGCTCAATATGGGGCGAGGAGCTAGGCACCTTGCGCCCGCCCGGAAATTGGCTAACGCCCCACTTCTCGGCCTCTTTAGGCGTTAATCGGTGGCGCAACCAACCGAATTTCTCCCCCGTGTACATATTTAAAATGAATTAACATGGCATTTAATTAAATATTTGAAACAAAAATTTCATTTTTTGATCAATAAATATACATTTTAACAGGGCTAAAAATAAATGTACCTTATTGCACAGGGTTTTTAATGTATAAATGATTGGTAACATTTTATTTTTATGTTTTTAAACTCTTACGCTGGTAAAAGCAGGCCAGCCATAAGAATTTCACGGGCATTTGCTGGGCAGAAGTTGGGAAATAGCCCAACTCTCCGCCAGCGGAAGCCCTTTTCCCAAGGATGCGGATGATCTGTTAAATTCTTGACAGATCGCAAGTTCCGGGTTTTCGCACATGAGCTTCACGTGTGAAAACCCAGAACTTGTGCGGCATTTGCGGGCACGTACGCACCTCGTACGCACCCGTAAGGGCCACAAATTACGACCCATAATTACATTCAGTGGCATCACCAGCCTTTTATTTTGCTTGTATAATAACACGAATGGGCTGCCTTCTTCATATTAAACAGCATCATAATAGAATCAGTGTGGATCAAATGGACTTCCAATTCCAATAGCCTTCAACTTGCTGCAATGCAGTACTCCTTCAAATACAGATTTTACTCTTTTAATTTCTCCTTATACTTTCCAAATCTTTTCATTTTCAGCCAGAATAACCGGCCACGCATATTTTCCACAACCATCTTCAACAAAAGGTAAAGTAGACATGGCTTACAATCTCATTCATGTTTGGATTTATATAGCCCTGATTTTAATGGGGCAAGGAGGTGTTCGTGATAAGGGAAAGGAAGGGGAAGCGTGGGACAAGGTGGTCCCAAGATTCCCTTGTTGGGCCTGGAGAAGCACTCCTGCTCTTCCTAGCCCACAAGGAAGACTAAACAACTGTAAAACACTTACCTGCCTGTGCATCCTCTGGGCCACGATCCAGCGCCTGGCAGGCATGGCCTACCGGATAAGTGTCACTTACCCCCGCTCAGGCCGGCATGGCCTACCGGATAAGTGTCACTTACCCCCGCTCAGGCCTCAGACTAATATTGAAGTTGGGATTGATCTGCATATGTAAAGCAAGACCCCACTACTTTCCTGCTCACCTGCTCAAAAAAGTAGGCTGTTATTGTGGCCTGGCAGGAAGGCAGCGGGAGCACAGCGTAAGTCGCTGCCCTTATTTTAACTGCCTCCCCGCCCAGTTTGCACCATTGGGGCTATAACTTTACTTCATAATGTTGCTAGTTTTTCATTCTGCAATGTGATGTGAACCATCTAATATCATTTTCAATCACTGTCACAACATCTCTTCCCAACATCTTCAGCAACAACTGCATTAACTGAAAGTGATGAGGCAGTTTTCTTGAAGAAATATCTAGTGCGTCTATTATAGGGTCTAACACAGTTCAGCGACTAGATTATGTAAGACCAAAGATTTTCTTCACTGTAGTTGTTCCTAAGGAACCATTGAGAATCTTACATGAAGATCTTTTCCATTGATGTGCAAACGCTGTTTCAAATAACAGACATACAGAAGAATAACAACAGTGGGGGATTTCTGACTGTGCACGTAACAACCCATGATTTCATGTACATTCAAATTAAAAGCGGGGTCGGGGTAAATTGCAGGCCTGGGAAAAGAGGGGCAGAAAACCCCAGCAATCATGTTTCATTGTTTCATACAACAGCATTGCCAATATATCACTTTTCCTGGTACAATAATAAGTGACTGTGTTCTTTCTATCACACAATAATATAGATTATTGTATTCCATTGAAATGTTTGCCCAACTCTTTATTTGTCAAATCTAATTTCAACTTTTGTTCCCTCCAAATTACCAGCATCAACTCCCACTGGTAAGTTCATTAATGCTTGTTGTGTTTTCAACTCAATCTATCAAGCACTGTGCTGGTTCTTTATAGACTTCTCTATAAGTTAACGATTCAGAATGTGAATCGTTCCCCCATTACATTTAGTTCAAGGTGTACTTATTAGGTTATCTTATCTCCCTGATTTCTTAACCTGATTCTGTAGAAAGAATCTCTTCACATGTATCAAACTGATTCCCTTCCTCACTTTAAAATCAATCATCTCCACATCTAGCTTTCATTTTACTCATTGCCTTCCCCTTCCCCACGCTTGTTGATTTAACACCCAAGATTTAGTTCTGTGTTACAATTTTTGATACATGAGGTGACCATGGTGAAGGACGCCAGTGTGTTGTGTAAGAGAGAGGTGGTGGAGGGTGGGAGGTAAATCAAGGAGCGGTTGTTAGGTGGCTTGGCTATTAATGGTCTGTAGACTTCAGGAGGAAGGGACTATCCATAGTTTTAGGATCCATGGAAAGAGTGCGCTAGAGAAGAAGGCAGTGCTATCACTCTGGAGTTCCACAGAGTGACGATGAAGGGAGAAGAATGATGAGCAAAGAAAAAATGTAATCTCATCAAAACTTTGTAGATCATCAGTAAAATCTAAGCTGAAGTAACTCATGTCATCAATCCCTTAGCCAAGTGACCAACCACAGAGATGAATGGATTCCGAGATTTGCTGGAATCTATAGGGTAGATTCTTCGTACAGATGGTTTGGATATGTACATAGACTCCTCGAATCATAGAAATTAGACCCTAAACAAAGTCCATTCATCCCATCAGTTATGCTGCAGTGCTCGCTCTTTGAATGGAGTGATGTATTTAATCATATTTCCTTGACCATTTCCTACATCCTTTCATGGCCTTCATTTTCAAATACTTATCCAGCTCCCTTTTAAAAATGATCCAGTATCTGCCAGCACCCATTTGTGAAAGAATATTCCATGTTCTAATTACCCTCAGTATGAATCTTTCCTCGAACTTCCTGATTGATTCTATTGGTGGTAATCCTGACTCATGCCTCAAAATTACTGATCTGCCATGCAGTGGAAACAATCTTAATGACTAATTCATTCATGGGATGTGGGCGTCACTGGCAAGGCCAGCATTTATTGCCCATCCCTAATTGCCCTCGAGAAAGTGGTGGTGAGCCACCTTCTTGAACCATTGTGTTCCGTGTTGTGAAAGTACGCCCACAGATCTGTTAGCTAGGGAGTCGCAGGATTTTAACCTAGCGATGATGAATGAACTGCGATATATTTCCAAGTCAGGATGTTGTGTGACATGGAGGGGAACTTGCAGGTGCTGGCGTTCCCATGCGCCTGCTGCCCTTGTCCTTCTCGGTGACAGAGATTGCGGGTTTGGAAGGTGCTGTCAATGAAGTCTTGTTGGATTGCTACAGTGCATGTAGTAGATGGTACACACTTCAGCCACAGTGCACCAGTGGTAGAGGAAGTGAGTGCCAATCAAGTGGGTTGTTTTGCCCTGGATGGTGTTGAGCTTCTTGAGTGTTGGAGCTGCACTCATCCATGCAAGTGGAGAGTATTCCATCACACTCCTGACTTGTGCCTTGTTCATAGTGGAAAGGCTTTGAGGACTCAGGAGGTGAGTCACTCGCTGCAGAAGACCCAGCCGCTGACCTGCTCTTGTTGCCACAGTATTTATCTGCCTGGTCCAGCTGAGTTTCTGGTCTATGGTGAGGCCTGGATGTTAATAGCGGGAGATTCAGCAATGGTAATGCCATTGAATGTCAAGAGGAGGTGGTTAGACTTTCTATTGTTGGAGATGGTCATTCCCTGGCACTTGTGTGTCAAGAATGTTACTTGCTACTTATCAGCCAAGCCTGAATATTATCCAGTTCTTGCTGCATGCGGGCACGGACTCCTTCATTATCTGAGGGGTTGTGAATGGAACTGAATACTGTGCAATCATCAGCGAACATCCCCACTTCTGACCTTATGATGGAGGGAAGGTCATTGATGAAGCAGCTGAAGATGATTGGTCCTAGGTCACCACCCTGAAGAACTCCTGCACTAATATCCTGGGACTGAGATAATTGTCCACCACATTTCATGACTGGAAGAGGCAGGACTGAACTGCTTTGATCTCATCCATTGGTTGTGTGATCATTAGTTCTATCTATAGCATACTGCTTCCACTGTTCAGTAGTCCTGTGTTGAAGCTTCATCAGGTTGGCACCTCATTTTTAGGTATGGCTGGTGCTGCTCCTGGCGTGTTTTTCTACACTCCTCATTGAACCAGGGTTGGTCACCTGGCTTGATCAGAATGGTAGAGTGAGTGTACGAGGTTATAGATTGTGGTGGAATACAATTCTGCTGCTGTTGAAGTCCCACAGCGTCTCATGGATAACCAGTTTTGAGTTACTGGATCTATTCTGAATCTATCCCATTTAGCACGCTGGTAGTTTCACACAACACGATGGAGGGTATCCTCAGTGTGAAGATGGGACTTTATCTCCACAAGGACTGAGTGATGATCTCGCGAACATCGCCACTTCTGACCATGGACAGATGCATCTGTGACAGTTAGATTGTTGAGGAGGAGCCCAGTTGAGTTCTCCTGTTTTATTCTTATTATAGTTTGTTGTAGCAGTTTGGTAAAATGGAGTGGCTTGTTAGGCCAATTCAGAGGGCAGTTAAGAGCCAACCACATTACTGTAGGTCTGCAGTCACACCTGAAGGACATTAGGCTTTTTACGACTGTACTGGCCGCGCTAGACGTGCTCCTATCTAGTTATCCAGCAAGTTAAACACTTATTCAAAATAATTCTTTGTGAAGCCGTTTGCTGTTTGAAGCCTTTACTTGAACAAATTTGTGAAACTGTAAACAAAGATAAAGTATGTTTTGTACATAAACTGAGTACTATACATTCGATATTACATAAGATATAAACATATTTACAACAGTAGAATAGACTAATTGTATAACTAACTAACATTTGGACTCACTTCTGTAACTATCAAATATTAACCTTTTATAAACATAGTGTTATCAAAATACTACTCTGACAACGTTGCTATTATGCTAAGAAACAAAGATACTCACAGATATTGCGCTTGGCCTAACATATGAAATCAGATTACATTGGATTGTGAAACCCTTATGGAATCCTCCATTACTGCCAGGTTCTTCCTGGAATTCTACTTCCTGGGATTCTACTTCCTGGGTTACACAGGAAGAAAGGTACGAAGGTCAAATGACCTCTCACAGGAAGAAAGGAACAAAGGTCAAATGACCTCACACAGGAAGAAAGGAACAAAGGTCAAATGACCTCTGCTTTATACAAACACGCTGCTAACACAATAACCACCACCAGAGGGTGCTATCTGCATGTAAACATGGTCCAGAACAACGGCAATAGAATACTTTCATGGATACCACTACAGATCTTTAATTCCAGATTTATATAATTCAAACTCTGCAGTTGCGATGGGGGAATTTGAACTCATATCTCTGGATTACTAGTCCAGTAACATAAACACTACGCTACCATAACCTTACAATTCCATGAATAATTTTAAAAGGGAGTTAGACAGGTATTTGAGGATGAGGACTAAAAGTGGAGATGTGGGACCATGTATGACTGCCCTTTCCAAGACGGGACTTCATCTCCACAAGGACTATGCAGCCGTCAATGCTACCAATATTGTCATGGACAGATGCATTTGCAACAGGTAGATTGGTGAGGATGAGCTCAAGTAGGTTCTTCTCTCACGTTGTTTCTCACTCCACCTGCCATAGGCCCAGTCTGGCGGCTATGTCCTTCAGTACTCGGCTTGCTCGGTCAGTAGTGGTGCTGCCGAGCCACTCTTGGTGATGAACGTTGAAGTCCCCCAACCAGAGTATATTCTGTGCCCTTGCTACCATCAGTGCTTCTTCCAAGTCGTGTTCAACATGGAGGAGTACTGATTCATCAGCTGAGGGAGGGCGTTATGTGGTATTCAGCAGGAGGTTTCCTTGCCCATGCTTAACCTGAAGCCATGAGACTTCATGAGATCCAGAGTCAATGTTGAGGACACCCAGGTCCACTCCCTCCCGACTGTATACCACTGTGCCACCACCTCTGGTGTGTCTGTCCTGCTAGTGGGAGAGGACATAGCCAGAGATGGTGATGGAGGAGTCTGGGACATTGGCTGAAAGGTATGATTCTGTGACTTTGGCTGAAAGGTATGATTCTGGGACATTGACTGAAAGGTATGATTCTGTGACTATGACTATGTCAAGCTGTTGCTTGACTACCCTGTGGGACAGCTCTCCCAATCTTGGCACAAGTCCCCAGATGTTAGTGAGGAGGACTTGGCAGGATAGACTGGGCTGGGTGTGCCATTGTCGTGTCTGAAGCCGGTGCCGAGGTCAATGCGGGGTGGTTCATCCGGTTTTATTATTATGAATGACTGAAGTGGACAATATCACCTATGTCACCAATAGTATCTTCAAATCAGCAAGTCATTCAAAAGTTCAATGTGGTGAAGACATTAAGTGCAACAGGCAAGGATGTCACCGTGTTGCATTGCGTGAAGTTCAGGCACCAGTACATAGCATAACTCAGTGACTGCCTCACTCGATGGCCAATGCAGGTCCCTTGTGACATTAAATCTTTCTCAATGGATCCAATGACCCAGGTGGGTGAGTGCCAGCCACCTGCTGTGCCAGTGTTCCTGCCACTCTTCTCTCCACAGAAATTAGCCTTCCTGCTCCAAATCCATCATAGCCAATGGAATGCCTATGATCAACACTGGTTGTGGGTAAAAGGGCAAATAAGTGAGCATTAATGATTCACAGAGAACAACAGATGCTGCTGGGGCAGAAAAGAATATTAATACTTGGAGTGACCTTTCTTACGTCCGGGTAATAATCAGACACAGACTGCGGAGAACGGAACAACGGTGTTTACTCAATGTGGTTCAGACTGCAACTGAAACAACAGATTACTATTCAGCGTTATACACAGGTGTGGTCACTGCCGGTACTACAGTATACATGAGCTGTAGAAAGTAGTTCCCCCCTTAAAGGTACATACATTACAATTCCTCCCCTTTTAGATTAACAGTACCATAACACTCATTTAACAATTAAATATCAAACTAATTACAATTAACACTTTTAACATGCAACATTAGCTGAAAATAGTCTACTTATAAATTCAGTCTTTGGGGAGGCTTCCTGATCCTTTCTGGATAGCGCCTTTCCTGAGTGTCTTGCTCTTGGTGCGGAGGCGATTCTGGCCCCCTGTCGTCGGTTGGTTCATCAGCTTCTGATGCTACTGTTTCTGGGGTAGATGCTACCTGTACGTCGGGTTCATCACCAGGTACGTATGGGCGAGGCATGGGGTTGACTTGTTCCTGTGACTCTAGGATCTGGTCAGCATGGCGTCTCGCGATGCTCTCCCCAACGTCTACTGTGTACATTAGTGGGCTCTGCCGTGTGCATATCGTTCCTGGCTGCCATTTTTCTGTTCGGTAGTCGCGGGCCAAGACTGGTTGCCCTACATTGAAGCTCCTTGTTGGCTTCTCATGGATGTGCTGGAATTGCTTACTCTCAACATCTCTTCGTACGTTTGGTCTGAGCAAATCCAGGCGAGATCTTAACCTTCGGTTAAAGAACATCATGGCTGGGGCCTGGTTGGCGACTGCATGTGTCGCATTCCGGTAGGCGAACAGGAAATTGTCCACCTTGTGCTGCAGCGGAATGTTGTCATTGTACATAGCCTTTATTGCCTTCTTAAAGGTTTGTACGAACCTCTCAGCCAATCCATTTGTGGCTGGATGATACGGGGCGGATGTGCAATGCCTTACCACATTCTTTTTCAAAAACCTCCGGAACTCTTCGGACACAAACAGTGGTCCATTGTCGGAGCAAATCTGTTCTGGCAAGCCATTCCTGGCAAAGATGGTCCGTAGGACTGCAATAGTTTTCTCCGTGGTGGTGGAGGACATTTTGATGACCTCAGGCCATTTCGAGTGCGCATCCACGGCTGTTAAAAACATTGAGTCCATGAATGGACCAGCAAAATCAATATGCACCCATTGCCATGGAGATGAGGGCCACTCCCATGGGTGTAGAGGGGCCTGTGGTGGTGTATTTTGGACTTTCTGGCATCCTGAGCAGCTCTTGGTCAGGTCCTCGATTTGTTTATCGATTCCCGGCCACCACACATAAGCCCTGGCTAGGCTTTTCATTTTTACCCCTCCCAGATGACCCTCATGAAGCTCATTGAGCACTCTATCCCTTAACTTGGGTGGAATTACCACTCGGGATCCACACATCAAGGTCCCCCGGCACACTGACAGCTGTTCTCTCCTTGTCGAGAATGCTGGCAACAGTGAGTCGCCATGTGCTGGCCATCCCTTCACCGTCAAATCATATACCCGAGACAGTGTCGGGTCATTTCGGGTTTCCTTTTCGATTCAAGCATTAGTTACCGGTAGGTATTCAACGATAGTTGAATGGAATATTTCGACAGGATCCACTGCTGGTGCTTCCTCCGCAGTAGGCAGTGGCAGGCGTGATAGCCCATCAGCATTTCCATGCTGTTTCGTGCCCTTATATTCAATCTCATAGTGGTGCGCCCCTAGAAAAAGTGACCATCTTTGTAGTCGTTGCGCAGTCATCACCGGAACGCCCTTCTTCGGATTAAAAATGGAGACAAGAGGCTGGTGATCAGTCAGCAAGGTGAATTTCTGCCCGTGCAGATAGTGATTGAACTTTTTCACTCCCCACACTAGGCTGAGGGCCACCCTGTCAATCTGGGCGTAGTTACGCTCGGCTGAGGTTAGTGATCGTGACGCGAAGGCTATTGGCCTCTCTGAGCCGTCCGAGAATTTGTGCGACAGCACCGCTCCAATGCCGTAGGGTGACGCATCACATGCCAACCAAATTGGTAATGCTGGGTTGTAATGGGCCAATACCTCTTTCGATGTGATTAGTGTTTTGCTCTTCTGGAAAGCTCATCTACATTCGTCACTCCACTTCCATGGCACCCCAGTTTGCAGTAGGGTGTTCAGTGGGTGTAGTATTGTAGACAAATTTGGCAAGAACTTATGGTAGTAGTTTACCAGCCCGAGGAATGACCTCAGTTGTGACACATTTTCCGGTGCTGGAGCCTTGACTACTGCCTCAATCTTCTCTGGGGACTTATGTAACCCCTCTTTATCGATAACGTGGCCAAAATACGAGATTTGCTTTCTAAAAAACTCGCATTTGGGGCGGTTAGCTCAGAGCCCATATTCCTGCAATCTAGTGAGCACCTGCTCCAGGTTGGCAAGGTGATCACTGTCATTTTCGCCCGTGACCAGGATGTCGTCCAAATAACACTGGGTCCCTGGGATCAATTGCAGGACTTGTTCCATTGCCCTCTGCCAAATAGCCGGAGCTGATGCTACCCCGAATACCAGCTGGTTGTATTGGTAGAAACCTTTATGGGTGTTGATTGTAAGGTATTTTTTTGATGCTTCTTCTACCTCCATTTGCAGATACGCCTGGGCCAGATCAATCTTAGTGAAGCGTTTCCCTCCAGATAGCAAGGCGAAAATATCTTAAATCCGCGGAAGTGGATATTGTACGGTGTGAAGGACCGGGTTCACTGTTACCTTAAAGTCCCCACAGATGCGAACCTTCTTTGGTTCCCCAGGCGTGCTGCTCAACGACTTTTTCATCACAGGGACGATGGGTGTAGCCCACTTGCTCCAGTCTACCTTGGACAATACACCTGAACGTTCCAGACTCTCCAGCTCTGCTTCGACAGCTGGGCGGATCGCATAAGGTACCGGTCTGGCCTTAAAAAATTTTGGGCTTGTGTTTTCTTCAATTTTAATCGTCACTGTCATGCCTTTTAGTGTTCCAAGTCCTTGCTGGAACACTTCTTTCACGTCAGTTAGGATCTTTGACAGTCGCCCAGGTGTGACGTCGTCATCCTTTTTGTCAGCCACAGTCAGTGCCTGTATGGAATGCCAATCCAGTTGTATTTTCCGGATCCATTCACGTCCCAGTAATGGTGGTCCTCCATCTTGCAATACATACAGGTCTAGTTTTGGTGTTTCCTTACCGTTATATATAACGGTCACCCTTATTTTTCCTTTGGGGCAGACTTTTTGCCCCGTGTGCGTCTTCAAAATAATTTTTGTGTCTCTCAAGGGTATGTGTGAGAATAGCCGCTCGTAGTCTCGTCGGTTTATGGCTGTTAGGGCTGATCCTGTGTCCAATTCCATGGCTGTTAGGGCTGATACTGTGTCCAATTCCATCTTTACCTGGACTCCTGCTATCTTGAGAGTGACCCAAATGTTTCGGTGATCCTCTGTTGTGATCACATTATTTAGTTTCAGACAACTCAGTTCCCTGCTTTCGGAGTCATTATCACTCTTTTGTTCGTCTGAACTATTCTCCGTCATCTTATGTACCTTCTGGTACTTTCCTTTGGTAGGTTTCTTATTGCTGGTTTTCTTTCCCGACCTGCAGACTCGTGCTATGTATCCTACTTTTCCACACTGTCTGCACACTTTGTCTTTGAACCAGCAATCATTCTGGTTGTGTGTTGTTCTGCCGCAGCGATAGCACTTCTCTGTTCCATATGACATATCATTTGTGCCATATTCTTGCGGTCTTTGTTGTATCTCTGCAGCGCCCCGTGCTGCTGCTTCATATGATACCGCAATGCTGAAAGCCTTTTCTAGCGTAAGGTCCTTTTCAGATAAAAGCCGTTTCTGGGTTCCTTCACTTTGAAGCCCACACACAAACTTGTCTCTTAAGGCATCTGTCAGTCCCGCTCCAAACTGGCAGTGTTTCGATAGTGATGCACTATCAATTGCTACAAAAGACTGGAGATTGAGAAAGTAATAAACAGGCTTTTATTACCAAAGAACAGAGCATGCCTCTTGTGGTTGCCTGGTATCCAAAAGGGCCGGAGGCTTCTGAGCAGCGACCTTTATACCCAGCCATGAGGGTGGAGCCAGGGGCGGAGTCAGCTGAGGCATGCACAGACAAGTACAACAATATGCAAGAGTGAACAACAGTACTAACAGTGAACAACAATACTAACAACAGTGGTTTACCACATTCACCCCTTGTTTAGAATTGAGTCCGGCGGGGTGAAGTGCACTAAAAATTCGTGTACTGAAGTCTATCAGGAGGCCTTGTAAGCCGTCCTGAGCGTCGCAGCAGCGGCGGTGATGGTGCAGCATCCAACGGTGAACCCGGTGTCTCGTTCAGAGGAGGTGTAGCAGGTGGCGGACCCTGGGGCTGCTGCATGCCGTCTACAGGGGTCAGAGCATGGGTAATGGGAGGTAGCGATGGTGGTCTCTCAGAGGCACCCGAAGGTGCGAGGTCTCGTGCGGGGACTGTGTCCTGGGGGTAGGCAGGAGTAGCGGTGGGTGGCGAAAAGGGTGTTTCAGGAGCACCTGCAGGTGCGAGGTCTCGAATGGAGACTGTGTCCTCCCGCCCGTCCGGGTACACCACGTAAGCATACTGCGGGTTGGCGTGGAGGAGGCTCACCCTCTCGACCAGGGGGTCCGCCTTATGGGTCCTCACGTGCTTCCGCAGTAGGACGGGACCTGGAGAAGTCAGCCATGTTGGTAGCGAAATCCCCGACGTGGACTTCCTGGGGAAGGAGAACATTCTCTCGTGAGGAGTGGCATTGGTGGGTGTACAGAGCAGCGACCGAATGGAATGGAGCGCCGCAGGGAGGACCTCCTGCCAGCGGGAGGTCGGAAGGCCCTTAGATTTTAAGTTTAAAAGGACTGCCTTCCAGACTGTCGCATTCTCCCTTTCCACCTGGCCGTTACCCCGGGGGTTGTAGCTGGTGGTCCTGCTTGTAGCAATGCCTCTCGCGAGCAGGTACTGCCGAAGTTCGTCGCTCATAAAAGATGAGCCCCTGTCGCTATGGATATAGCTAGGGAAACCGAACAAGGCGAAGAGGTCATTCAGACATTTAATGACCGTGGTACTGGTCATGTCCGAGCAAGGGATGGCAAACGGGAAACGGGAGTACTCATCAATTATATTGAGGAAGTACACATTGCGGTCAGAGGAGGGGAGGGGCCCTTTAAAATCGATGCTCAGCCGCTCGAAGGGGCGCGTGGCTTTGATCAGGCTCGCTCTGTCTGGCCTATAAAAATGCGGCTTGCACTCGGCACAGATCTGGCAGTTCCTGGTCATGGTCCTGACCTCCTCGATGGAGTAGGGCAGGTTACGGGATTTGATAAAATGGAAGAACCTGGTGACCCCCGGGTGGCAGAGGTCATTGTGGAGGGTCTGTAGCCTATCAACCTGCGCGTTGGCGCACGTACCACGTGATAGGGCATCTGGGGGCTCATTGAGTTTCCCGGGCCGGTACAAGATATCGTAATTGTAGGTGGAGAGTTCGATTCTCCACCTTAAGATCTTGTCATTCTTGATTTTGCCCCGCTGCTTATTATGAAACATAAAAGCCACTGAACGCTGGTCAGTGAGCAGGGTAAATCGTTTTCCGGCCAGGTAATGCCGCCAATGTCGCACGGCTTCCACAATGGCCTGGGCCTCCTTTTCGACAGAGGAGTGTCGAATCTCGGGGCCCTGGAGGGTCCTTGAGAAAAAGGCCACGGGTCTCCCCGCCTGGTTAAGGGTTGCAGCTAGGGCAAAGTCGGATGCGTCGCTCTCCACTTGAAAAGGAAGGGACTCATCCACAGCGTGCATTGTGGCCTTCGCAATGTCTCCTTTTATGAGAGTGAAGGCTGCACAGGCCTCTGCTGTCAGGGGGAAGGAGGCGGACTTGATGAGGGGTCGGGCTTTATCCGCATAGTTGGGCACCCACTGAGCATAGTAAGAGAAAAACCCCAGGCATCTCTTCAGTGCTTTCTGGCAGTGGGGGAGGGGGAGCTCCATAAGGGGGCGCATTCTATCGGGGTCTGGGCCGATGACTCCGTTCTCCACTACGCAGCCAAGAATAGCAAGGCGCGTAGTACGAAACATACATTTGTCTTTGTTGTATGTGAGATTCAGCCGCTGGGCCGTCCGGAGGAATTTCTCTAGATTAACGTCGTGGTCCTGCTGGTCGTGGCCGCAGATGGTGACGTTGTCTAGATATGGGAAAGTGGCCTGGAGCGCGTTCTGGTCAACCATCCGGTCCATCTCCCGTTGGAAGACAGAAACTCCGTTGGTGACGCCGAAGGGAACTCTGAGAAAGTGATAGAGCCGACCGTCAGCTTCAAAAGCTGTGTACTGGCGGTCCTCAGCCCTGATGGGGAGCTGGTGGTATGCCGACTTCAGATCAATCGTCGAGAACACCCGGTATTGTGCTATCTGATTGACCATGTCAGATATGCGGGGGAGTGGGTATGCATCTAGTTGGGTGTAGCGATTGATCGTCTGGCTGTAGTCAATAACTAGGCGCTGTTTTTCGCCAGTCTTCACTACCACCACTTGTGCTCGCCATGGGCTGGTGCTACTTTCAATAATCCCTTCCTTCAGGAGTCTCGCTACCTCGGATTTAATGAAGCTCCTATCCCCAACACTGTAACGCCTGCTTTTGGTAGCGATGGGCTTACAGTCGCGGGTGAGGTTAGCGAACAAGGAGGGGGGGGGAACTTTAAGGGTGGAGAGGCTGCAAATAGTGCACGGCGGGTGATTTAAAAGCTGCTGGCTGCAGACTGTGAGTGGGGGGAGGGGTCCGTCATACGCTAATGTGACACTCTTAAGGTGGCACTGAAAATCCAACCCCAGTAGAACGGCAGCGCAGAGATGGGGCAGGACCAGAAGTTTAAAATTTTTGTATTCTGTGCCCCTTACTGAAAGGGTCACTACACAGTAGCCACCGACGTCCGCTGACTGGGCTTTGGAAGCCAAAGAGATCCGATGGCGCGTCGGCAGGACCGGGAGAGAGTAACTGCGCACCGTGTCGGGGTGGATAAAGCTCTCCGTGCTCCCGCTGTCAAAAAGGCAGGTAGTGGCGCGGCCGTTTACCGTAATATCCATCATGGACCTGGACAGTTGATGAGGGAGAGATTGGTCCAGCGTCACGGAGGCCAGCGTATGGTCGAGCGAGTCGATGTGGTCGTCAGATGAGGCGGTGGTTGAGTCCGGGTCCCCCGTGGTTGAAGTCGGAGGCGTCCAAGATGGCGGACAAAATGGCGGCGCCCACGGTCCCGATCCCCACGCGGCTGGGGGAGCCCAAGATGGCGGACAAGATGGCTGCGCCCACGGTTCGCACGCAGCGCTGCTGGCGTTAGCGGTCTTCCCTTTGCAGGCGCTAACGTAGTGACCTTTCTTCCCGCAGCCGGAGCAGGTAGCATTCTTCGCGGGGCAGCGTGCTCTAGGGTGTTTAGCTTGGCCACAAAAATAGCATTTTTGTGCCTTGGACATCGCTGCAGCAGTCGGAGGTGGCGGTCCCATGGCCCAAGATTGCGGCGTCCACGGCGCGGGGCGATGAGGGGAGAAAGCGTCCATATTTCTGTGGGCCGCGTCGAGCGAGAGCGCGAGGGACACTGCCTTTGTCAGGTCTATTTCACCCTTCTCCAGCAGCCTCTGCCGGGAGTAGTCGGACCTTAGACCCGCAACGAAAGCGTCTCGTATCAGTCCCTCCGCATGTGCCGCGGCCGATACTTCCTTGCAGTCGCAGCCGCGTCCGAGTACCCGCAGTGCCCGTAGGAAGGCTTCCACCGATTCCCCGGGCTGCTGTCTGCGAGATCTTAAAAGGTGCCTGGCATAGACCGTGTTAACCGGGCGTGCATACTGCCCTTTCAGTAGGTCGATAGCCGCCGCGTAGGTCGTCGCATCTTGGATTAAAGTATAGACTTGGTGGCTCACCTTCGAGGCCAGGATTTTCAGTTTATTTTCATCAAGAGTCACGGTCGAGGCTTCCAGATACGCCTCAAAGCAACGCAGCCATTGTGCGAATTTAGTCGACGAACCTGCTTCTTGGGGGTCTAAGTCCAGGCATGTTGGTCTGAGGGCTCGCAGCAGCGCCTGCTGCTCAGCGTTTTGCGCCATCGGTTGATCAGCATCCGCAGCCAACATTTAACTTTGGTAATAAAATTGATGCACTATCAATTGCTACAAAAGACTGGAGATTGAGAAAGTAATAAACAGGCTTTTATTACCAAAGAACAGAGCATGCCTCTTGTGGTTGCCTGGTATCCAAAAGGGCCGGAGGCTTCTGAGCAGCGACCTTTATACCCAGCCATGAGGGTGGAGCCAGGGGCGGAGTCAGCTGAGGCATGCACAGACAAGTACAACAATATGCAAGAGTGAACAACAGTACTAACAGTGAACAACAATACTAACAACAGTGGTTTACCACAGATAGTTTGCGCAGTTCTGTTAAATAATCAGCATTGCTTTCATCCTTATGCTGGTTCCGTTTGTGAAACTTGAATCTTTCTGCTATCAGCAGCGGTGTGGGGTTTAAATGTTCCTTTAGTATCGTTACTATGTCTTCAAAACTCTTTTCCATTGGCTTCGTTGGTGTTACTAGATTTCGTAATAAACCATACGTCTTTGCACCCATTAAATTTAACAATACCGACGCTTTCTTGTCATCTGACACCCCATTTGCCTTGCGGTACACCTCTATTCGTTTGACATATGTAGTCCAATCTTTGACTTCATTGTCAAATGCGGTGATACTGCTACTCTTCGGCATTTTGGGTGTGGTTTAAAATGGCGTCTCCCAATGGCTTAAAATGGCATCTCCCGCGCTTTCCTTCCTCCCCCGTTGCTGCCAACGCCGCTCCCGGCGGTTCTCGTGGCAATGGCGGCGCCCTGTAGGTTTCGCGCGCTTCTCTCTCTCCCTCTCTCCGACACTGCTCGGCCCCTGAACACCGGCTGCGCCCTGTGCGCTCTGCCCTCTCTCTCTCTCCCCCGTCGACGCTGCTCGGCCCTTTGCTGTGCCGCTCGGTTGGGCTCTAGCCCGTCGCTGTCCGGGAAGGGTCTGCGCACTACCTGTTGCCAGCCTGTTTCACTGGACCACCTCGACTGGAAAGCCAAGCCTGGCTCTCGACAGCCTCCCCCGCAGTTCTCGAGTCTCTGCTGGATGACTGGGCGGTTGCCCGTGGTCGACGCCCGAGTCTCTGGCCTTGACCTCCAATCCACTGATCTCCAGGAACGAATCCCCGCGAGGTGATGCAGAGTTGCAGGTAGGTTTGAACCTGCCTCGTCGCCAATGTTACGTCCGTGTAATAATCAGACACAGACTGCGGAGAACGGTACAACGGTGTTTACTCAACGTGGCTCAGACTGCAACTGAAACAACAGATTACTACTCAGCGTTATGTACAGGTGTGGTCACTGCCGGTACTACAGTATACATGAGCTGTAGAAAGTAGTTCCCCCCTTAAAGGTACATACATTACAACCTTGATGGGCTCATTGGCTCTTTGTTACTGATGAGGTCTTATATCTTGTTAGTTGATAGAAGCCACTGCAAGATCATAGAGTGGATTACTGTTGTTCACACACACATTCAAAAGGTCATTCCCAGTATCACTGTTCCCAACTAAAACAAGACAATGGCCCAGAAATTCGGGTCGGGGGCTTCCCGCGGGTGCAAGCCCCCGATCTGCACTTACCTTGCGCGCCGTCCGTTGAGCTGTGGGCCCCCGTGGAATTCCGATCCGGGGCCTGGTCCAGCTGCTGGCGCGCAGTTCCCGAGTATCCCAGGGGGCGCAGTTAGTTCGATGCGTGCCCTGGGATCACGTGGGCCATGGGGAGCCAATCGGAGCAGGGAATGCTCCATTCATAAGATTGACAGGAAGAGCTGTCAAGACTTATAAATACTACGGCCCAAAAACAGCACTAAATCTTCAAATCAATTTTTTTTAAATCACATGTTTTAAATAAACTATAAATTAAATGAAATAACTATTTGAAACAATAATTTAAATTTTTGAAAAAAATACAGGTCGACTATCCTTTATCCGCACTACCGAAAACCGATAAAAACCGAAAGTTTTTTCGTGGAGCGTAAGTCGTGCGCACGACATGACCCGAGTGGCGTCAAACATGACAGGAGTGGTCCGGGAGCTCTGCCTTTCCCTGTGAGCAGGGCAGAGGGTCACAGAGTTCCCTCCTGGTTAGGAGATTGCAGGCCGAGCCAGGCAGTGTGAAGGAGGTACCGGGAGAGTGAACCCAACAAGACAGCGGCCCGTCCGATAGTCTTTTCTTCCCCCCACCCCCCTGACCTGATTTGCAGGCCAGCTTAGTGTAGGAGTCAGCCGATATCCGGCTTTCCCACAACTGGCGGCGGCAGTCGAGCCCCAGACCCCCGTTAAGTCAAGGAATTCAGATACGGAGCAGGGGGAGCCGGAAACCTCGATCTAACGGCAGAAATCAGCAGCCGTTTAGTGAGTTTTTTTTCTTCCTCTAGCATTTATTTTCTTCCCCTAGCATTTTTTTAAACAGTCAGGCTGTGGAAAGAGTCTCTGTAGCTTAGCAACAGCTTCAGAGACGCTTCCAAGGCAGGGTCCGAGTGTTTACAAGCTGTTGCTAAGCAACAATGTTTGTTGTCAGATACGGAGATGAAAACCTTCTGAAATCCGAAAAATTCCGAAAACCGAAACACAGCTGGTCCCAAGGTTTTCGGATAAAGGATAGTCTACCTGTAATTTTATTTTCTAATGGGGCTAAAAATAAACTTACCTTGCTTTAAAGTATTTAAAAATAATAAACCTGTGGAAAAAATATGTTTTAATTTTAATTAATTCACCACTGACCTTGTAAAAAGCAGGCCTTACGCCTGCTTTTTACATGTCTAACTTCTGGAGACTTACTCTCCCGGGAAAACCTGCAAAAAAAAAAAGAAGTTCAATGCGCACGCGCTGCCTCTCCCGCGCACGCGTTCGACCTCTGAACCCCTTCGTTCAGGGGATCGCAAGTGCCGGTTTCCTGCGCATGCGCAGTGCATGCAGGAAACCGGCACTTCCATTGGGCTTACGGGTGAGTACCCCATGCGTACTCACCAGTGGAGACCCGAATTTCTGGGCCTATGAATTTAACAAAAATTCAGCAGTATATTTGGATGAAGTAATAAAAAAACACAATAAAAATTAAACACCCTGTCTTGAACCCCACAGGCCCTAATTTCACTGTTGATTGGCCAAGAGGCAATACTCTGCCAACACTATGGTTGGTCTCTCTGAGAGCCAAGAAAGTGGGATGTCCCTATGTAGACAGTCCCTGACCCCATCCCTAACACTGATGGCCTTGCTTGTAATACAAGAAGCCATCATGGCCTGTCCTAAATTGTGGCTCTTCCAGGCAACACCCATGGAGATTATAGGAGTGCGCTGGATAGTCTGAAAATTGTGGTCCTAAAGTGCCTTTCTAATGGCTTGACAACTGAGATTTTCAATTGAAAGACGATGGAATTAATTTGTATTTTCTACACTTATACCTTGAAATACTTGCTTTCCAGCAACAACTACGCCATCAATATCGACAACAGGTATGATATTAGCAATATAGATTGAGCAATGTCTTCTGATTTAAGATGGAATAAAAAGCCACACACTCAGGCCAAGCTTTTCTGATTGTAATGTCAATGGGAACGCATTTATTTTAAAGGGTTACTATCACTGTTATCAACAGGATATAGGAAAGTTGACAGAATCATCATTTAACATTCTCCATACTTAAACTTTCACCTGTGCCACTAGTGACATAAATTCATCTTAGTAATGTCTAATATTCCTCATTTCAAATTATGATCTGTCTTTCAGAAGGTATAGTTGGAGGCACCCAAGGAAGTAAGCAATGTTTTAATTTTACTTTATTCAGATAATGCAAAGTAGTAAAGTTTTATTTAAATTCAGTTGCACGGTATTCGACTTTTTCTCAGCTCAATCCTCAATTCATGTAACATGAAAAGCCCTTACACAGATCTATTTTAACATGGCCATGTTCTCATTCTGTGGGATCCATTGCTCCCAGCATGAAGAAAATATTTTCATGAGCTTTACAAAACCAGCGGACAGATTTTCCTGGCTTTATTGCTCAAATATTGGTGGAAAATATTGTGCAGCGTACAGGCTAAACAGGCTCCAATCCTTAAATATAATTCTTTACCTGAATAACACTGCCCCGAGACTCCGCTTTCCTGGTAGCTGCAGCTGACTGTCCCTGAGGAGGGGGCAGCAATGTAGGTTCGATGTAAATGAGTGTCAGCTGCCTCTGCACACAGATTTCCGATAATAAATTTCAGGTCAGAGGCAGCCTGTCTCCATAAACATCTGGTGCTGCTGATTCCAGAGCTGCCATTTAGGTGCTATCTGTCTGGAAGGGACAAGCGCGTATTGTCAAGAAATATCATTTTTTAGGCCTCTTCAAACAAAAATTGGTTGTTGTGCCTCATTGAATACTTTTTGCAGAATGTTGTTGCTCTTTTACATTTAGTGATGGAAGCAGTGTGTAGTCCTGTGTCACACCACCCTCTTTTATTACATCTCTTTTCTGGTGTCCACAAGTGGAGACAACCACAAGCCCCCTTGACAGTGAATGACAGACTTCAATAACTTATTGAATTGAGTTATAATTTGGGATTAATCAGGAGCAACTGATTTCCTATTAACTTGTTAACTGGTATCATCCATTGATAAAACTGGATCATTTTGGTGCTCTCCACACTTACACCTTTAACTGTATCCTTTCCAGCATCGGGAACAACTGCAACTTCAACAACAGGTATGGAATTTAACACAATTGTAACATGTACTGATTAATTATTCATAAAAATTGTACAAATTAGGATTCATCACCTTCAAAAGATTACTTTGCAGCCTCAGAAATAATTCTAAACTGTGGAGGTCATAAGAACATAAGAAATAGAAGCAGGAGTAGGCCATACGGCCCCTCAAGCCTGCTCCATCATTCAATAAGATCATGGCAGATCTTCCAGCTCAGCTCCACTTTCCCACCCGTTCCCCACATCCCTTGATTCCCTTAGAGTCCAAAACTCTATCAACCTCAGCCTTGAATGTACTCAGTGACTGAGCATCCACAGCCTCTGGGGTAGAGAATTCCAAAGATTCACAACCTGAGTGAAGAAATTTCTCACCAGTCCTAAATGGCCGACCCCTTATCCTGAGACTATGGCCCCTAGTTCTAGACTCTCCAGCCAGGGGAAACAGCCTCTCCACATCTACACTGTCAAGCCTTCTCAGAATCTTATACATTTCAATGATATCACCTCTCATTCTTCTAAACTCCAGAGAGTATAGAGCTATTCGACTCAATCTCTCCTCACAGGAAGATCACAACCAATGCCACTATCTCTGCAGCCATCACTTTTAGAACCATAGGGTATTGGCCATCAGGTCCAGGGGATTTGTCAACTTTTAGGCCTATTAATTTGTCTAGTAGATTTGCCGCAAATTTCCCCTGCTTAGCACTGGCAGTTAAGGCCGCTTTTGGCAAAAAAAGGTGGCCGCCTCGTTCCGGGAGTGCTGCTGGACGCTGGGAAGGCGTTGGCTGTGACTGGAAGGCCTCTGACTACACCACTTGCTCCCAGTCACGGGGATCTACTTACAATCCCCCTCGCGCTGCAGCATGACAGGGAGATGGAGCAGACGCAGCAAAGACAAGCTGCTTGCAGAGGGAGGAGGAGGAGGGGCAGCAGGGCTCTCAGCAGGAGGCTGCACCCACCTAGGGTCTTCCGAGAGCACTTCTCCTACCTGCACTTAAGCCAGGAGCAGAGTATTCGGAGGCTCCCCTTCACCACGGAGGTGGTGGCAGAACTCTACCACCTCCTGGAATCAGACCTGCAGCCTCAGAGGAGGGCAACGATGGCACTGCCAGTGTCCCTCAAGATGATCGTGGCACTGAATTTTATTGCCAGTGGATCGTTCCAACCTGGAGCAGGTGACATAGCTAACATCTCCCAGTTCGCCATCCATCGCTGCATTCAGGGGTCACAGAGGCTCTGTACCCCAGGAGAAGGGACTTGATTGTCTTCTCCCTGAACAGAGAGAAGCAGGCGGAGCACGCATGTGGCTTTGCCGGGATATCAGGCTTCCCCATGGTGCAGGCCACCATTGAGTGCACAGATGTGGCTTTGCGGGCACCACATTTCAATCCCAATATTCACCGCAATTGCAAAGGCTATCACTCTCTTAATGTGCAGTTGGTGTCGTCCACACCCAGCTCATCATGATGGTGAAGGCCCGGTATCCTGGCATCAGTCATGATGCCTTCACCCTGCTCTAGTCCGGTGTGCCATCCATTTTCCAGCCACCACATCGAAAGAGGATGGCTGTTTGCTCTATAACTGGCTGATGACTCCACTCCACAACCCCACCACTCGTGGCCAGCAATCATATAATGACAACCATGCTGCCACGAGGAATGTGATCGAGCAGACCAGCGGGGTGTTCAGGCAATGGTTCACTGCCTTGTCCACACGGGAGGAGCCCTCCGGTACACACCGGAGTGGCTGTCCCATTTTGTGGTAGTTGGATGCATCCTCCACAACTTGGCCATCACGAGCACGCAGTTCTTGCCACCACGGGTTCCGCGACCACCTCAGGAGGAGGAGTAAGGCAGCAAGTCCCCGTTCTGGACGGACTGTCGGTGAGCGCATCAACATCCATGAAAAATTAAAACTAAAAATAAACGTTTCAATAAAAGTTGTAACTAATTATATAAATAAGATAAGGTTAGATAGAGATGGCAGTGCAGGTGGTGTGTCATAACTGCAGCATCTGGGAGTTGGTGGAGACCAACGAGATCCCAAGCAACCACATCTGCGGTAAGTGTCTGCATCTCAAGGAACTTCGGCTCAGCGTTGTTGAGCTGGAGTTCGAGCTGCAGGCATTGCGATGCATCAGGGAAGGGGAGAGTTACCTGGACATTTTGTTCCAGGAGGCAGTCACACCTCTTAGGTTAAGTAGTAATTTAGAGTTAGTCAATGGTCAGGGACAGGAGGGTGTGACTGTGAGTCAGGAAGGTATGGGGACCCAGGATATAGTGATGGAGGAGCCCCAGCCCTTGACCCTGTCCAACAGGTATGAGGTACTTGCTACCTGTATGAATGAGATCAAGGACTACAGGGAGGATTGTTCAAACTGACCACGGAACCGTGGTACAGCAGGTCATTCAATTGGGGGGGAGTAAAAAGGAATGTGATAGTGGTAGGCAACAGTATAGTCAGGCAAAATGCTAGAATCTATTATTAGGGATGTGGTTATAGGGCACTTAGAAAATCGTAATATGATTAGGCAGAGTCAACATGGTTTTATAAAAGGGAAATCGTGTTTGACAAATCTGTTAGTTTTTTGAAGATGTAACTAGAAGGATGGATAAGGGGGAACCAGTGGATGTAGTGTACAGTATTTTGGATTTTCAAAAAGCATTCGATAAACTACCACACAAGAGGTTATTACACAAAATTAGGACTCATGGGATTGGAGGTAATATATTAGCATGGATTGAGGATTGGTTAATAGACAGAAAACAGAGAGTGGGAATAAACGGGACTTTCTCGGGTTGCCAGGCTGTAACCAGCGGGGTACCACAAGGATCAGTGCTTGGGCCTCAGCTATTTACAATCTATATTAACGACTTAGATGAAAGGACTGAATGTAGTGTATTCAAGTTTGCTGATGATATAAAGTAGGTGGGAAAGTAAGCTGTGAGGAGGATGCAAAGAGGGTGCAGAGAGATATAGACAGGTTGACTGAAGGGGCAAGAACAAGGCAAATGGTATATAATGTGAGGAAGTGTGAAGTTATCCACTTTGGTAGGAAAAACAAAAAAGCAGAATACTTTTTAAATGGTAGGAGACTGGGAAATGTTTGCATTCAGAGGGACCTGGGTGTCCTTGTACATGAATGACAGAAAGTTAACATGCAGGTACAGCAAGCAATTAGGAGAGCAAATGGTATGTTAGCTTTTGTTACAAAGCGATTAGAGTATAAGAGTAAAGAAGACTTACTACAATTATACAGGGCATTGGTGAGGCCACACCTGCTGTACTGTCTACAGTTCTGGTCTCCTTACCTAAGGAAAGTCATACTTGCCTTAGAGTGCGTGCAAGAAAGGTTCACTAGACTGGTTCCTGGGATAAGGGGATTGCCCTATGAGGAGAGATTGAGTAGACTAGGCTAATATACCCTAGAGTTTAGAAGAATGAGAGCTGATCTAATTGAAACATATAAAATTCTTAGGGGCTTGACAGGGTTAATGTTAAGAAAATGTTTCCCCTGACTGGGGAATCTAGAACACGGGGTCACAGTCTCAGAATAAGGGGTCGACAATTTAGGACTGAGATGAGGAGAAATTTCTTCACTCAAAGGGTTGTGAATCTTTGGAATTCTCTATCCCAGAGGGCTCTGGATGCTCAATCATTGAGTATATTCAAGACTGAGGTCGATACATTTTTGGGAACTAAGGGAATTCAGGGATATGGGGATAGTGCGAGAAGGTGGAGTTGAGGTAAAAGATCAGCCATGATCTTGTTGAATGGCGGGGTAGGCTCGAAGGGCTGAAGGGCCTACTGTTGCTCTTATTTCTTATGTTCTTCTGTTCACCTGAGAAGAGAACTTAAAAATTCCAAGTCCTGCTCCTATCACACTATCCCCACAGCACGAGCTATCCATCCCACAGCACCTCAACTTTAAAATTCTCACAATCGCCTTAAAATTCCACTATGGCCATACCGCTCCCCATATCCATAACCTTCCCCATCCCCTTACTCTCCCCATGAACATCCTCATTTATACTCAACCTACTCGTACATCTCTTTACCCCATTCATTGGAGACAGAAGCTTCATCTACAACTGTAGCTCAGTTGGCAGCAATCTCGCCTCTGAGTCAGAAGGTTGTGGGTTCAGAGTCTCACTCCAAAGACTTGAACAGAAAAATCTAGGCTGACACTCCAGTGCAGTCCTGAGGGAGTGCTGCACTGTCAAAAGTGCCATCTTTTGGATGAAAGCTTGCTCTCAGGTGGACGTAAAAGATCCCATGGCACTATGTGCTGACCAATATTTATCCCTCAATCAACATCACCATTATCAAACTGCTGTTTATGGGAGTCGTGCAATTTGGCTGCTGCGTTCCCTACATTACAACAGTGACTACACTTCAAAAGTATTTCATTGGCTGTAAAGCACTTTGGGATGTGATGACATTGTGAAAGATGCTATTTCAAAACAAGTTTTTCATTCTTTTCTTTAGGAGCCAGTCTCCGGAACTCACTCAATGAACATCTCGGCTCATGTCTTTTAACAAGATTTCAGTCAATGTTCCTCAGCTCCCTTCTCTTGGTTCTTCATCCATTTTTCCTCACGTCTGTCTTGACACTATATGAATACAAATTGCTGTTTCAGTGAAAACATGGTCAGGTGCTGACAGACTGGCCCCAAATCCCATCACACACTGCTAAAAAAAGGCATTTCAAAGAATGAGATGTTGCCTGATTTGTAGACCCTTCAGCAGAGTTAGTTCCCATAATGGGTCGTACCCCGGCTGCTGGACTTTCTTTTGTTTTTCAAGACTGGCCACAATTTGTTTTGAACATTTCCTGTTCTTATTTTCAACCTCGTGCATCTGTTCTCCTTTTTTGCCCCATCTTGCCTTTTTTCTTGTGGTTTTTCCAATGCTTTACACTTTGTTAGCTATTTCCACATTCTTTTCATCTCATCTCTTTTCATTGCTTCACTCAGATGATCTCACACCAGGTTCCTCCTGTCTTTTAAGCAGTTTAAATATCATTCAACCCTTTATCTTCCTATGTGATTGAGGAATACCTTATGTGCTTATCTGAAGCCTATTCCAGGCTGACTTGCTGCCTCAAGTTGAATTCAAACAAAAAAATTGCTCCATTCGGTCTGTTTTCCTCATTCTTAGGGATTGTAACCAGGAGCAGGGTGTTAATCACGGTGCAAATGGACGTCCACTGTACTTCCTATTCCCCAGTGCATTGCTTCCAATAACACATTCTTTACAATACCCGTTTTAAACTTTAATTGCTCCTCTCACTGTATTCTTTGCAGCATCAACATTAAACGGGGTTGAATTCATTGCTTCTGCTGCTTATTTCCACCTGTTTGTTCAATTCATATCCAGTATTTCCCATTGAAAGATGGTGGAATTGCTCAGTATCCTCCTCACCTAAACCTTCAAATCTTTACTTTACAGCATCATCAACAATGGCACCGACAACGACCTTGACTTCTACAGCAGGTATCTAATTACCAATATAAATTGAATCATTTTGTATTGATCCCACAACAAAGTGATGATAAAAGATGAGCAGGAAGTTTTAGTACATGATATTTGGATGTTTCCGTGGGAAATTTGACAATATCATCAGTATTCCCAAGAGTTATACTACCACGTGGCAGGAAATGAACCATTTAATTCCAACAAAATGTGTCAATCACTGGCTTGAAGATTGGTATTTTGAAATGAAAGATGTCACGATTTAAGTCTGGAAGTTACTAAATTGGCACAAGATTTTATAATAATTCAGATAACATTCTTCCATGTGTTATTTTAGTACAGTGTATTTTAATTCGCTGAGAGGAATGTCATACATGTGTTAATCATTGATCCAAGAATAATGACAAAATTGTTCTTAGACTTTAAAACTCATCCCATTGGGCCACTGTCTCCACATCCCTGTATTTTCCTCTATTCACATGTCTATTAACATTTCTGCTAAATGATGCAATGGTCTCCTCCTCAATCATTCCCTGTGATGAAGTATTGTATGTTCTGAAAACGTACCAAGAAAATGTTTACAAACCTCCTGCTCACTCTCCTCGTACCGCCCTGTTCCACTCCAGCTGTGGTGTTTCCACATCCTGCAAAATGGAGTCCACGAGCGTTTTTTCCAATATAGGAGATGTGTCTGTGGTGGGGAGTCTGGGGGGAGGGGGAGAGGAGAAACATTCACAGATCACAGAAATCACAGAAACCCCACAGTGCAGATAGAGGCCATTTCGGCCCATCGAGCCTGCACCGACACATATCCCACCCGATCCCCGTAACCCCTACACCAACACATATCCCACCCTATCCCCGTAGCCCCACATATTTAATCCCCCTAACACTAAGGGTCAATTTATCATAGCCAATCAACCTAACCCGCACATCTTTGGACTGTGGGAGGAAACCGGAGCACCCGGAGGAAACCCATGCAAACACGGGGAGAATGTGCAAACTCCACACAGACAGTCGACCGAGGCCGGATTCGAACATTGGATCAAGTGTGGGGAGAGAAACATCAGATTACGGTGGGAGGAACATGGGATCACGGGCGGGGAGAAACATGGGATCATGGGAGGGGGAGAAACATGGGATCACGGGAGGGGAGAAACATGGGATCATGGGTGGGGAGAAACATGGATCACGGGAGGGGAGAAACATGGATCACGGGAGGGGGAGAAACATGGGATCACGGGAGGGGAGAAACATGGGATCACGGGAGGGGAGAAACATGGGATCACGGGTGGCGAGAAACATGGGATCACGGGAGGGGGAGAAACATGGGATCATGGGAGGGGAGAAACATGGGATCACGGGAGGGGGAGAAACATGGATCACGGGAGGGGGAGAAACATGGGACCACGGGAGGGGAGAAACATGGGATCACGGGAGGGGAGAAACATGGGACCACGGGAGGGGAGAAACGTGATCACGGCCGGCAGAAATATCATATCATGGGTTAGTGATCTGCTGGTAATGGCCACAATTTGTTTTGAACATTTCCTGTTCTTATTTTGAACCTCGTGCATCTGTTCTCCTTTTTTGCCCCATCTTGCCTTTTTTCTTGTGGTTTTTCCAATGCTTTACACTATGTTCGCTATTTCCACATTCTTTTTGTGTCATTTCCTTTCATTGCTTCACTCAGATGATCTCACACCAGGTTCCTCCTGTCTTTTAAACAGTTTAAATATCATTCAACCCTTTAACTTCCTATGTGATTGTGGAATACCTTATATGCTTATCTGAAGCCTTCAGCAGTATGCTACTAATGCTGACTTTCTGCCTCAAGTTCAATTCAAACAAAAAAATTGCTCCATTCGGTCTGTTTTCCTCATTCTTAGGGATTGTAACCAGGAGCAACATGTTAATCACTGTGCCTTCTGACCTTCTGTCCTTCCCCTCTCTGACCCCGAACGATCAGTCCTCAGCAAAGGCCTGAGCTTCATCCCCTTACGCCCCCACCTCAATGAATTTCGAGCTCGGCACGATGCTGAGCTCTTTTTCTGCCGCCTTCGCCTCCGTGCCCACTTCTTTGGCCAGGAGTCTTCCCCCCGCACGGCCAACCCTTTCTCCCGCTTTCAGAATTCTCGTTCTACCTGGACCCCTCCTTCTGGCCTCTTACCCTCTCTAGATCTTTTCATTGCAAACTGCCGCCGTGACATCGGCCGTCTCCATTTCTCTGCTCCCCTCACTCACTCCAACCTACCTCCCTCTGAACTTCCAGCACTCCAATCTCTTAGATCCAACCCTGACATTGTCATTAAACCCGCTGACAAGGGTGGTGCTGTTGTTGTTTGGCGAACCAACCTCTGCCTAGCGGAAGCTGAATGCCAACTCTCCGACACCTCCTCCTACCTCCACCTGGACCATGACCCCACTACCGAACAGCAAGCCATTGTTTCCAAGACTGTCACTGACCTCCTCTCCTCTGGAGATCTTCCTCCCACGGCCGCCAACCTCATAGTTCCCCAACCCCGCACAGCCCATTTCTACCTCCTTCCCAAGATCCACAAACAGGACTGCCCTGGTAGACCTATCGTTTCAGCCTGTTCTTGCCCCACAGAACTTATCTCTTCCTATCTCGACTCTTTTTTCTCCCCTTGTCCAGTCGCTTCCCACCTACATCCGCGACTCTTCCGACGCCCTCCGCCACTTTAATAGTTTCCAGTTTCCCGGCCCCATCCGCCTCCTTTTCACTATGGACGTACAATCCCTCTGCACCTCCATCCCCCACCAGGATGGCCTGAGGGCACTCCGCTTCTTCCTTGAACAGAGGCCCGATCAGTCCCCATCCACCACCACCCTCCTCTGCCTGGCTGAACTTGTTCTCACATTGAACAACTTCTCTTTTGACTCCACTCATTTCCTCCAAATCAAAGGTGTTGCTATGGGTACCCGCATGGGTCCTAGCTATGCCTGCCTTTTCGTGGGATATGTGAAACACTCTTTGTTCCAGTCCTACTCGGGTCCCTTCCCTCACCTCTTTTTCCGGTACATTGATGACTGTATCGATGTCGTCTCCTGCTCTCGCCCTGAACTAGAAAATTTCATTCATTTTGCTTCCAATTTCCAACCTTCCCTCACCTTCACGTGGTCCATCTCCGACTCTTCCCTTCCCTTCCTCGACTTCTTCGTCTCCATCTCTGGGGATAGGTTATTGACTAACATTCACTACAAGCCCACTGACTCGCACAGCTACCTGGACAACACTTCCTCCCACCCCGCCTCCTGTAAGGACTCTATTCCATTTTCCGCCGCATCTGCACCGACGATGCCACCTTCCATACCAGTGCTTCCGACATGTCCTCCTTTTTCCTCAACCGAGGATTCCCTTCTACTGTGGTTGACACGGCCCTCGACCGTGTCCGTTCTATCTCCCGTACTTTTGCCCTCACCCCAGCCCCTCCCTCCCGGAACCACGATAGAGTTCCCCTTGTCCTCACCTTTCACCCCACCAGCCTCCACATTCAACGGATCATCCTCCGCCATCTCTAGCGTGATCCCACCACCAAATGCATTTTCCCCTCACCTCCCCTTTCAGCATTCCGTAGGGACCGCTCCCTCCACGACACCCCTAGTCCACTCCTCTACCACACCCAGCACCCCTTCCCCTTCAAACGGCACGTTCCCATGCAAGCGCAGGAGATGCAACACATGCCCTATACCTCCCCCCTTCCCACTTTCCAGAGCTCCAAACATCCCTTCCAGGTGAAACAGCGATTTACTTGTACTTCTTGCAATTTAGTGTACTGTATTCGCTGCTCATGATGTGGTCTCCTCTACATTGGGGAGACCAAACGCAGATTGGGTGACCGCTTTGCGGAACACCTCCAATCAGTCCGTAAGGGGGACCCCGAGCTCCTGGTGGCCTGTCACTTTAATTCACCGCCTCATTCCCACTCAGTCCTCGGCCTCTTGCACTCTTCCACGGAAGCTCAGTGTAAGCTCGAGGAACAGCACCTCATCTTTCAATTAGGCACTCTACAGCCCTCTGGACTCAACATAGAGTTCAACAATTTCAGATCATAACCTCGGCCCCTATCACATACATATATTTTCTTCTTTTTTTTATCCACACTCTTTGTTTTTTCTTCCCTCCCTTCAGCTGTCCTTCATTCTGCCAGCGCAATTCACACCCCATCTAGAGCCATCCTTTGTTCCTTAACCTGTCCCACTTCCACCTCCCCTTGCCTTGAATATCTCTCAATGTCTCTTAATCTCTCCTGCTTTCTATCCTATCACTGACCTTCCCTTTTGTTCTTTCATCCCCTCCCCCTTTTCCCAGCCCCCAAACTTGCTTTCCATTTCCTGCTTTTTTTCCAGTTCTGACGACAGGTCATCGACCTGAAACGTTAACTCGGTTTCTCTCTCCACCGATGCTGCCTGGCCTGCTGAGTTTTTCCAACGTTTTCTGTTGTTATTTTAATCACGGTGCAAATGGACGTCCACTGTACTTCCTATTCCCCAGTGTATTGCTTCCAATAACACATTCTTTACAATACCCGTCTTTAAACTTTAATTGCTCCTCTCACTGTATTCTTTGCAGCATCAACATTAAACGGGATTGAATTCATTGCTTCTGCTGCTTATTTCCACCTGTTTGTTCAATTCATATCCAGTATTTCCCATTGAAAGATGGTGGAATTACTCAGTATCCTCCTCACCTAAACCTTCAAATCTTTACTTTACAGCATCATCAACAACGGCACCGACAACCACCTTGACTTCTACAGCAGGTATCCAATTACCAATATAAATTGAATCATTTTGTATTGATCTCACAACAAGGTCATGATAAAAGATGCACAGGAACTTTTAGTACATGATATTTGGATGTTTCCGTGGGAAATTTGACAATATCATCAGTATTCCCAAGAGTTATACTACCGCGTGGCAGGAAATGAACCATTTAATTCCAACAAAATGTGTCAAACATTGGCTTGAAGATTGGTATTTTGAAATGAAAGATGTCACGATTTAAGTCTGGAAGTTGCTAAATTGGCACAAGATTTTATAATAATTCAGATAACATTCTTCCATGTGTTATTTTAGGACAGTGTATATTAATTAGCTGACAGAGGAATGTCAAACGTGTGTTAATCATTGATCCAAGAATAATGACAAAATTGTTCTTAGACTTTAAAACTCATCCCATTGGGCCACTGTCTCCACATCCCTGTATTTTCCTCTATTCACATGTCTATTAACATTTCTGCTAAATGATGCAATGCTCTCCTCCTCAATCATTCCCTGTGATGAAGTATTGTATGTTCTGAAAACACACCAAGAAAATGTTTACAAACCTCCTGCTCACTCTCCTCGTACCGCCCTGTTCCACTCCAGCTGTGGTGTTTCCACATCCTGCAAAATGGAGTCTACGGGCGTTTTTTCCAATATAGGTGATGTGTCTGTGGTGGGGAGTCTGGGGGGAGGTGGTGGGGGGGGAGAAAAACATCAGGTTACAGTGGGAGGAACATGGGATCACGGGCGGGGAGAAACATGAGATTATGGGAGGGGGAGAAACATGTGATCACGGCCAGCAGAAATATATCACAGGTGGTGAGAAACACCATATCATGGGTGAAGAGCAACATGTGATCACAGGGGTGTCAGCAACATATGTTTGCCATGGAAAAATATCGCCATGCGGGGGTGAGAAACGTGGGATCACGGGGAGGGGGTCTGGAGATCACGGTGAGGGTAGCTGAATGCAGGTTAGCTTGTGAGGCCGAGGGAAGCACCCCTGCTCCTCCTGGCCAACAAGCAGTGCTGGAAAAGCTCTCTCTGGAAGTCACTCTCTGGACATCTCTGTCTCTCCACACGCTCAGCTCCTTTAAGGTTTTCTTTAAAACCCACCTCGTGCTCTGAGCTTGCAGTCGCTCCTCCCACTGTAATAGAGTATGAGAGTAAGCTTGCAGGGAACATAAAAACTGACTGTAAAAGCTTTTATAGATATGTGAAGAGAAAAAGATTGGTGAAGTCAAGCGTAGGTCCCTTGCAGTCAGAATCAGGGGAATTTATAGTGGGAGCAGAGAAATGGCAGACCAATTAAATACATATTTTGGTTCTATCTTCACAAAGGAGGACACAAATAACCTCCCAGAGATGTCGGGGAACATAGGGACTAATGAGAGGGAGGAACTGAATGAAATCAGTATTTGTAGGGAAATGGTGTTAGGGAAATTAACGGGATTGAAGGCCGATAAATCCCCAGGGCACAATATAAAAGGAAGTTGCTTTTTTCAACAGAAAGGAATAGTCCGATTCCAACAGATCCACCCCAAAGGCACCAATCCCTGCTCAAACGTAAATGGGCAATATCACGATGCTCTGAAGTTGCTGGAGTCAATGTTCAGAACACAGGGCTGCAAAGAGTCTGTTGGTATCCAAAGACGTAGACAACAGTTGATGATTGGGAAGCAGACCCTTGAGCAGAATTAGTTTCCATAAGGGTTTGTACCCAGGCTACCCAGTCCCACCGTCTTTTCATCATGCCTGTTGATTGTTTCGCTCCTCCTTTCTATTAAGCAGTTTGTTTGTCCTTCAACTCATTAACTTCCTATCTCTGACTGCAGGATCTCTTATCCCTTAACCTTTTTCTTCCACTCTGCAAAGGATCTCAATTCTATTTCAGTTTTCAGCTCCGACTAATGGCCTGGCACCAACAACCTGTCTTGTGTTGAGTGTTCTGCTGTGTATTTTCATCCTTTTTAGCTTTTATTTGAAATTGCCAGGAGCAGGATGTTTGTCACGATGCGAGTACACATCCACTGTAATTGCCATTCCCCAGTCCCCAGTGCAGTACTTGTATTGGCATTTTCTTTACAATACCTGTTTTCAACCTTGAATTGCTCCTCTCACTGTATCCTTTGCAGCATCAACATTAAACGGGATTGAATTCATTGCTTCTGCTGCTTATTTCCACCTGTTTGTTCACATCATATCGAGTATTTACCATTGAAAGATGGTGGAATTTCACCGTATCTATTATGTCCGTGTGTAATTGAGACACGGACTGCAGGAGTTGGTTATAACAGGTCTTTCCTGAGTGGAGACAAACTGGAACTAACTATGCAAAGTTACTACACAGGCTTATATACAGGGGTGGTCACTACTGGTACTGCAGTATACAGGGGCTGCAGAATATAGTTCCTTCTGCAAAGTACATACACTACAATTCCTCCCCTTTTAGCTAAACAGTACATAACATTCGATTAATAATTAAATAACATATTTACAATTACAGTTGTCATATACATTAGCTGAAGTTAAGCAATTATAAGTTCAGTCTTTGAGGAGGCTTCCTGATTCTGTCTGGATAACTCCTCTTTGGGGTATCAGGTTCTTCTGGCAGAGTTGATTCGGAATCAACGTCGTTGTTGGGTTCGTCTGCTTCCAATATTCCCGATTCTGAGGTAGATGCAATTGGTACTTCGGTTTCATCACCAGGTGTACCGGATCGTGGTGTGGAATTGACGTTTTCCGGTGACTCTAGAATCTGGTCAGCATGGCATCTTACAATGCTCTCTCCAACGTCCACGGTACACATTAGAGGTCCTTGCCATGTACAAATCGTTCCTGGCTGCCATTTCTCTGTGCGGTAGTCCCGGGCCAAAACTGGTTGACCTATCTTAAAACTCCTGGTCGGCCTTTCATTCATATTCTGAAACTGTCTGTTCTCCACATCTCTTCTGATGTTTGGCTTAACCAAATCTAAGCGGCATCGTAGTCTTCGATTGAAGAACATCATGGCTGGAGTTTGGTTGGTAACCGCATGTGTCGCATGTAGGCAAATAAGAAGTTATCCACCTTGTGTTGTAGGGGTATGTCTTCATTACACATTGCCTTGATAGCCTTCTTGAATGTTTGAACGAACCTCTCAGCCAATCCATTGGTGGCTGGATGATATGGGGCGGATGTGTAATGTTTAACACCATTGTTCTTTAAGAACCTCCGGAACTCTTCAGACACAAACTGTGGTCCATTGTCGGAGCAAATCTGTTCAGGCAGCCCATTTCTGGCGAATATGGTTCGTAAGACTGTGATAGTTTTTTCTGTGGTGCTGGAGGACATTTTTATTACCTCTGGCCACTTTGAATGTGCATCCACCGCAATTAAAAACATCGAGTCCATAAATGGACCAGCAAAATCAATGTGCACCCTTTGCCATGGAGATGAGGGCCACTCCCATGGATGTAGAGGGGCTTGTGGTGGGGCGTTTTGGACCTTCTGGCATCCTGTACAGCTCTTGGTCATCTCTTCGATTTCTCTATCGATTCCCGGCCACCACACAAATGCTCTGGCTAAGTTCTTCATTTTTACCCCTCCCAGATGACCCTCATGAAGCTCATTGAGCACTCTATCCTTCAATTTGGGTGGAATTACTACTCTGGATCCACACATCAAGGTTCCTCTGCACACTGACAGCTGTTCTCTTCTCAGCGAGAATGCTGGCAACAGTGGTTCGCCATGTGCTGGCCATCCCTTCACCGTTAAATCATAGACCCAGGAGAGTGTCGGGTCATTTCATGTTTCCTTTTCTATGTTTGCATTCGTCACTGGTAGACATTCGACTATGGTCGAGTGGAATATCTCCACTGGATCCACTGCAGGTGCTTCTTCCACCGTCGGCAACGGTAGGCGCGACAATCCATCAGCATTCCCATGCTGTTTAGTTCCTTTGTACTCGATGTCATATTGGTGTGCCCCTAGGAAAAGGGACCACCTCTGTAGCCGTTGTGCTGTCATTATCGGGACGCCCTTCTGAGGGTTGAAAATGGAGACAAGAGGTTGATGATCAGTTAGTAGAGTAAATTTCTGACCGTGCAGGTAGTGATTGAACTTCTTCGCCCCCCACACCAGGCTGAGGGCCTCTCTGTCAATCTGGGCGTAGTTACGCTCGGCTGAAGTTAACGAGCGTGACGCAAAAGCTATCGGCCTCTCTAAACCATCAAGGAATTTATGTGACAGTACCGCTCCAATGCCGTAGGGAGACGCATCACACGCCAGTCTTATCGGTAGTGATGGGTTGTAGTGAGCCAATACTTCTCTTGAAGTGATTAGGTCTTTACTCTTCTGAAAGGCCCGCTTACATTCATCGCTCCATTTCCATGCTACTCCAGTTTGTAGTAGGGCGTTCAGTGGGTGCAGAATTGTGGACAAATTCGGCAAAAACTTATGGTAGTAATTCACCAATCCGAGGAATGACCTCAGTTGCGACACATTTTCAGGCGCTGGAGCCTTAACTACCGCTTCAATTTTGTCAGGGGACTTATGTAACCCCTCTTCATCAATCACGTGGCCACAATACGATATCTGTTTCTTAAAAAACTCGCACTTGGGGCGATTGGCTCGTAGCCCATGTTCTCTTAGTCTAGTGAGCACCTGCTCTAGGTTGGCAAGGTGTTCACTGTCATCTTCACCTGTCACTAGGATGTCGTCCAAGTAACACCGAGTCCCCGGAATCCCTTGCAGGACTTGTTCCATCGCTCTTTGCCATATCGCCGGAGCTGATGCTACTCCGAATACCAGTCGATTATACTGGTAAAGACCTTTGTGAGTGTTTATCGTGAGATACTTCCTCGAGGCTTCTT
Organism: Somniosus microcephalus; assembly: GCF_052327205.1. NCBI lineage: Eukaryota > Metazoa > Chordata > Chondrichthyes > Squaliformes > Somniosidae > Somniosus > Somniosus microcephalus. The sequence goes on along the minus strand of NC_141001.1, from coordinate 8,853,377 downwards.
CAACCTCCATCTGCAAATATGCTTGTGCTAGGTCAATTTTTGTAAAACGCTTCCCTCCAGATAGTGAGGCGAAAATATCTTCTATCCTCGGGAGAAGATATTGTACTGTGTGAAGGACTGGGTTCACCGTCACCTTGAAGTCCCCACAGATGCGAACCTTCCTTGGCTCCTCAGACTTATTGTTTAACGTTTTCTTCATGACAGGAACGATGGGTGTCGCCCACTCACTCCAGTCTACCTTAGATAACACGCCTGCATTCTCCAGATTCTCCAGCTCTGCCTCGACGGCTGGGCGAATTGCATATGGTACCGGTCTTGCTTTGAAAAACTTGGGAATTGCATTCTCTTCTATTTTTATCGAGGCGGTTACGCCTTTAAGAGTTCCCAGTTCTTGTTGAAATACCTCTTTGGCGTTAGCTAAGATTTTTGACAATCGTCCAGGTGTGACATCGTCATCCTTTTTACCAGCCACCGTCAGTGCCTGAATGGAGTGCCAGTCTAAACTTATCTTTCTGATCCATTCACGTCCCAATAACGGTGGTCCACCATCTTGCAGTATGTACAGATACAATTTCTGTATTTCCTTGCCGTTGTATTCGACAGGCACCCTTATTTTCCCTCTGGGGTATACTTTTTGCCCCGTATACGTCTTCAAGAAAATGGATGTCTCTTTCAAGGGTATGTGTGAGAATAGCCGCTCGTAGTCTCGTCGATTCATGACGGTCAGGGCTGATCCTGTGTCCAATTCCATTTTGACTTGGGACCCTGCTATCGTGAGGGTGACCCAAATGGTTCGGTGATCCTCTTTTGCGATTACGTTGTGAAGTTTGAGACAGCTTAGTCTCTTGTTCCCGGATTCACTATCACTCATCTGGTCTTCGGAACTACTGTCCGTCATCTTTTGTACTTTCCTGTACTGTTCCTTAGTAGCCTTTTTGTTGTCGTTAGTCTTCTTCCCAGACCTGCAAACTCGTGCAATGTGTCCCATCTTTCCGCATTGCCTGCATATTTTGTCCTTGGACCAGCAGTCCTTCTGGTCATGGGTTGTTCTGCCGCAGCGATAACATTTTTCAAATCCCCGTGTCATTTCGTGGGTGCCGTATTCCTGTGGCTTTTGCTGTATTTCCGCAGCTCCCCTTGCTGCTGCTTCGTACAATATTGCCACGCTGAAAGCCTTATCTAGCGTCAGCTCTTTCTCTGAGAGTAACCTCTTCTGGGTTCCTTCACTCAGGAGTCCACAGACAAATTTGTCCCGTAGAGTATCTGTCAGTCCTGCTCCGAACTGGCAGTGCTTTGATAGCTTGCGTAGTTCCGTAAGATAATCAGCATTGCTCTCATCTTTATGCTGATTTCTCCTGTGGAATTTAAATCTTTCTGCTATCGGCAGCGGTGTAGGATTTAGGTGTTCCTGTAGGATATCAACAATTTCGTTAAAACTCTTCACCATCGGTTTGGCTGGAGTAATCAGGTCCCGCAATAGGCTGTACGTTCTTGCGCCCATTAAGTTTAGTAGTACCGATGCCTTTTTCTCATCGGCTACTTCGTTTGCCTCGCAATATACTTCGACTCTTTCCACATACGTGGTCCAGTCTTCTATTGCATTATCGAAGGCAGTGATATTGCCAGTCTTCGGCATCTTGGAAATCTAAGATGGCGCCTCCCGCGCTTTGCCTTCTTCCCCGATTTAACAAAATGGCGCCTCCCGCGCTTTCCGTCTTCTCCGCTGCTGCTAGCGCTGTTGCTGGCATTTTATGCCTTGATGGCGACGCCCTATGGTCTTCGTGCACTTCCCCCCGCGCTGCTGCTAACGCCACTCTCCGCGGTTCCCGTGGCAAACTGCAGCTCCTCGCGGCTTTCTGCGCTTCTAATTTCTTTTATTTCCCCGTCGTCGGAGCAACCCGATGGGACACTTTCCTCCCTCTTCTCGGGCCTATACGCTGCCCGGCTTCGTAGCACCGGCCGCGCCCTGTGTGCTCCACCCTCTCTCTCTCTCTCCTCTTCCCGACAACGCTGCTCGGCCCCGTTGAAAAGCCACCCGATCGAGCTCTAGCCCGCCGCAGCCCAGGAAGGATCAGTGTACTACCTGCCACCAGCCCGATTAGCTGGAACACCATCGACAGGATAACCAAGCCCCGCTCTTGACAGCCTCTCCTGCAAATCTTCAACTCCGATGAATCAGAGGCAGTTGCCCACGGTCGACGCCCGTTTCTTCTGTTTGTTTGTTTTTTCTTTCTTCCTTCTGGCCTCGACCTCTGACACCTTCGCTTCAGGGATGGATCCCCATGAGGTGGTGCAGACTGTAGGTAAGTTCGGATCTGCTCGTCGCCAGTATTATGTCCGTGTGTAATTGAGACACGGACTGCAGGAGTTGGTTATAACAGGCCTTTACTGAGTGGAGACAAACTGGAACTAACTATGCAAAGTTACTACACAGGCTTACATACAGGGGTGGTCACTACTGGTACTGCAGTATACAGGGGCTGCAGAATATAGTTCCTTCTACAAAGTACATACACTACAGTATCCTCCTCACCTAAACCTTCAAATCTTTACTTTGCAGCATCATCAACAATGACACCGACAACCACCGTGACTTCAACAACAGGTATCAAGTTACCAATATAAATGGAATTGTTTTCACAGAATCAATGAAATTTACAGCACAGAAGGAGGCCATTCGGCACATCGTTTCCGTGCTGGCCGAAGAAGAGCTATCCAGCCTAATCCCACTTTCAAGCCTTTGGTCCGTAGCCTTGTAGGTTACGGCACTTCAAATGCATATCCAAGTACTTTTTAAATGTGATGAGGGTTTCTGGCTCTACCACATTGTCAGGCAGTGAATTCCAGATCCTCACCACCGTCTGGGTGAATAACGTTCTCCTCAACTCCCCTCCAATCCTTCTAACAATTACTTTAAATCTATGCCCCCTGGTTATTCACTTCTCCGCTAAGAGATATAGGTCCTTCCTACCCACTCCATCTAGGCCCCTCATAATTTTATACACCTCAATTCCATCTCCCCTCAGCCTCATCTGTTCCAAAGAAAACAACCCCAGCCAATCCAATCTTTCCTCATAGCTAAAACTCTCCAGTCCTGGCAACATCCTCGTAAATCTCCTCTGTACCCTCTCTAGTGCAATCACATCATTCCTGTAATGTGATGACAAGAACTGTATGCAGTACTCTAGCTGTGGCCTAACCAGTGTTTTATACAGTTCAAGCATAACCTCCATGCTCTTATATTCTATGCCTCGGCTAATGAAGGAAAGTATCCGGTATGCCTTCTTAACCACCTTATCTACCTGTCCCGCTACTTTCAGAGATCTGTACACATGCATTCCAACGACCCTCTATTCTCTACACTTCTCAGTATCCTACCATTTATTGTGTATTCCCTTGCCTTGTTAGCCCTCCCCAAATGCCTTACCTCACACTTCTCCGTATTGAATTCTATTTGGCACTTTTCTGCCCACCTAACCAGTCCATTGAAAGAAGAAAGAAAGACTTGCATTTATATAGCGCCTTTCACGACCACCGGACATCCCAAAATGTTTTACCTGCAATGACGTACATTTTAAAAAAATGTAGCCACTGTTTAATGTAGGAAGTGCGGCAGCCAATTGCCCTCAAAAAGCTCCCACAAACAGCAATGTGATAATGATCAGTTAATCTGTATTAGTGATGTTCATTGAGGGATAATTATTGGCCAGGACACTTGGGATAACTCCACTGCCCTTCTTCGAAATAGTGCCAGGGGACCTTGTACGTCCACCTGAGAGAGCAGACGGGGCCTCGGTTTAACTTCTCATCCGAAAGACGACATCTCCCACAGTGCAGCACTCCACCAGTCCTGCACTGGAGTATCAGCATAGATTTTTGCGCTGAATTCTCTAGAGTGGGACTTGAACCTACAACCTCTGACTCAAACGCAATGGTGCTACCCCATGAGCCATGGCTGTTACACATTGAAGTCTTCATGCAGTCTACAGCTTTCTTCCTCATTATCAACCACATGGCAAATTTTTGTATCATCTGCAAACTTCTTAATCATGACCTCTACATTGAAGTCTAAATCATTGATATATACCACAAAAAGCAAGGGACCTAGTGCTGAGCCCTCTGCAACCCCACTGGTAACAGACTTCCAGTCACAAATATACCCGTCGACCATTAATCTTTGCTTCCTGCCACTGAGCCAATTTCGGATCCAACTTGCCACTTTCCCTTGGATCCCATGGGCTTTTATTTCTCTGACTAGTCTGCCACATGGGACCTTGCCAAAAGCCTTGCTAAAATCCATGTAAACTACATCAAACGCGCTGCCGTCATCAACCCTGGCACCAGGGAGGCAACATACTAACCTGGAATCATTTCTGCAGCCGCAGAAACGCCTGTCTGTTCCCCTAACTATTGAATCCCCATTCACTATTGCTTTCTTGACCTTCCTCCTCCCCACCCCGTACAGCTGAGCCACCCATGGTGCCATGGCCTTGGCTCTGGCTGCACTCCGCAGAGGAAACATCGCCCTCACCAGTATTCAGAAGTGAATACCAGTTGGAGAGCGAGATGCTCTCAGGGGACTCCTGCACTACTTGCCTGGTCCTCCATGTCTGACCTGGTGGTCATCCATTTCCTCTCTGCCTGCAAACTCTTGAGCTGTGGGGTGACCACCTCTTGAAATATGCTATCCACGTAGCTCTTGCCCTCTCGGATGCACTGCAGTGTTGCCAACTGCTGCTCAAGCTCCGAATCCTGGACCTCGAGCTCCTCCAACTGACGACACTTCCTGCACATGTGGTTGTCCAGGACACGAGAAAGATGCAGGACTTTCCACATGGCACAGGATGTGCATTCGACGGGACTGAGGTGCCCTGCCATGCCTCGATTTATTAGACTACAAACTCAACTTTTTAGTTTAACCCACTGCCCTAACAGAGAGAAAAAGGACAAAATTATTTACTCAAGTTTAACAAGAACCAATGAGATACTAAACACAAAGAACCTAAATATTAGATATCTAGATACTTAACTTACAGTCCTCGGGTTCTGTGGCTCCACTCCTCCTTTTGAGTTGGACGTGAGAAACCGCCTTCCTCCTCTCCACCAAATTCCTACTAACACCAAATTCTTCCACTCTGCTTGCGATCCACTCCGATTACGATTCATCCAGCTCTGCATTTGCATTGTCCTCACAACAAATCATTCTATGAAGATTGACAGGTGGTTTTAGTACACGATAATTGGTGTTCTCCATGTGTTCACTGTATCATTTAGTATTCCCGACAATTATACCTTCACCAGGTAGGAAATGAATAATCTAATTACAACAATGTGAGTCAATCGTGGCCTCCAAAGTTGGAATTTTCAAATGAAGAATGTTATTGTTCCATCTGTTATTTTAGTACAGTATATTCTAAAGTAGCAGAAAGAGTAAAGCCTACATGTGAAAATTACCCGCTAGATTACAAGTCAGAAGTTATATTGCCAATAGACTGATCAATGATGAGAACAATTCTCTGAGAAAGTGCTGTAGATTCAGGCTCTCCAGCTCAGAATGGATAGAAACACATCAGACAAGTGACTCAGATGATTCCAGGCTACATATCATGAAGTGAACCATTCCAGCAACTAAAACTTTTTCACTTCCAAATCAAATAGGGAACCCCAACATCACAGAAATGTTTCACAAAATAATAGGTACAGGTCAGTCTGAAGTGACCACAGTATTTTACTGAAACACTGAGTATACGAACAATGGGCACAAGTCATTCGTCTCAAGCAATGTTCAGAAAGGGATAAACCTTCTTCTGTTCGACACTGTACATATGGAATCCATTTGAAGCAGGGTTAAGTGAAATGTTGAAAAAGGAGCGTGATGGATTACAGTTCCAAATGACATTCCGGTTACCTGGACATTAATAGCATCTTATTGCTGATAATTGATACTTTCCTTGTTAAATAACAAGACATTTAAAATTTTAAATGTATCCTTTATCAGCAGCAGCAACTTCAGCAAGTATGAAATGAGTTGCAGAAATTAATGTAATAAACTGACATTTCTCACGAGTTGACAACTGGTATTCACATAAATGCAATATCGAGATAATCACTGAGGAGAAACTTACACAAAAATGCCTTTCTGTTGATTTGCAAAATGATCCCTTTGTTTGATGTGATTGGCTCACAATAAACCACCTGTAAATAACCTCCCAGCATCCGCCCGGTGATCGTGGCGTCCAGCCTCACGGATCTCGAGGCCCTGGCCGACGAAGCCGATAAGCAACTGCCACCTCCTCAACTCCACGCCGTCAGACTTGCTCTCACACGCTTGCTCTGACCGGCGAGAAACCGCCCGGCTCCCTCTTCCGCGCGCTCTTTATCTTTATCCGCCCCCCGACCTGGCCTCCGCAGCGTCGGCGCGCGCTCCACCCTCTATCGCGCGGCCACACAGCTCGGCCACGAGGCCCCCCAGGCCCCCACGTCCCCCAAGCCCTCCGACCCAGGGCTACTGCTACTTCCATACCCGGTTCGGCGCATGGGCACGCCACTGCAGCCATCCCTGCACGTTTCCAACCGCCCCCACACCGGCCTACACGATGGCCGTGGGGCAAGCAGACGCGCTGCTGTTCGTTACGGACAGCGCCTCCGGACGCCGTTTCCTATGCGACACGGGCGCGCAGCATCATCCCCGCGTCCGCCCTCGAGATCCAGCAAGGCGGCCGCGGCCCTGCGCTGGCTGCCGCCAACAGCACCGACATCCGGACGTACAGCACCCGCACCGTCACCATCGACCTCGCAGGCCGCCGCTACCACTGGGAGTTTATCACCGCCAAGGTGCTCTCCCCGCTCCTCGGTGCGGATTTCCTGTGCGCCCACGGCCTGTTGGTCGACATGCCTCGGCGCCGCCTCGTGGACATGAACACCATGTCACCTATCCCGGGCGCCATGGCCCCCCCCCAACCCGCCGAAATGGCGTGGCAGTGCCGCGCCCGCTCAACGGACGACTACTCAGCACTCCTGGCTGAGTTCCCAGCCCTCACCAACCCGACCTTCTCCGCGAAAGTTGCTAAGCACGGGGTAGAACACTTCATCCCCACCACAGGCCCACCGGTGTATGCCCATGCCCGTAGGCTGGATCCGGCCAAGCTGGAGATCGCGCGGGCCGAGTTCGCCACAATGGAACAGCTCGGCATCATCCGCCGCTCCAACAGCCCCTGGGCCTCCCCACTCCACATCGTCACCAAACCCGACGGGGGATGGCGCCCCTGCGGGGACTACCGGCGCCTAAATGACGCCACCACGCCGGATCGGTACCCCATACCGCACATTCAAGACTTTTCAGCTACACTGGCCGGCCGCTCAGTCTTCTCCAAAGTCGACCTGGTGCGCGGTTACCATCAGATGCCAGTCCACCCCACGGACATTCCCAAGACGGCCATAATCACCCCTTTTGGGCTATTCGAGTTCCTCCGAATGCCCTTCGGCCTCAAAAACACGGCCCAGGCCTTCCAGCGGCTCATGGACTCGGTCCTCCGGGACCTGAAGTTCCTCTTTGTCTACCTGGATGACATCCTGGTAGCTAGTTCCTCCAAGCAGGAACACATCGAGCACCTCCGCACCCTGTTCCAGCGGCTCAGTGAGCACGGGCTCATCATCAGCCCAGCCAAGTGCCAATTCGGCCTCAGCAGGATCGAATTCCTCGGCCGCCACATCACGCAGGACGGAGCCATTCCCCTACCCACCAAGGTGCAAGCCGTCCAGCAGTTCCCCCGGCCTACCACCATCAAAGGCCTCCAGGAGTTCTTGGGGATGATTAACTTTTACAACCGCTTCATTCCCGGAGCGGCCTCCCTCATGCGGCCCCTATACGAAGCCCTCCGGGATAAGAAAGACAGAATGGCGATCAAGTGGTCGACGGACATGTTGACCGCTTTCGACTCGACCAAAAAGGCGCTCGCCGACGCCACCATGCTCACTCACCCACAGCCCAACGCCAGGGTGGCCCTCACCACGGACGCCTCCGACCACGCGGTCGGCGCCGTGTACGAACAGTGGGTCGACGGGGGCCTGGCAACCGCTGGCCTTTTTCAGCCGCCAACTGCGACCCCCGGAGGCCAAATACAGCGCCTTTGACCGCGAGCTCCTCGCACTGTACCTGGCAGTCCGCCATTTTAGATTTCTTCTGGAGGGCCGCCCCTTCACCGCGTTTGTCGACTACAAACCCCTGACATTCGCGATGGCGAAATCTGCGGACCCGTGGTCAGCCAGGCAACAACGCCAGCTCGCCGCGGTGTCCGAATTCACCACGGACATCCGGAACGTCTCCGGTCGAGACAACATGGTGGCCGACTGCCTATCCCGCCCCGCCTTCCACGGCGCCCACCTGGCAGTGGACTATGCTCAACTGGCAGCGGAGCAATGCACTGACCCCGATCTGCTCTCCGCGCCCACAACCCTCCCAGGGCTGCGACTGACCGACGTCGCCTGCGGCCCGTCCACTGTCACAGTCAAATGCGACACCTCCTTGGCGCAACCCCGCCCCGTAGTCCTGGCGTCCTGACGAAAACGGGTGTTCAACATCGTCCACGGCCTCTCACACTCCGGCACCCGCGCGTCCATTAGACTGGTGGCCAACTGATTTGTCTGGCGCGGCCTGCGCAAAGATGTGCGCGTCTGGTCCAGATCCTGCATAGCTTGCCAGCGTGCCAAAATCCACCAGCACGTCAAAGCCCCACTCGAGTTCACCGTGCCAGAAAGAAGGTTTGACCACGTCCACATCGATCAGGATAGGGCAGCACGGTGGCATAGTGGTTAGCACTGTTGTCTCACAGCGCCAGAGACCCGGGTTCGAATCCGGCCTCGGGCGACTGTCTGTGTGGAGTTTGCACATTCTCCCCGTGTTTGCGTGGGTTTTCTCCGGGTGCTCCGGTTTCCTCCCACAGTCCAAAGATGTGCGGGTTAGGTTGATTGGCTATGATAAATTGACCCTTAGTGTTAGGGGGATTAAATACGTGGGGTTACAGGGATAGGGTGGGATATGTGTTGGTGTAGGGGTTACGGGGATCGGGTGGGATATGTGTCGGTGCAGGCTTGATGGGCCGAAATGGCCTCTATCTGCACTGTGGGGTTTCTGTGATTCTGATTCTGATCTCGTCAGCCCCCTGCCGCCATCACAAGGTCACACGCACCTGCTGACAATCGTGGACCATACCACCCGCTGGCCCGAGGCCATTCCACTGACGTCCACCACCACCGCCGACATCGCGAGGGCGTTCATCGGTACCTGGGTCGCTCGGTTCGGCGTCCCCTCCGACATGACATCGGATAGAGGCCCGCAGTTCACCTCTGATCTGTGGGCCGCCATCACCCAAAACCTCGGGGTGGCTGTTCACCGCACCACGGCTTACCACCCCCAAGCCAACGCACTGTGCGAGCGATTCCACAGGTCCATGAAGGCGTCCCTCCGCGCCAGCCTCGAGGACGAGGCTTGGATCGACCGCCTCCCGTGGGTGTTACTTGGCCTACGCTCCGCGGTCAAGGAAGACCTGCAAGCCTCGGCGGCGGAACTCGTGTACGGCCAGCCGCTGCGCGTACCCGGAGAGTTCCTGCCCACCGCCACGACCCCCTGGTCGGCTGACCAGCAACGCCGTGCTTTCGCCAACCGAGCACAACAGTTCGCTCCGGTACCCACCGGCCGGCACGGTGAACCAGCAACCCGCGTACCACCTAGCCTGCACATGGCCAAATTTGTTTTCATGCGCCATGACGCCCACCGAGGACCTCTACGGCCCCCATACGACGGACCCTACCAGGTACTCCAGACAGGGAACAAGTTCTTCCTCCTCGAAGTGGGCGGCAGAACTGACAAGGTGTCGGTCGACCGGCTCAAGCTGGCGCACCTAGAGCCTGACGAACCCGTTCAAGTGGGCCAACCCCCACCGCGGGGCAGACCGCCTAAGAGCCCGACGCGTCCGACCGCCCCGCTCCCGACACCATTCCGTTCCGGCCGTGCCATCAAGCCGCCATGCCGGTTCGTACACTCCCTACTAGCGGATTCTGGGGGGAGCTGTGCTGGCGTACTGACCACAGAAAGGACACAATCCGCTTTTCGGTCCATAGACTATAAATCAGGCGTCATGCCTTTAAGAAGGATCACACCTTTAAGAAACTCGATCTGCAACATATAGTTAAGCCTAGAGCGGGGGAGGAGCAGTCGAAGCTGTGGACTGATGAAAGGCAGTCGGACTTGGTGTAGGCTCTGACGCCATTTTGTGTTCAACATGCAGTCTCAACAATTAAACCTTTTCTGCTAAACCTCTCCGAGTTCAGTATTTTTTGCTAGGAGTACGTAGATGCCTACAAGTTAAACATTCTGGTTCACACAGTTCTCCAGACACGAACAAGGTTCAAAATGAAAAAAAAAATCCCACTGATTAATGGACATATGGAAGGGATTAACAGACACTGCATTGGAATCAGGGTCAGCTGAAATGTTCTAAAGGCAGCTTAGTGTACAGATTCCATATGTGAACTGTAGATTTTTCATGACTGCTATTCTGTACTCTATGATGATAAAGGGATAATTTTGTATTCTCCACACTTACATCATCAACTGTATCCTTTCCAGAGCAAACAACAACAACAACTTCAGCAACAGGTATGAACATAACCACATCTCGTTAACAAAGTGTTCCAATTAATCTTGGAACCAAATTTTCAGCAAGAAATTCATCAAGAGTTCTGTCTGATGTCATGGCATCTGCTGTTTTGCATTTTAAACTGATGGCAGTAATTTGTATTCTTCACAACTCCACTAACTGCATCCTCACAAGTAGCAACATCGACGACTGTAGCAACTACAGGTGTACAATTAATCACATAATTGCAACAATATCTGCTAGTTTATCATTGAGCAGAAAGGTGTTGCCCCCAAAAATAAGTCCACACCACCATATGTGTGACTGACTGAATTAGACAATGTCACCAATAGTGTCTTGAAATCAGCAAGTCTTATGAAAGTTCAATGTGGTGAAGATATTAAGTGCAACAGGCAAGGATGTCACCGTGTTGCATTGTGTGAAGTTTAGGCACCAGTAAACAGCGTATCTCAGTGACTGCCTCACTTGATGGCCAATGCAGGTCCCTTCTGACATTAATTCTTTCTCCCTGGATCCAATGACCCAGGTGGGTGAGTGCCAACCACCTGCTGTGCCAGTGTTCCTCCACTCTTCTCACCACAGAAACTCGCCTTCCTTCTCCAAATCCAACAGAGCCAATGGAATGCCTATGACCAACACTGGTTGTGGGTAAAATACGTGGGCATTAATGGTTCACAGAGAACAGCAGATGCTGGTGGGTAGAAAAGAATAGTCCTACATAGAGTGACCTTGATGGGCTCATTAGGGATCCCTGCTACTGCCTGACCAAAAATACATTGTACTTTTGTGGTCAGGGCCACAATCCTGGCCTGAACCCCACAGGGCCCTACTTTCACTGTTGATTGGCCAAAACACCTGGACTCAAAAGGTAACACTATGCCTGGTCTCTCGAAGAACCAAGAAAGTGTGATCTTCCAATGTAGATAGTCCATGACTCCATCCCTATCACTGACGGTCTTGCTTGTGGCAAGTGGAGGCTCTGTCCCCACAAGGCTGACCAGGAGCCTTCATGGCCTGGCCTAAATTGTGGCTCTTCCAGTCAACTCCCATGGAGGTTATAGGAGTGCGCTGGATAGTCTGAAAATTGTGGCCCTAAAGTGCCTTTCTGTTGACTGGCCAACTGAGAATTTGGATTGAAAGGTGATGACATTAGTTTGTATTTTCTTCATTTATACCTTGAAATACTTGCCTTCCAGCAACAATCACCCCATCAATAATTTCAACAACAGGTATGAAATTATCAATATAGATTGAGCAATATCTACAGAATTAAGATGGAATAAAAAGATACACACTCAGGCCTAGGCTTTCTCATTGCAATGCCAAAGGTAACATGTTCATTTTAAAGGGTTACTATCATTGTTATCAGCAGGATACAGGGCTGAGTGTCTTTCAGCAGAAGATATAGAGGAAGCTACATAGGATTACATAGGATATGCAGCACAGAAACAGGCCGTTCGGCCCATCCAGTCCATGCTGGCGTTTATGCTCCACTCAAGCCTCCTCCTGTCTTTCCTCATCTACCTAACCCTCTATCTAACCCTCTACAGAGGTTGTGGTCTGAAATTGTTGAACTCGATGTTGAGTCCAGAAGGCTGTAAAGTGCCTAATCGAAAGATGAGGTGCTGTTCCTCAAGCCAATTTGCACTCAACAAGCTCCCACAAACAGCAATGTGACAATGACAAGGTAATCTGTTTTAGTGACGTTGATTGAGGGATAAATATTGGCCAGGACACCAGCGATAACTCCGCTGGTCTTAGAAATAGTGCCATGGGACCTTATACGTCCAGCTGAGAAAGCAGACCGTGTAACCGAAAGACAGCATCTCCAACAGTGCAGCACTCCCCAAGACCTGCAATGGAGTATCAGCATAGATTTTTGTGTTGAATTCAAGTTGGACTTGAACCCATAACCTCTGACTCAGAGGTGAAGGTGCAACCTACTGAACCATGGCTGATTCACATTGAAGTCTTCCTGCAGTCTACAGCTTTCTTCCTCACTATCAATCACATGGCCAATTTTTGTATCATCTGCAAACTACTTGATCATGCCCTCTGCATTGAAGTCTACATCATTGATATATACCACACAAAGCAAGGGACCTGGTAGGGAGACCTCTAGGCTGTGTGGTTGATACTGAAGAAGGAAGCTGTAGACTGCAGGAAGATATGTAGGCGGGCAGAACAGTGGCAAATGGAATTCAATCTGGAAAAACGTGAGGTAATGCATTTGGGGAGGGCTAACAATGAAAGGGAATACACATTAAGAGGTAGGACACTGAGTCGTGTAGAGCAACAAAGGAACCTTGGAGTGCATGTCCACAGATCCCTGAAGGTAGCAGGCCAAGTAGATAAGGCATATGGAATGCTTGCCTTTATTAGCCATGACATAGAATACAAGAGCAGGGCTTCAACTGCATAAAACACTAGTTAGGCCTCAGCTAGAGTACTGCGTGCAGTTCTGGTCACCACATTACAGGAAAGATGTGATTGCACTAGAGAGGGTACAGAGGAGATTTACAAGGATGTTGCTGGGAGTAGAGAATCTTAGCTCTGAGGAAAGACTGGATAGGCTGGGTCTGTTTTCCTTGGAACAGAGGAGGCTGAGGGGAGACCTTATTGAGGTGTATAAAATTATGAGGGGCATAGATAAAGTGGATAGAGAGGACCTATTTCCCTTAGCAGAGGGGTCAAAAACCAGTGGGCACAGATTTAAAGTAATTGGTGGAAGATGTAGAGGGGATTTGAGGGGAAATTTCTTCACCCAGAGGGTTGTGGGGTTCTGGAACTCACTGCCTGAAAGGGTGGTAGAGGCAGGAACCCTAACCACATTTAAAAAGTACTTGGATGTGCACTTGGGATGCTCTAACCTGCAGGGCTACGGACCAAGAGCTGGGAAGTGGAATTAGGCTGGATTGCTCTTTGTTGGCCGGCGCGGACACGATGAACCTAAATGGCCTCCTTCCGTGCTGTAACTTTCTATGATTCCATAACCCCACTGGTAACAGCCTTACAGTCACAAATATACTAGTAGACCATTACCCTTTGCTTCCTGCCACTCAGACAATTTTGGATCCAACTTGCCACTTTCCCTTGGATCCCCTGGGCTTTTATTTCTCTGACCAATCTGCCACGTGGGATCTTTTCAAAAGCCTTGCTAATATCCATGTAAACTATATCAAACGCTCTGCCCGCATCGACCCTGGCACCAGGCTGGCAACATACCATCCTGGACTCACGTCTGCAGCTGCAGAAACCTGTATGTTCCCCTAACTATTGAATCCCCGATCACTATTGCTTTCCTGACCTTCCTCCTCCCCCTCTGTACAGCTGAGCCACCCATGGTGCTGTGGCCTTGGCTCTGGCTGTACTCCCCAGAGGAAACATCGCCCTCACCAGTATTCAGAAGTGAATACCAGTTAGAGAGCGAGATGCTCTCAGGAAACTCCTGCACTACTTGCCTGGTTCTCCATGTCTGAACTGGCGGTGACCCATTCCCTCTCTGCCAGCAAACGCATGAGCTGTGGGGTGACCACCTCCTGAAATATGCTAGCCACGTAGCTCTTGGCCTCTCGGATGCACTGCAGTGTTGCCAGCTGCTGCTCAAGCTCCAAAACCCAGACCTCCTGCTCCTCCAGCTGATGACAATTCCTGCACATGTGCTTGTCCAGGACATGGGAAAGATCCTGGACTTCCCACATGGCACAGGATGTGCAGTCAACAGGACTGAGGTGCCCTGCCATGCCTCGATTTATTAGACTGCAAACTAAACTTCTTAGTTCGTAGTCTAATAAATCGAGTCTTTCTTTAGTTTAACCCACAGCCCTAACTTAGAGAGAAAAAGGACAAAATTATTTACTGCAGTTTAACAAGAGCCACTGAGATACTAAACACGAAGAGCCTAAATATTAGATATCTAGATACTTAACTTACAGTCCTCGGGTTCTGTGGCTCCACTCCTCCTTTTGAGTTGGACGTGAGAAACCGCCTTCCTCCTCGCCATCAAATTCCTACTACAGGTAATACCAAATTCTTCCACTCTGCTTGCGATCCACTGCGATTACGATTCATCCAGCTCTGCATTTGCATTGTCCTCACAACAAATCATTCTATGAAGATTGACAGGTGGCTTTAGTACACGATAATTGGTGTTCTCCATGGAAGGTTCACAGTATCATTTAGTATTCACGACAATTATACCTTCACCAGGTAGGAAATTAATAATCTAATTACAACAATGTGCGTCAATTGTTGTCTTCACAATTGGAATTTTCAAATGAAGAATGTTATTGTTCCATCTGTTATTTTAGTACAGTGTATTTTAAAGTAGCAGAGAGAGTGTTTTCATCATTCATCAGTAATTTCTGGATTTGATTTGTTCGAACTTATAGCTTCAACTCTATCTTTCCCAGTGTCAACAGCCACTCAATCTTCAACAACAGGTATAAAATCCATCACCTAATTCCAATAATTTGTACTCATTTAACAATCACCAAAGCATCAAAATCTCTGTGACTTTATGACTGGCATTATCCACTGAAATGGACTCCAATTGGATAGTAATTCTCACTCTTAAACCATCCAAAACAGAATTCAGATCATCATTGCAACAATACTTTTGAATTAATCTCTGATTTTGTGCTGGATATTCCCCATTGAAAATTACAAAATTATATTAAACATAGAAATTAACAGCACAGGAATCCAGTTGACCCATGGATTCTGTGCTGATGATGATGGGATGGTTCTGTACACTCCACACTCACACCTTCTATTTCATCCTTTCCAGTATCGACACCGACTACAACTTCAACAACAGGTATGAAATTAGCTGCGCAGTTGTGGCAATATTTTCGGTAAAAACTGTACAATCAATGGATGCAACCTGCATGTTTGATGACTTCACAACTGATATTCTGCATTGAAAGATGTTGGGATGATTTTCCATTCTGCATATTCACACCATCAACTGTGTTCTTTCCAGCACCAACATCAACATCAACTTCAACAACAGGTATATAATAAACAACAGACTGTCAGTAAAGATTTCCAATTAACCTCGGAACCACAATTCTCAATATTAATAAGGAGATTCCTCTACTAGCACTGTATCTCTTCTATTCTTTTAAACTGATGTTAAACTTATATTCTCCACAATTACATCATTAACTATTCTCTGTGGTACCAATATCCACGACAATGTCAAACACGGGGATGAAATTGATCACATCATTGCAACAATTGCCATCTGCGTCATCACTGAGCACAAACTTATAGAAAAGCAGCAGAAAAAAAGTGTCTTCTGCGGTTTGCAAATTGGCACTGTTGTTCAAAATGATTCAATCACATTAATCCAGCTATTACTAAGGACCATTAAACATTTTGCTCTGTTAAATGAGATAAATATACCTGAAAGAAACTCACAATAATCATTAGTCAGTGTGAATCAGCCCCCAGTAGTTGTCACTTGGAACGGGAATTCATCTTGGAGACATTAAGGGGTAATTTTCACCTTTACCACTTGGACAGTAAACCAGCGGAGCAGATCACCCGCCTGAAATGGAAACAACCCAATGTTCATTTACACACAAGTGGTGAAGGTCAGACAAGTGACTCAGATGATTCCAGGCTACATACCATGAAGTGGACTGCTCCAAGGAAAGGTTCCAGCAACTAAACTTTTTTCTCTCCCATATCAAAGAGGGAACCCCAACATCACAGAAATGTTTCACACAATAACAGGTACAGATCAGTCTGAAGTGACCACAGTATATTACTGAGACACTGAGTATACGAGCAATGGGCACAAGTCATTAGTCTTGAGCAATGTTCAGAAAGGGATAAACCTTCTTCCGTTAGACACTGTACATATGGAATCCAAATTTTACAAAATTAAAAACAATTAAATACATTATTACGTCTCTTTTCTGGAGTCCAAAAGTGAAGACAACCACAAGTCCCTTAGACAGTGAATGAACTAAATCATCTGGCACTCTCCTGAGCCACTCACAACTGTTTCCCCTGTCCCTGATCACACAAACACTCCATCTAACTGGAATAAAGAGAGAGCCCTCACTGTAAAGCCAGCACCCTCCTCCTATTCCCACAGCATCATTCTTCATACCAACTCTTGGTTCTCCTGATCACGGACACCATCAGAGTGTGAATTGCAACTCTGGATAACAGATCTAAAAACTTAACTCTATTCATCAGAAACAGTCAAATGAAAATCCTGCTCCAAATAAGCTGTAAAATTAGCTCTAAAACTGCTATTTTCCACTGAAACACATGCGATGTGAAATTCAGCACCTTAGTGCTGGATGTTAAGGCCGGTTTTGGCAAAATTGGTGGCCACCTCGCTCTCGCCCACTTCCAGCGTGTCCCACGGCAGCCGCCATTTTGGGCAGGTCGGTGGAGCGGCCATTGCCTGTTTTCACTAGAAAAATGGCAGTGATGCAGATTGTGCTGTCAATCGTTGATTTGACGCACGACCTGCTATTTGGATGTCGCTGTTCAAATGTATGACGTCTCCAAAGCACGCACAGCTGAACATGCATTCAGATGGACCCCCCACCAGCGCAACTTAAAGGGACATACACAACTCTGAGCTAAGTTTTACTTGTTGCTTTTGTACTGGTTCTTCAACAGTTTATTTTAGTAGTGGCTTGGTGTAAGAGATGTAAAAAGTTCTTAAAGTGTACAGGGAGTGATGGTGGTTGTTTGCAAATTTTTGGCTCTTAAAGGAAGGCCTCTGAGAAGGCCACTTGCTCCCAGTCCTGGGGGTCTAGTTGCAGTCACCCATGGGCTGCAGCATGACTTGGAGATGGTGCAGAGGCAGCAAAGGGGACAAGCTGCTCACAGAAGGAGGAGGAGAAGGGAGAGGAGGAGGAAGCTGAAGAGAAAGAGGATGATGCAGAAGGAATGAGGCAACCCAGACAGCCCCTTTCTGGCCAGGATATCCGGGATCAAATCATCCACCTGTGGTTCCAGTGAATAAAGGCCTAATTCCCCATTCAACGTTAGTGCCATTCACTAACCTTGACAACTCGTCCGAAGTCATTAAACTTCTTTGGGCACTGGAGCCACGCCCTGCGGCCGCACACTGCTTCTGTTTCTGGAGGACCTCGTGGTGCCCTGTGGGTAGAAGGCCACCCTTCAATTGTTCACCCCCTTTACAAAGACCTTGAGTGCTGTGTCCGAGACCCTGGTGTCCTTTCCCTGGCGTGTTGTGCCATTTTGGATTGAGCAGAAGCAGTTTTAAAAATATTTGATCACCAGAATGCAGCTCAACTCTAATAAAATGTCTGCGTGCCTGGTGGTCCGGGAGGTACGGAGATTTGCGGTCCTGGGTCTCCCCGGGCACCCGCAGGTAGAGGCCCACGTTTCTCAGGGGGGCATGTGGTTCACAAGC
Source organism: Somniosus microcephalus (assembly GCF_052327205.1). Lineage (NCBI taxonomy): Eukaryota > Metazoa > Chordata > Chondrichthyes > Squaliformes > Somniosidae > Somniosus > Somniosus microcephalus. The sequence goes on along the minus strand of NC_141001.1, from coordinate 8,835,308 downwards.
GCCCCTGGGATCGCGTGGACCATCCCAACCAATGAAAGAAGGGGATCCCCATTCATGCTTATGTGTAGTCCGTATGTAGGGAATCCCATTAAGCATAAATGGGAATAGCCGAAAAAATACATCTACACTTCAAATAAATAAATAAAAACATGACATATTTAAAATGAATTAACATGCCATTTAATTAAATACTTGAAACAAAAATTTAATTTTTTGATCAATAAATATACATTTTAACAGGGCTAAAAATAAATGTACCTTATTGCACAGGGTTTTTAATGTATAAATGATTGGTAAAATTTTATTTTTATGTTTTTAAACTCTTACGCTGGTAAAAGTAGGCCAGCCATAAGAATTTCACGGGCATTCGCTGGGCAGAAGTTGGGAAATAGCCCAACTCTCTGCCAGCGGAAGCCCTTTTCCCGAGGATACGGATGATCTGTTCAATTCTTGACAGATCGTAAGTTCCGGGTTTTCGCACATGAGATTCACGTGTGAAAACCCAGAACTTGCACGCCCTTACGGGCACATACGCACCTCGTACACACCCGTAAGGGCCGCAAATTATGGCCCATAATTACATTCAGTGGCATCACCAGCCTTTTATTTTGCTTGTATAATAACGCTAATGGGCTGCCTTCTTCATATTAAACAGCATCATAATAGAATCAGTGTGGATCAAATGGACTTCCAATTCCAGTAGCCTTCAACTTGTTGCATTGTTTTACTCCTTGAAATACAGATTTTACTCTTTTAATTTCTCCTTATTCTTTCCAAATCTTTTCATTTTCAGCCAGAATAACCGGCCACGCATATTTTCCACAACCATCTTCAACAAAAGGTAAAGTAGACATGGCTTACAATCTCATTCATGTTTGGATTTATATAGCCCCGATTTTAAACGGGGGCAAGGAGGTGTTCGTGATAAGGGAAAGGAAGGGGAAGCCTGGGACAAGGTGGTCCCAAGATTCCCTTGTTGGGCCTGGAGAAGCACTCCTGCTCTTCCTAGCCCACAAGGAAGATTAAACAACTGTAAAACCCTTACCTGCCTGTGCATCCACTGGGCCACGATCCAGCGCCTGGCAGGCATGGCCTGCCCGATAAGTGTCACTTACACCCGCTCAGGCCTCGGACTAATTTTGCAGTTGGGATTGATCTGCATATGTAAAGCAGGACCCACTACTTTCCTGTGGGTGTCCTGCTCACCTGCTCAAAACAGTAGGCTGTTATTGTGGCCTGGCGGGAAGGCAGCGGGAGCACAGCGTAAGTCGCTGCCCTTATCTTAACTGCCTCCCCGCCCAGTTTGCACCATTGGGGCCATAACTTTACTTCATAATGTTACTAGTTTTTCATTCTGCAATGTGATGTGAACCATCTAATATCTTTTTCAATTACTGTCACAACATCTCTTCCCAACATCTTCAACAACAACTGCATTAACTGAAAGTGATGAGGCAGTTTTCTTGAAGAAATATCTAGTGCGTCTATTATAGGGTCTAACACAGTTCAGAGACTAGATTATGTAAGACCAAAGATTTTCTTCACTGTAGCTGTTCCTAAGGAACCATTGAGAATCTTACATGAAGATCTTTTCCATTGATGTGCAAACACTGTTTCAAATAACAGACATACAGAAGAATAACAACAGTGGGGCTTTTCTGACTGTGTACGTAACAACCCATGATTTCATGTACAGGAAACGTTCGATTTACAGGCACCTAAATAACCAGAAATCTCGGTTAACTGGCAAAATTCAGGAGTAGGTTTTACTTCATATTGTACTTGCGTTCCTCCATCTGTTGCTGTGTAAGGGTGTGGCTGCAGCTGTTGCTAAGCTACAGAGACGCTTGGAACTTGTGGCCATTGTTCTGAACTTGTTACTGAGCAACAGGGTTTGTTGCTTTAGACGGAGCTGTCAGCTCTCCCTATCTTTTGCTATAGCGTTTGGTTATCCGGAATTTTTGCTGAACCGGCACCACGTCGGTCCCGTCCGTGTCTGATAAAAAAAAGTTTCCTGTACATTCAAATTAAAAGTGGGGTCGGTGGAAATTGCAGGCCTGGGGAAAGAGAGGCAGAAAACCCCAGCAATCATGTTTCATTGTTTCATACAACAGCATTGCCAATATATCACTTTTCCTGGTACAATAATAAGTGACTGTGTTCTTTCTATCACACAATAATATAGATTATTGTATTCCATTGAAATGTTTGCCCAACTCTTTATTTGTCAAATCTAATTTCAACTTTTGTTCCCTCCAAATTACCAGCATCAACTCCCACTGGTAAGTTCATTAATGCTTGTTGTGTTTTCAACTCAATCTATCAAGCACTGTGCTGGTTCTTTATAGACTTCTCTATAAGTTAACGATTCAGAATGTGAATCGTTCCTCCATTACATTTAGTTCAAGGTGTCCTTATTAGGTTATCTTATCTCCCTGATTTCTAACCTGATTCTGCAGAAAGAATCTCTTCACAAGTATCAAACTGATTCCCTTCCTCACTTTAAAATCAATCATCTCCACATCTAGCTTTCATTTTACTCGCTGCCTTCCCCTTCTCCACGCTTGTTGATTTAACACCCAAGATTTAGTTCTGTGTTGCAATTTTTGATACCTGAGGTGACCATGGTGAAGGGCACCAGTGTGTTGTGTAAGAGAGAGGTGGTGGAGGGTGGGAGGTAAATCAAGGAGTGGTTGTTAGGTGGCTTGGCTATTAATGGTCTGCAGACTTCAGGAGGAAGGGAATATCCATAGTTTTAGGATCCATGGAAAGAGTGCGCTAGAGAAGAAGGCAGTGCTACCACTCTGGAGTTCAACTGAGTGAAGATGAAGGGAGAAGAATGATGAGCAAAGAAATAATGTAAGCTCATCAAAACTTTGTAGATCATCAGTAAAATCTAAGCTGAACTAACTCATGTCATCACATCCCTTATCCAAGTCACCAACCACAGAGATCAATGGATTGCGAGATTTGCTGGAATCTATAGGGTAGATTCTTCGTACAGATGGTTTGGATATGTACATAGACTCCTCGAATCATAGAAATTAGACCCTAAACAGAGTCCATTCATCCCATCAGTTATGCAGCACTGCTCGCTTTTTGAATGGAGTAATGTAATTTAATCATCTTTCCTTGACCATTTCCTACATCCTTTCATGGGCTTCATTTTCAAATACTTATCCACCTCCCTTTTAAAAATGATCCAGTATCTGCCAGTACCCAATTGTGAAAGAGCATTCCATGTTCTAATTACCCTCAATATGAATCTTTCCTCGAACTTCCTGATTGATTCTTCTGGTGGCAATCCTGACTCATGCTTCGAAATTATTGATCTGCCATGCAGTGGAAGCAATCTTTAATGACTAATTTATTCACGGGATGTGGGTGTCACTGGCAAGGCCAGCATTTATTGCCCATCCCTAATTGCCTTTGAGAAAGAGGTGGTGATCCGCCTTCTCGAACTGCTGTAGTCCGTGTGGTGAAGGTACTCCCACAGATCTGTTAGCTAGGGAGTCCCACGATTTCATCCCAGCGAGTTCCCCTCCAAGTCAGGATGTTGTGTGACATGGAGGGGAAGTTGCAGGTACTAGCATTCCCATGCAACTGCTGCCCTTGTCCTTCTTGGCGACAGGGATCGTGGATTTGGAAGGTGCTGTCAAAGAAGTCTTGCTGAATTGCTGCAGTGCGTCTTGTAGATGATACACACTTCAGCCAAGATGCACCAGTGGTGGAGGAAGTGAGTGCCAATCAAGCGGGTTACTTTGTCCAGGATGGTGTTGAGCTTCCTAAGTGTTGGAGCTGCACTCATCCATGCAAGTGGAGAGTATTCCATCACACTCCTGACTTGTGCCTTGTTAATAGTGGAAAGGTTTTGAGGAGTCAGGTGGTGAGTCACTCGCAGCAGAATACCCAGCCGCTGACCTGCTCTTGTTGCCACAGTATTTATCTGCCTGGTCCAGCTAAGTTTCTAGTCTATGGTGAGCCCTGGATGTTAATAGCGGGAGATTCAGCGATGGTAATGCCATTGAATGTCAAGAGGAGGTGGTTAGACACTCTGGGGGTGATTTTCATTCAGAAGTCGGGAAGGAGGCAGGACTACAACTTTCGGGGTTGTAGTCCCGCCTCCATCGAGATGCAGCCAATCCACACGATTTTAACTTGATTGACCTTGTTGAGCCCGCCCAGCGGGATCAGCAGGCCAATTAAGGGCCACCCGGCAACAGATGACATCCAGACTGAAATTTCATCTGTCAAGACGTGTTAACAGATGAAATATCAGTGTTTCACAGCTGTTTGAAGCTGTCAAACACTGACAGTCTTACTTCTAACCTGAGTCCTTCTACGCAGACTCAGTTAGAAAGCTCACCAGCACTGAAAGCTGCAGGCTGTCACTTTTGAGAGATCGCCGCCATTCTGCTTTCTGTGCCGGCTGAATGATGGACTCCCGAAACCTAGAGGAAGGAAGGCTGTAAAGATAAGTACAGGTAATTTAAACTTCTTTACACACTTTAGACACACCAAACACACTTACCTTTGCACTCATGCACCCATCACTCACCTGAACACCGACATCTCGATCCCTCCAATTCCTTCAACCCGACGGCCCGACGACTCTAACTTGGCGTGGTTTGGAGCCGTCGGGAATCCCACATGACAACCTTCAAACTAGGGATGAGGCTAAAAACTACCTGTTAACAGGCAGTTAATTGGCACTAATTCCTTCCCGCCACGGGTTGGCGGGTCCCAGTGCGGGGCGGGTACCCACCTCCTTTGAAACTTATATGGAGGCGGCTTTTGGGCGGGATGGTGTCGGGACCACTGAATTCGGGAATTTAACCCCCCGCACGCCTCCAATCTCGACTCCACGGCACACTGAAATTCGACCCTTCTGTTGTTGGAGATGGTCATCCTGGCACTTGTGTGGCGCAAATGTTACTTGCTACTTATTAGCCAAACCTGAATATTGTCCAGTTCTTGATGCATGCGGGCACGGACTACTTCATTATCTGAGGAGTTGTGAATAGAACTGAATACTGTGCAATCATCAGCGAACATCCCCACTTCTGACCTTATGATGGAGGGAAGGTCATTGATGAAGCAGCTGAAGATGGTTGGTATTAGGCCACTGCCCTAAAGAACTCCTGAACTAATATCCTGGGACTGAAATAATTGTCCACCACCTTTCATGACTGGAAGAGGCAGGACTGAAAAGCTTTGATCTGATCCATTGGTTGTGGGATCATTAGTTCTATCTATAGCATACTGCTTCCACTGTTCAGTAGTCCAGTAATGTAGCTTCATCAGGTTGGCACCTCATTTTTAGATATGCTTGGTGCTGCTCCTGGCGTGCTCTTCTACACTCCTCATTGAACCAGGGTTGGTTGCCTGGTTGATCAGAATGGTAGAGTGAGGGTACGAGGTTACAGATTGTGGTGGAATATAATTCTGCTGCTGTTGAAGTCCCACAGCGCCTCATGGATGACCAGCTTTGAGTTACTAGGTCTGTTCTGAATCTATCCCATTTAGCACGCTGGTAGTGTCACACAACAGGATGGAGGGTATACTCAGATGCATCTGTGACAGATAGATTGTTGAGGATGAGGCCAGTTGATTTCTCCACTTTACTTTTATTATAGTTTGTTGTAGCAGTTTGGTAAAACGGAGTGGCTTGTTTGGCCAATTCAGAGGGCAGTTAAGAGTTAACCACATTGCTGTAGGTCTGGAGTCACACCTGAAGGACATTAGGCTTTTTACGACAATACGATACTTTCATGGTCACCAATACAGATTTTTAATTCCAGATTTATATAACTCAAACTCTGCAGTTGCGATGGAGGAATTTGAACTCATATCTCTGGATTACTAGTCCAGTAACATAAACACTACGCTACCGTAACCTTACAATTCCATGAATAATTTTAAAAGGGAGTTAGACAGATACTTGAGGATGAGGAGATAGAAACATAGAAGATAGGAGCAGGAGTAGGCCATTCGGCCCCTCGAGCCTGCTCCGCCATTCAATGAGATCATGGCTGATCATCCAAATTCAGTACCCGGTCCCTGCTTTCTCCCCATACCCCTTGATCCCTTTAGCCTTAAGAAATATATCCAACTCCTTCTTGAATATACTTAATGAATTGGCCTCTACTGCCTTCTGTGGTAGAGAATTCCACAGGTTCACCACTCTCTGGGTGAAGAAATTCCTCCTCATCTCTGTGCTAAATGGCTTACCCCTTACCCTTAGACTGTGACACCTGGTTCTAGACTCCCCGACCATCGGGAACATCCTGCCTGCATCTAGTCTGTCTAGTCCTGTTAGAATTTTATAAGTTTCAATGAGATCCCCTCTCATTCTTCTAAACTCTAGCGAGTATAAGCCCAAACGACCCAATCTCTCCTCATACGTCATTCCTGCCATCCCAGGTATCAGCCTGGTGAATCTTCGCTGCACTCCCTCCATGGCAAGAACATCCTTCCTCAGATAAGGCGACCAAAACTGCACACAATACTCAAGATGTGGTCTCACCAAGGCCCTGTACAACTGCAGCAAGACATCCTTGTTCCTGTACTCAAACCCTCTCGCTATGAAGGCCAACATACCATTTGCCTTCTTAACCGCCTGCTGCACTGCATGCTTACCTTCAGCGACTGGTGCACAAGGACACCCAGGTCTCGTTGCACTTCCCCTTCTCCCAATCTATTACCGTTCAGATAATAATCTGCCTTCCTGTTTTTGACGCCAAAGTAGATAACCTCACATTTATCCACGTTATATTGCATCTGCCATGCTTTTGCCCAATCACCCAACCTGTCCAAATCATACTGGAGTTTCTCGGCATCCTCCTCACAGCACACACGCCTACCCAGCCTTGTGTCATCTGCAAACTTGGAGGTATTACATCTAGTTCCCTCGTCTAGATCGTTTATATTGTGAATAGCTGGGGTCCAAGGACCGATCCCTGTGGTACCCCACTAGTCACTGCCTGCCACTCGGAAAAAGACCCGTTTATTCCAACTCTTTGCTTTCTGTCTGCCAACCAGTTCTCTATCCAAGTCAATACATTGCCCCAATCCCATGTGCCTTAACTTTACATGCTAATCTCTTATGTGGGACCTTATCGAAAGCCTTTTGAAAGTCCAAACACACCACATCCACTGGTTCTCCTTTATCTATTTTACCAATTACATCCTCAAAAAATTGCAGCAGATTAGTCACGCACGATGCTCAATCATTGAGTATTCAAGACTGAGGTCAATAAATTTTTGGGAACTAAGGGAATTCAGGGATATGGGGATAGTGCGGGAAGGTGGAGTTGAGGTAAAAGATCAGCCATGATGTTGAATGGCGGAGCAGGCTCGAAGGGCTGAATGGCCTACTCTTGCTCCTATTTCTTATGTTCTTCTGTTCACCTGAGAAGAGAAGTTAAAAATTCCAAGTCCTGCTCCTATCACACTATCCTCACAGCATTGGCTCCCCATCCCACAGCACCTCAACTTTAAAATTCTCACCATCGCCTTAAAATTCCTACATGGCCATACCGCTCCTTATATCCATAACCTTCTCCATCCCCTTACTCTCCCCATGAACATCCTCATTTATACTCAACCCGCTCGTACATCTCTTTATCCCATTCATTGGAGACAGAAGCTTCATCTACAACTGTGGTTCAGGTGGCAGAAATCTTGCCTCTGAGTCAGAAGGTTGTGGGTTCAGTGTCCCACTCCAGAGAGTTGTACAGAAAAATCTAGGCTGACACTCCAGTGCAGTCCTGAGGGAGTGCTGCACTGTCAAAAGTGCCATCTTTTGGATGAAAGTTTGCTCTCTCAGGTGGACGTAAAAGATCCCAGGGCACTATGTGCTGACCAATATTTATCCCTCAATCAGCATCACCAAAAACAGATTATCTGGTCATTATCAAACTGCTGTTTATGGGAGTTGTGCAATTTGGCTGTTGCGTTCCCTACATTACAACAATGACTACACTTCAAAAGTATTTCATTGGCTTTAAAGCACTTTGGGATGTCTGACATTGTGAAAGGTGCTATTTCAATGCAAGTTTTTCAGGGGGAGAAATTCGGTGGAGCCGCAAACGGGGCACCCAGCTCGCCTGGGCGCCGGAATTACCGCTGCGATCGGAGCAGTTGCGACCACCGGAAATTCATCTTGAATGCCCCAAGAGGGACTCGGGGCGCTGCTCGAGGCGCCCCGCGTCCCTCTTAGGGCGCTGAAACTGAATATCGCAGCGCAAAGTGCCGCAGCGCCACACGCCGCGGCACGGCACGCTGCGGTACTGCAGGCCTTCCTCCGCTTCTTAAAGGGGGGGGGCCTGCACCAGCCCGATGAGCGATTGCGAGTGCTGGCAAAAGAGCCCGGCACTGAGGAGAAGTGCCGGGCACTCGGGACACAGCCGGCACTGCCCGGTGGGGGGGGGGATCAGGAGGCCGGGGACGGAGGTGCTGGCAGGCGGCCACCGGAAAAAATGGCCACCCCGCGCCTCCACCTTAATTTGCGCCACTGCCGCCACAGGTAGGCCCCGTGAACCGGGCGCGATTTGCGAATGGCGCTACAGAGGCTGGCGCTACCAAATATCGCGATCGGGGCGGTAGCGGGGCGCTGCGCACACCGATGACGTCATCGGTGGCAGCGCAGCGCAACAGGCTAACGCCACCATTAGCGCCCCGCTAAATATCGCGGGAGGCGTGGCCAGTGGCGCTAAAGCCACTGAGTGCCCTCTTTAGGCGCTAACTGGTGGCGCAGCCCACCGAATTTCTAGGCCTCATTCTTTTCTTTAGGAGCCACTCTCTGGAACTCACTCAATGAACATCTCGACTCATGTCTTTTAACAAGTTTTCAGTCAATGCTCCTCAGCTCCCTTCTCTTGATTCTTCATCCATTTTTCCTCACGTCTCTCTCTGAACAGAATTGGGACATTTTCCCTATCAAAGGCACTATATGAATACAAACTGCTGTGTTTCAGTGAAAATATGGTCAGGTGCTAACAGACTGCCCCCAAATCCCATCACACACTGCTCAAATAAAGGCATTTCAAAGAACAAGGCGTTGCCTGATTTGTAGACCCTTCAGCAGAAATAGTTCCCATAATGGGTCATACCCCAGCTGCTGGACTTTCATTTTCTGGACTGGCCACAATATTTTTTGAGCATTTCCTGTTCTTATTTTGAACCTCGTGCATCTGTTCTCCTTTTTTGCCCCATCTTGCCTTTTTTCCTGTGGTTTTTCCAATGCTTTACACTTTGTTAGCTATTTCCACATTCTTTTCGTCTCATTTCCTTTCATTGCTTCACTCAGATGATCTCACACCAGGTTCCTCCTGTAGGAACGGAGGTTCCTATCTGAATAAAGGTATTCGACTCGATGAATCAAATCAACAGGTTTTAATGAACAACGAAGTTAACAGGGAAACTACTGGAGAAACAGTACACAGGTCTAATCAGCTTGCTGGGCACTCGACGACTGCGGGAAAATTCTGGAAGCTGACGTCACGCGTTCTTCGCGCCACTGGCGGTCACGTGATCGGTGTCATCACGTGGAGTGCAGGAAAATACAATACAGTACAGTTAACAGGCAGTTTAAAGGTGCAGTCTGCGGCTGCACTACACTGTAGTTAAAGGGATTATTACTAATTGTTCTGAGACCCTTGGTGGCTCCGCCACAGGCGCCCCCCCAGAATCCACTTTAACGGACATTGTCAACCGAGCAGGAGGTTTAATGATCCTGGCCGAACGACAACGAAAATCCGGCAGCGTAAACGGAGCGTTGGTAGACGAACCAGTGCCAGGTTGCGGCAAAAGCGGCGCCTCGGGCGAGGCAGAAACGGTAGTCAGAGGTGCAGGCGCGTCTGAGGCCGAATCGGGCTGTTCGACGGTGGGCTGGTGCATGGCTGGTCTGGCGGTCAACGGTGGTCAGCCGCGGCGAGGCGGTTGGGCAGCTACGACAGGCTCACTCCGATCTAGGTGGGCTGGTTTAAGCCGGTCGATAGAGATGGTATCGGACTTGCCACCGACTTCGACTGTGAAAAACTTTTCCCCTGATGAGATGACACGAAACGGTCCGGTATAAGACGGCTTGAGCGGGTCTCTGTGCCCGTCCTGTCTAATAAAGACATAGTCCGAACTCATGAGTTCTGTCGGAACATGAGGCCTCTGCAGGTCATGATGCAAGGTTGGGATAGGCAGGAAATTCCTGGCCGCCTCCTGATGTAGCAGGAGCTGTTGAGCTGCAGACCATGGTTCGTTGCGTGGAGGGAGAAAGTCACCTGGCACTCTGAGTGTCTGGCCATAAACCAGCTCAGCCGATGAAGACTGGAGATCCTCCTTTGGGGCTGTCCGGAGGCCTAGCATCACTCATGGGAGCCTGTCCACCCAGTTGGGTCCCCTCAAGCTGGCACGGAGAGACGCTTTGAGAGACCGATGGAACCTTTCGCACAGACCATTCGCCTGTGGATGGTACGCGGTGGTACGGTGCAGCTTGGTACCCAGGCCTTGTGTCACTGCGTTCCACAGCTCCGATGTGAATTGTGGACCACGGTCCGAGGAGATGTCAGATGGCACCCCGAACCGAGCCACCCACGACGAAAGAAACGCCCTGGAGACGTCTGCTGCAGTGGTAGCGGCCAAGGGAATCGCCTCTGGCCACCTGGTGGTCCGGTCTACCACCGTCAGGAGGTGTGTGAATCCTCGTGACCCGGGAAGGGGTCCTACTAAATCCACGTGAACGTGGTCGAAGCGGCGCTCAGGCACCGGGAAGTTGGCCACTGGAGCCTTGACGTGACGGTGGACTTTGGATTTTTGACATTCGACGCAATTGTTTGTCCAGTCCCGGACGTCCAAATGCATGCCTTTCCAAACAAATTTGCGGGACATGAACCGTTGAGAAGCCCGCATCCCCGGGTGAGATAACCCGTGGATTGCCTGGAATACTTTCTTGCGCCATTCGACCGGCACAATGGGCCGGGGCACTCCCATGGATGTGTCGCACAAGAGCGTGGTTCCTGCCGCTTGAAACGGCACGTCTGCAACCTGCCAACTGGAAGGCGTGGTCCTAAACGCTTGTACCTCTGGGTCTGCCAGTTGATCCTCTGCCAGTCCGACGAAATCAATGCCCAGGTGGACTGCCTGGACTGGAGCCCGGGAAAGGCAATCCGCCACGAGATTATCCTTGCCTGACACGTGCTGCAAATCCGTTGTGAATTCGGATATAAACGTGAGGTGGCGCTGCTGCCGAGCTGACCAAGGTTCCGCCGTTTTGGCCATGGCGAAGGTGAGCGGCTTGTGGTCCACGAATGCAGTGAACGGACGGCCTTCTAGAAGGAAACTGAAATGCCGGATGGCCAAAAACAGGGCTAGCAACTCTGTCAAAAGCGCTATACTTTCACTCGTTCTTGCGCAGTTGGCGGCTGAAAAAGGCTAACGGCTGCCAACTCCCGTCAACCCACTGCTCTTGAACTGCTCCGATGGCGTAGTCGGAGGCATCCGTAGTGAGGGCGACAGTCGCGCCCGGGAGTGGGTGTGCGAGCATAGTTGCATCTGCCAACGCCGCCTTGGTATCGCGGAATGCCTGGTCCATTTGCGGTGTCCAAGTGAGAACATCCTTGCCCGACTTTCCTTTTAGTGCTTCGTACAGAGGTTGCATTAACCGGGCCGCCTTGGGGACGAAACGATGATAAAAATTTACCATCCCCAAGAACTCTTGCAGGGGTTTCACTATGTGAGGCCGCAGGAATGCGGTAACTGCCTCTACCTTGGTGGCTAGCGGGACGGCGCCTTCCGGGGTAATCCTGTGTCCCAGGAAATCAATACTGGTTACTCCAAACGTACATTTGGCCGGATTAACAATAAGGCCGTGTTGGCTGAGCCGGGCGAAAAGTGTGCGTAAATGAGCCATGTGCTCTGTCGTATCCTTGCTGGCTATTAGGATGTCGTCCAAATACACAAAAATGAAGGGCAGATCCCGTAAGACAGAGTCCATCAACCGCTGGAATGCTTGAGCTGCGTTTTTCAGACCGAACGGCATGCGGAGGAACTCAAAACAGGCCGAACGGAGTGATGACTGCCGTTTTGGGGACGTCTGGAGGGTGCACCGGAACTTGGTGATATCCACGAACAAGATCCACTTTAGAAAATATAGAGTTGCCGGCCAGATGTGCCAAAAAGTCTTGGGTGTGGGGAATAGGATACCTGTCTGGTGTCGTGGCATCGTTTAAGCATCTGTAATCCCCGCAAGGTCGCCATCCGCCGCCTGGTTTGGGTACTATATGCAGTGGGGAGGACCAAGGGCTGTCCGAGCGACGGATGATCCCGAGGAGCTCCATGGTCTGGAACTCAGCCTTTGCGGCTGCCAGCTTGCCGGCTTCTAATCGCCGCGCCTGAGCGTAAACGGGTGCTCCGGTCGTGGAGATATGGTGCGCCACCCCGTGCCGTGTGACTGCAGCCAAGAAGGTAGGCCTGGTGAGCTCCGGGAATTCGCCGAGCAGGCGCGTAAACCTGTCTTGCGACGGAACCGCACAGGCAACCGACCAGGACACGGCGGTGCTACGGTGGCAGGGCACTGCGTGGAAAGTGGACGCATTAATGAGTCGGCCAGCAGACCGTTGGCACAGAAAAAAATCAGCTCCCAGGATGGCCTGTGAGACCTTAGCTGTAATAAAATCGCAGACAAAACGCTGACCGGCGAAGGTTAAGTTTACTGTCCGTTTACCGAACGTACGCATGGCAGCGCCATTTATTGCCACGAGGGAAGGCCCATGGCTGCCGGATAGTAGGTCCAGCTTTGAAGCTGGCAGGATGCTGCACTGTGAACTAGTGTCGCACAGGAATCGTCAGCCCGTAACGGAATCCGTAACGTAAATGAGTTTGCCCGCTGAGCCCACCGCCATAGCTAACTTGCCGTGCTTTTCAGACCTTGTCGTCCGTCCGGGAGGGCGCGGGCTTGTTGGAGTTTTTTTTTCTTGAGGGAAACTGCAAGGAGGCCGGCAGCATCGAGCTTTGGCGCCGAAACGGGCGTGGTACGCGCACCATCCTGCTGGGGGAGGGCTGGGCTTCGCTCGCATGGGGGAAAAGCGCCTCGTGGCTGCACAACATTGCTGAGTAACAGTAAATATCTTGTCTGCCTCTGCAGCGAGTTTGGCACCGTCTGTGATGGCAGTGTTGGCCAAGGCCGCCTGAACCGGTTCGGGTAGCTGGCAGAGGAAAAGCTCACGGAATAAAAAGCATTGGCGTTCCGCACCCAACAGCGTGAGCATTTGACTCATCAGTTCTGACGGTTTTGAGTCCCCAAGACCGGGCATGGAAATAAGCTTGCATGCACGCTCCGACTTATTAAGACCAAATACCTGTAGCAAACGGGCTTTAAGCACTTCGTACTTGCCCTCCTCCAGTGGGTTGCCAAGGAGGCTGACGACCCGCGAGGCCGTGGCACTGTCGAGAGCGGAAACCACATAATAATAACGGGTCGAATCCGCTGTGATCTCCCGGAGAGCGAACTGTGCTTCTGCCTGGAAAAACCATGCTGCTGGCTGCTGTTCCCAGAACTGCGGCAGTTTAAGGGCGACGCCGTTCGTGTTCATCCTCGACGAAAGTTGTCCGACGAGATCGGGGTCACCAATGTAGGAATGGAGGTTCCTATCTGAATAAAGGTATTCGACTCGATGAATCAAATCAACAGGTTTTAATGAACAACGAAGTTAACAGGGAAACTACTGGAGAAACAGTACACAGGTCTAATCAGCTTGCTGGGCACTCGACGACTGCGGGAACATTCTGGAAGCTGACGTCATGACGTCATCGCGTTCTTCGCGCCACTGGCGGTCACGTGATCGGCGTCATGACGTCATCACGTGGAGTGCAGGAAAATACAATAGTACAGTTAACAGGCAGTTTAAAGGTGCAGTCCGCGGCTGCGCTACTCTGTAGTTAAAGGGATTATTACTAATTGTTCTGAGACCCTTGGTGGCTCCGCCACACTCCTGCCTTTTAAGCAGATTAAATATCATTCAACCCTTTAACTTCCTATGTGATTGTGGAATACCTTATATGCTTATCTGAAGCCTTCAGCAGTATGCTACTAATGCAGGCTTGCTGCCTCAAGTTCAATTCAAACAAAAAAATTGCTCCATTAGGTCTGTTTTCCTCATTCTTAGGGATTGTAACCAGGAGAAGGGTGTTAATCACGGTGCCTTCTGACCTTCTGACCTTCCCCTCTCTGACCCCAAACGATCAGTCCTCAGCAAAGGCCTGAGCTTCATCCCCTTACGCCCCGCCCCCACCTCAATGAATTTCGAGCTTAGCACGATGCTGAGCTCTTTTTCTGCCGCCTTCGCCTCCATGCCTACTTCTTTGGCCAGGAGTCTTCCCCCCGCACGGCCAACCCTTTCTCCCGCTTTCAGAATTCTCGTTCTACCTGGACCCCTCCTTCTGGCCTCTTACCCTCTCTAGATCTTTTCATTGCAAACTGCCGCCGTGACATCGGCCGTCTCCATTTCTCTGCTCCCCTCACTCACTCCAACCTACCTCCTGTAGTGTCCGCGTATCAATAACACACGGACTGCAGGAGAACAATGATAACAGGTGTTTACTGAACAGAGGGAATGCTGAAACTGAAAGTACAGAAGTCTGCTACGGCTTTATATACAGGTGTGGTCACTGCCGGTACTACAGTATAAAATCAGTTCTCTCTTAAAGGTACATACACAACAATTCCTCCCCTTTGAGATAAACAGTACATAACATTCATTTAACAATTAAATAATAACTAATTACAATTACAATTTTCTCTGTACTATATACATCAACTGAAGTAATCATTTATAAATTCAGTTTTTGAGGAGGCTTCCTGATCCTGACTGGATAGCGCCTTTCTCGAGTATCCTGTTCTTGCGGTGGAGTTGATTCTGGCTCATTGTCATTGGTTGGTTCGTCAGCTTCCAATACCACTGATTCTGAGGGAGACGCAATCTGTACTTCGGGTTCATTACCAGGTGCGCATGCTCGTGGTATGGGTTTGGCTTGTTCCTGTGACTCTAGAATCTGGTCAGCGTGGCGTCTCACGATGCTCTCTCCAACGTCCACTGTGTACATTAGTGGTCCCTGCTGTGTGCATATCGTTCCTGGCTGCCATTTTTCTGTTCGGTAGTCGCGGGCCAAGACTGGTTGCCCTATCTTGAAGCTCCTGGTTGGCTTCTCATTGATGTGCTGGAATTGCTTATCCTCAACATCTCGCCTTATGTTTAGTTTGAGCAAATCCAGGCGACATCTTAGCCTTAGAAAATATAGGGACAGAAGCAGAGTGATCTCCTGGAAGAATTTCGATCGCCTAGATGGGTCGGAGAGGAATTTCCCAGATTTTTTTCTCCCAAATTGGCCATTGGGTCTTTTATCTGGTTTTTCGCCTCTCCCGGGAGATCACATGGGTTCGGGTGGATGGAGAGTGATAGAAGATTTGAGGTTAGGATCAGATCAGCCATGATCTTATTGAATGGTGGAGCAGGCTCGAGGGGCCGATTGGCCTACTCCTGCTCCTATTTCTTATGTTATGTTCCTTCGGTTGAAGAACATTACGGCTGGAGCTTGGTTGGTGACTGCATGTGTCGCAATCCGGTAAGCAAACAAGAAATTATCCACCTTGTGTTGTAGTGGTATGTCGTCATTATACATTGCCTTTATGGCCTTTTTAAAGGTCGGAACAAACCTCTCAGCCAATCCATTTGTGGCTGGATGATATGGGGCAGATGTGTAATGTTTCACCCCATTATTCCTCAGAAACCTCCGGAAATCCTCGGACACAAACTGTGGCCCATTGTCGGAGCAAATCTGTTCTGGCAAGCCATTCCTGGCGAAGATGGTCCGTAGGACTGCAATAGTTTTCTCCGTGGTGGTGGAGGACATTTGATGACCTCTGGCCATTTCGAATGGGCATCCACAGCAATTAGGAACATTGAGTCCATAAATGGACCAGCAAAATCAATGTGTACCCGTTGCCATGGAGATGAGGGCCACTCCCATGGATGTAGCGGGGCCTGTGGTGGAGCGTTTTGGACCTTCTGGCATCCTGTGCATCTCTTGGTCATATCCTCGATTTCTTGATTGATTCCCGGCCACCACACAAATGCCCTGGCTAGGCTCTTCATTTTTACCCCTCCCAGATGACCCTCATGAAGCTCATTGAGCACTCTATCCCTTAACTTGGGTGGAATTACCACTCAGGATCCACACATCAAGGTCCCCCGGCACACTGACAGCTGTTCTCTCCTTGGCGAGAATGCTGGCAACAGTGAGTCGCCATGTGCTGGCCATCCCTTCACCGTCAAATCATAGACCCGAGAGAGTGTCGGGTCATTTCGGGTTTCCTTCTCTATACTTGAGTTTGTAACAGGTAGACATTCAACTATGGTCGCATGGAATATCTCAACAGGGTCCACTGCAGGTGCTTCCTCCGCCGTAGGCAACGGTAGGCGCGACAGCCCCATCAGCGTTTCCATGCTGTTTCGTACCCTTGTACTCTATGTCATATTGATGTGCCCCTAGGAAAAGGGACCATCTTTGCAGCCGTTGCGCCGTCATCACTGGAACGCCCTTCTTTGGGTTAAAAATGGAGACCAGAGGCTGATGATCAGTCAGTAGGGTGAATTTCTGCCCGTGCAGATAGTGATTGAACTTCTTCACCCCCCACACCAGGCTGAGGACCTCCCTGTCAATCTGGGCGTAGTTACGCTCGGCTGAGGTTAACGAGCGCGACGCAAAGGCTATTGGCCTCTCTGAACCGTCAAGGAATTTGTGTGACAGCACCGCTCCAATGCCGTAGGGGGACACATCACATGCCAACCGAATCGGTAGTGTTGGATTGTAGTGGGCCAATACTTCTTTGGAAGTGATTAGGCATTTACATTACTGAAAGGCACGCTTACACTCATCACTCCATTTCCATGTTACTCCAGTTTGCAGTAGGGCGTTCAGTGGGTGCAGAATTGTATATAAATTCAGCAAGAACTTATGGTAGTAGTTCACCAACCCGAGGAACGACCTCAGTTGCGACACATTTTCCGGTGCTGGAGCCTTGACTACTGCCTCAATCTTGTCTGGGGACTTATGTAACCCCTCCTCATCAATCATGTGGCCACAATACGAGATTTGTCTCCTGAAAAACTCGCATTTGGGGCGGTTGGCTCGTAGCCCATATTCTTGTAATCTGGTGAGCACCTGCTCCAGGTTGGCAAGGTGTTCACTGTCATTCTCACCCGTAACCAGGATGTCGTCCAAATAACACTGGGTCCCCGGGATCCCTTGCAGGACTTGTTCCATCGCCCTCTGCCAAATAGCCGGGGCCGATGCTACTCCGAATACGAGTCAGTTGTACTGGTAAAGGCCTTTGTGAGTGTTTATCGTGAGGTATTTCCTAGATGCTTCTTCCACCTCCATTTGTAGATACGCTTGGGCCAGGTCAATCTTCGTAAAGCGTTTCCCTCCAGATAGTGAGGCGAAAATATCTTCTATCCGTGGAAGTGGATATTGTACTGTGTGCAGGACTGGGTTCACAGTTACCTTAAAGTCCCCACAGATGCGAACCTTCTTCGGCTCCCCAGGCTCAATGATTTCTTCATTACAGGAACGATGGGTGTGGCCCACTTGCTCCAGTCCACCTTGGACAGCACACCCGAACACTCCAGACTCTCCAGCTCTGCTTCCATGGCTGGGCGGATCGCGTACGGTACCGGTCTGGCCGTAAAAAATTTTGGGTTTGCGTTATCTTCGATTTTTATCGTTGCCATTACTCCTTTTTGAGTCCCAAGTCCTTGTTGGAACACCTCTTTCGCGTCAGTTAGAATTTTTTGACAGTCGTCCAGGTGTGACGTCGTCATCCTTTTTGTCAGCCAGTTAGCGCCTGAATGGAATGCCAATCCAATTGTATTTTTCGGATCCATTCACGTCCCAATAATGGTGGTCCTCCATCTTGTAGTATATATAGATACAGTTTCTGTGTTTCCTTGCCGTTGTATTTAACTGTCACCCTTATTTTTCCTCTGGGGTAGACATTTTGCCCCGTGTATGTCTTCAATACAATGGACGTGTCCTTCAAGGGTATGTGTGAGTATAGCCACTCATAGTCTCGTCGATTCATGACAGTTAGGGCTGATCCTGTGTCCAATTCCATCTGTACTTGGGACCCTGCTATCATGAGGGTGACCCAAATGGTTTGGTGATCCTCCTTTGCGATCACGTTGTGTAACTTTAGACAACTTAAGTCTCCTGCTCCCGGAGTCATTGTCACTCTCCTGATCTTCTGAACTACTGTCTGTCATTTTTTTTACTTTCTTGTACTTTTCCTTAGTAGTTCTTTTAGTGTTGGTTTTCTTTCCCACCTGCAGACTCTTGCTATGTGTCCCACTTTCCCACATTGCCTGCATACTTTGCCCTTAAACCAGCAGTCCTTCTGATCATGGGTTGTTCTGCCGCAGCGATAGCACTTTTCTGCTTCATATGCCATTTCGTTAGCGCTATATTCTTGTGGTTTCTGTTGTATTTCCACAGCTCCCCGTGCTGCTGCTTCGTAGGATACTGCCACGCTGAAAGCCTGTTCTAGCGTCAGGTCCTTTTCCGAAAGTAGTCGTTTCTGGGTTCCTTCACTCTGGAGCCCGCAGACAAACTTATCCCTTAAGATATCTGCCAGTCCTGCTCCGAACTGGCAGTGCTTCGATAACTTGCGTAGTTCCGTAAGATAGTCAGCATTGCTCTCATCTTTGTGCTGGTTTCTTTTATGGAACTTGAATCTTTCTGCTATCAGCAGCGGTGTAGGGTTTAGGTGTTCCTGTAAGATATTAACAATCTCTTCAAAACTTTTCTCCATTGGTTTAGCTGGGGTAATTAAATTCCGCAATAGGCCGTACGTTCTCACGCCCATCAAATTTAATAATACCGACGCATTCTTTCCATCGGCCACCTCATTTGCCTTGCAGTACACTTCCATTCTTTCCACATATGTGGTCCAGTCTTCTATTTCGTTATCGAAAGCAGTGATACTGCCACTCTTCGGTATCTTGGGTGGTTTAAAATGGCACCTCCCGCGCTTTTCCTTCTTCCCCAATGGATTAAAATGGCGCGTCCCGCGCTTTTCCTTCTTCCCCAATGGAATAAAATGGCGCCTCCCGCGCTTTTTTCTTCCCCTTGCTGCCAACGCTGCTCCTAGCATTCTAAAGGGTAATGGCGGCACCCCGCGGCTTCGGCGCGTCTCTCTTTTCCTTCCCCTCGTTTTATTTTCTCTACGCTGCCCGGTTCTTGAGCACCGACCGCGCCCTGTGCGCTCCACCCTCTCTCTCTCTCTTTTCCTCCCGACGACGCTGCATGGCCCCTTTGCAGAGCCGCTCGACCGAGCTCGAACCCGCCGCAGTCCGGAAGGGTCAGCGCACTACCTGCTACCAGCACGATTTGCTGGAACACCTTGACTGGGGAGCCAAGCCCAGCTCTCCACAGCCTCCCCTGCGATTCTCCGAACTCCGATGGATCACTGGGCGGTTGCCCGCGGTCGATGCCCGTTGCTCTGACTTCGACCTCCAAGAAGCTTCTTTTCAGGGAAGGATCCCCGTGAGGTGATGCAGTACTGCAGGTGAGTTCGAACCTGCTCATCACCAGTGTAGTGTCCGCGTGTCAATAACACACGGACTGCAGGAGAACAATAATAACAGGTGTTTACTGAACAGAGGGTATGCTGAAACTGAAAGTACAGAAGCCTGCTACGGCTTTATATACAGGTGTGGTCACTGCCGGTACTACAGTATAAAATCAGTTCTCTCTTAAAGGTACATACACAACACCTCCCTCTGAACTTGCAGCACTCTTCATCTCTCAGATGCAACCCTGACATTGTCATTAAACCCGCTGACAAGGGTGGTGCTGTTGTTGTTTGTCGAACCGACCGCTACCTAGCGGAAGCTGAATGCCAACTCTCCACCTAGACCATGACCCCACTACCGAACATCAAGCCACCGTTTCCAAGACTGTCACTGACCTCATCTGCTCTGCAGATCTTCCTCCCACGGCCGCCAACCTCATAGTTCCCCAACCCCGCACAGTCCGCTTCTACCTCCTTCCCAAGATCCACAAACAGGACTGCCCTGGTAGACCCATCGTTTCAGCCTGTTCTTGCCCCACGGAACTTATCTCTTCCTATCACGATTCTTTTTTCTCCCCTTGTCCAGTCGCTTCCCACCTACATCCGCGACTCTTCCGATGCCCTCCGCCACTTTAACAGTTTCCAGTTCCCCGGCCCCAACCGCCTCCTTCTCACTATGGACGTACAATCCCTCTACACCTCCATCCCCCACCAGGATGGCTTGAGGGCGCTCCGCTTCTTCCTTGAACAGAGGCCCAACCAGTCCACATCCACCACCCACCCTCCTCCGCCTGGCTGAACTTGTTCTCACATTGAACAACTTCTCCTTTGAATCCACTCATTTCCTCCAAATCAAAGGGGTTGCTATGGGTACCCGCAGGGGTCCTAGCTATGCCTGCCTTTTCATGGGATATGTGGAACACTCTTTGTTCCAGTCCTACTCAGGTCCCCTCCCTCACCTCTTTTTCCGGTACATTGATGACTGTATCGGTGCCGTCTCCTGCTCTCGCCCTGAACTAGAAAATTTCATTCACTTTACTTCCAATTTCCACGCTCCCCTCACGTTCACATGGTCCATCTCCGACTCTTCCCTTCCCTTCCTCAACTTCTTCGTCTCCATCTCTGGGGATAGGTTATTGACTAACATTCACTACAAGCCCACTGACTCCCCTCCCGGAACCACGATAGAGTTCCCCTTGTCCTCACCTTTCACCCCACCAGCCTCAACATTCAACGGATCATCCTCCACCATTTCCGCCACCTCCAGCGTGATCCCACCACCAAACGCATTTTCCCCTCACCTCCCCGTTCAGCATTCCGTAGAGACCGCTCCCTCCGCGACACCCTAGTCCACTCCTCTACCACCCCCAGCACCCCTTCCCCTTCACCCGGCACCTTCCCGTGCAAGCGCAGGAGATGCAACACATGCCCTTATACCTCCCCCCTTCCCACTGTCCAGGGCCCCAAACACCCCTTCCAGGTGAAACAGCAATTTACTTGTACTTCTTGCCATTTAGTGTACTGTATTCACTGCTCACGATGTAGTCTCCTCTACATTGAGGAGACCAAATGCAGATTGGGTGACCGCTTTGCGGAATACCTCCGATCAGTCCGTAAGGGGGACCCCGAGCTCCCGGTGGCCTGTCACTTTAATTCACAGCCCCATTCCCACTCAGTCCTCACCGTCCTCAGCCTCTTGCACTGTTCCATGGAAGCTCAGTGTAAGCTCGAAGAACAGCACCTCATCTTTCAATTAGGCACTCTACAGCCCTCTGGACTCAACATAGAGTTCAACAATTTCAGATCATAACCTCGGCCCCTATCACATACATATATTTTCTTCTTTTTATCCACACTCTTTGTTTTTTCTTCCCTCCGTTCAGCTGTCCTTCATTCTGCCAGCGCAATTCACACCCCATCTAGAGCCATCCTTTGTTCCTTAACCTGTCCCATTTCCACCTCCCCTTGCCTTGAATATCTCTCAATGTCTCTCAATCTCTCCTGCTTTCTATCCTATCACTGACCTTCCCTTTTTTTCTTTCATTCCCTCCCCCTTTTACCAGCCCGCAAACTTGCTTTCCATTTCCTGCTTTTTTTCCAGTTCTGATGACAGGTCATCGGCCTGAAACGTTAACTCTGTTTCTCTCTCCACCGATGCTGCCTGGCCTGCTGAGTTTTTCCAGCGTTTCCTGTTGTTATTTTAATCACGGTGCAAATGGACGTCCACTGTACTTCCTATTCCCCAGTGCATTGCTTCCAATAACACATTCTTTACAATACCTGTTTTCAAACTTTAATTGCTCCTTTCACTGTATCCTTTGCAGCATCAACATTAAACGGGATTGAATTCATTGCTTCTGCTGCTTATTTCCACCTGTTTGTTCAATTCATATCCAGTATTTCCCATTGAAAGATGGTGGAATTGCTCAGTATCCTCCTCACCTAAACCTTCAAATCTTTACTTTACAGCATCATCAACAATGGCACCGACAACAACCTTGACTTCTACAGCAGGTATCTAATTACCAATATAAATTGAATCATTTTGTATTGATCTCACAACAAAGTGATGATAAAAGATGAGCAGGAAGTTTTAGTACATGATATTTGGATGTTTCCGTGGGAAATTTGACAATATCATCAGTATTCCCAAGAGTTATACTACCACGTGGCAGGAAATGAACCATTTAATTCCAACAAAATGTGTCAATCACTGGCTTGAAGATTGGTATTTTGAAATGAAAGATGTCACGATTTAAGTCTGGAAGTTACTAAATTGGCACAAGATTTTATAATAATTCAGATAACATTCTTCCATGTGTTATTTTAGTACAGTGCATATTAATTAGCTGACAGAGGAATGTCATATGTGTGTTAATCATTGATCCAAGAATAATGACAAAATTATTCTTAGACTTTAAAACTCATCCCATTGGGCCACTGTCTCCACATCCCTGTATTTTCCTCTATTCACATGTCTATTAACATTTCTGCTAAATGATGCAATGGTCTCCTCCTCAATCATTCCCTGTGATGAAGTATTGTATGTTCTGAAAACGTACCAAGAAAATGTTTACAAACCTCCTGCTCACTCTCCTCGTACCGCCCTGTTCCACTCCAGCTGTGGTGTTTCCACATCCTGCAAAATGCAGTCTACGGGCGTTTTTTCCAATATAGGTGATGTGTCTGTGGTGGGGAGTCTGGGGGGAGGGGGGGGAGAAACATTGGATCAAGGGCGGGGAGAGAAACATCAGATTACAGTGGGAGGAACATGGGTTCACAGGAGGGGGAGAAACATGGGATCATGGGAGGGGGAGAAACATGGGATCACGGGAGGGGAAGAAACATGGGATCACAGGAGGGGGAGAAACGTTGGACCACGGGAGGGGGAGAAACATGTGATCACGGGAGGGGGAGAAACATGGGATCACGGGAGGGGGCGAAACATGGGATCACGGGAGGGGAGAAACATGGGATCACGGGAGGGGGAGAAACATGTGATCATGGGGAGGGTTTCTGGAGATCACGGCGAGGGTGCCTGAATGCAGGTTAGCTTGTGAGGCCGAGGGAAGCACCCCTGCTCCTCCTGGCCAACAAGCAGTGCTGGAAAAGCTCTCTCTGGAAGTCACTCTCTGAACATCTCTGTCTCTCCACACGCTCAGCTCCTTTAAGGTTTTCTTTAAAACCCACCTCGTGCTCTGAGCTTGCAGTCGCTCCTCCTCAGTTCTCTTCTCTTGGCTCTGCATCATTTTTCCTCACGTCTATCTGTGTCGTGACTTCAGGCATTTTCAATATTAAAGGCACAATATAAAAGGAAGTTGCTTTTTTCAACAAAATGGTATAGTCCGATTCCAACAGATCCACCCCAATCGCACCAATCCCTGCTCAAACGTAAATGGGCAATAACACGATGCTCTGAAGTTGCTGGAGTCAATGTTCAGAACACAGGGCTGCAAAGACTCTGTTGGTATCGAAAGACGTAGACAACGGTTGATGATTGGGAAGCAGACCCTTGAGCAGAATTAGTTCCCATACGGGTTTGTACCCAGGCTACCCAGTCCCACCGTCTTTTCATCTCATGTCTGTTGATTGTATCCCTCCTCCTTTCTATTAAGCAGTTTGTTTGTCCTTCAACTCATTAACTTCCTATCTCTGACTGCAGGATCTCTTATCCCTTAACCTTTTTCTTCCACTCTGCAAAGGATCTCAATTCTATTTCAGTTTTCAGCTCCGACTAATGGCCTGGCACCAACAACCTGTCTTGTGTTGACTGTCCTGCTGTGTATTTTCATCCTTTTCAGCTTTTATTTGAAATTGCCAGGAGCAGGATGTTTGTCACGATGCGAGTACACATCCACTGTAATTGCCATTCCCCATTCCCCAGTGCAGTACTTGTATTGGCATTTTCTTTACAATACCTGTTTTCAACCTTGAATTGCTCCTTTCACTGTATCCTTTGCAGCATCAACATTAAACGGGATTGAATTCATTGCTTCTGCTGCTCATTTCCACCTGTTTGTTCACATCATATCGAGTATTTCCCATTGAAAGATGGTGGAATTTCACTGTATCCTCCTCACCTAAACCTTCAAATCTTTATTTTGCAGCATCATCAACAATGACACCGACAACCACCGTGACTTCAACAACAGGTATCCAGTTACCAATATAAATGGAATTGTTTTCACAGAATCAATGAAATTTACAGCACAGAAGGAGGCCATTCGGCACATCGTTTCCGTGCTGGCCGAAGAAGAGCTATCCAGCCTAATCCCACTTTCAAGCCTTTGGTCCGTAGCCTTGTAGGTTACGGCACTTCAAATGCATATCCAAGTACTTTTTAAATGTGATGAGCGTTTCTGGCTCTACCACATTGTCAGGCAGTGAATTCCAGATCCTCACCACCCTCTGGGTGAATAAAGTTCTCCTCAACTCCCCTCCAATCCTTCTAACAATTACTTTAAATCTATGCCCCCTGGTTATTCGCTTCTCCACTAAGAGAGATAGGTCCTTCCTATCCACTCCATCTAGGCCCCTCATAATTTTATACACCTCAATTCAATCTCCCCTCAGCCTCATCTGTTCCAAAGAAAACAACCCCAGCCAATCCAATCTTTCCTCATAGCTAAAATTCTCCAGTCCTGGCAACATCCTCGTAAATCTCCTCTGTACCCTCTCGAGTGCAATCACATCATTCCTGTAATGTGATGACAAGAACTGTATGCAATACTCTAGCTGTGGCCTAACTAGTGTTTCATACAGTTCAAGCATAACCTCCATGCTCTTATATTCTATGCCTTGGCTAATGAAGGAAAGTATCCGGTATGCCTTCTTAACCACCTTATCTACCTGTCCCGCTACTTTCAGAGATCTGTAGACATGCACTCCCAACGTCCCTCTATTCTCTACACTTCTCAGTATACTACCATTTATTGCGTATTCCCTTGCTTTGTTAGCCCTCCCCAAATGCACTACCTCACACTTCTCTGTACTGAATTCTATCTGCCACTTTTCTGCCCACCTAACCAGTCCATTGCAAGAAGAAAGAAAGACTTGCATTTATATAGCGCCTTTCACGACCATTGGACATCCCAAAGTGCTTTACCTCTAATGAAGTACATTTTTTTTCAATGTAGTCACTGCTGTAATGTAGGAAGTGCGGCAGCCAATTGCCCTCAACAAGCTCCCACAAACAGCAATGTGATAATGACCAGCTAATCTGTTTTAGTGATGTTCATTGAGGGAGAAATATTGGCCAGGACACTTGGGATAACTCCACTGCCCTTCTTCAATATAGTGCCAGGGGACCTTGTACGTCCACCTGAGAGAGCAGACGGGGCCTCGGTTTAACTTCTCATCTGAAAGACGGCATCTCCGACAGTGCAGCACGCCCCCAGTCCTGCACTGGAGTATCAGCATAGATTTTTGAGCTGAATTCTCTGGTGTGGGAGTTGAACCTACAACCTCTGACTCAAAGGCGATGGTGCTACCTCATGAGCCATGGCTGTTACACACTGAACTCTCCCGGCAGTCTACAGCTTTCTTCCTCATTATTAACCACGTGGCAAATTTTTGTATCATCTGCAAACTTCTTAATCATGACCTCTACATTGAAGTCTAAATCATTGATATATACCACAAAAAGCAAGGGACCTAGTGCTGAGCCCTCTGGATCCCCCTTCCAGTCACAAATACACCCGTCGACCATTAATCTTTGCTTCCTGCCACTGAGCCAATTTTGGATCCAACTTGCCACTTTCCCTTGGATCCCATGGGCTTTTATTTCTCTGACTAGTCTACCACGTGGGACCTTGCCAAAAGCCTTGCTAAAATCCATGTAAACTACATCAAACGCGCTAGCCTCATCAACCCTGGCACCAGGGAGGCAACATACTGTCCTGGAATCAATTCTGCAGCCGCAGAAACGCCTGTCTGTTCCCCTAACTACTGAATCCCCGATCACTATTGCTTTCCTGACCTTCCTCCTCCCCCCCTGTACAGCTGAGCCACCCATGGTTCCGTGGCCTTGGCTCTGGCTGCACTCCCCAGAGGAAACATCGCCCTCACCAGTATTCAGAAGTGAATACCAGTTAGACAGCGAGATGCTCTCAGGGAACTCCTGCATTACTTGCCTGGTTCTCCATGTCTGACTTGGCGGTGACCCATTCCCCCTCTGCCTGCAAACTCTTGAGCTGTGGAGTGACCGCCTCCTGAAATGTGCTATCCACGTAACTCTTGGCCTCTCAGATGCACTGCAGTGTTGCCAGCTGCTGCTCAGGCTCCAAACCCCAGACCTCGAGCTCCTCCAGCTGACGACACTTCCTGCACATGTGCTTGTCCAGGACACGAAAAAGATTCTGGACTTCCCACATGGCACAGGATGTGCAGTCGACGGGACTGAGGTGCCCTGCCATGCCTCAATTTATTAGACTACAAGCTAAACTTCTTAGTTCGCAGTCTAATAAATCGAGTCTTTCTTTAGTTTAACCCAGAACCCTAACTTAGAGAGAAAAAGGACGAAATTATTTACTCAAGTTTAACAAGAACCACTGAGATACTAAAAACGAGGAACCTAAATATTAGATATCTAGATACTTAACTTAACGTACTCGGGTTCTGTGGTTCCATTCCTCCTTTTGAGTTGGACGTGAGAAACCGCCTTCCTCCTCTCCACCAAATTCCTACTAACACCAAATTCTTCCACTCTGCTTGCGATCCACTCTGATTACGATACACCCAGCTCTGCATTTGCATTCACCTCACAACAAGTCATTCTATGAAGATTGACAGGTGGTTTTAGTACACGATAATTGGTGTTCTCTGTGGAAGGTTCACAGTATCATTTAGTATTTCTGACAATTATACGTTCACCAGGCAGGAAATTAATAATCTAATTACAACAATGTGCGTCAATCGTTGTCTTCACAATTGGAATTTTCCAATGAAGAATGTTATTGTTCCATCTGTTATTTTAGTACAGTGTATTTTAAAGTAGCAGAGAGAGTGTTTTCATCATTCATCAGTAATTTCTGGATTTGATTTGTTTGAACTTATAGCTTCAACTCTATCTTTTCCCGTGTCAACAGCCACTCAAACTTCAACAACAGGTGTAAAATCCATCACCTAATTCCAATAATTTGTACTCATTTAACAACCACCAAAGCTACTCAATCAATGCATCAAATCCTCTGTGTCGTCATACTGGAATTATCCACTGAAATGGACTCCAACTGGATAGTAACTCTCACTCTTAAACCATCCAAAACAGAATTCAGATCATCATTGCAACAATACTTTTGATTTAATCTCGGATTCTGT
Source organism: Somniosus microcephalus (assembly GCF_052327205.1). NCBI lineage: Eukaryota > Metazoa > Chordata > Chondrichthyes > Squaliformes > Somniosidae > Somniosus > Somniosus microcephalus. Next base: position 8,807,869 of record NC_141001.1, on the reverse strand, counting down.
GCTGGATATTTTCCATTGAAAATTTCAAAATTATATTAAACATAGAAATTAACAGCACAGGAATCCAGTTGACCCATGGATTCTGTGCTGATGATGATGGGATGGTTCTGTACACTCCACACTCACACCTTCAATTTCATCCTTTCCAGCATTGACATCGACTACAACTTCAACAACAGGTATGAAATTAGCTGTGCAGTTGGGGCAATATTTTCGGTAAAAACTGTACAATCAATGGATGCAACCTGCATGTTTGATGACTTCACAACTGATATTCTGCATTGAAAGATGTTGGGATGATTTTCAATTCTGCATATTCACACCATTAACTGTGTTCTTTCCAGCACCAACATCAACATCAACTTCAACAACAGGTATATAATAAACAACATACTGTCAGTAAAGATTTCCAATTAACCTCGGAACCACAATTCTCAATATTAATAAGGAGATTCCTCTACTAGCACGGTATCTCTTCTATTCTTTTAAACTGATGTTAAACTTATATTCTCCACAATTACATCATTAACTATTCTCTGTGGTACCAATATCCACGACAATGTCAAAAACGGGGATGAAATTGATCACATCGTTGCAACAATTGCCATCTGCGTCATCACTGAGCACAAACTTATAGAAAAGCAGCAGAAAAAGTGTCTTCTGCGGTTTGCAAATTGGCACTGTTGTTCAAAATGATTCAATCACATTAATCCAGCTATTACTAAGGACCATTAAACATTTTGGTCTGTTAAATGAGATAAATATACATGAAAGAAACTCAGAATAATCATTAGTCAGTGTGAATCAGCCCCCAGTAGTTGTCACTTGGAACGGGAATTCATTTTGGAGACATTAAGGGGTAATTTTCACCTTTAGCACTTGGACAGTAAACCAGCGGAGCAGATCACCCGCCTGTTATAGAAACAACCAAATGTTCATTTACACACAAGTGGTGAAGGTCAGACAAGTGACTCAGATGATTCCAGGCTACATACCATGAAGTGGACTGCTCCAAGGAAAGGTTCCAACAACTAAACTTTTTTCACTCCCATATCAAAGAGGGAACCCCAACATCACAGAAATGTTTCACACAATAACAGGTACAGATCAGTCTGAAGTGACCACAGTATTTTAGTGAGACACTGAGTATATGAGCAATGGGCACAAGTCATTCATCTCAAGCAATCTTCAGAAAGGGATAAACCTTCTTCTGTTCAACACTGTACATATGCAACCCAAATATTAAAAAACTAAAAAAATTTTTTTTTTAAATTATTACATCACTTTTCTGGTGACAAGTGAAGACAACCACAAGTCCCCTTAACAGTGAATTAACTAAATCATCTGGCACTCTCCTGAGCCAATAACAACTGTTTCCCTATTCACAGAACAAAAGCCCCCTGTCCCTGATCACACAAACACTCCATCTAACTGGAATAAAGAGAGAGCCCTCACTGTAAAGCCAGCACCCTCCTCCTATTCCCACAGCATCATTCTTCATACCAACTCTTGGTTCCCCTGATCACGGACACCATCAGAGTGTGAATTGCAACTCTGGAGAACGGATCTAAAAACTTAACTCTATTCATCAGAAATGGTCAAATGAAATTCCTGCTCCAATGAACTGTAAAATTAGCTCTAAAATGGCTATTTTCCACTGAAACACATGGGACGTGAAATTCAGCACCTTAGTGCCAGATGTTAAGGCCGGTTTTGGCAAAAAGAATGGTGGCCGCCTCGCTCTTGCCCACGGCAGCCGCCATTTTGGGCAGGTCAGTAGAACGGCCGTGGCCTGTTTTCAGCAGAAAAATGGTAGTGAAGCAGATTGTGGTGTGAATCGCTGATTTGACGCACGACCTGCTATTTGGATGTTCCCGCTCAAATGTACGACGTCTCCAAAGCACGCACAGCTGAACGTGCATTCAGCTGCACGATGGACCCCCACCAGCACTACTTAAAGGAACATACACAACTCTGAGCTAGGTTTTGCTTGTTGCTTTTGTACTGATTCTTCTACAGTTTATTTGAGTAATGGCTTGGTGTAAGAGATTCAAAAAGTTGTTAAAGTGTGCAGGGATGCTGCTGGATGTTTGCAAATCGTTGGCTCTTAAAGGAAGTCCTCTGAGAACACCATTTGCTCCCAGTCCTGGGGGCTCTAGTTGCTGTCACCCATGGGCTGCAGCATGACTTGGAGATGGAGCAGAGGCAGCAAAGGGGACAAGCTGCTCACAGAGGGAGGAGGAGGGGGGAGAGGAAGAGGAGGATGCAGAAGATGAGGAAGCAGAAGAGGAGGAGGATGAGGCAGAAGGAAGGAGGCATCCCAGACAGCCCCTTTCTGGCAAGGATATATGGAATTGAATCATCCACCTGTGGTTCCATAGAAACATAGAAGATAGGAGCAGAAGTAGGCCATTCGGCCCTTCGAGCCTGCTCCGCCATTCAATGAGATCATGGCTGATCATCCAAATTCAGTACCCTGTCCCTGCCTTCTCCCCATATCCCTTGATCCCTTTAGCCTCAAGAAATATATCCAACTCTTTCTTGAATATATTTAATGAACTGGCCTCCACCGCCCTCTGTGGCAGAGAATTCCACAGGTTCACTACTCTCTGGGTGAAGAAATTCCTCCTCATTTCAGTCCTAAATGGCTTACCCCTTATCCTTAGACTATGACCCCTGGTTCTGGACTCCCCGGCCATCAGAAACATCCTTCCTGCATCTAGTCTGTCCAGATCTGACAGAATTTTATAGGTTTCGATGAGATCCCCTCTCAATCTTCTAAACTCCAGTGAGTATAAGCCCAATCGACACAATCTCTCCTCATACGTCATTCCTGCCATCCCAGGTATCAGCCTGGTGAATCTTCGCTGCACTCCCTCCATGGCAAGAACGTCCTTCCTCAGGTAAGGTGACCAAAGCTGCACACAATACTCAAGGTGTGGTCTCACCAAGGCCCTGTACAACTGTAGCAAGACATCCTTGTTCCTGTATTCGAACCCTCTTGCTATGAAGGCCAACATACCATTTGCCTTCTTAACCGCCTGCTGCACCTGCATGCTTACCTTCAGCGACTGGTGCACAAGGACACCCAGGTCTTTTTGCACTTCCCCTTCTCCCAATCTATTGCCATTCAAATAATAATCTGCCTTCCTGTTTTTGCCACCAAAGTGGATAACCTCACATTTATCCACATTATAGTGCATTTGCCATGTTTCTGCCCAATCACCCAACCTGTCCAAATCGTACTGGAGTGAACAAAGACCTAATTCCCGATTCAACATTAGTCCCACACCTTACCTTCCCTCTGTTACTGACCATTACAGCGTCTTCTTGGCCACAATGCTGAAATAAAAGCCACCACAAAGCAATCTTTCCAATCCAACTTTATCCATAGATCCGTCCAATATTACATCAAAACATCAACTGATTACCCTTGTGCATTCCCTTAGTGACTGTCTTGTGTGTGCCTTTGCCTATCCTAGTGCTCCTACGCAGTGCTACTCCAATGGCTGTAACATGACTGGTAGAAGGCTGCTGACTTTCAGTGGGGCAGACCGGAGTTGGCCTTGCAGGACAACCTCTAAGAGCTGGTGGCTGGGAGTGTGAAATCGAGCAACAGTGTTTCTTTTTCTTCACTCTCCTCATTGACCCACTGGCTGGACAGGCTGGATTTCTTGGTTTTCTGAGATGAGAAAGACACAACGATAGGGTTGTGGTGAGGGTGGGGGAAGCAAGAGGTGCATGCTTACACCATGTACAGATTATAAATCAGAAGAGATTGTGGGAAGAGGGGGAAGTGGGATGTGAGAAAGAGGATAACGCATGAGGATACCGACATCTTGTATTCTTTAAGCACCGCCGCTGGCCACAGACTCAGCCATGCCCCTGCCAGGAATGGCCAGCAGCATCTTCTCCAAGGGGGTGAGGTGATGCAGGTGAGTCGGTCCCCCGCCAATTAATTTCTGCTGGCGCCGATATGTCACCTTTTCCCACAAGAGAGGGGAAGTTTGCAAGTGAGTGTGGCGTAATGTGTTTGGGTGATATGGCTGTCATAATGGAATAATTGACAGCATTTTCAAGCTGTGAGATGTGAGGGTTGCAGCAGTGCTAAGTGTGTGAGAATGTGGTGAAGCTAGGAATGTGAGGTGCGCCTCGTGTTTGGCAGAGATTGTTGGTAGGTGAGTAATCGGGGGGTTATGCATTGAGCAGTGTGTGAGGCTGGTGGTGCTGATGGTAGGAGACAGATACTGAAGCTGCATTCACTGACCTTGACAACTCGTCCGAAGTCATTAAACTTCTTTGGGCACTGGAGCCACGTCCTGGGGCCCACACTGCTTCTGTTTCTGGAGGACCTCTTGGTGCCCTGTGGGTAGAAGGCCACCCTTCGACTGTTCACCCCCTTTACAAAGACCTTGAGTGCTGCGTCCGAGACCCTGGGTGACCTTTCCCTGGCCTGTCGAGCCATTTTGGTTTCAGCTGAAGCAGTTTTGAAAATATTTGATCACCAGAAGGCAGCTCAACTCTAATAAAATGTCTGCGTACCTGGTGTTCCAGGAGGTACGGAGATTCGCGGTCCTGGGTCTCCCTGGGTACCCGCATGTAGAGACCCATGGATCTCAGGGGGGAATGCGGTTCGCAAGCACCCCTGAGATCGAGTGGGCCAGCCCAACCACTGAAAGGAGGGGATCCCCATTCATGCTTATTAGGAGTCCGTGTGTACGGAATCGCATTAAGCATAAATGGGAATACCCCAAAAAAATACATCTAGACTTCAAATAAATAAATAAAAACATTACATATTTAAAATTAATTAACATGGCATTTAATTAAATACTTAAAACAAAAATTTAATTTTTTGATCAATAAATTTACATTTTAACAGGGCTAAAAATAAACGTACCTTATTGCACCGGGTTTTTAATGTATAAATGATATGCAAAATTTTATTTTAATGGTTTTAAACTCTTACGCTGGTAAAAGCAGGCCAACCATAAGAATTTCACAGGCATTCGCTGGGCAGAAGTTGGGAAATAGCCCAACTCTCCGCCAGCGGAAGCCCTTTACCCGAGGATGCGAATGCTCTGTTAAAGTCTTCACAGATCGCAAGTTCCGGGTTTTCGCACATGAGCTTTGCGTGTGAAAACCCAGAACTTGCGCGGCCCTTACGGGCACATACGCACCTCGTACGCACCCATAACAGGCCGCAAGTTATGGCCCATAATTACTTTCAGAGGCATCACCAGCCTTTTATTTTGCTTGTATAATAACGCTAATGGGCTGTCTCCTTCATATTAAACAGCATCATAATAGAATCAGTGTGGATCAAATAGACTTCCAATTCCAGTAGCCTTATATAAAAATATAGCCATATAAAAAGAAAAAGGGTGGCTAAAGTGAACGTTGGTCCCTTAGAGGATGAGACCGGGAAACTAGTGGTGGGGAACATGGAGATGGCAAAGACGCTGAACAAATATTTTGTATCAGTCTTTACAGTAGAGGACACTAAAAATATCCCAACACTGGACAAACAGGGGGCAATGGGGGGCGGGGGAGCTAAGCACGATTAAAATCACTAAGGAGATGGTACTCGGTAAAATAATGGGACTTAAGGCGGATAAATCCCCCGGACCTGATGGCCTACATCCTAGGGTCTTGAGAGAGGTGGCGGTAGGGATTGTGGATGCATTGGTGATTATTTTCCAAAACTCCCTGGACTCGGGAAAGGTCCCGGCAGATTGGAAAACTGCTAATGTAACACCCTTATTTAAGAAGGGAAGTAGACAAAAAGCTGGAAACTATAGACCAGTGAGCCTAACATCTGTGGTTGGCAAAATGTTGGAGTCCATTATTAAGGAAGCAGTAACAGAGCATTTGGATAAACATAATTTAATAGGACACAGTCAGCATGGTTTTTTGAAGGGGAAGTCATGTTTGACAAATTTGCTGGAGTTCTTTGAGGACATAACATACAGGGTGGATAAAGGGGAACCAGTGGATGTGGTGTATTTGGACTTCCAAAAGGCATTTGACAAGGTTCCACACAAAAGATTACTGATCAAGATAAAAAATCACGGGATTGGGGGTAATATACTGGCATGGGTGGAAGATTGGCAATCTAACAGAAAACAGAGTTGGGATAAATGGTTCGTTCTCGGGCTGGCAATCAGTAACTAGTGGTGTTCCACAGGGGTCAGTGCTGGGACCCCAACTCTTTACAATCTATATTAACGATTTGGAGGAAGGGACCAAGTGCAACATATCCAAGTTTGCCGACGATACAAAGATGGGAGGGAAAGAAGTGAGTGAGGATGACATAAAAAACCTGCAAAAGGACATAGACAGGCTAAGTGAGTGGGCAGAAATTTGGCAGATGGAATATAATATTGAAAAGTGTGAGGTTATGCACTTTGGCAGAAAAAATCAAAGAGCAAGTTATTATCTAAATGGAGAGAAACTGCAAAGTGCTACAGTACAAAGGGATCTGGGGGTCCTGGTGCATGAAACACAAAAAGTTAGTCTGCAGGTGCAGCAGGTGATCAGGAAGGCCAATGGAATCTTGGCTTTTATTGCAAGGGGGATGGAGTATAAAAGCAGGGAAGTCTTGCTGCAGTTATATAGGGTATTGGTGAGGCCACACCTGGAATACTGCGTGCAGTTTTGGTTTCCATATTTAAGAAAAGATATACTTGCTGTCAAGGCGGTTCAGAGAAGGTTCACTCGGTTGATTCCGGAGATGAGGGGGTTGATGTATGTGGAAAGGTTGAGTAGGTTGGGCCTCTACTCATTGGAGTTCAGAAGAATGAGAGGCGATCTTATCAAAACATATAAGATTGTGAGGGGGCTTGATCGGGTGGATGCGGTGAGGATGTTTCCACTGATGGGTGAGACTAGAACTAGGGGGCATAATCTTAGAATAAGGGGCTGCCCTTTCAAAACTGAGATGAGGAGAAACTTCTTCACTCAGAGGGTAGTAAATCTATGGAATTTGCTACCCCAGAGAGCTGTGGAAGCTGCAAAATTAAATAAATTTAAAACGGAGATAGACAGTTTCCTAGCAGATAAGGGAATTAGGGGTTACGGGGAGAGGGCAGGGAAGTGGACATGAGTCTAGATTCGGATTAGCCATGATCCTATTGAATGGCGGAGCAGGCCCAAGGGGCCGTATGGCCTACTCCTGCTCCAACTTCTTATGTTCTTATGTTCAGCTTGCTGCATTGCAGTACTCCTTGAAATACAGATTTTGCTCTTTTAATTTCTCCTTATTCTTTCCAAATCTTTTCATTTTCAGCCAGAATAACCGCCCACGGATATTTTCCACAACCATCTTCAACAAAAGGTAAAGTAGACATGGCTTACAATCTCATTTATGTTTGGATTTATATAGCCCCGACTTTAACGGGAGCAAAGAGGTGTTCGTGATAAGGGAAAGGAAGGGGAAGCTTGGGACAAGGTAGTCCCAAGATTCCCTTGTTGGGCCTGGAGAAGCACTCCTGCTCTTCCTAGCCCACAAGCAAGACTAAACAACTGTAAAACCCTTACCTGCCTGTGCATCCTCTGGGCCACGATCCAGCGCCTGGCAGGCATGGCCTGCCCGATAAGTGTCACTTACCCCTGCTCAGGCCTCGGATTAATATTGCAGTTGGGATTGATCTGCATATGTAAAGCAGGACCCACTACTTTCCTGTGGGTGTCCTGCTCACCTGCTCAAAAAAGTAGGCTGTTATCGTGGCCTGGCGGGAAGGCAGCGGGAGCACAGGGTAAGTCGCTGCCCTTATCTTAACTGCCTCCCCGCCCAGTTTGCACCATTGGGGCTATAACTTTACTTCATAATGTTACTAGTTTTTCATTCTGCAATGTGATGTGAACCATCTAATATCATTTTCAATCACTGTCACAACATCTCTTCCCAACATCTTCAGCAACAACTGCATTAACTGAAAGTGATGAGGCAGTTTTCTTGAAGAAATATCTAGTGCGTCTATTATAGGGTCTAACACAGTTCAGAGACTAGATTATGTAAGACCAAAGATTTTCTTCACTGTAGTTGTTCCTAAGGCACCATTGAGAGTTGAACATGAAGATCTTTTCCATTGATTTGCAAACACTGTTTCAAATAACAGACATACAGAAGAATATGAACAGTGGGGGATTTCTGATTGTGCACGTAACAACCCATGATTTCATGTACATTCAAATTAAAAGTGGGGTCGGTGGAAATTGCAGGTCTGGGAAAAGAGAGGTAGAAAACCCCAGCAATCATGTTTCATTGTTTCATACAACAGCATTGCCAATATATCACTTTTTCTTGTACAATAATAAGTGACTGTGTTCTTTCTATCACACAATAATATAGATTATTGTATTCCATTGAAATGTTTGCCCAACTCTTTATTTGTCAAATCTAATTTCAACTTTTGTTCCCTCCAAATTACCAGCATCAACTCCCACTGGTAAGTTCATTAATGCTTGTTGTGTTTTCAACTCAATCTATCAAGCGCTGTGCTGGTTCTTTATAGACTTCTCTATAAGTTAACGATTCAGAATGTGAATCGTTCCTCCATTACATTTAGTTCAAGGTGTCCTTATTAGGTTATCTTATTATTAGGTTAACTCGCTGCGGAATACCCAGCTGCTGACCTGCTCTTGTTGCCACAATATTTATCTGCCTGGTCCAGCTAAGTTTCTGGTCTATGGTGAGCCCTGGATGTTAATAGCAGGAGATTCAATGATACATAGAAACATAGAAGATTGGAGCAGCAGTAGGCCATTCGGCCCCTCAAACCTGTTCGCCATTTAATGAGATTATGGCTGATCATCCAAATTCAGTACCCTGTCCCTGCTTTCTCCTTGTATCCCTTGATCCCTTTAGCCTTAAGAAATATATGTAACTCCTTCTTGAATATATTTAATGAATTGGCCTCAACTGCCTTCTGTGGTAGAGAATTCCACAGGTTCACCACTCTCTGGGTGAAGAAATTCTTCCTCATCTCTGTCCTAAATGGCTTACCCCTTATCTTTAGACTGTGACCCCTGGTTCTGGACTCCCCCGCCATCGGGAACATCCTTCCTGCATCTAGTCCTGTTAGAATTTTCTAAGTTTCAATGAGATCCCCTCTCATTCTTCTAAACTCTAGCGAGTATAAGCCCAATCGACCCAATCTCTCCTCATACGTCATTCCTGCCATCCCAGGTATCAGTCTGGTGAATCTTCGCTGCACTCCCTCCATGGCAAGAACATCCTTCCTCAGATAAGGCGACCAAAACTGCACACAATACTCAAGGTGTGGTCTCACCAAGGCCCTGTACAACTGCAGCAAGACATCCTTGCTCCTGTACTCGAATCCTCTCGCTATGAAGGCCAACATACCATTTGCCTTCTTAGCCGCCTGCTGCACCTGCATGCTTACCTTCAGTGACTGGTGTACAAGGACACCCAGGTCTCGTTGCACTTCCCCTTTTCCCAATCTATTGCCGTTCAGATAATAATCTGCCTTCCTGTTTTTGCCACCAAAGTGGATAACCTCGCATTTATCCACATTATACTGCATCTGCCATGCATCTGCCTAATCACCCAACCTGTCCAAATCATACTAGAGTTTCTCTACATCCTCCTCACAGCACACACGCCCACCCAGCTTTGTGTCGTCTGCAAACTTGGAGATATTACATCTAGTTCCCTCGTCTAGATCATTAATATATATTGTGAATAGCTGGGGTTGGCAGCACAATTGGATTGCTGACTATTAGCTGCAGCTCCACCATCAAATAGGATATTTGATCAGCCATCATTTGCAGGTGGCAGGATTTTGTTGTCTCAGGTCTGGGGGAACTTTTATAAGGCATAACCACAGCTGTGGAAGTTTGGAGCCTGACACCCATCTCCAGTGTGACCTGCTGGGAAACCCCTCTCGCCACCTTCACTGAACGCTTCCTCAACTGAGGCATATACCAAGTAATCCTAAGCCCTCAATGTGGAAGTCACATTTTCGAAATGACACACGCCACAACTGCAGCAGTAGCCATCAAATCTTTTATTTACAGTAACCATCTGATGGCTTTTTAATATTAAACATCAAGTTTCTCCCAAGTGACTACCCTTGTGACTATTTGTGCAGTATCTTTCTCTTGCGCGTGCTCCTACGTGGTGCTTCCCCTGTGGCTTCAGCAGATGTGGAGGCCCCTTGCTCACTTTCTTGCTGCTCCTGTCTCAACACCTTTGGCGGGCGTCCTCTGGGATGGCGAGCCTGTGAGGGCTCGTCAACAGTCTGCTGATCTTGCGGCTGTGCAGGGGTTGAGACACCGATCTCAGTTGGGTGTGGACTCTGGTGGGGCTCTGACTGAGGGGTTTGCAGTGGCATGGAAGTGTGAGCGCTTGGAGAGGAGCCCCCACTTCCTTGGTGTCTGCCACCAACTTCCCTCTCATGGGTCAGGTCCCCCTCAGCGTTTGCAAGTGGCTTGAGAGCACCTTGCTGCACATCAGGGAGGCCATGGGGACCCGTATCTGCACTGGCAGTCCTAATCAGAAGGACTTCCACAAAGGTCTGGTTTCTCTGTTCAATAGATGACCATCGCTCCTCCAGAGATGTCATTCTATTCAGAACACTCACCATGTTTTCTGCACTCTGGCGACTTATCACCTCCATGGAGGTTGCCATCCTTTCCATGGTGATGCGTTCATGCGCCAATGACTCCACAAAGGCTCTACTCATGTTCGCAATGAACTCCTCCATTCGCTCCACACTCACAGCGACCCTGGAGACTAAGCCTGCCACAGACTCCTGCATCTGTTCCTGGAGTTCCAGCACCGCTGATCTTGTGGATGGACCCAGAGGCTGGGTGCGCTGAATTCTTTGTATTAACACTAAATAACACCACAATATACAAAGTCCCACAACCATATCAAAAAATCACTTAAGACTTCAAGTAAACTACTTTTAACCAGAACCCGAAGCGTCTTCAACAAACAAGTAATACCAGTTCAATGCCAGTCCCATTAGCTCTCCAATAACTCCTCGCTGAATTTAAACCCTCCCCAACAGCACCAGCAAACACTCCCCCTAGGACATTGGTCCCGGTCCTGCCCAGGTGCAAACCGTCCAGTTTATACTGGTCCCACCTCCCCCAGAACCGGTTCCAATGTCCTAGGAATTTGAATCCCTCCCCCTTGCACCATTCCTCTAGCCACGTGTACACCTGAAATATCCTTCTATTTCTACTCTGACTAGCACATGGCACTGGTAGCAATCCTGAGATTACTACCTTGGAGGTCCTATTTTTTAATTTACCTCCTAATTCCTTATATTCAGCTTTTAGGACCTCATCCCGGTTTTTACCTATATCGTTGGTACCTGTTGTGTCTCCTTGTGTTCTTATACTATATATATTACAGACACTTTTAGTTAGTGCTTTTACTTCGCTGTATTTCTTGCTTTGTTACAGTGCTGCTGCATGGTGCAGAGTGATACAAGATGTCCGACGCTGCACTGTGCACTGCCCGTGCACAGTGTGCCACATAGCGATATAACTGCACCATACCAAAGTAGTTCCATACCAAAGTAGTTCCATTTAACGATGTGATACTATAACAATGTAACATCCCTCTTTCTTAAAAAACTAAAACATGAAATTTAACAATTATTAACAAATATTATACCTTGTGGCGTACCGATCACAGAACGGACACAATCCGCTTTCCGATCCGTAGACTATAAATCAGGCGTCATGCCTTTAAGAAGGATCACACCTTTAAGAAACTCGATCTGCAACATAGTTAAGCCCAGAGCGGGGGAGGAGCAGTCAAAGCTGTGCACTGATGAAAGGCAATCGTACTTTGTGTAGTCTCTGACTCCATTTTGTGTTCAGCATGCAGCCTCAACAATTAAACCTTTTCTGTTGAACCTCTCCGAGTTCAGTATTTTTTGCTAGGAGTACGTAGACTCCTACATTGGTGACCCCAATGCTCAGGACGACTCCTAAGTGTAACCATGGCTGACACAAACGCAGTTTCTGTGAAGCTGCTGGAGTTCTGGGAGAACCTGGCCACTGCCTGGTTCCTTCAAGCCGAATCGCAATTCCGACTCCGCGGCATCACCGCCGACGCAACGATGTATGACTACCTCCTCGCCTCCCTGGGCAGCTCCACAATCATGAAAGTCTGGACAACACTACAAAACCCTCCGGAGGAAGGCAAGTACGCACATCTCAAGGCCGCGCTCATTAAAAAATTCACAGCCTCCCAATTCTTGCGCAACTGCCACCTCCTCGACCTCCCGGGCCTCGGGGACTCCACGCCGTCAGACTTGCTCTCACACATGGTTGCTCTGACCGACGAGAAACCGCCCGGCTCCCTCTTCCGCACGCTCTTTATCCGCCAACTACCTCCCAGCATCCGCCCGGCGATCGTGGCGTCCAGCCTCACGGACCTCGAGGCCCTGGCCGATGAAGCCGATAAGCTCCTGTCCACCAGCTCCAACCACACCGTCACCTCCGACCTGGCCCCTGCAGCGTCGGCGCGCGCTCCACCCTCTATCGCGCGGCCACACAGCTCGGCCACGAGGCCCCCCAGGCCCCCACGTCCACCAAGCCCTCCGACCCAGGGCTACTGCTACTTCCATACCCAGTTCGGCGCACGGGCACGCTGCTGCAGCCATCCCTGCATGTTTCCAACTGCCCCCACACCGGCCTACACGATGGCTGTGGGGCAAGCAGGCGCGCTGCTGTACATTACGGACAGCGCCTCCAGACGCCGTTTCCTATGCAACACGGGCGCGCAGCGCAGCGTCATCCCCGCGTCCGCCCTCGAGATCCAGCAAGGCAGCCGCGGCCCTGCGCTGGCTGCCGCCAACGGCACCGACATCCGGACGTACGGCACCCGCACCGTCACCATCGACCTCGCAGGCCGCTGCTACCACTGGGAGTTTATCACCACCAAGGTGCTCTCCCCGCTCCTCGGTGCGGATTTCCTGTGTGCCCACGGCCTGTTGGTCGACATGCCTCGGCGCCGCCTCGTGGACATGAACACCATGTCACCTATCCTGGGCGCCATGGCCCCCCCCCAACCCGGCGAAATGGCGTGGCAGTGCCGCGCCCGCTCAACAGACGACTACTCAGCACTCCTGGCTGAGTTCCCAGCCCTCACCAACCCAAGCTTCTCCGCGAAGGTTGCTAAGCACGGGGTAGAACACTTCATCCCCAGCACAGGCCCACCGGTGTATGCCCACGCCCGCAGGCTGGGCCCGGCCAAGCTGGAGATCGTGCGGGCCGAGTTCGCCACAATGGAACAGCTCGGCATCATCCGCCGCTCCAACAGCCCCTGGGCCTCCCCACTCCACATTGTCACCAAACCCGTCGGGGGATGGCGCCCCTGCGGGGATTACCGGCGCCTAAACGACACCACCACGCTGGATCGGTACCCCATACCGCACATTCAAGACTTCTCGGCTAGACTGGCCGGCCGCTCAGTCTTCTCCAAAGTCGACCTGGTGCGCGGTTACCATCAGGTGCCAGTCCACCCCACGGACGTTCCCAAGACGGCCATAATCACCCCTTTTGGGCTATTCGAGTTCCTCCGAATGCCCTTCGGCCTCAAAAACGCGGCCCAGGCCTTCCAGCGGCTCATGGACTCAGTCCTCCGGGACCTGAAGTTCCTCTTTGTCTACCTGGATGACATCCTGGTAGCTAGTTCCTCCAAGCAGGAACACATCGAGCACCTCCGCACCCTGTTCCAGCGGCTCAGTGAGCACGGGCTCATCATCAGCCCAGCCAAGTGCCAATTCGGCCTCAGCAGGATCGAATTCCTCGGCCACCACATCACACAGGATGGAGCCATTCCCCTGCCCGCCAAGGTGCAAGCCGTCCAGCAGTTCCCCCGGCCTACCACCATTAAAGGCCTCCAGGAGTTCTTGGGGATGATCAACTTTTACAACCGCTTCATTCCCGGAGCGGCCTCCCTCATGCGGCCCCTATACGAAGCCCTCCGGGGTAAGAAAGACAGAATGGCGATCGAGTGGTCAGCGGACATGTTGACCGCTTTTGACTCGACCAAAAAGGCGCTCGCCGACGCCACCATGCTCGCTCACCCACAGCCCAATGCCAGGGTGGCCCTCACCACAGACGCCTCTGACCACGCGGTCGGCGCCGTGTACGAACAGTGGGTCGACGGGGCCTGGCAACCGCTGGCCTTTTTCAGCCACCAACTGCGCCCCCCGGAAGCCAAATACAGCGCCTTTGACCGCGAGCTCCTCGCACTGTACCTGGCAGTCCGCCATTTTAGATTTCTTCTGGAGGGCCGCCCCTTCACCGCATTTGTCGACCACAAACCCCTGACATTCGCGATGGCGAAATCTGCGGACCCGTGGTCAGCCAGGCAACAACGCCAGCTCGCCGTGGTGTCCGAATTCACCACGGACATCCGGCACGTCGCCGGTCGAGACAACGTGGTGGCCGACTGCCTATCCCGCCCCGCCGTCCACGGCGCCCACCTGGCAGTGGACTATGCTCAACTGGCAGCGGAGCAACGCACCGACCCCGATCTGCTCTCCACGCCCACAACCCTCCCAGGGCTGCGACTGACCGACGTCGCCTGCGGCCCGTCCGCCGTCACAGTCAAATGCGACACCTCCTTGGCGCAACCCCGCCCCGTAGTCCCGTCGTCCTGGCGAAAACGGGTGTTCGACATCGCCCACGGCCTCTCACACCCCGGCACCCGCGCGTCCATTAGACTGGTGGCCAACCGATTTGTCTGGCGCGGCCTGCGCAAAGATGTGTGTGTCTGGTCCAGATCCTGCATAGCTTGCCAGCGTGCCAAAATCCACCAGCACGTCAAAGCCCCACTCGAGGAGTTCACCGTGCCAGAAAGAATGTTCGACCACGTCCACATCGACCTCGTCGGCCCCCTGCCGCCATCACAAGGTCACACGCACCTGCTGACAATCATGGACCATACCACCCGCTGGCCCGAGGCCATTCCACTGACGTCCACCACCACCACCGACATCGCGAGGGCGTTCATCGGTACCTGGGTCGCTCGGTTCGGCGTCCCCTCCGACATGATGTCGGATAGAGGCCCGCAGTTCACCTCTGATCTGTGGGCCGCCATAGCCCGAAACCTCAGGGTGGCCGTTCACCGCACCACGGCTTACCACCCCCAAGCCAACGGACTGTGCGAGCGATTCCACAGGTCCATGAAGGCGTCCCTCCGCGCCAGCCTCGAGGACGAGGCTTGGATCGACCACCTCCCGTGGGTGCTACTCGGCCTATGCTCCGCGATCAAGGAAGACCTGCAAGCCTCGGCGGCGGAACTCGTGTACGGCCAGCCGCTGCGCGTACCCGGAGAGTTCCTGCCCACCGCCACGACCCCCTGGTCGGCTAACCAGCAACGCCGCGCTTTCGCCAACCAAGCACAACAGTTCGCTCCGGTGCCCACCGGCCGGCACGGCGAACCAGCAACCTGCGTGCCACCTAGCCTGCACATGGCCAAATTTGTTTTCGTGTGGCATGACGCCCACCGAGGACCTCTACGGCCCCCATACGACGGACCCTACAAGGTACTCCAGACGGGGAACAAGTTCTTCCTCCTCGAAGTGGGTGGCAGAACTGACAAGGTGTCGGTCGACCGGCTCAAGCTGGCGCACCTAGAGCCCAATGAACCCGTTCAAGTGGGCCAACCCCCACCGCGGGGCAGACCGCCTAAGAGCCCGACGCGTCCAACCGCCCCGCTCCCGACACCAACCGCCAAGAGCCGTTCCGGCCGTGCCATCAAGCCGCCACGCCGATTTGTACACTCCCTACTAGTGGATTCTGGGGGGAGCTGTGTGGCGTACTGATCACAGAACGGACACAATCCACTTTCCGGTCCGTAGACTATAAATCAGGCGTCATGCCTTTAAGAAGGATCACACCTTTAAGAAACTCGATCTGCAACATAGTTAAGCCCAGAGCGGGGGAGGAGCAGTCGAAGCTGTGCACTGATGAAAGGCAGTCGCACTTTGTGTAGTCTCTGACTCCATTTTGTGTTCAGCATGCAGCCTCAACAATTAAACCATTTCTGTTGAACCTCTCCGAGTTCAGTATTTTTTGCTAGGAGTACGTAGACTCCTACAACCTAAACTATTATCAACTACAAAGAATCGTGAGTTTTTTTTTATTTGCGATATCGCTCAGGTGGTTGGATGTTATCCCTCCATCTTGTGGATTTGGTGGTGACCATTCCTCTCTGCGGTGTTTTGCTGTGTTCCGCTCTCGTTGTTGTTGTTGCTGTCGCCTTTGGAGTTGGAGTGTGCATGCTCGTGGTTGTTTGATTTGTAGCGCTTGTTTCTGGTGTTGTACTGCTTGTGGTAGCTGGTGTTGTCAATGTTGCTGATGTTGTCTGCTGCTTATCCAGTTCAGGTGAAGGTCTGATGTGGAGTCTGTTCCATCTGTATTGGTTACCAGGTTCAGTCTCTACGAAGTAGGATCTTGGAGTATCAGCTTTTCCAATGACCTTGGCTTGATTCCAGATTTTCAACACCGGGTCTTGCACATGCACTGATTGTCCATTCAGCAATTCTGGTAGCGTCTTTGCATGTTTATCGTAATGTTTGCTTCCTACGATTTGTGCTTCTGCCAGCTTTTGTCTGAAGTCCTCCTGGTCCTGGGGAGGATGTATTTTTGCTGGTAGTGTAGTCTTAAACTTCCTCCCATTCATCAATTCCGCAGGTGATTTCATGTCTGCTTTCAGTGGTGTTGATCTGAGTGATAGGAGGGCAAGGTCTTGGTCTTCCCCCATCTCACTACTTTTGATGAGAGTTCTCTTGACCGTCTGAATCTGTCTTTCGATGAACCAGTGTCCCCTTGGGCAATGTGGGGATGAGGTTACTATTTTGAACCCATACTTTTCTGCCAGAGCTCGGAATTCACTCGATGTGAACTGGGTTCCATTGTCACAGATTACCTTTTCCGGGATTCCTTGTTCAGCAAACAAGCTCTTTGCAATCCTGGTGGTAGTTGTGGCTCTCAAGTCTTTCATCCTTCTCACAAAAGGAAACTTGGAATAGTAATCTGCCACTATGAGATACCATTCTTGATTGCACATGAAGAGATCTGCCCCAACAGTGTGCCATGGTCTTGACGGTATTTCACTAGGTATCATCTCCTCTTTCTGTTGTGCATTTCTGTATTTCTGGCATATACCACATGCAGAGACCATCTGTTCGATATTTTTTACATTCCTATTGTAGTGTATGTGCCTTTAAGAGCCCCATGTGTACTGTAATGCCGGTAATGGCCACTCGGGCTATATAAGCCTGAGTATTGTGTTGTATCCATTAGTTCCCCTCCAGACTTTGTTTAGTAAACACCTATCAAACCAACTCCTGTCTTCAGTGTCTCTATCAACACACAGACACAACAGTGGCGATGAAGTGGAAACGGACTTACCTACAATTCAGCAGCACCTCAAGGACATCGATTCCTCTGGCGTCCAGAAGAATCAAGAAGTGAAAGAAGCTGTTGTTTCACCAGCTGGCTGGTGGCAGGTACTGCGGTAATCCTTCCTGGGCGTCAGGCTGAGCCAAGCAGCGAAAGCGGAGGCAAGCAGTAACAGACGGGGAGGGAGCACTCGGGAGACGGCCGCGGCTGCAAGCAGGTCGGCGTTCAGACCTAGAGAGAGAGTCTGGCGGGAACGAGTCTCCAACTGTAAATAAATAAATAAATAAAATAGAACGGAAACCGCGGGAAACAGCGTTGTCATCGGCAGCAGCGGCGGGAAAGCGCCATATCTTTTCTGCAGAAAAGAAAGAAAAGCGCGGGAAGCGCCATATCTTTTCTAAGATGTCTAATTCTGGCAATATTGATGCTTTTGATAACGAGATAGAGGATTGGACCACATATGTGGAAAGAGTGGAGGTATATTGCACCGCAAATGGAATAGAAGATGAAAAAAAAGCTTCAGTACTTCTAAATCTAATGGGCGCAAAGACATACAAGCTGTTACGAAACTTAATCACTCCAGCCGAACCGATGGACAAGAATTTTAAGGAGATTGTTGATACCCTACACTGCCAATTCGAGACAGGACTGGCAGATTCTCTACGAGACAAATTCGTCTGCGGTCTCCGAAGTGTAGGAACACAAAAAAGGCTATTTTCTGAGAAAGATTTAACACTGGACAAGGCTTTCAGCGCAAGAGGAGCTGCAGAGATACAGCAAAAGCCACACGACTTCGGCACCCATGAAATGACACGGGGTTTCGAGAGATGTTATCGCTGCGGCAGATCCACCAATGACCAGAGGGACTGCTGGTTCAAGGACAAAGCATGCAGGCAATGCAGAAAGATGGGACACATTACACGTGTATGCCGATCTGGAAACAAAAAATCCACTAACAGGAAAAAAATCAATAAGGAAAAGCACAGAAAGGTACAAATGATGATGGACAGTAGCTCCGAAGACCAGAAGAGTGATAGCGACTCCGGGAACAAGGGACTAAGCTCTCTCAAATTACATAATGTAATTGCCAAAGAAGATTACCAGACCATTTGGGTTACCCTCACAATAGCAGGGTCCCCAGTTAAAATGGAGCTAGATACAGGATCAGCTCTGACCGTCATAAATCGACGGGATTACGAGCGGCTATTTCCGCATATACCTTTAAAAGACACATCCATTATCTTGAAAACATATACGGGGCAGAAAGTATACCACAAAGGAAAAATAAGGGTGCCTGCTGTATACAACGGCAAGGAAATACAGAAGTTGTATTTATACGTTCTACAAGATGGTGGTCCACCGCTGTTGGGACGTGAATGGATCAGGAAAATACATTTAGACTGGCACTCCATTCAGGCACTGACGGTGACCAGTAAGGAAAAAAATGATGACGTCATACCTGAACGATTAAAAGACATCTTGGCCAACGCCAAGGAAGTGTTTCAAGAGAAACTAGGAACCTTGAAAGGCATCACCGCCTCAATAAAAGTGGAAGGTGCAGCAATTCCCAAGTTTTTTAAGGCAAGACCGGAGCCATACGCAATTCGTCCAGCAGTCGAGGCAGAGCTGGAGAATTTGGAAAAGGCAGGCGTATTATGTAAAATAGATTGGAGTGAGTGGGCAACACCCATCGTCCCAGTCATGAAGAAAGCATTGAAGAATGATAAATCTGAAGAACAGAGAAAAATTCGCATCTGTGGAGACTTCAAGGTGACTGTAAACCCGGTCCTTCACACGGTACAGTATCCTCTTCCGAGGATAGAAGATATTTTCGCCTCACTATCCGGAGGGAAACGTTTCACCAAAATTGACTTGGCACAGGCATAGCTACAGATGGAGGTTGAAGAGGCCTCTAAAAAATATCTCACGACAAATACACACAAAGGTCTGTACCAGTACAATCGACTGGTTTTCGGAGTAGCATCCGCTCCAGCTATCTGGCAAAGAGCTATGGAGCAAGTCCTCCAAGGGATTCCGGGGACTCAATGCTACCTAGACAACATCCTTGTAACAGGAGAAAACGACAACGAGCACCTTGCCAATTTGGAGCAGGTGCTCACTAGGCTGAGAGAACGGGGCCTACGAGCAAATCGCCCCAAGTGCGAATTTTTCCAAAATCAGATATCATATTGTGGCCACATAATTAATAAGGAAGGGTTGCATAAGTCACCTGAAAAAATTGAAGCGGTCATAAAAGCCCCAGCACCTGAAAATGTTTCACAATTAAGGTCGTTCCTGGGATTAATAAATGACTATCATAAATTTTTACCGAACTTATCAACTCTTCTACACCCTCTTAATGAACTGCTACAAACAGGAGTAATTTGGAAATGAAGCGAAGACTGTAAACGTGCCTTCCATAAATGCAAAGACTTAATCACGTCCAAAGAAGTTTTGGCTCATTACAACCCATCACTACCAATCAGACTGGCGTGCGATGCATCCCCTTACGGCGTAGGAGCAGTATTATCGCATAAATTCCCTGATGGCTCGGAACGGCCGATAGCTTTTGCGTCACGCTCATTGAACTCAGCTGAGCGTAACTATGCCCAAATCGACAGGGAAGCACTCAGCCTGGTATGGGGAGTGAAGAAATTCAACCATTACCTACACGGACAAAAATTTACCTTGTTGACTGACCATCAACCCCTCATCTCCATATTCAACCCTAAAAAGGGTGTTCCCATTATGACAGCGCAAAGGCTACAGAGGTGGTCCCTTTTTCTAGGGGCACACCAATACAACATAGAATACAAAGGATCAAAACAGCATGGGAACGCTGACGGTTTATCACGCCTACCGTTGCCAACGGTAGAAGATGCACCTACAGTAGACCCAGTGGAGATGTTCCACTCAACCATAGTGGAATGTCTACCAGTAACAAATTTTGCCATTGCAAAGGAAACGAGAAATGACCCGACTCTCTCACGAGTCTACGACTTAACGGTGAAGGGATGGCCAGCACATGGCGAACCACTGTTGCCAGCATTCTCGCAAAGAAGAGAACAGCTGTCAGTGTGCCGAGGAACCTTGATGTGTGGATCCAGAGTGGTGATTCCACCCAAACTCCAGGATAAAGTGCTAAAGGAGCTTCACGAGGGGCATCTGGGTGGAGTGAAAATGAAGAACCTAGCCAGAGCGTTTGTATGGTGGCCAGGTATCGGTGGAGACATCGAAGAAATGACCAAGAGCTGCCTAGGATGCCAGAAGGTCCAAAACGCTCCACCCCAAGCCCCTCTACATCCATGGGAGTGGCCCTCATCTCCCTGGCAAAAGGTACACATCGACTTTGCTGGTCCATTTATGGACTCAATGTTCTTAATCGCGGTTGATGCACACTCCAAGTGGCCGGAGGTAATCAAGATGTCCTCCACCACCACGGAAAAAACCATCACAGTATTAAGGACCATATTTGCCAGGAATGGGCTGCCGGAACAGATCTGTTCTGATAATGGACTGCAATTTGTGTCCGAAGAATTCAGGAAGTTCTTAAAAAACAATGGGGTTAAGCACTACATGTCCGCCCCATACCATCCCGCCACCAATGGATTGGCTGAAAGGTTTGTCCAGACCTTCAAGAAGGCCATAAATGCCATGGGTAATGAAGACATAAAACTTCAGCACAAGGTGGATAACTTCTTGTTCGCATACAGGAATGCAACACATATGGTTACAAACCAAACTCCCGCCATGATGTTCTTCAATAGAAGCCTAAGATGCCGGCTGGATTTGATCAAGCCCAACATCAGAAGGGACGTGGAGAACCGGCAATTTCAAGGCATGAATGAAAGGCCAACTAGAACCTTCCAGATAGGTCAACAAGTTTTGGCCCGGGACTACCGTACCGAGAAATGGCAGCCTGGAACTATCTGCACACGAGTAGGACTGCTGATGTATACCGTGGACATCGGAGAAAGCATAATAAGGCGCCATGCTGACCAAATCATAGAGTCATCCGAAAAGGGACAACCTACACCACAACTCTATACGCCTAACGATGAAGTAGAGATACCTATATCTACCTCCGATCCGGTGATACTGGAACCCGATGAACCCGACACTGGCATTCAAGCCGAATCAGCCTTGCCAAAAGAACCTACTACACCACCAGAAATTACTACACCACCGAGGCGTTATCCGGACCGAGTCAGGAAGCCTCCAGCGAGACTGACTTATAATTAATTAACTGCAGCAATGTATAGATTATTTTTCTTGTAACATGTAATTAATAATTACTTAAAATATTATGTACTGGTTAGCTAAAAGGGGAGGAATTGTAGTGTATGTGCCTTTAAGAGCCCCATGTGTATTGTAATGCCGGTAATGGCCACTCAGGCTATATAAGCCTGAGTATTGTGTTGTATCCGTTAGTTCCCCTCCAGACTTTGTTCAGTAAACACCTATCAAACCAACTCCTGTCTTCAGTGTCTCTATCAACACACAGACACAACACCTATCCAGTATACAGCTGATCTGGCTCTCAGCTTGCATTTCTCCATTCCCATGTGTCCTTCATGTATGAGATGGAGAAGTTGTGTCTGCATCGTCTTTGGCACGATGATCCTCGATCCAGCAAGGAGAATACCGTCTTCTACTGCAATATCGCCTTTAATCGTCCAGTATTGACGAATTGTCGCCTGTACCTGCTGGATTCTCTCCGGCCACCCCTGTATTACTTGTTGTGTGAGTAGTTGCAACTCCTCATCTTTGCTAGTCTCATCTCTGATTTGACTGAGCTTTGTAGGGGTAACATTCACTAGGTGGTGGATTTTTACTGGTAGGCCCTCCACCTCGTGTTTCTCATATGGTGACAATCGCGAAACACATCTGCTAGCACCATTTCCTTTCCTGGCTTATATTTAAGCGTGAAGTCATAGCTTTGGATCCTTAGAAGTAGTCTTTGCAGTCCTGCAGGTGCTTTGCACAGATTCTTCTTATAGATCTGTTCCAGTGGACGATGGTCACTCTCATATAAATAACAATCATATTAATTGGACAAATCAAATTGGGCAGGGCTGCCTTGAGGATGAGTTCATTGAGTGTATTAGGGATGGGTTTCTTGAGCAGTATGTAACTGAACCGACCAGGGGGCAAGCAACCTTAGATCTGGTCCTGTGTAACGAGACAGGATTAATTAAAAATGTCCTAGTAAAGGATTCCCTTGGAATGAGTGACCATAACATGGTTGAATTCCATATTCAATTAGAGGGTGAGAAGGTTGGATCTCAAACAAGCGTGCTAAGCTTGAATAAAGGAGACTATGAAGGTATGAGAGCGGAATTGAGTAGAGTGGATTGGGAAAATAGATTAAAGGGTAAGACGATACATGATCAGTGGTGTACATTTAAGGAGTTATTTTACAACTTCCAAAAAAAATATATTCCACTGAGAAGAAAAGGGTGTAAAAGAAAAGACAGCCATCCGTGGCTAAGTAAAGAAATTAAGGATAGTATTCGACTAAAAACAAGGGCATATAAGGTAGCCAAATCGAGTGGGAGGATAGAGGATTGGGAAAACTTTAAAAGACAGCAAAAAGTAACAAAAAGATTAATTAAGAAAGGGAAGATAGAATATGAAAGTAAATTAGCAAAAAATATAAAAACAGATAGTAAGAGTTTTTATAGTTATATAAAAAGAAAAAGGGTGGCTAAAGTAAATGTTGGTCCCTTAGAGGATGAGACCGGGAAATTAATGGTGGGAAATATGGAGATGGCAAAAACACTGAATGAATATTTTGTATCAGTCTTTACAGTAGAGGACACTAAGAATACCCCAACACTGGACAAACAGGGGGCTATAGGGGGGGAGGAGCTAAACACGATCAAAATCACTAAGGAAGTGGTACTTGGTAAAATAATGGGACTCAAGGCGGATAAATCACCTGGACCGGATGGCTTACATCCTAGGGTCTTGAGGGAAGTGGCGGTAGGGATTGTGGATGCATTGGTAATAATTTTCCAAAACTCCCTGGACTCGGCAAAGGTCCCGGCAGACTGGAAAACTGCTAATGTAACACCCTTATTTAAAAAGGGCAGTAGACAGAAGGCTGGAAACTATAGACCGGTTAGCCTAACATCTGTGGTAGGTAAAATTTTGGAGTCCATTATTAAGGAGACAGTAACAGGACATTTGGATAATCATAATTTAATAGGACAAAGTCAGCATGGTTTTATCAAGGGGAAGTCATGTTTGACAAATTTGCTGGAGTTCTTTGAGGAAGTAACATATAGGGTGGATAAAGGGGAACCAGTGGACGTAGTGTATTTAGACTTCCAAAAGGCATTTGACAAGGTGCCACACAAAAGATTATTGCTTAAGATAAAAAATCACGGGATTGGGGGTAATATTCTGGCATGGATAGAGGATTGGCTATCTAACAGAAGGCAGAGAGTTGGGATAAATGGTTCATTCTCAGACTGGCAATCAGTAACTAGTGGTGTTCCGCAGGGGTCGGTGCTGGGTCCCCAACTCTTTACAATCTATATTAACGATTTGGAGGAGGGGACCGAGTGTAACATATCAAAGTTTGCAGATGATACTAAGATGGGGGGGAAAGTAGTGAGGAGGACATAAAAAACCTGCAAGGGGACATAGACAGGCTAAGTAAGTGGGCAGAGATTTGGTAGATGGAATACAATACTGGAAAGTGTGAGGTTATGCACTTTGGCAGGAGAAATCGTAGAGCAAGTTATTATCTTAATGGCAAGAAACTGGAAAGTACTGAAGTACAAAGGGATCTGGGGGTCCCGGTGCACGAAACTCAAAAGGTTAGTATACAGGTGCAGCAAGCGATTAAGAAGGCCAATGGAATGTTGGCTTTCATTGCTAGGGGGATAGAAAATAAAAATAGGGAGGTATTGCTTCAGTTGTACAAGGTATTGGTGAGACCGCACCTGGAATACTGCATACAGTTTTGGTGTCCATACTTAAGAAAAGACATACTTGCTCTCGAGTCAGTACAAAGAAGGTTCACTCGGTTAATCCCGGGGATGAGGGGATGGACATATGAGGAGAGGTTGAGTAGATTGGGACTCTACTCATTGGAGTTCAGAAGAATGAGAGGCAATCTTATTGAAACATATAAGATTGTGAAGGGGTTGGATCGGGTGGATGCGGGGAGAATGTTCCAGATGATGGGTGAAACTAGAACTAGGGGGCATAGTCTTAGAATAAGGGGCTGCTCTTTCAAAACTGAGATGAGGAGGAACTACTTCACTCAGAGGGTGGTAGGTCCATGGAATATGCTGCCCCAAAAAGCTGTAGAAGCTACATCATTACATAAATTTAAAACAGAAATAGACAGTTTCCTAGAAGTAAAGGGAATTAAGGGTTACGGGGAGCGGGCA
This sequence comes from Somniosus microcephalus, assembly GCF_052327205.1. Taxonomy (NCBI): domain Eukaryota; kingdom Metazoa; phylum Chordata; class Chondrichthyes; order Squaliformes; family Somniosidae; genus Somniosus; species Somniosus microcephalus. The sequence continues at coordinate 8,783,057 of NC_141001.1, read as the reverse complement.
GGAATTTGGACATGAGTCTAGGTTCGGATCTGTCATGGCCCTGTGGGTAGCGGAGTGGGCCCAGGGGCCGTGTAGCCTGATCCTGCTCCTATTTCGTGTGTCTAATTCTGTTAGATTCAGGAGATGGTTCTGTGATAGTAGATTGGCGGTTAGGATCAGATCAGCCATGATCTTATTGAATGGCGGAGCAGGCTCGAGGGGCCGATTGGCCTACTCCTGCTCCTATTTCTTATGTTCTATTGTAAATCGCCTGCCATATAGGTATGTATGGAATTTCTCGCATCCGTACACTACTGCTAATAGTTCTCTTTCTATGTTGGCGTATCTCGTCTCGGCTGACGTCAAGGCCTTTGATGCGAAAGCTATCGGCTTTCCTTCCTGCACCAGAGCTGCCCTAATCCTCTGGTAGAAGCGTCGACTTGCAGAGTGACTGGTTTTCTTCTGTCATAATATGACAGACTTGTTTCTTTGCACAACAGTTCTTTAAGTTGTTTGAAATTCCTTTCGTGTGATTCAGACCACTGGTATTCGGCGTCTTCTTTCAATAGCTCTCTGAGATTTGTTGTATGTTCCGACATGTGTGGGATGAAAGAACTCATGTATTGGACCAAGCCGAGGTAACTCCTCAGCTCTTTCTTGTCTTTGGGTGGTTTCATTTCAGCAATCGCCGCAATCTTCTCTGGATTTGGCTTGACTCCCTCTGGTGTATAAATCATACCGAAGAATTGGCATTCCTTGACTTTAACTATGCACTTATCTGCATTTAACTTGATGCCAGCTTTCCTGGTACTCTCCATGGCCTCATGTAGGTGCATGTCATGGTCTCTTTCATCTGCTCCGTAGATCTGAATATCATCAGCTATTCCTATAGCTCCTTCACAGCCTCTATATGTCTCGTCTATTTTCTGTTGAAAGATATCTTGACTGACCTTTAGCCCAAATGGTAGCCGTAGGAATTTGTAATGCCCAAATGGTGTGTTGAATGTTGTCAGTGTTGTTGATTCCTCATCCAACTTCACGTTCCAATATCCATTTCTGGCATCTAGTTTTGAGAAAACCTTGGCTCCTGCCAGTGATGGCGTAATCTCTAGCGTTGGGGTAAGATAGTGGTCCCTCTTTATCGCCTGGTTTAGATCTTTGGGGTCCAAACATATTCTGAAACGCCCGTTTGGCTTTTCTTGTACCACAATTGAGTTTACCCAGTCTGTGGGTTCAGTGACCTTTACGATCACTCCCTTTTCTTCCATCTCCTTTAGCTCTCTTTCAAGCTTTGTCTTCAGCTCGATGGGTACTTTTCGTGGAGCATGGATAACGGGCTTTACCTCTGGATCGATGGTGATGTGGTATTGGAAACCTCTGAAACATCCCACTGTATCATCGAAACATTCCGGATACATGTCTATCAAGTCTTTTTTACTCTTGATTTGTGGGCGGTTCTCCAGTGGGGTGTTGCTGTCTATCTTCAGTGGCGTTTCCGTCAGCTCGTGATGCACTGAGATCAATCTCAACTTCTCGCAGCTGTTTAATCCCAGGATCACTGGCCCCTCAGTGTCAGTGACATAGAACATGCAGTTGATGTTCTTTCTTTTATGTGTCCCTTTGATAAAGGTTATTCTGAGTTGTTTAATCTCACTCCCCCCGTATGCTGTCAGCGTGACATTACTTGCCTTTAAACAACCATTTTTCGGGTAGCCATCTTCTCTCAGGTTTTCAGGAAAGATCTGCTGGTACAGTCTCAATGGGAGAACGTTGCTCTGAGCCCGTGTCCAGCTTCAGCTTTAAGTTGATGGTTGTGGGCCGACCTTTGACCTTTTTTTTGATTTGGATGATGGTGTGCAATTCTCTCCTCGGTATTTTCCGCTCTGGACATCTCGCGAAGCTGTATCTTTATGGTTTCGATGTTTAGTGCATTGTCGTGATCATCATCATCATCCTGCTCATCCATGGCATGGATATTGTGTTTCTTTCCCTGGTTCTGCTGTCCGCCTTTGTTTTTGATGTATGTTCCTTCTTTCTTCGTTCTACACCTCTTTTCCCAGTTGTTTAGTTTGCCACATGCATTGCAGCTTGTTCCATATGCTGGACATTTCCTCTTGTCTGTGTAATCGTGCGGTCTTCCACAATTTCTGCACGTTTCCCCAGTTGTCATGTGCATGTCTTTGTGTGTTGTACTTTTCTCTCACTGCATCCACTCTGTTGTCTGTCTCAGAAGCCGTCCGCATGTCAGCCGTTTGTGAAATCAGCGTTTTCATTTGTTGCTTCATGGCTTCATGAGCTCTCGCAGTATCTATAGCCTCTGTTATTCCGAGCTTTTCTTTTCCTATCAGGGCTTTTTGTACCTCTACATGCGCTGACCCCCATATTAGCTGGTCCACAAGTCTTTCCTCCATTTCCTTAAATTTACACTTGCTGGCTTCATTTCTCAGCCTTGTCAGGAAATTGTCAGCTGTTTCACCGGGTTCCTGTCTTAGACTCTGGAATTTGTATCTGTGTATACGGTGATTGGATTTAGGCTCTAGATGGTTGCTGAATTTGTCAAAAATTGTCGCAGGGTTTTCCTTTTCCTCTTCAGTCAAACTCCAGCTATTATACAAATCTAGACCTTTTTCTCCTGTCCACACCTTTTCCTCGTTGGTAGTACCCTTCAGGACGCTTTTGAATGTAAGCTCACCTTTCTGTTTGAACTTGCGGAATGTTTCTACTATGTCGTCGGCTTCCCAGTTCATGAGGGGTTGCAGTTGCACAGTCATTTTAGTTTCCCGTACGATTCCCGTACTTTCAATCACCGCATACACCGGCACTCACAATCAGCTCATAAAATCACTTTTTGTCTTATTCGTAGTTCGTACAGCACAATTTTGTACTCACTTATACCGTTGCCACCATGTTGTGTCTCCTTGTGTTCTTATACTATACATATTAGACACTTTTAGTTCATTTTAGTTAGTGCTTTTACTTAGCTGTATTTCTTGCTTTGTTACAGTGCTGCCGCATGGTGCGGAGTGATACAAGATGTCCGACACTGCACTGTGCACTGCCCGTGCACAGTGTGCCACATAGTGATATAACTACACCATACCAAAGTAGTTCCATACCAAAGTAGTTCCATTTAACGATGTGATACTATAACAATGTAACAGAACCTATATGCACCACGACAACTGGCTGTTCACCCTCCCCCTCCAGAATGCCCTGCAGCCGCTCCAAGACATCCTTGACCCTTGCACCAGGGAGGCAACATACCATCCTGGAGTCTCGATTGCGGCCGCAGAAACACCTATCTATTCCCCTTACAATAAAATCCCCTATCACTATAGCTCTCCCGCTCTTTTTCCTCCCGTCCTGTGCAGCAGAACCACCCACAGTGCCAGGAAGTTGGCTGCTGCTGTCTTCCCCCGATAAGCCATCTCCCTCAACAATATCCAAATTGGTATATCTGTTTGAGAGGGGATTGGCCACAGGGGACCCCTGCACTACCTGCCTGCGCCTACTACTCTGCCTGGTGGACACCCATTCCCTTCCTGCCTATGCAGCCTTTACCTGCGGTGTGACCAACTGATTAAACGTGATATCCACGACGTCCTCAGCATTGCGAATGCTCCAGTATGTATCCATTCGCAGCTCCAGCGCCGCAATGCGGTCTGCCAGTAGCTGCAGCTGGATACACTTCCCGCACACATGGTCGTCAGAGACTTCCTGTGTCCCTGATTTCCCACATAGTGCAGGAGGAGCATGCCATGGGGCCGAGCTGTGCTGTCATGACTTACCCTTAAATTAATTTAAATTAAATTAAATCAAAACCACCAATTACACTACAATTAAATGATATACTCAAGGGCCCTTGGTTACTAGCACTCCCCAATACACAACAGAGACCTTAGAAACTATAACCACAAAAATTAAGACCTTCTAAACTTTATAAACTATTAACCATAACTGTCAAACTATAGAGTAGTATAAATACTCACCATGCCGTACTCACCCAATCAGCTGCTTCCAATTGCCCGTGTCATTTTTTGAATCGCGGCGTGGCTCTGGAACGCCGCCGTCGGTCTGCGAGATTGACCAGCCTTTGAGAAAAAGCCCGCGAAAGTGAGTTTAAATACTCACTACTCTCCTGCTGCTCCCGACACCAGCCTCTTCCTACAGGGTGAAAAGTTAGGAAAAACAAAGGTGAAGCAAGGGAAGTGGGGAAGTATATGCGCAGGTGTTGCATCTCCTGCACTTGCACGGGAAGATGCCGGGCGAAGGGGAAGGGGTGCTCCTCACCTAACTCCGACTCACCTAACTCGCAGCACTCTGTTGAAACCACACTCAGTGAAGGTAATGCCATTGAATGTCAAGAGGAGGTGGTTAGACTATTGTTGGAGATGGTCATTGCCTGGCACTTGTGTGGCGTGAATGTTACTAGCTACTTATCAGCCAAACCTGAATATTGTCCAGTTCTTGCTGCATGCGGGCACAGACTCCTTCATTATCTGAGGAGTTGTGAATGGAACTGAATACTGTGCAATCATCAGCGAACATTCCCACTTCTGACCTTATGATGGAGGGAAGGTCATAGAAACATAGAAGATAGGAGCAGGAGTAGGCCATTCGGCCCTTCGAGCCTGCTCCGCCATTCAATGAGATCATGGCTGATCATCCAAATTCAGTGCCCTGTCCCTGCCTTCTCCCCATATCCCTTGATCCCTTTAGCCTCAAGAAATATATCCAACTCTTTGATGAAGCAGCTGAAGATGGTTGGTCCTAGGTCACCGCTCTAAAGAACTCCTGAACTAATATCCTGGGACTGAGATAATTGTCCACCACCTTTCATGACTGGAAGAGGCAGGACTGAAAAGCTTTGATCTGATCCATTGGTTGTGGGATCATTAGTTCTATCTATAGCATACTGCTTCCACTGTGCAGTAGTCCTGTAATGTAGCTTCATCAGGTTGGCACCTCATTTTTAGGTATGCCTGGTGCTGCTCCTGGCGTGCTCTTCTACACTCATTTAACCAGGGTTGGTCGCCTGGCTTGATCAGAATGGTAGCGTGAGGGTACGAGGTTACAGATTGTGGTGGAATACAATTCTGCTGCTGTTGAAGTCCCACAGCGCCTCATGGATGACCAGTTTTGAGTTACTAGATCTGTTCTGAATCTATCCCATTTAGCACGCTGGTATCCTCAGTGTGAAGATGAGACTTTATCTCCACAAGGACTGAGTGGTGATCACACGAACATCTCCACTTCTGACCAGGGACAGATGCATCTGTGACAGATAGATTGTTGAGGACGAGGCCAGTTGATTTCTCCGGTGTTATTCTAATTATAGTTTGTTGTAACAGTTTGGTAAAACGGAGTGGCTTGTTAGGCCAATTCAGAGGGCAGTCAAGAGTTAACCACATTGCTGTAGGTCTGGCGTCACACTGAAGGACATTAGGGTTTTTACAACAATGCAATACTTTCATGGTCACCAATACAGATTTTTAATTCCAGATTTATATAACTCAAACTCTGCAGTTGCGATGGGGGAATTTGAACTCATATCTCTGGATTACTAGTCCAGTAACATAAACACTACGCTACCGTAACCTTACAATTCCATGAATAATTTAAAAAGGGAGTTGGACAGGTACTTGAGGATGAGGACAAAAAGTGGGGATGTGGGACTAAGCACGACTGCTCTTTCCAAGCCGGGACTTGATCTCCACAAGGACAGTGCGGTGGTCAATGTTACCAATACTGTCATGGACAGATGCATCTGCGACAGGTAGATTGGTGAGGATGAGCTCAAGTAGGTTCTTCTCTCGTGTTGTTTCTCACTCCACCTGCCACAGGCCCAGTCTGGTGGCTATGTCCTTCAGTACTCGGCTTGCTCGGTCAGTAGTGCAGCTGCCGAGCCACTCTTGGTGATGGACATTGAAGTCCCCCAACCAGAGTATATTCTGTGCCCTGGCTACCATCAGTGCTTCTTCCAAGTCATGTTCAACATGGAGGAGTACTGATTCATCAGCTGAGGGAGGGCACTATGTAGTATTCAGTAGGAGGTTTCCATGCCCATGCTTGACCTGAAGCCATGAGACTTCATGGGATCCAGAGTCAATGTTGAGGACACCCAGGGCCACTCCCTCCCGACTGTATACCACTGTGCCACCTCGTCTGGTGTGTCTGTCCTGCTACTGGGAGAGGACATAGCCAGAGATGGTGATGGAGGAGTCTGCGACATTGACTGAAAGGTATGATTCTGTGACTATGACTATGTCAGGCTGTTGCTTGACTAGCCGGTGGGACAGCTCTCCCAATTTTGGCACAAGTCCCCAGATGTTAGTGAGGAGTACTTGGCAGGATAGACTGGGCTGGGTGTGCCATTGTCCTGTCTGAAGCCGGTGCCTAGGTCAATGCCGGGTGGTTCATCCGGTTTTATTCTTATGATTGACTGCCTGAAGCGGACAATATCACCAATGTCACCAATAGTATCTTGAACTCAGCAAGTCATTTAAAAGTTCAATGTGGTGAATTAAGTGCATCAGGCAATGATGTCACTGTGTTGCATTGTGTGAAGTTCAGGCACGAGTACATAGCATAACTCAGTGACTGCCTCACTCGCTGGCCAATGCAGCTCCCTTCTGACATTAATTCTTTCTCCCTGGGTCCAATGACCCAGGTGGGTGAGTGCCAGCCATCTGCTGCACCAGTGTTCCTGCCACTCTTCTCGCCACAGAAATTAGCCTTCCTTCTCCAAATCCAATATAGCCAATGGAATGCCCATGATCAACACTGTTTATGGGTTAAAGAGCAAATAAATGGGCATTAATGATTCACAGAGAACAACAGATGCTGCTGGGGCAGAAAAGAATATTAATAAATGGAGTGACCTTGATGGGCTCATTGGCTCTTTGTTACTGATGAAGTCTTGTGTCTCGCTAGCTGATATAAGCCACTGCAAGATCATAGAGTGGATTACTGTTGTTCACAAACACACACACATTCAAAAGTTCATTTCTATTATCAGTGACCCCAACTAAAACAAGACTATGAATTTAACAAAAATTCAGCAGTACATTTGGATGAAGTAATAAAAAAACACAATAAAAATTAGGCACCCTGTCTTGAACCCCACAGGCCCTAATTTCACTGTTGATTGGCCAAGAGGCAATACTCTGCGAACACTATGGTTGGTCTCTCTGAGAGCCAAGAAAGTGGGATGTCCTGATGTAGATAGTCCCTGACCCCATCCCTAACACTGATGGCCTTGCTTGTAACACAAGGAACCATCGTGGCCTGGCCTAAATTGTGGCTCTTCCAGCCAACACCCATGGAGATTATAGGAGTGCGCTGGATAGTCTGAAAAGTGTGGTCCTAAAGTGCCTTTCTGTTGACTTGACAACTGAGATTTTCAATTGAAAGACGATGGAATTAAGTTGTATTTTGTACACTTATACATTAAAATACTTGCCTTCCAGCAACAACTACGCCATCAATATCGACAACAGGTATGATATTAGCTATATAGATTGAGCAATGTCTTCTGATTTCTGACTAGTAAAGGTATCAAGGGATATGGCGATAGGGCCGGTGAATGAAGTTGAGGCAGAAGATCAGCCGTGATCTCGTTGAAAGATGGAGCAGGCTCAAAGGGCCGAATGGTTTACTCCTGCTCCTATTTCTTATGTTCTTATGTAATTACAGTAAGATGGAATAAAAAGATACACACTCAGGCCAATGTTTTCTGATTGTAATGTCAAAGGTAACATGTTCATTTTACAGAGTTAGTATAATTGTTATCAGCAGGATACAGGGCTGAGTGTCTTTCAGCACAAGATATAGAATGTTACTATCACTGTTATCAACAGGATATAGGAAAGTTGACAGAATCATCATTTAACATTCTCCATACTTAAACTTTCAATTCAATTTCAATTTTATTTGTCACATAACCAAATACAACAAGTGAAATCCAGTCAGTGAAATGCTTTTTTCTTAACGAGCCGAGCGCACCAAGCAGCAAAGGACACTTAGCTGCCTGGTACGCACGGAGCCCGCAAGGACGGCAGCCAACTTAATTTCAAATTATGATCTGTCTTTCAGAAGGTAGAGTTGGAGGCACCCAAGGAAGTAAGCAATGTTTTAATTTTACTTTATCCAGATAATGCAAAGTAGTAAAGTTTTATTTAAATTCAGTTGCAGGGTATTAGACTTTTTCTCAGCTCAATCCTCAATTCATGTAACATGAAAAGCCCTTACACAGATCTATTTTAACATGGCCATGTTCTCATTCTGTGGGATCCATTGCTCCCAGCATGAAGAAAATATTTTCATGAGCTTTACAAAACCAGCGGACAGATTTTCCTGGCTTTATTGCTCAAATATTGGTGAAAAATATTGTGCAGCGTACAGGCTAAACAGGCGCCAATCCTTAAATATAATTCTTTACCTGAATAACACTGCCCCGAGACTCCGCTTTCCTGGTAGCTGCAGCTGACTGTCCCTGAGGAAGGGGCAGCAATGTAGGTTCGATGTAAATGAGTGTCAGCTGCCTCTGCACACAGATTTCCGATAATAAATTTCAGGTCAGAGGCAGCCTGTCTCCATAAACATCTGGTGCTGCTGATTCCAGAGCTGCCATTTAGGTGCTATCTGTCTGGAAGGGACAAGCTCGTATTGTCAAGAAATATCGTTTTTTAGGCCTCTTCAAACAAAAATTGGTTGTTGTGTCTCACTGAATACTTTTTGCAGAATGTTGTTGCTGTTTTACATTTAGTGATGGAAGCAGTGTGTAGTCATGTGTCACACCACCCTCTTTTATTACATCTCTTTTCTGGTGTCCACAAGTGGAGACAACCACAAGCCCCCTTGACAGTGAATGACAGACTTCAATAACTTATCAAATGAATATGAATTGAGTTATAATTTGGGATTAATCAGGAGCAACTGATTTCCTATTAACTTGTTAACTGGTATTATCCATTGATAAAACTGGATCATTTTGGTGCTCTCCTCACTTACACCTTTAACTGTATCCTTTCCAGCATCGGGAACAACTGCAACTTCAACAACAGGTATGGAATTTTACACAACTGTAACATGTATTAATTAATTATTCATAAAAATTGTACAAATTAGGATTCATCACCGTCAAAAGATTACTTTACAGTCTCAGCAATAATTCTAAACTGTGGAGGTCATAAGAACACAAGAAATGGAAGCAGGAGTAGGCCATACGGCCCCTCAAGCCTGCTCCGTCATTCAATAAGATCATGGCAGATCTTCCAGCTCAGCTCCACTTTCCCACCAGCTCCCCACATCCCTTGATTCCCTTAGACTCCAAAACTCTATCAACCTCAGCCTTGAATGTACTCAGTGACTGAGCATCCACAGCCTCTGGGGTAGAGAATTCCAGAGATTCACAACCTGAGTGAAGAAATTTCTCACCAGTCCTAAATGGCCGACCCCTTATCCTGAGACTATGGCCCCAAGTTCTAGACTCTCCCGCCAGGGAAAACAGCCTCTCCACATCTACACTGTCAAGTCTTCTCAGAATCTTAAACGTTTCAATGATATCTTAAACTCCAGAGTATAGACCCATTCGACTCAATCTCTCCTCACAGGACAACCCTCTCATCCCAGGAATCAATCCACCCGATAATGATCAGTTTATCCCTCCCCTCCGTTTTCTGTCTGTTAACCAATCATCTATGCATGCTAATATATTACCCCCAACCCCATGAGCCCTTATCTTGCATAGTAACCTTTTATGTGCAACCTTATCGAATGCCTTTTGGAAATCTAAATATACTACATCCACTGGTTCCCCTTTATCTATCCTGCTAATTACATCCTCAACAAACTCTAATGAATTTTTTGAACATGGTTTCCCTTTCATAAAACCATGCTGACTCTGCCTAGTCATAATATGATTTTCTAAGTGCTCTGTTACCACTTCCTTAATAATGGATTCCAGCATTTTCCTGACGACTGATCTCAGGCTAACTGGTCTGTAGTTCCTTGTTTTCTCTCTCCCTCCTTTCTTGAATAGCAGGGTTATGTTTACTACCTTCCAATCCACTGGGACCGTTCTAGAATCTGGGGAATTTTGGAAGATCACATCCAATGCCACTATCTCTACAGCCACCTCTTTAAGAACCATAGTATATTAGCCATCAGGCCCAGGGGATTTATCAACTTTTAGGCCTATCAATTTGTCTAGTAGATTTGCCGCAAAATTCCCCTGCTTAGCACCGGCAGTTAAGTCCGGTTTTGGCAAAAAAAGGCAGCCGCCTCGATCCGGCCGGTTCCGGCACGGGCTGCAGCAGTCGCCATTTTGGGCAGGCTACTAGCGTGGCCATTAGCTGCGTGTGGCGGTAGGATTTAAATGAGGCAGATCGAGACATCAATCAGCATGCAATGACCAGCCATTTTGAACTGTACTACCTCCTAATTCAGACCTGCAGCCTCAGAGGAGGGCAACGATGGCACTGCCAGTGTCCCTCAAGATGATCGTGGCACTGAATTTTATCACCAGCGGATCCTTCCAAGCTGGAGCAGGTGACATAGCTAACATCTCCCAGTTTGCCATCCATCGCTGCATTCAGAGGTCACAGAGGCTCTGTACCCCAGGAGAAGGGACTTCATTGTCTTCTCCCTGAACAGAGAGAAGCAGGAGGAGCACGCATGTGGCTTTGCCAGGATATCAGGTTCTCCTTGGTGCAGGCCACCGTCGACTGCACAGACGTGGCTTTGCGGGCACCACAGTTCAATCCCAATATTCACTGCAATCGCAAAGGCTACCACTCTCTTAATGTGCAGATCATGTCGACCACACCCAGCATGTCATGATGGTGAATGTCCGGTATCCTGGCAGCAGTCATGATGCCTTCACCCTGCTCTAGTCCGGTGTGCCAGCCATTTTCCAGCCACCACATCGAACCAGAGGATGGCTGTTTGCTCTATACCTGGCTGATGACTCCCCTCCACAACCCCACCACTCGTGGCCAGCAATCATATAATGACAACCATGCTGCCATGAGAAATGTCATCGAGCAGACCAGTGGGGTGTTCAGGCAATGTTTCGCTGCCTTGTCCGAACGTGAGGAGCCCTCCGGTACACAGCAGAGCAGTTGTCCCATTTTGTGGTAGATGGGTGCATCCTCCACAATTTGGCCATCGTGAGCACGCAGCTCTTGCCACCACGGGTTCCGCAACCACCTCAGGAGGAGGAGGAAGGCAGCAAATCCCCGTTCTGGACGGACTGTCGGTGAGCGCATCAACATCCATTAAAAAGTAAAACTAAAAATAATCGTTTCAATAAAAATTGTAACTAATTGTATAAATAAAGTAAGGTTAGATAGAGATGGCAGTGCAGGTGGTGTGTCATAGCTACAGCTTGTGGGAGTTGGTGGAGACCAACGAGATCCCAAGCAACCATGGCTCAGAGTTGTTGAGCTGGAGTTCGAGCTGTACGCATTGCGATGCATCAGGGAAGGGGAGAGTTACCTAGACATTTTGTTCCAGGAGGCAGTCTCACCCCTTAGGTTAAGTAGTACTTTAGAGTTAGTCAATGGTCAGGGACAGGAAGGTGTGACTGTGAGTCAGGAAGGTATGGGGACCCAGGATATAGTGATGGAGGAGCCCCAGCCCTTGACCTTGCCCAACAGGTATGAGGTACTTGCGACCTGTATGGATAAGAACGAGGACTGCAGGGAGGATGGCTAAAATGCCCACGGCACAAGAGGCCATTCAAGTGGGAGGAGTAAAAAGGAATGTGATAGTGGTAGGCGACAGTATTATCAGGGGGATAGATACTGTTCTCCGCAGCCATGACAGGGAGTACTGAAGGCTGTGTTGCCTGCCCACTGCCAGAGTTAAAGACATCTCCTCGCGGCTGGAGAAGAACTTGGAGTGGGAAGGGGAGGATCCAGTTGTCTTGGTCCACGTAGGAACCAACGTCATAGGTAGAACTAGGAATGAGGTTCTGCTGAGAGAGTTTGAGGAGTTGGGGGTCCAAATTAAAAAGCAGAAATTCAAAGGTAATAATCTTTGGATTGTTACCTGAGCCACGCGCCAATTGGCATAAGGATAAGCAGATTAGAAGGTTAAATACATGACTGAAAGAATGGTGTGGATGGCAGGGTTTTGCTTCATCGGCTATTGAAACCGGTACTGGGGAAAGAGGGAGCTGTTCTGTTGAGACGGGCACCAATTAAACCGGGCTGCAACCAGTGACCTGGCGAATTGAATAACAAGCGCAGTAGACAGGACTTTAAACTAATGAAGATAGGGGTGGGAGGATTCAGGAAAGAGTAAATTTAAATGCAGCAAGGGAAATGTCAAGGCTCTAGAGCAGAGCAGAGATTTGGGTAAAAATAAACAGAGTGGATCAGGAAGGGACAGAGAGAGAAACAAAGGTAATAGGGCATCAGTGACTAAGGTGACATCAGGGAAAAATAGCAAAACGTCAAAGCTAAAGGCACTATATCTGAATGCGCAAAGCATTCACGACAAAATAGATGAATTAATAGCGATGATAGAAATGAACAGGTTTGATCTCATAGCCATTATGGAGACGTGGTTGCAATGTGACAAAGATTGGGAACTAAATATTCCAGGATACCTAACCTTTAGAAGAGGCAAAATGGAAAAGGTGGAAGGGTAGCCCTGATAATAAAGGATGGGATAAAGACAGTAGAGAGAAAAGATCTTGGCTTGGAAAATCAAGAAGTCGAATCAGTTTGGGTGGAGCTAAGAAAGAGCAAGGGGCAGAAAACATTGGTGGGAGTTCTCTATAGGCCCCCAAACAGTAGTTGGAATGTAGGGCAGAGATAAATCAGGAAATTAGAGGCGCATGTATCAAGGTAATACAGGAAACTTTCTGGTATCCAGCACGGACGGGACCGACGTGGTGCCAGTTCAGCAACAATTCCGGATAACCGATAGTGAAAGATACGGACCTTAGAGCTCCGTATGAAGCAACAAACCCTGTTGCTTAGCAACAGCTTCAGAACAACGTCCACAAGTTGCAAGCGTCTCTGTAGCTTAGCAACAGCTGCAGCCAAACCCTTGCCTTCCTCAATTTGTTGCTGTGCAAGTAATAAAAGTTGTAAAAGTTAGCTGAAACCGACTCCTGAATTTTGCCGGTTAACCAAAATTTCCGGTTATTTAGGGGCCGGTTAATCGAAAGTTTCCTGTACAGTAATCATGGGCGACTTTAATATTCATATAGATTGGGCAACCCAAATTTACAATAATAACGTGGTAGACGAGTTCATGGAATGTATAAAAAATAGTTTACTGGATCAATTTTTTGAGGAACCAACTAGGGAACAGGCTATTTTAGATCTAGTAATGTGCAATGAGAAAGGGTTAATTAATAACCTTGTTGTAAAGGGGCCTTTAGGGAAGAGGGACCATAATATGATAGAATTTTATATTGAGTTTGAAAGTGATTTAGTTAAGTTCGAAACTAGGGTCTTAATCTAAACAAGGCAAACTACAACGGTATGAGGGGCGAGTTGGCTCAGGTAGATTGGGAAACTATGTTAAAAGGTATGATGGTAGACAAGCAATGGCTTATTTAAAGAATGATGTGGAGATGCCGGTGTTGGACTGGGGTGGACAAATGTTAGAAGTCGCACAACACCAGGTTATAGTCCAACAGTTTTATTTGAAATCACAAGCTTTCGGAGCGCTGCTCCTTCGTCAGGTGAAGTGAAGAGAAGCATATAGACACAGCATATATAGTCAGAGGGCACTGCCAAATGATTACAGGTAATCTTTCTAACTGCCCTTTATCACACCTCGGCAGAGAGATAATCACAGCAATCAAAGGTGTGGATGGTGTCCAAACAGGTCAGTCAGGAAAACATTACATCAAAGAACAATGAGGTGGGGTCACAAGTGGTCAAATGTTGCAGATGCTGGGGTCTGTATGAAAAACAAAAAACAAACAATTTTTTTTTTTGCTGGAACTCACAGCAGTTCCGGCTGCATCTGTGTAGAGAGAACAAGCCAACGACGACTCGAGTCTGGTGGGGTTACATGTAGTGTGACATGAACCCAAGATCCCGGTTGAGGCCATCCTCATGGGTGCGGAACTTGGCTATCAGTTTCTGCTCGACGATTTTGCATTGTGTGTCTCGAAGACCGCCTTGGAGAATGCTTACCCGAAGATCGGAGGCTGAATGTCCTTGACTGCTGAAGTGTTCCCCGACTGGGAGGGAACACTCCTGCCTGGTGATTGTTGTGCGGTGTCCGTTCATCCGTTGTCGCACTGTCTCCATGCTCCAGGGCATCCTTTCCTGCAACGTATGAGGTAGACAACGTTGGCCGAGTCACATGAGTATGTACCATGTACCTGGTGGGTGGTGTCCTCACGTGTGATGATGGTATCTGTGTTGATGATCTGGCATGTCTTGCAGAGGTTGCCGTGGCAGGGTTGTGTGGTGTCGAGGTCGCTGTTCTCCTGAAAGCTGGGTAATTTGCTGCGGACGATGGTCTGTTTGAGGTTAGGCGGCTTTTTGAAGGCGAGTAGTGGAGGCGTGGGGATGGCCTTAGCGAGGTGTTCATCATCATCGATGACATGTTGAAGGCTGCGAAGAACATGGCGTAGTTTCTCCGCTCCGGGGAAATACTGGACGACGAAGGGTACTCTGTTGGTTGTGCCCCGTGTTTGTCTTCTGAGGAGGCCTATGCGATTTTTCGCTGTGGCCCGTCGGAACCGTCAATCGACGAGTCGAGCGTCATATCCCGTTCTTATGAGGGCGTCATTCAGCGTCTGTAGGTGTCCATCGCGTTCCTCCTCGTCTGAGCAGATCCTGTGTATTCGCAGGGCTTGTCCATAGGGGATGGCTTCTTTAACGTGGTTAGGGTGGAAGCTGGAGAAGTGGAGCATGGTGAGGTTGTCCATGGGCTTGCGGTAGAGTGAAGTGCTGAGGTGTCCGTCTTTGATGGAGATTCGTGTGTCCAAGAATGAAACCAATTCTGAGGAGTAGTCCATGGTGAGTTTGATGGTGGGCTGGAACTTGTTGATGTTATCGTGTAGTCTTTTCAGTGATTCTTCGCCGTGGGTCCATAGGAAGAAAATGTCATCGATGTATCTGGTGTATAGCATTGGTTGGTGGACCTGTGCAGCGAAGAAGTCTTGCTCGAACTTGTGCATGAAGATGTTGGCGTATTGGGGTGCGAATTTGGTCCCCATGGCGGTTCCGTGTGTTTGGGTAAAGAACTGGTTGTCGAAGGTGAAGACATTGTGGTCAAGGATGAAGTGGATGAGTTGTAGGATGGCGTCTGGAGATTGGCTGTTGTTGGTGTTGAGTACTGAGGCTGTCGCAGCAATGCCATCATCATGGGGGATACTGGTGTAGAGTGCCGAGACGTCCATCATGGCGAGGAGTGCTCCTGGTTCAACTGGTCCGTGGGTGCTGAGTTTCTGTAAGAAGTCTGTAGTGTCGCGACAGAAGCTGGGGGTTCCCTGTACGATGGGTTTCAGGATGCCCTCGACGTATCCAGAGAGGTTTTCACACAGGGTTCCATTGCCCGATACGATAGGACGTCCGGGTGTGTTGGCTTTGTGTATCTTTGGGAGGCAGTAGAAGTCTCCCACGCGGGGAGTACTTGGGATGAGAGCGCGTAGGATGCTTTGAAGGTCTGGATCGAAGGTCTTGACGAGTCTGTTGAGTTGGCGGGTGTGTTCTTTGGTCGGATCTGCGGGTAACTGTCTGTAGTGTTCCTGGTTGTCCAGTTGTCGGTATGCTTCTTTGTAATAGTCCATTTTGTTCTGTATGACAATGGCTCCTCCATTATCCGCTGGTTTGATGATGATGTTGCGGTTGGTCTTGAGAGCGTGGATGGCGTTGCGTTGTGCTCGGGTGACATTCTGGACTGCCTTGTGAGTGCGGACCCCTCCGGAGGGTCACTGCCCTAAGCTTGACATGTATGCTCAAGCTGTCATGTAAATAGGAAGATATGAGTGAAAGTAAACATGGGCCCATTAGAGGCAGAGACAGGAGAAATTATAATTGGCAACAAGGAAATGGCAGAGACATTAAACAAATACTTTGTATCTGTCTTCACGGTAGAAGACACAAAAAACATTCCGGAAATAATGGGGAACCAAGGGTCTAGAGAGAATGAGGAACTTAAAGAAATCAATATAAGTAAAGGCATAGTGATGGAGAAATGAATGAGAATAAGTGGCAACAAGTCCCCTGGACTTGACGACCTGCACCCTAGGGTTTTAAAAGAGGTAGATGCAGAGATAATGAATGCACTGGTATTAATCTTCCAGAATTCCCTAGATTTTAGAACAGTCCCCAAGGATTGGAAGGTAGTAAACATAACCCCGCTATTTAAGAAAGGAGGAAGAGAAAAATGGGGAACTATAGGCCAGGCAGCCTGGCATCAGTAGTAGGCAAAATGCTAGAATCTATTATTCGGGACGTGGTAACAGGGCACTTAGAAAATCGTAATATGATTAGGCAGAGTCAACATGGTTTTATGAAAGGGAAATCATGTTTGACAAATCTGTTGGAGTTTTTTGAAGATGTATCTAGTAGGATGGATAAGGGGGAACCAGTGGATGTAGTGTATTTGGATTTTCAACAAGCATTCGATAAGGTGCCACACAAGAGGTTATTACACAAAATTAGAACTCATGGGATTGGAGGTAATATATTAGCATGGATTGAGGATTGGTTAACGGACAGCGAACAGAGAGTGGGAATAAACGGGACTTTTTCGGGTTGGCAGGCTGTAACCAGCGGGGTACCACAAGGATCAGTGCTTGGGCCTCAGCTATTTACAATCTATATTAACGAATTAGATGAAAGGACTGAGTGTAACGTATCCAAGTTTGCTGATGATACAAAGTTAGGTGGGAAAGTAAGCTGTGAGGAGGACGCAGAGGCTGCAGAGAGATATAGACAGTTTGACTGAAGGGGCAAGAACAAGGCAAATGGAATACAATGTGGGGAAGTGTGAAGTTATCCACTTTGGTAGGAAAAACAAAAAAGCAGAATATTTTTTGAATGGTAGGAGACTGGGAAATGTTTGCATTCAGAGGGACCTGGGTGTCCTTGTAAATGAATGACAGAAAGTTAACATGCAGGTACAGCAAGCAATTAGGAGAGCAAATGGTATGTTAGCTTTTGTTACAAAGGGATTAGAGTATAAGAGTAAAGAAGTCTTACTACAATTATACAGGGCATTGGTGAGGCCGCACCTGCTGTACTGTCTACAGTTCTGGTCTCCTTACCTAAGGAAAGTCATACTTGCCTTAGAGTGAGTGCAAGAAAGGTTCACTAGACTGGTTCCTGGGATGAGGGGATTGCCCTATGAGGAGAGATTGAGTAGACTAGGCTTATGTTCCCTAGAGTTTAGAAGAATGAGAGGTGATCTAATTGAAACATATGAAATTCTTAGGGGCTTGACAGAGTTAATGCGAAGAAAATATTTCCCCTGGCTGGGGAATCTAGAACACGGGATCACAGTCTCAGAATAAGGGGTCGGCAATTTAGGACTGAGATGAGAAGTTTCTTCACTCAAAGGATTGTGAATCTTTGGAATTCTCTATCCCAGAGGGCTGTGGATGCTCAATCATTGAGTATATTCAAGACTGAGGTCGATACATTTTTGGGAACTAAGGGAACTCAGGGATGTAGGGACAGGGCGGGAAGGTGGAGTTGAGGTAAAAGATCAGCCATGATCTTGTTGAATGGCGGAGCTGGCTCAAAGGGTTGAATGGCCTACTCGTGCTCTTTTTCTTATGTTCTTCTATTCACCTGAGGAGAAAACTTAAAAATTCCAAGTCCTGCTCCTATCACGCCATCCTCACAGCACGGGCTATCCAACCCACAGCACCTCAACTTTAAAATTCTCACCATCGCCTTAAAATTCCTCCATGGCCATACCGCTCCCTATATCCATAACATTCCCCATCCCCTAACCCTCCCCATGAACATCCTCATTTATGCTCAACCCACTCGTACATCTCTTTACCCCATTCATTGGAGACAGAAGCTTCATCTACAACTGTAGCTCAGTTGGCAGCAATCTCGCCTCTGAGTCAGAAGGTTGTGGGTTCAGTGTCCCACTCCAGAGACTTGAACAGAAAAATCTAGGCTGACACTCCAGTGCAGTCCTGAGGGAATGCTGCACTGTCAAAAGTGCCATCTTTTGGATGAAAGTTTGCTCTCTCAGGTGGACGTAAAAGATCCCAGGGCACTATGTGCTGACCAATATTTATCCCTCAATCAGCATCACCAAAAACAGATTATCTGGTCATTATCAAACTGCTGTTTATGGGAGTTGTGCAATTTGGCTGCTGCGTTCCCTACATTACAACAATGACTACACTTCAAAAGTATTTCATTAGCTGTAAAGCACTTTGGGATGTCATGACATTGTGAAAGGTGCTATTTAAACGCAAGTTTTTCATTCTTTTCTTTAGGAGCCACTCTGTGGAACTCACTCAATGAACATCTCGGCTCACGTCTTTTAACAAGCTTTCAGTCAATGCTCCTCAGCTCCCTTCTCTTGGATCTTCATCCATTTTTCCTCGCGTTTCTCTGAACTGACTTGGGACATTTTCCCTATCAAAGGCACTGTATGAATACAAATTGCTGTTTCAGTGAAAACATGGTCAGGTGCTAACAGACTGCCCCCAAATCCCATCACGCACTGCTAAAATAAAGGCATTTCAGAAAATGAGATGTTGCCTGATTTGTAGACACTTCAGCAGAATTAGTTCCCATAATGGGTCGTACCCCAGCTGCTGGACTTTCTTTTGCTTTTTAGGACTGGCCACAATTTGTTTTGAGCATTTCCTGTTCTTATTTTGAACCTCGTGCATTTGTTCTCCTTTTTTGCCTCATCTTGCCTTTTTTCTTGTGGTTTTTGCAATGCTTTACACTTTGTTAGTTATTTCCACATTCTTTTCATCTCATCTCCTTTCATTGCTTCACTCAGATTATCTCACACCAGGTTCCTCCTGTCTTTTAAGCAGTTTAAATATCATTCAACCCTTTAACTGGAGTGGGCCTTTGGCGTAGCGGTAGCATCCCTGCCGCTGGGCTAGAAGGCATAGGGTTTCGAACCCCGCTCCAGACAGTCCCAGCAAGTGGAGTCGGAGCTCCGGCTCTAAATTCTGGGACATCCAGCGGGATACTTGCATCCGTGGGTGTAGGTGCCCCCCCCCGCCCTCGTATGGGTTACTGGAGCCCGTAAAACCCTCCTGCCATAGGACTAACCACCCTAATGGCTGGTACGAAGATGGTTACGGTCACGGAAGGAGCATTAATCGCAGCCAGAAATCCTTCCACCACTTCATACAGTTCCCCAAAGGGAACAGTGTGAAGACACGTATGACGACGAACCCTTTAACTTCCTATGTGATTGAGGAATAACTTATATGCTTATCTGAAGCCTTCAGCAGTATGCTACTAAATACATTATTCCATGCTGACTTGCTGCCTCAAGTGGAATTCAAACAAAAAAATTGCTCCATTCGGTCTGTTTTCCTCATTCTTAGGGATTGTAACCAGGAGCAGGGTGTTAATCACGGTGCAAATGGACGTCCACTGTATAACATAGAAGATAGGAGCAGGAGTAGGCTATTCGGCACCTCGCGCCTGCTCCGCCATTCAATGAGATCATGGCTGATCATCCCAATTCAGTACCCTGTCCCTGCCTTCTCCCCATATCCCTTGATCCCTTCAGCCTTAAGAAATATATCCAACGCTTTCTTGAATATACTTAATGAACTTGCCTCCACCACCCTCTGTGGCAGAGAATTCCACAGGTTCACCACTCTCTGGGTGAAGAAATTCCTCATTTCAGTCCTAAATGGCTTACCCCTTATCCTTAGACTATGACCCCTGGTTCTGGACTCCCCGGCCATCAGAAACATCCTTCCTGCATCTAGTCTGTCCAGGCCTGACAGAATTTTATAGGTTTCAATGAGATCCCCTCTCAATCTTCTAAACTCCAGTGAGTATAAGCCCAATCGACACAATCTCTCCTCATACGTCATTCCTGCCATCCCAGGTATCAGCCTGGTGAATCTTCGCTGCACTCCTTCCATGGCAAGAACGTCCTTCCTCAGGTAAGGCGACCAAAACTGCACACAATACTCAAGGTGCGGTCTCACCAAGACCCTGTATAACTGTAGCAAGACATCCTTGTTCCTGTACTCGAACCCTCTCGCTACGAAGGCCAACATACCATTTGCCTTCTTAACCGCCTGCTGCACCTGCATGCTTACCTTCAGCGACTGGTGCACAAGAACACCCAGGTCTCTTTGCACTTCCCCTTCTCCCAATCTATTGCCATTCAAATAATAATCTGCCTTCCTGTTTTTGCCACCAAAGTGGATAACCTCACATTTATCCACATTATAGTGCATTTGCCATGTTTCTGCCCAATCACCCAACCTGTCCAAATCGTACTGGAGTTTCACGACATCCTCCTCACAGCATACCCTCCCACCCAGCTTTGTGTCGTCTGCAAATTTGGAGATATTACATCCAATTCCCTCGTCCAGATCATTAATATATATTGTGAACAGCTGGGGTCCTAGGACCGATCCTTGCAGTACAGGTAGACTATCCTTTATCCGAAAACCTCGGGACCAGCCGTGTTTCGGTTTTCGGAGAATTTCGGATGTCGGAAGGTGGGTCGGCGGGGGTCCGCGGGGCGGGTCGGCGGGGGGTCATGCGCACGACTTACGCTGACGCGCAGTGTAAGTCGTGCGCACGACCCCCCGCCGACCCCCGCGGACCCCCCCGCGGACCCCCGCCGGCCCTGACCCCCGCGGACACCCGCCGGCCCCGACCCCCCCGCGGACCCCTGCCGGCCCCGACCCCCACCGACCCCCCCGCGGACCCCCGCCGGCCCCGACCCCCACCGACCCCCCCGCCGGCCCCGACTCCCGCCGACACCCCCGCTGACCCCCGCCGGCCCCGACCCCCCCGCCGACCCCCGCCGACTTACGGTCGGGGTCGGCGGAGGTCCGTGGGGGGGTCGGCGGGGGTCGGGGCCGGTAGGGGTCCGCGGGGGGGTCCGCGGGGGGTCGTGCGCACGACTTACGCTGACGCTCAGCGTAAGTCGGCGGGGGTCGGGGTCGGCGGGGGTCCGCGGGGGGGTCGGGGCCGGCGGGGGTCCGCGGGGGGGTCGGCGGGGGTCGGGGCCGGCGGGGGTCCGCGGGGGGTCGTGCGCACGACTTACGCTGAACGAAAAAACCTTCGGTTTTTAGAGGGATTCGGTTTTCGGAAGTTCGGATAAAGGGTAGCTTACCTGTACCCCACTAGTCACTGCCTGCCAGTCGGAAAACGACCCGTTTATTCCAACTCTTTGCTTTCTGTCCGCCAACCAGTTCTCTATCCAAGTCAATACCTTGCCCCCAATCCCATGTGCCTTAATTTTGCACGCTAATCTCTTATGCGGGACCTTATCGAAAGCCTTCTGAAAGTCCAAATACACCACATCCACTGGTTCTCCCTTATCTATTTTACCAGTTACATCCTCAAAAAATTCCAGTAGATTAGTCAAGCATGATTTACCTTTTGTAAATCCATGTTGACTTTGTCCGATCCTGTCACTGCTTTCCAAGTGCTCTGCTATTGCATCTTTTATAATGGACTCTAGCATTTTCCCCACTACCGATGTCAAGCTATAATTCCCCGCTTTTTCTCTGCCACCTTTTTTGAATAGTGAGGTAACATTAGCTACCCTCCAATCCATGGGTACAGTTCCAGAGTCTATCGAGTTCTGGAAGATGACCAGCAATGCATCTACTATTTCTAGGGCCACTTCCTTAAGTACCCTGGGATGTAGATTATCAGGCCCTGGGGATTTATCGGCCTTCAGTCCCATCAATTTTCCTAACACCATTTCCCTACAAATATTGATTTCTTTCAGTTCCACCCTTTCATCAGACCCTATGTTCCCCGGGATCTCTGGGAGGTTATTTGTGTCCTCCTTTGTGAAGACAGAACCAAAATATGTATTTAGTTGGTCTGCCATTTCTTTGTTCCCCATTATAAATTCCCCCGATTCTGACTGCAAGGGACCTACGCTTGACTTCACCAATCTTTTTCTCTTCACATATCTATAAAAGCTTTTACAGCTATTCCCCAGTGCATTGTTTCCAATAACACATTCTTTACAATACCCGTCTTCAAACTTTAATTGCTCCTCTCACTGTATTCTTTGCAGCATCAACATTAAACGGGATTGAATTCATTGCTTCTGCTGCTTATTTCCACCTGTTTGTTCAATTCATATCCAGTATTTCCCATTGAAAGATGATGGAAATGCTCAGTATCCTCATCACCTAAACCTTCAAATCTTTACTTTACAGCATCATCAACAATGACACCGACAACAACCTTGACTTCTACAGCAGGTATCTAATTACCAATATAAATTGAATCATTTTGTATTGATCTCACAACAAAGTGATGATAAAAGATGAGCAGGAAGTTTTAGTACATGATATTTGGATGTTTCTGTGGGAAATTTGACAATATCATCAGTATTCCCAAGAGTTATACTACCACGTGGCAGGAAATGAACCATTTAATTCCAACAAAATGTGTCAATCACTGGCTTGAAGATTGGTATTTTGAAATGAAAGATGTCACGATTTAAGTCTGGAAGTTACTAAATTGGCCCAAGATTTTATAATAATACAGATAACATTCTTCCATGTGTTATTTTAGTACAGTGTATTTTAATTAGCTGACAGAGGAATGTCATACGTGTGTTAATCATTGATCCAAGAATAATGACAAAATTCTTCTTAGGCTTTAAAACTCATCCCATTGGGCCACTGTCTCCACATCCCTGTATTTTCCTCTATTCACATGTCTATTAACATTTCTGCTAAATGATGCAATGGTTTCCTCCTCAATCATTCCCTGTGATGAAGGATTGGATGTTCTGAAAACGCACCAAGAAAATGTTTACAAACCTCCTGCTCACTCTCCTCGTACCGCCCTGTTCCACTCCAGCTGTGGTGTTTCCACATCCTGCAAAATGGAGTCCACGAGCGTTTTTTCCAATATAGGTGATGTGTCTGTGGTGGGGAGTCTGGGGGGAGGGGGGGAGAAACATTGGATCAAGGGCGGGGAGAGAAACATCAGATTACAGTGGGAGGAACATGGGATCACGGGCGGGGGAGAAACATAGGATCACGGGAGGGGGAGAAGTATGTGATCACGGGCTGGGGAGAAACGTGGGATCATGGGAGGGGGAGAAATGTGGGACCGCGGGAGAGGAGAAACGTGGAATCGCGGGAGAGGAGAAACATGGGATCGCGGGAGAGGAGAAACATGGGATCGCGGGAGAGGAGAAACATGGGATCGCGGGAGAGGAGAAAGATGGGATCGCGGGAGAGGAGAAAGATGGGATCACGGGAGAGGAGAAACATGGGATCACGGGAGAGGAGAAACATGGGATCGCGGGAGGGGGAGAAACGGGATCAGGGAGGGGAGAAACATGTGATTACGGGAGGGGGAGAAACATGGGACCAAGGGAGGGGAGAAACATGGGTTCATGGGGGGGGAGAAACATGGGTTCACGGGAGGGGAGAAACATGGGTTCACGGGAGGGGAGAAACATGGGATCACGGGAGGGGAGAACCATGTGATCACGGGAGGGGAGAAACATGGGATCACGGGAGGGGGAGAAACATGGGATCACGGGAGGGGAGAAACATGGGATCACGGGAGTGGAGAAACATGGGATCACGGGAGGGGAGAAACATGGGATCATGGGAGGGGAGAAACATGGGTTCACGGGAGGGGAGAAACATGGGATCATGGGAGGGGGGAAACATGGGTTCACAGGAGGGGAGAAACATGGGATCAAGGCCGGCAGAAATATCATATCATGGGTTAACGTTTCCGTGCTGGCCGAAGAAGAGCTTTCCAGCCTAATCCCATTTTCAAGCCTTTGGTCCATAGCCTTGTAGGTTACGGCACTTCAAATGCATATCCAAGTACTTTTTAAATGTGGTGAGCGTTTCTGGCTCTACCACATTGTCAGGCAGTGAATTCCAGATCCTCACCACCCTCTGGGTGAATAAAGTTCTCCTCAATTCCCCTCCAATCCTTCTAACAATTACTTTAAATCTATGCCTCCTGGTTATTCGCTTCTCCACTAAGAGATATAGGTCCTTCCTATCCACTCCATCTAGGCACCTCATAATTTTATACACCTCAATTCAATCTCCCCTCAGCTTTGTATGTTCCAAAGAAAACAACCCCAGCCAATCCAATCTTTCCTCATAGCTAAAATTCTCCAGTCCTGGCAACATCCTCGTAAATCTCCTCTGTACCCTCTCTAGTGCAATCACATCATTCCTGTAATGTGATGACAAGAACTGTATGCAGTACTCTAGCTGTGGCCTAACTAGTGTTTTATACAGTTTAAGCATAACCTCCATGCTCTTATATTCTATGCCTCGGTTAATGAAGGAAAGTGTCCGGTATGCCTGCTTAACCACCTTATCTACCTGTCCCGCTACTTTCAGAGATCTGTAGACATGCACTCCCAACGTCCCTCTATTCTCTACACTTCTCAGTATCCTACCATTTATTGTGTATTCCCTTGCTTTGTTAGACCTCCCCAAATGCACTACCTCACACTTCTCAGTACTGAATTCTATCTGCCACTTTTCTGCCCTCCTAACCAGTCCATTGAAAGGAGAAAGAAAGACTTGCATTTCACGACCACCCGACATCCCAAAGTGCTTTACCTCCAATGAAGTACATTTTTTTTTAATGTAATCACTGTTGTGATGTAGGAAATGTGGCAGCCAATTGCCCTCAACAAGCTCCCACAAACAGCAATGTGATAATGACCAGCCAATCTGTTTTAGTGATGTTCATTGAGGGATAAATATTGGCCAGGACACTTGGGATAACTCCACTGCCCTTCTTTGAAATACTGCCAGGGGACCTTGTACGTCCACCTGCGAGAACAGATGGGGCCTTGGTTTAAATTCTCATCCGAAACCAGGACCTCAAGCTCCTCCAGCTGATGACACTTCCTGCAGATGTGGTTATCCAGGACACGAGAAATATTCTGGACTTTCCACATGACACAGGATGTGCATTCGACAGGACTGAGGTGCCCTGCCATGGTTCGATTTATCAGAATACAAACTAAACTTCTTAGTTTAACCCACTGCCCTAACAGAGAGAAAAAGGACAAAATTATTTAGTCAAGTTTAACAAGAACCACTGAGATACTAAACACAAAGAACCTAAATATTAGATATCTAGATACTTAACTTATAGTCCTCGGGTTCTGTGGCTCCACTCCTCCTTTTGAATTGGACGTGAGAAACCGCCTTCCTCCTCTCCACCAAATTCCTACTAACACCAAGTTCTTCCACTCTGCTTGCGATCCACTCCGATTACGATTCCCCCAGCTCTGCATTTGCATTGTCCTCACAACAAATCATTCTATGAAGATTGACAGGAGGTTTTAGTACACGATAATTGGTGTTCTCCATGGAAGGTTCACAGTATCATTTAGTATTCCCGACAATTATACCTTCACCAGGTAGGAAACTAATAATCTAATTACAACTATGTGTGTCAATCGTCTTCACAATTGGAATTTTCAAATGAAGAATGTTATTGTTCCATCTGTTATTTTAGTACAGTGTATTTTAAAGTAGCAGAGTGTTTTCATCATTCATCAGTAATTTCTGAACTTATAGCGTCAACTCTATCTTTCCCAGTGTCAACAGCCACTCAAACTTCAACAACAGGTATAAAATCCATCACCTAATTCCAATAATTTATACTCATTTAACAACCACCAAAGCTACTCTATCAATGCATCAAAATCTCTGTGACTTTATGACTGACATTATCCACTGAAATGGGCTCCAATTGGATAGTAATTCTCACTCTTAAACCTTCCAGAACAAAATTCAGATCATCATTGCAAAAATATTTTTGAATTAATCTCTGATTTTGTGCTGGATATTTTCCTGTTGAACATTACAAAATGATATTAAACATAGAAATTAGCAGCACAGGAATCCAGTTGACCCATGGATTCTGTGCTGATGATGATGGGATGGTTCTGTACACTCCACACTCACACCTTCTATTTCATCCTTTCCAGTATCGACACCGACTACAACTTCAACAACAGGTATGAAATTAGCTGTGCAGTTGGGGCAATATTTTCGGTAAAAACTGTACAATCAATGGATGCAACCTGCATGTTTGATAACTTCACAACTGATATTCTGCATTGAAAGGTGTTGGGATGATTTTCCATTCTGCATATTCACACCATCAACTGTGTTCTTTCCAGCACCAACATCAACATCAACTTCAACAACAGGTATATAATAAACAACAGACTGTCAGTAAAGATTTCCAATTAACCTCGGAACCACAATTCTCAATATTAATAAGGAGTTTCCTCTACTAGCACTGTATCTCTTCTATTCTTTTAAACTGATGTTAAACTTATATTCTCCACAATTACATCATTGACTATTCTCTGTGGTACCAATATCCACGACAATGTCAAAAACGGGGATGAAATTGATCACATCATTGCAACAATTGCCATCTGCGTCATCACTGAGCACAAACTTATAGAAAAGCAGCAGAAAAAGTGTCTTCTGCGGTTTGCAAATTGACACTGTTGTTCAAAATGATTGAATCACATTAATCCAGCTATTACTAAGGACCATTAAACATTTTGCTCTGTTAAATGAGATACATATACATGAAAGAAACTCACAATAATCATTAGTCAGTGTGAATCAGCCCCCAGTAGTTGTCACTTGGAACGGGAATTCATCTTGGAGACATTAAGGGGTAATTTTCACCTTTAGCACTTGGACAGTAAACCAGCGGAGCAGATCACCCGCCTGTTATAGAAACAACCCAATGTTCATTTACACACAAGTGGTGAAGGTGAAAATTACCCACTAGATTACAAGTCAGAAGTTATATTGCCAATAGACTGATCAACGGTGAGAACAATTCTGGAGAAACTGCTGTAGATTCAGGCTCTCTAGCTCAGAATGGATAGAAACACATCAGACAAGTCACTCAGATGATGCCAGGCAACATATCATGAAGTGGACTGTTCCAAGGAAAGGTTCCAACAACTAAACTGTTTTCATTCCTACATCAAAGAGGGGACCCTAACATCACAGAAATGTTTCACACAATAACAGGTACAGATCAGTCTGAAGTGACCGAAGTATTTTACTGAGCCACTGAGTATACGAGCAATGGCCACAAGTCATTCGTCTCAAGCAATGTTCAGAAAGGGATAAACCTTCTTCCGTTAGACACTGTACATATGGAATCCAAATTTAAAACAATAAAAAATAAATTATTACCTCTCTTTTCTGGAGTCCACAAGTGAAGACAACCACAAGTCCCCTTGACAGTGAATGAACTAAATCATCTGGCAATCTCCTGAGCCACTCACAACTGTTTCCCCATTCACAGAACAAAAGCCCCCTGTCCCTGATAACACAAACACTCCATCTAACTGAAATAAAGAGAGAGCCCTCACTGTAAAGCCAGCACCCTCCTCCTATTCCCACAGCATCATTCTTCATACCAACTCTTGGTTCCCCTGATCACAGACACCATCAGAGTGTGAATTGCAACTCTGGAGAATGGATCTAAAAACTTACCTCTATTCATCCGAAATGGTCAAATGAAAGTCCTGCTCCAATAAGCTGTAAAATTAGCTCTAAAACTGCTATTTTCCACTGAAACACATGGGATGTGAAATTCAGCACCTTAGCGCCGGATGTTAAGGCTGGTTTTGGCAAAAAGAAATGGTGGCCACCTCGCTCTCGCCCACTTCCGGCGTGTCCCACGGAAGCCGCCATTTTGGACAGGTCGGTAGAGCGGCCGTTGCCTGTTTTCACTAGAAAAATGGTAGTGAAGCAGATTGTGGCGTCAATCGCTGATTTGACGCATGACCTGCTATTTGGATGTTCCCGCTCAAATGTACGACGTCTCCAAAGCACGCACAGCTGAACGTGCATTCAGCTGCACGATGGACCCCCCACCAGCGCTGCTTAAAGGGACATACACAACTTTGAGCTAAGTTTTGCTTGTTGCTTTTGTACTGGTTCTTCTGCAGTTTATTTGAAAAGTGGCTTGGTGTAAGAGATTTAAAAAGTTGTTAAAGTGTGCAGGGAGTGATGGTGGATGTTTGCAAAGCTTTGGCTCTTAAAGGAAGGCCTCTGAGAACAGCACTTGCTCCCAGTCCTGAGGGTCTGGTTGCAGTCACCCATGGGCTGCAGCATGACTTAGAGACGGAGCAGAGGCAGCAAAGGGGACAAGCTGCTCACAGAGGGAGGAGGAGGAGGGAGAGGAGGAAGAGGAGGAAGCAAAAGAGGAGGAGGAAGAGGAAGAGGATTATGCAGAAGAGGAGGAGGATGACGCAGAAGGAAGGAGGCATCCCAGACAGCCCCTTTCTGACCAGAATATCTGGGATCGAATCATCCACCTGTGATTCCAGTGATTAAGAACATAAGAACATAAGAAATAGGAGCATGAGTAGGCCATTCGGCCCTTCGAGCCTGCTCTGCCATTCAATGAGATCATGGCTGATCTTCTGCCTCAACTACATTCACCGGCCCTATCGCCATATCCCTTGATGCCCTTACTAGTCAGAAATCTATCAACTTCTGTCTTGAATATAACCAATGAATGAGCGTCCACAGCCCTCTGGAGTAGAGAATTCCAAAGATTCACCACCGAAATTTCTTCTCATCTCAGTCCTGAATGGCCTACTCTTTATCCTGAGGCTGTGGCCCCTGGTTCTAGACTCCCCAGCCAAGGGAAACATTCTCCCAGCATCCACCCTATCAACCCCTGTAATAATTTTGTATGCTTCAATGAGATCCCCTCTCATTCTCCTGAATTCAAGAGAATACAGGCCTAGTTTACTCAATCTCTTCTCATACGACAGTCCCGCCATCCCAGGAATCAATCTCGTGAACCTTCGTTGTACTCCCTCTATGGCAAGTATATCCTTCCTTAGGTAAGGAGACCAAAATTGTACACAGTACTCCAGGTGTGGTCTCACCAAGGCCCTATATAAAAAGGAGTAAGACTTCTTTACTCCTGTACTCAAATCCTCTTGTAATGAAGGCCAGCATACCATTTGCCTTCCTAATAGCTTGTTGCACCTGCACATTCACTTTCAGTGACTCACGTACAAGGACACCCAGGTCCCTTTGGGCATCTGCATTCCCCAATCTTTCACCATTTAGGAAATACTCTGCCTTTCTGTTTTTTCTACCAAAGTGGATAACTTATCATTTATCCACATTGTATTCCATCTGCCATGTTCACGCCCACTCACTGAGCCTGTCGAGATCCCCTAGAAGCCTCTTAATTCTTCTTCACAACTGCCACTGCCACCTAGCTTTGTATCATCAGCAAATTTGGAAATGCTACATTTAGTCCCCTCATCCAAATCATTGATATAGATTGTGAATAGCTGGGGCCCAAGCACTGATCCTTGCGGTACCCCACTAGTCATAGCACGCCATCCTGAAAAAGACCCGTTTATCCCTATTCTTTGTTTTCTGTTTGTTAACCAATTCTCAATCCATGCTAGTATATTACCCCCAATTCCATGTGCCCTAATTTGTTCACCAACCTCTTGTGTGGGACCTTATCGAAGGCCTTCTTAAAATCCAAATAAACCACAATTACCGGTTCCCCTTTGTCCACTCCACTAGTTACATCCTCAAAGAACTGCAATCGGTTTGTTAAACAGGATTTCCCTTTCATAAATCCATGTTGACTCTCCCCAATCGTACTATTAGTTTCTAAGTGCCCAGTTATTGCATCCTTTATAATAGATTCCAGCATTTTCCCAACTACTGATGTTAGGCTAACAGGTCTGTAGTTCCCCATTTTCTCTCTCCCTCCTTTCTTAGATAGCGGGGTTACATTTGCTATCCTCCAATCTGCAGGAACCGTTCCAGAATCTATAGAATTCTGGAAGATGACAACCAATGCATCCACTATCCCAATGGCCACCTTTTTCAAAACCCTAGGATGTCCTTGGGATTTATCGACTTTTAGTCCCATTAATTTTGCTAGTACTGTATTTTTACTAATAATAATTTCTTTAAGTTCCTCATTCTCGCCACACCCTTGGTTTTCTTCTATTTCTGAGAGGTTTTTTGTGTCTTCCTCCGTGAAGAGAGAAACAAAGGGCCCGATTTTGTGGATTGTGTGGGAAATGGTCAGATTCCCGAATGTGGGGTTCTGACACACAAAAAAATGTCAGCCAGCTGCATGCAATTTTCTCTCAAGTGGCCAATTAATTTCCAGCATGTGGGCAGCCTTGCTAATTGTCCATTTCCAGTCAGGAAGCCCCACAGTATGATGTCATCATTCGTGGTGCTTTCAAGGTCCACAGCAAGCACTGCATCCTCTGAAGGCTTCCAAACGAACCATACAGGATGGTAGTGGAGCCTGCAGCAGCTGTGGCCAGTGCCAGACCCCGAGCTGCCTCCAAATTTGACGAAGCTTCACTGCAGGCATTATTGGATGGGGTTAGGGCCCACAGGGAGGTCCTCTTCCCTAGGTCAGGCAGGAAGAGGCCTCCCACTGAGACCAAGGCTGCATGGATGCAGGTGTCAGCAGATGTCAACTCGAATGTGCATGTAACCTTGGCATCACATCGCTAACTCTTTCCTCTACTCCCCCACAGGACCATCCAGAGCCCCTGTCCCCACTGTGGAGGAGGAAGAGGCTGTGCAGCCAGACTCCTCAGAGGAAGCTCCAACCTCTGAGGGCGCAGCGTCAGCAGAAGTAAGCGCACCCAGCACCAGCGCAGCCACTCACACCTCGGGGGGACCTTCGGGACATAGAGTAGTGTTGTCACCTGGTGTTTCACAGCTCACAAGTGAGCCTCAGCAGATACTGGAGACAGGAACAGCAGTGGAGAGTCCTCGTCGGAGGGCGCAGGACTCTGCCAGCTCAGCTCAGCTGCGCTGCATGTCGACCCTCTGCCTCTGGGTCCATCTGCAAGAGAATATATAATGGAGAATAAGGAAATGGCAGACCAATTAAACTCATACTTTGGTTCTGTATTCACAAAGGAGGACACAAATAACCTCCCAGGAATATCGGCAAACATAGGGACTAATGAGAGGGAGGAGCTGACAGAAATTAGTATCTCTAGGGATATGGTGTTGGGTAAGTTGAGGGGACTGAAGGCCGACAAATCCCCAGGGCCTGATAAACTACATCCTAGGGTACTTAAGGAGGTGGCCCTGGAGATAGCAGATGCTCTAAGGATCATCTTCCGGAACTCCATTGACTCGGGAACAGTACCCGTGGATTGGAGGGTAGCTAATGTTACCCCAATATTTAAAAAGGGGGGTAGAGAGAAAGCAGGGAATTATAGACCAGTAAGCCTTACATCGGTTGTGGGCAAAATGCTAGAGTCCATTATTAAGGATAAAATAGCGGAGCACTTGACAAATGGGGAAAGGATCGGACAGAGTCAACATGGATTTACAAAGGGTAAATCGTGTTTGACTAATCTGCTGGAATTTTTTGAGGAGGTAACTGGTAGAATAGATGGGGGAGAGCCAGTGGATGTGGTGTACCTTGACTTCCAGAAAGCCTTCGATAAGGTTCCACACAAAAGATTATCATGCAAAATTAAGGCTCATGGGATTGGGGGCAAAGTATTAACGTGGATAGAGAACTGGCTGGCGGATAGAAAACAGAGAGTTGGAATAAACGGCTCGTTTTCGGAGTGGCAGGCAGTGACCAGCGGGGTGCCGCAAGGATCTGTCCTGGGACCCCAGCTGTTCACAATATATATAAATGATCTGGATCAGGGAATTGGATGCAATATTTCCAAATTCGCTGACGACACTAAACTAGGAGGAGGGGTGGGCTCTGATGAGGATGTCAGGAGGCTACAGTGTGATTTGGACAGGTTGGGGGAATGGGCGGATACGTGGCAGATGCACTATAATGTGGATAAATGCGAGGTTATCCACTTTGGGGGTAAAAACAGGAGGGTAGATTATTATCTAAATGGCAATAGATTGGGAGATGGGGAAGTGCAGAGGGACCTGGGTGTTCTTGTGCACCAGTCACTGAAGGAGAGCATGCAGGTGCAACAGGCGATTAAGAAGGCAAATGGTATGTTGGCCTTCATATCAAGGGGGTTCGAGTATAGGAATAGGGATACCTTACTACAGCTGTACAAGGTGCTGGTGAGACCGCATCTGGAGTATTGTGTACAGTTTTGGTCGCCCCATCTGCGGAAGGATGTTCTTGTCATGGAAAGAGTGCAACGGCGATTCACCAGGCTGATACCTGGAATGGCGGGAATGACCTACGAAGAGAGATTAAATAGTTTGGGCTTGTACTCACTGGAGTTTAGAAGATTGAGAGGGGATCTCATCGAAACATATAAAATTATGGCAGGCCTGGACAGGCTGAATTCAGAGAGAATGTTTCCAATGGCCGGGGAGCACAGAACCAGGGGCCACAGTCTAAAAATAGCGGGCAAATCATTTAAAACAGAGATGAGGAAGAATTTCTTCACTCAAAGAGTGGTGAGCCTGTGGAATTCCCTGCCACAGAGGGCTGTGAAGGCTAATTCAATAAATATTTTCAAGAGAGAATTGGATATATTTCTGAAGGCTAAGGGGATTAAGGGTTACGGAGAAAAGGCGGGGACGGGGTACTGAACTGGTAAGATCAGCTATGATCTCAGACGAAGATCAGCCATGATCTCATTGAATGGCGGAGCAGGCTCGAAGGGCCGAATGGCCTACTCCTGTTCCTATCTCTATGTATCTATGTAAGAGGTGATGGATCTCCATGCACAGATGCAGGAGTCTCTGGCAGGTTTTGTCTCCAGGGTCGATGCGAGTGTGGAGCGAATGGAGGAGTCCATAGCGACCATGAGCAGAGCCTTTGTGGAGTCTTGGCGCATGAACGCATCACCATGGAAAGGTTGGCAACCTCCATGGAGGAGATAAGTCACCAGGGTATGGAAAACATGGTGAGTGCTCATAAGAGAATGACATCTCTTGAGGAGCGTTGGCCATCTATTGAACAGAGAAACCAGACCTTCATGGAAGTCCTTCTGAGTAAGACTGCCAGTGCAGAAACGGGTCCCCATGGCCCCCTAAAGTGCAGCAAGGTGCTTTCAAGCCACTTCCAAGCGCTGGCCCCTTCTGGCCTGTGCAGCTTCAGATGAGTGAGCAGCAGCCTGGTGCTCATCCTGCTGTTCCTGGTTCTGCTGCTGCCGCCTCTGCTGCTGGAGATCCTCTAATGGCAAGAAGGGAAGGAAAAAAAGGCATCCCATGCTTCTCGTAGATGCCTCCGCTGAGGAAGCGCTGAGTGAGGGTGGCGAGAGGGGCTTCCCAGGAGATCACATTGGAGAAGTGTGTGAGGCTCCAACCTTCCACAGCTGCGCCTAAGCCTAGAAGAAGTAGCCCCAAGCCTGCAGCAACAAGGTCCTTCACCATACAAATGCTGTCCCTTTAAATCGCAGCTTTCCCGAATGACCTGCAGCTGACAGCAAGCAAGCCGGCAAGCTTCACACCAGGTTTCATCAGCGGGGTTCCCTGCAGGTGTGTTTAGCGTGGGGAACCCCTGAAAGTCGCAAGGGCACCCTAAAATGGCATTAAACATGCTAGTAATTGGTGATTAGGGTCCCGACGGCCAGTCCCGCCAGCGGCGGGTGGGACTGAATCGGCTCGTGGAGAAACGGCGGTCCGAAAGTCGGACGGGGCGGGGAATCAGGCGGGGGGGGGGTCGCGACCCCCTATTTCGGCGATTTTCAGCCCCCACCCGCCTGAAAAGCCGCCCGACGGCTGGCAGAAAATCGGGGCAAAAGTATTTACTTAATTTCTCTGCCATTTCCTCATTCCCCATTATAAATTCTCCCGTCTCTGACTGTAAAGGACCTACATTTACCTTCACCAATCTTTTCCTTTTCACGTACCAATAGAAGCTTTTACACTCCATTTTTATATTTTTCGCTAGTTTGTGCTTATATTCCATTTTCCCTTTATCAATTTCTTCGCCCCCCTTTGCTGATTTCTAAAAAGACCCCAATCCTCAGGCTGACTGCTTTTTCTGGCAACTTTATAAGTTTCCTCCTTTGACTTAATACTAGCTTTAATTTCTTTTGTTAGCCATGGTTGGATCACTTTTCCTTTTGGATTTTTATGCCCTAGAGGAATATATGTTTGTTGCAAATTATGCATTATTTCCTTGAATTTTAGCCATTGTATGTCCACCTTCATCCCTTTTAGTGTTGTTTCCCAATCTACCATGGCCAACTTGTCCCTCATACCCTTGTAGTTTCCTCTGTTTAGATTGAAGACCTTAGTTTCTCAAACTTAATGTAAAGTTCAATCATATTATGGTCACTTGTCCCTAAAGGCCCCTTTACCACAAGATTATTGATTAGCCCTTTCTCATTACACAGTACCAGATCCAGAATAGCCTGTTCCCTGGTTGGTTCCTCCACACACTGATCCAGGAAACCATCTTGCATGCATTCCAAGAATTCATTCTTCACACCAATAGTGGTACAGGAAACTTTGAGCTATCCGGAAGTTGAATGTCCGGCAATTTTGATCTAACGGCAGAAATCAGCAGCCATTTTGGTTAGGTGTTTTTTTTCTCCTAGCATTCTTTTCACAGGCAGGCTTTGGAAAGCGTCTTTGTCGCTTAGCAACAGCTTCAGAGACGCTTCCAAGCTACTGGGCCGAGTGTTTACAAGCTGTTGCTGAGCAACAGTGTTTGTGGTCAGACACGGCAGGCTCTAGAAAGCGTCTCTGTATCTTAGGAACAGCTTCAGAGACGCTTCCAAGCCACGGGCCGAGTGTTTACAAGCTGTTGCTGAGCAACACTGTTTGTGGTCAGATACTGCGATGAAAAGCTCCTGTCTGATAACATTGACGCTGGTCTATCCGGAGCAGTAGCTCGGTCCCATGGGTGCCGGATAGCACAAAGTTTCCTGTAATTTGATTTGTCCTGTGGCGTTACCACATTGGGGAAACACTGTGTGTATGTAGATAAACCTGTATAATCCCCTTTTAACTGCTGTATTCCCCTCCCCCCGCAAGACAGTTGCAAGCTGAGAGGAATAAGGCATGTTCAGACTCGCCTGCTGCTGAGAGAAGGAAAACCAATCAGGTTCCAGCAGGTGACCAATCCATGAGTCATCACAGATTCGCGGGCTTTACGAATTCAGTTCTGTATTGTGAGAGTTGGAGTAAAGACCTATTTCTTGTAGCTCGCTGTGTTGCCTATTTCTTTACGCGGGAGACTGTAGTCTCCCACATTGGTGACCCCGAATGTCGGCGGCCAAAGCCCCCGACTCACGTAGCCCTACAGAGGCCAGCAACGACCCGACGGCAACCAGCAGCAGCCCGATGTCGGAAGGCGCCGCGTCCTTGAAGCTCCCCACCTTCTGGGAACACCAAGCACCAGCGTGGTTCGCGCACACGTAGGCCCAATTCACCCTTCGCAGGGTTCAAGACGATGAAGAAAGGTACCTCCATGTAGTCTCAGCACTAGCAAGCTCCACCGCCGCCGAAGTTCTCGACCTGCTGGGGAACCCACCACAGACCTGCAAGTACTCAACCATTAAGGGCCGCTTGCTGCAGGCTTACGGCCTGTCCGGGGAGGAGAGGGCCCGTAGGCTTCTTTCACTACCAGGCCTCGGCGACTCTACCCCGACCCAGTTGATGAGCCGGATGCTTGCGCTCCTGGGCTCTGAACCGCAGTGCTTCTTGTTTCAGGCCCTTTTCCTCAGCCTGCTTCCTCAGCAGGTACAGACTGCCCTCGCGGGGTCCCCGATCACGGACTGCGTACAACTGGCAGCCGCCGCCGACAAAGTCTTCGCCGTCGCCCAACTCGGCTGTGCAGCCGCGAGGCTCCCCGACACCACCGAGCGCGCGCCGCCACGCCAGGCCGCAGAACTATGCTACTACCACGCGCGTTTCGGCCACAAGGCCCAACGCTGCAGAGCACCCTGCTCTTTCGATCAAACCAAGATGGCCGCCCGGCCCAACGCGCCAGCCCCGCGCCGCCATCTAGGCCCGCTCGACCGCACCCCTGCCGCCACGATGGCCATCGGCACCGCAGGTAAACTGCTGTACATAACCGACTCCCTTTCAGGGCGCAGATTCCTTTGCGACACCGGAGCCCAATGCAGCATAATTCCTGCCTCCCAGCTCGACATCCAGGCAGGCTGCAGCGGCCCACCCCTCGTGGCGGCAAATGGCGCAGCCATCGCTACTTTTGGAAAGCGACGGGCCGAGGTTTGTTTCAACGGCCAGCAATTTACGTGGGATTTCGTGACGGCCTCGGTGGCACATCCCTTGCTGGGCACCGATTTTCTTTGCGCCCACGGACTCCTGGTCGACGTCCGCGACAGGCGCCTGATCGACGTAGCAACTTTCGCTTCACTGGCCTGCCAGCAGAGCAACAGCCCGGCCCTCGTCGGGTCCTGCTCTGCCCCGGCGGATGACGACTACGCCCGCCTACTCGCAGATTTCCCGAGGCTCACACAACCGACCTTCTCAGCCGCGGCAGCCAAGCATGGTGTCGAGCACCACATCGCCACTACGGGACCACCAGTGTTCGCCCGGGCCAGACGCCTGGACCCAGCCAAGATGGCGGTGGCCAAGGAAGAATTCGCCACGATGGAGAAACTGGGCATCATCCGCCGCTCGAACAGCCCCTGGTCGTCCCCCCTCCACATTGTGCCCAAGCCGGGCGGTGGCTGGCGCCCCTGCGGCGACTACAGATCGCTCAATGACACCACCACGCCCGATAGATACCCCATTCCGCACATCCAAGACTTCTCGGCACACCTAGCAGGAAAGTCCGTCTTTTCCAAGGTCGACCTGATTCGCGGCTACCATCAGGTCCCCGTCCACCATGCAGACGTCCAGAAGACGGCGGTCATCACCCCCTTCGGACTGTTCGAGTTCCTGCGCATGCCCTTCGGGCTCAAGAATGCCGCACAGGCCTTCCAACGGCTCATGGATTCCGTCCTACGGGACCTGAGCTTCCTGTTCGTCTATCTGGACGATATCCTCATGGCCAGCACCAGCAAGGCCGAGCACATCGCGCATTTGCGCTCTCTTTTCCAGCGCCTCAGCCAACACGGGCTAATCATCAACCCGGCCAAATGCCAGTTTGGAGCAGCCCAAATTGACTTTCTCGGCCACAGAATCTCGCCAAGGGGAGCCATTCCCCTACCTTCCAAGGTGCAGGCGGTGGCGGACTTTCCCCAGCCCACCTCAGTCAAGGCGCTGCAGGAATTTTGGGGGATGGTCAATTTCTATCACCGTTTCGTGCCCAAGGCCGCCTCACTCATGCGCCCCCTCTACGAAGCCACTAGGGGCAAAACGGGCAAAGAGCAACTCACCTGGTCCAGCGAGATGGCGACAGCCTTCCACCAGACCAAAAGCGCCTTGGCCAACGCCACACTACTGGCCCACCCCATCCCGGGCGCCAAGACCGCCCTCACCATGGACGCCTCGGATTACGCCGTTGGCGCGGTCCAGCAACAGTGGGTCGAAGGCGCGTGGCAGCCACTGGCATTTTTCAGCCGACAGCTGCGCAAGAACGAGCAGGCCTACAGCACGTTCGACAGAGAGCTCCTGGCCCTGTTCCTGGCAATCCGGCACTTCCGTTTCCTCCTGGAAGGCCGGCCGTTCACCGCATTCGTGGACCACAAGCCGCTCACTTTCGCCATGGCCAAAGTAACCGAACCCTGGTCCGCGCGCCAACAGCGCCAACTCAACTTCATCTCGGAGTTCACCACGGACATCCGCCACGTCGCCGGCAAGGACAATTTGGTGGCCGACTGCCTCTCAAGACCCTCGCTCCACGCAGTGCACCTGGGCGTCGACTACGCCAGCATGGCGAGAGACCAGGCCGCCGACGCGGAGATCCAGGCCCTCAGGACGTCAACCACCAGCCTCACTCTGGCCGACATCCACTTCCACGCAGCCGGCACAACCCTCCTGTGCAACGTCTCAGTCCCCTCGCCTAGGCCGGTCGTCCCATCCGCCTGGCGCAAATGAGTTTTCGACATCATCCACGCCCTCTCACATCCAGGGATGCGTGCGTCTCAGAAACTCATGTCCGCCAAGTTCATCTGGCCTGGACTCCACAAGGATGTGAGAGACTGGACCAACACATGCGTGGCGTGTCAGCGCGCTAAGGTCCAGCAGCACACCAAGGCGCCATTGGAGTGTTTCCCGGTGCCCAAGAGGCGTTTCGACCACGTCCACGTCGATCTGGTAGGCCCCTTGCCGCCGTCGCACGGTTTCACACACCTGCTAACGATCATCGACCGCACCACCAGATGGCCCGAGGTGGTTCCCCTCGCCTCCACCACCACGACCGACGTCGCGCGAGCATTCGTCTCGACATGGGTGGCCCAGTTCGGCGTGCCGACCGACATATCCTCGGACAGAGGCCCCCAGTTCACGTCCCACTTGTGGAATGCCATCACCGCCGGCCTCGGCACCAAGTTGCAAAGGACAACAGCCTACCACCCGCAGGCCAACGGGCTCTGCGAGCGCTTTCATCGTTCCTTGAAAGCCTCCCTCCGCGCCAGCCTGGCCGACACCAGCTGGATCGACAAACTACCCTGGGTCCTCCTGGGATTGCGCACCGCGCCCAAAGAGGACATCCGCGCCTCCGCGGCCGAGATGGTCTACGGCCAACCGCTCAGAGTACCAGGCGACTTCCTCCCCCTGACAACGGAGCCGTGGTCGGCTGCCAGACAGCTTTCCCTGCACCAGGACGCGGCCCAGCAATTCCGTCCAGTGCCCACTTCGCAACACGGTCCGCAGCCGTCCTACATGCCTCGGGACTTACGACATGCGGAGTTCGTCTTCGTGCGCCGGGACGCGCACAGAGGCCCGCTGCAGGCACCATACACCGGCCCCTTCTCAGTGTTGGAGACGGGGGACAAAGCTTTTCTTATCGATGTCGGCGGGAAGCCGGACCCTATTTCAGTAGACCGCCTCAAACCGGCGCAGCTGGACCTCAGCTTCCCGTTTCGTCCGGCTCTTCCCCCACGGCGGGGCAGACCTCCCGCGTTGGCGGCGGCTCCACAAGAGGACCAAGACACGCCAGAACCTTACTTCCCGGCCGCCGCCCCACCTTCGCCGGCAGCCCGTCCAGCCAGCCCACCGGCAGACCAGCCGACGAACCAACCGGCCGACCTCCCAGACAGCCCTCCTCACACGCCAGATGGCTACTACAGCCGCTACGGCCGTTTGGTCAGACCTCCGCAGAGACTGACTTTTACAGTTAACGAGGATTCTGGGGGGGCGTATGTGGCGTTACCACATTGGGGAAACACTGTGTGTATGTAGATAAACCTGTATAATCCCCTTTTAACTGCTGTATTCCCCTCCCCCGCAAGGCAGTTGCAAGCTGAGAGGAATAAGGCATGTTCAGACTCGCCTGCTGCTGAGAGAAGGAAAACCAATCAGGTTCCAGCAGGTGACCAATCCGTGAGTCATCACAGATTCACGGGCTTTACGAATTCAGTACTGTATTGTGAGAGTTGGAGTAAAGACCTATTTCTTGTAGCTCGCTGTGTTGCCTATTTCTTTACGCGGGAGGTCTCCCACAGTCCAGTCAATATGTAGATTAAAGTCCCCTAGGATTACCATATTGCCCATGTTACATGCACTTCTAATTTCTTGATTGATACTGTGCCCTACATTACCACTACTGTTTGTCAGGTAAAGACCTAATTCCCTATTCATCATTAGTCCATCATGTTACCTTCCCTCTGTTACTGACCATTACAGCGTCTTCTTGGCCACAATGCTGAAATAAAAGCCACCACAAAGCAATCTTCCCAATCCAACTTTATCCATAGATCCATCCAATATTACATCAAAACATCAACTAATCACCCTTGTGCACTCCCTTACTGACTGTCTTGTGTG
The DNA here is from genome assembly GCF_052327205.1 of Somniosus microcephalus. NCBI lineage: Eukaryota > Metazoa > Chordata > Chondrichthyes > Squaliformes > Somniosidae > Somniosus > Somniosus microcephalus. The sequence goes on along the minus strand of NC_141001.1, from coordinate 8,743,069 downwards.
TGCCTTTGCCTATCCTAGTGCTCCTACGCAGTGCTACCCAAGTGGCTGCAACATGGTTGGTGGAAGGCTGCTGACTTTCAGTGGGGGAGACCGGAGTTGGCCTTGCAGGACGACCTCAAAGAGCTGGTGGCTGAGAGTGTGAAATCGAGCAAAATGTTTCTTTTTCTTCACTCACCTCTCCCTCTTCTCGTAAACCCACTGGCTGGACAGGCTGGATTTCTTGGGTGTCTGAAATGAGAAGGACACAATGACAGGGTTGTGGTGAGGGCGAGGAAAGCAAGAGGTGCATGCTTACACCATGTGCAGATTGTAAATCAGAAGAGATTGTGGGGTGAGGGAGAAGTGGGGTGTGAGAATCACAGAATCACAGAAACCCCACAGTGCAGATAGAGGCCATTTCGGCCCATCGAGCCTGCACCGACACATATCCCACCCGATCCCCGTAACCCCTACACCAACACATATCCCACCCTATCCCCGTAACCCCACGTATTTAATCCCCCTAACACTAAGGGTCAATTTATCATAGCCAATCATCCTAACCCGCACATCTTTGGACTTCCGCAAGGAGGATAACACATGAGGATACCGGCATCTTGTGTTCTTTAAGCCTCGCCGCTGGCCACAGACTCAGCCATGCCCCTGCCAAGAATGGCCAGCAGCATCTTCTCCAAGGGGGTGAGGTGATGCAGGTGAGCCGGTCCCCCGCCGATTAATTTCTGCTGGCGCCGGTTATGTGTCACCTTTTCCCACAAGGGAAAAGGGAAGTGTGCAAGTGAGTGTGGCGTAATGTGTTTGGGTGAAGTGACCATCATGGTGGAATAACTGACAGTGTTTTCAAGCTGTGAGATGTGAGGGTTGCAGCAGTGCTAAGTGTGTGAGAATGTGGTGAAGCTAGGAATGTGAGGTGTGCCTCGTGTTTGGCAGAGATTGTTGGTAGGTGAGTAATCGGGGGGTTATGCATTGAGCAGTGTGTGAGGCTGGTGGTGCTGATGGTATGAGACGGCTATTGAAGCTGCATTCACTGACATTGACCACTCGTCTGAGGTCATTAAACTTCTTTGGGCACTGGAGCCACATTCTGGGGCCCACACTGCTTCTGTTTCTGGAGAACCTCTTGGTGCCCTGTGGGTAGAAGGCCACCCTTCGATTGTTCACCCCCTTTACAAAGACCTTGAGTGCTGCGTCCAAGATCCTGGGTGCCCTTTCCCTGGCCTGTCGAGCCATTTTGGTTTCAGCTCAAGCAGTTTTAAAGATATTTGATCACCAGAAGGCAGCTCAACTCTAAGAGGTGCAGACAGCCTTTAAGAGGTGCAGACTGCCTTTCAGAGGTGCAGACTGCCTTTAAGAGGTGCAGACTACCTTTAAGAGGTGCAGACTACCTTTAAGAGGTGCAGACTGCCTTTCAGAGGTGCAGACTGCCTTTGAGAGGCGCAGGCTAGTTTAATTAAAGCTGGCCTCACGCGAACATTACAAACTCTGGCCCCTGCTGAGCACACAGCCTGTCAGCAGCGCGTTCAGCACTGAGCTGAGCGCAGCAATCAAAAGTAGCAGGCAGCATGAATTTTACGTGCTGCTTGAGCTCTTTTCAACAGGCACAGGCAGATCGATCATCGTGATCCCCGCGCCCATTTCAGTGCTTAATCGAATTTCACCCCCATGGAATCAGTTTATATTCCCCACAATCAACAGCAAAATCACAGAAAAGGTGTACAAAAAGTAACTTTCAGTTAAAACTATAAACAGCATCTTCATACTGAAACCTTCAAACACTGATTTTCCATCTCATTCCCTACACAGCCTTATCTTCCATGCACATCCCGAAATACAATGGCCCTGAAATTGCGTTTGGAGGCTTCCGCAGGAAAATGTCTCCGATCCGCAAATAAAATGTCCGCGTACCTGGTGGTCTGGGAGGTACGGAGATACGAGGCTCTGGGTCTCTCCGGGTACCCGCGGGTAGAAGCTCACGTTTCTCAGGGGGGGCATGTGATTCGCAAGCACCCCTGGGATCGAGTGGGCCAGCCCATCCAATGAAAGAAGGGGATCCCCATTTATGCTTATGCGTAGTCCATATGTACGGAATCCCCGTAAGCATAAATGGGGAAACCCCATCTACACTTCAAATAAATAAATACATTTTTTTTAATGAATTAACATGGCATTTAATTGCTTAAAACAAAAATTTTACTTTTTGATCAATAAGTTTACATTTTAACAGGGCTAAAAATAAACTTACTGTGGTAAACCACTGTTTGTATTCCACTGTGTACATGCCTGGACATGCCTCGGCTGACTCCTCCCACAAGTCCTAGTATAAAGGTGACTGCTCCCCAGCCCCTTTGTATTCTGGACCGGTCGACCACTCGAGGCAGACCTTCATTCTTTTGTTAATAAAAGTCTTTAGTTACTCTCTTAACTCTCAGTCTTTTATGAGTAATTGATAGCGCATCAATTTTATTAACAAAAGAATGAAGGTCTGCCTCGAGTGGTCGACCGGTCGCTTTTGTAGCGGGCCACAGATCCAATTACACCCGACAGCGACTGTTGGAGCAGAGTGACCTCGACCTCAACAAGGCCTCTGAACTCGCACTATCATTGGATGCAGCCTACCGGGGCATGGATGCCTACTCCTCTGCACCGTAGACGCCGCGGGGAATGACAGCCTGGGACACGGTAGGACCGCCTCATAGCGCCGTGCCACCCCAGCAACGGCCCAACTACCGCAGCAGTGTCCCAAGGCCAGACAGCAGTGCCCCAAGGCCAGAAATGCTACTTCTGTGGCCAGGCAAAACACCCCAGAGCGCGCTGCCCGGCGAAAAACGCGATCTGCTCGGGCTGCGGGAAGAAGGGACACTACGCTAACATCTGCAGGGCCAAAGCCACCCCGAACCCCAGCAGCGCCGCGTGTGGGCCATGCGGGCCGCCATCTTGGGCCTCCCCGGCCATGTGCGAACCACCGGTACAGCAGCCATTTTGGACGCCTCCAGCCACATGGGGATCATGGACGCTGCCATCTTGGACGACAGCCGGAACGCAGCAGGCCCCCAACACCGCCTCATCTGATACCCGCAGCGACACACCGACCCCTACGCTGGCATCCGTTACACTGGACCAAGCGAGACCGCACCAGCTGGCCAGTTCCACAATGGACATTAAGGTAAATGGCCACGATACAATCTGCCTTTTTGACTCTGGGAGCACGGAGAGCTTCATCCACCCCGACACGGTGCGGCGTTGCTCTCTCCCAGTCCTGCCTGCGCACCAGCGGATTTCTATGCCCTCCGAGTCCCAGTCGGCGGACATCGGCGGCTACTGCGTAGTGACACTCGTAGTAGACGGGACCGTGTACGATCATTTTAAACTTCTGGTCCTGCCCGACCTCTGCGCTGCCGTCCTGCTGGGGTTAGATTTTCAGTGCCACCTTAAAAGTGTTACGATGGCGTACGGTGGACCCCTACCCCCACTCACAGTCCGCAGCCAGCAGCTCCCAAATTGCCCGCCGCGCACCAGGTGCAACCTCTCCACACTCAGAGTCACCCCCCCCCACTGTTTGCTAACCTCACCCCCGACTGTAAGCCCATCGCCACAAAGAGCAGGCGATACAGTGCCGGGGACAGGGTTTTCATTAAAACCGAAGTGGAGCGGCTCCTGAAGGAAGGGATTATTGAGGGCAGCACCAGCCCCTGGCGAGCCCAGGTTGTGGTCGTTAAGACCGGCGAGAAGCAGCGCCTGGTCATCGACAACAGCCAGACAATAAATCGCTACACCCTGCTGGACGCCTACCCACTCCCCCGCATAGCTGATATGGTCAACCAGATCGCGCAGTACCACGTCTTCTCGACCATTGACCTGAAATCAGCGTACCACCAGCTCCCTATCCGCCCTGAGGACCGCCAGTATACTGCCTTTGAGGCAAACGGCCGCCTCTATCACTTCCTTAGGGTTCCCTTTGGCGTCACCAACGGGGTCTCCGTCTTCCAAAGGGAGATGAACCGGATGGTAGATCAAAATGCGTTGCAGGCCACTTTCCCATATCTGGACAATGTGACCATCTGCGGCCGTGACTTGCAGGACCATGACGCAAACCTCGAAAAATTCCTCCGCACCGCCCAACTCCTGAACCTGACATATAACAAGGAGAAGTGCATATTCCGCACAAACCGCCTCGCCATCCTTGGCTGTGTTGTGGAACACGGAGTCATCGGCCCCGACCCCGACCGGATGCGTCCCCTTATGGAACTCCCACTGCCCCACTGACTCAAGGCCCTGAAGAGGTGCCTTGCGTTTTTCTCCTATTATGCCCAGTGGGTCCCCTACTATGCGGACAAGGCCCATCCGCTGATCAAGTCCACCTCTTTTCCCTTGACGGCAGAGGCCCGCTTAGCCTTCCACCGTATCAAGGAAGACATTGCCAAAGCCACCATGCACGCAGTGGACGAATCCATCCCCTTCCAGGTGGAAAGCGACGCGTCCGACTTTGCCCTGGCCGCTACCCTCAATCAGGCGGGGAGACCCGTGGCCTTCTTTTCACGAACCCTCCAAGGCCCGGAGACCAGACACTCCGCTGTTGAGAAGGAGGCCCAGGCGATTGTGGAGGCTGTGCGTCATTGGAGGCACTGCCTGGCCGGAAAACGATTTACCCTGCTCACTGACCAGCGTTCAGTTGCTTTTATGTTTAACAACAAGCAGAGGGGCAAAATCAAAAATGACAAGATCTTGAGGTGGAGAATCGAACTTTCCACCTACAACTACGAGATCTTGTACCGGCCCGGGAAGCTAAATGAACCCCCGGATGCGCTATCGCGTGGCACCTGCGCCAGCGCGCAGATCGATAGACTGCGGGCCCTCCACAATGACCTCTGCCACCCGGGGGTCACCAGGTTCTTCCACTTCATCAAGGCCCGCAACCTGCCTTACTCTATTGAGGAGGTCAGGACCATGACCAGGAACTGCCAAGTCTGCGCTGAGTGCAAACCGCACTTTTATAGACCAGACAGGGCCCACCTGATAAAAGCCACTCGCCCCTTCGAGCGCCTGAGCGTTGATTTTAAAGGGCCTCTCCCCTCCTCCGACCGCAATGTGTACTTCCTCAATATTATTGATGAGTACTCCCATTTCCCGTTCGCCATCCCCTGCCCGGACATGACCAGTGCCACGGTCATTAAATGTCTGAACGACCTCTTCACCCTGTTCGGTTTCCCCAGCTATATCCATAGCGACCGGGGCTCATCGTTTATGAGTGACGAACTCCGTCAGTACCTGCTAACTAGGGGTATTGCCGCAAGCAGGACCACCAGTTACAACCCCCGGGGGAACGGACAGGTGGAAATGAAAATGCGACAGTTTGGAAGGCCGCCCTGCTAGCCTTAAAGTCTAGGGGCCTTCCAACCTCCCGCTGGCAGGATGTGTTCCCCGATGCGCTCCACTCTATTCGGTCACTGCTCTGCACTGCCACTAACGCCACCCCTCATGAGAAAATGTTTGTCTTCCCAAGGAAGTCCACATCGGGGACATCGCTACCGCCATGGCTGACGTCCCCAGGGCCGGTCCTACTGAGAAGGCACGTGAGGACCCATAAAACGGACCCCCTGGTCGAGAGGGTCGACCTCCTCCACGCCAACCCCCAGTATGCTTACATTGCATATCCGGACGGGCGGGAGGACACAGTCTCCATAAGAGACCTTGCACCCTCGGGGGCCGCAGTAACCCACTACTCACTACCACCCCCCCCCACGATCCGATAGCCAGCCCCGGCAGACGGCAGGCCTGGGCCCAGCGACCCGCTCGACATCTACGAGGACGACACGCCTGTGCCACAGCCTACGCGGGACTCGACGCCGGAAGCTCCACTACCCCTGCCGTCGCCACGCCGATCACAGCGGCAGCCAAGACCTCCGGAGAGACTCCAATACACTAACTTTTAATACACTTCACCCCGCCAGACTCAATTTTAAACAAGGGGTGAATGTGGTAAACCACTGTTTGTATTCCACTGTGTACATGCCTGGACATGCCTCGGCTGACTCCTCCCACAAGTCCTAGTGTAAAGGTGACTGCTCCCCAGCCCCTTTGTATTCTGGACCGGTCGACCACTCGAGGCAGACCTTCATTCTTTTGTAAATAAAAGCCTTTAGTTACTCTCTTAACTCTCAGTCTTTTATGAGTAATTGATAGCGCATCACTTACCTTATTGCACAGGGCTTTTAATGTATAAATGTTTGGTAAAATTTTATTTTTATGTTTTTAAACTCTTACGCTGGTAAAAGCAGGCCAGCCATAAGAATTTCACTGGCATTCGCTGGGCAGAAGTTGGGAAATAGCCCAACTCTCCACCAGCGGAAGCCTTTATCCCGAGGATGTGGATGATCTGTTCAATTCTTCACAGTTCGCAAGTTCTGGGTTTTTGCGCGTGTGAAAACCCAGAACTTGCGCGGCCCTTACGGGCACGTACACACCTCGTACGCACCCGTAAGGGCCGCAAAATACGGGCCGTAATTCCATTCAGAGGCATCACCAGCCTTTTATTTTGCTTGTATAATAACGCTAATGGGCTGCCTTCTTCATATTAAACAGCATCATAATAGAATCAGTGTGGATCAAATGGACTTCCAATTCCAGTAGCCTTCAACTTGCTGCATTGCAGTACTCCTTGAAATACAGATTTTACTCTTTTAATTTCTCCTTATTCCTTCCAAATCTTTTCATTTCCAGCCAGAATAACCGGCCACGCATATTTTCCACTACCATCTTCAACAAAAGGTAAAGTAGACATGGCTTACAATCTCATTCATGTTTGGATTTATATAGCCCCGATTTTAACGGGGCAAGGAGGTGTTCGTGATAAGGGAAAGGAAAGGGAAGCATGGGACAAGGTGGTCCCAAGATTCCCTTGTTGGGCCTGGAGAAGCACTCCTGCTCTTCCTAGCCCACAAGGAAGACTAAACAACTGTAAAACCCTTACCTGCCTGTGCATCCTCTGGGCCACGATCCAGCGTCTGGCAGGCATGGCCTGCCCGACCCCCGCTCAGGCCTCGGACTAATATTGAAGTTGGGATTGATCTGCATATGTAAAGCAGGACCCCCCTACAGTACTTTCCTGTGGGTGTCCTGCTCACCTGCTCATAAAAGTAGGCTGTTATTGTGGCCTGCCGGGAAGGCAGCAGGAGCACAGGGTAAGTCGCTGCCCTTATTTTAACTGCCTCCCCGCCCAGTTTGCACCATTGGGGCTATAACTTTACTTCATAATGTTACTAGCTTTTCATTCTGCAATGTGATGTGAACCATCTAATATAATTTTCAATCACTGTCACAACATCTCTTCTCAACATCTTCAACAACAACTGCATTAACTGAAAGTGATGAGGCAATTTTCTTGAAGAAATATCTAGTGCGTCTATTATAGGGTCTAACACAGTTCAGAGACTAGATTATGTAAGACCAAAGATTTTCTTCAATGTAGTTGTTCCTAAGGAACCATTGAGAATATTACATGAAGATCTTTTCCATTGATTTGCAAACACTGTTTCAAATAACAGACATACAGAAGAATATGAACAGTGAGGCTTTTCTGACTGTGCACGTAACAACCCATGATTTCATGTACATTCAAATTAAAAGTGGGGTCGGTGGAAATTGCAGGCCTGGGAAAAGAGAAGCAGAAAACCCCAGCAATCATGTTTCATTGTTTCATACAACAGCATTGCCAATATATCACTTTTCCTGGTACAATAATAAGTGACTGTGTTCTTTCTATCACACAATAATATAGATTATTGTATTCCATTGAAATGTTTACCCAACTCTTTATTTGTCAAATCTAATTTCAACTTTTGTTCCCTCCAAATTACCAGCATCAACTCCCACTGGTAAGTTCATTAATGCTTGTTGTGTTTTCAACTCAATGGGCCAGAAATTCCAGAACGGGGCTTGCAGCACGTGCAAGCCCCGTATTTGCACTTACCCCGCGCTCCTGCCGATCAGCTCCATGGACGCCTGCACTTGCAGAAACTGAAAGAAGAATCCCGGGCAGCGTATGACGTCACGCCGCCCAGGAGTGCAGCCAGCGCGGAGCCAGGAGCGTGCAGTGTAAGTGAGACACGCCCCTTGAGGTCTCAGTTTCACTGGACACGCCCCCAATGTTTCTGTCAAGCTGCTTTGCTTTTTTACATGCAAAGCAGCAGTTTAAATAGGTTTTTGGAAGTTTTTTGAAGATTTTGGTAACTTTTATAAACTTTTTTAAATGTTTACATTATTTTGAGTAATCTGAAGTAGTTTTAAAGAGAATTAAAGCAATTTAAAGACTTTTAAAAGCCCTAAAAGAATTTTTTTAATTCCATTTATTTATTTAGCAATGTCGTCGTCATACGTGTCTTCACACTGTTCCCTTTGGGGAACTGTATGAAGTGGTGGAAGGATTTATGGCCGTGATTAACGCTCATTCCGTGACCGTAACCATCTTTGAACCAGCCATTAGGGCGGTTAGTCCTATGGCGGGAGGGTTTTACGGGCTCCCACAAGCTATACAAGGAGGGGGGGCCACCCACACCCACGGACGCAAATATCCCACTGGATGTCAACCCAGAATTTAGAGCCGGAGCTCCGACTCCACTTGCCGGGACTGTCTGGAGCGGGGTTCGAAACCCTACCCTGATCTGGCCCAGCGGCGGGGATCCTACCGCTATGACAAAGGCCCAATCCGATTAGCAACATGAAATGGCAGCATAGGGCTCCAGTCACGGGGAGGGAAAAGGCGCAGGAAACGTATGGGTGTCACCTTTTGTGCGGAGTGGGCCTTTTGCGTAGCAGTAAGCATCCCCGCCGCTGGGCCAGAAGGAGTAGGGTTTTGAACCCCACTCCAGACAGTCCCGGCAAGTGGAGTCGGAGCTCCAACTTTAAATTCTGGGTGGACATCCAGCGGGATACTTGCGTCCGTGGGTGTTGGTGGCCCCCCCCCCTCAGATGGGTTGTGGGAGCCCGTAAAACCCGCCCGCCATAGGACTAACCACCCTAATGGCTGGTTCAAAGATGGTTACGGTCACGGAATGAGCGTTAATCACGGCCATAAATCCTTCCACCACTTCATACAGTTCCCCAAAGGGAACAGTGTGAGGATACGTCCGATGATGACCTCTTGCGCAATGCACCTCCTTGGACCCTCAGTCGCAGATGCGAGGGGGCAAGTCGTGCAATTGTTAAATTTTTTATTTTATTGACATGTAAAATGTTGGCCCAATAATTCCCTTCCAAATGCGCTAGTACGGTCGGGGTACTTACGCATCTGGCCGGATGAAATGCCGGTTTTCAGCATGCACAGTGCATGTGGGGAAAACCGGCATTTCCTGTCCTCTGAACGAAGGGGTTCAGAGGCAGAACACGTGCGACTGCACAGGCAGTGCGTGCGCAGTATAATTCGCCGCTTTCATTAATGCTTTCAGTGAGGTCCAGTCATTACAACTTACACATGAAAAAAGCATGGGTACAGTTGCTACAGAGGCTGCGGAGGAAGATATTTCTTATCGTGGAGCTTCTGAAAGTATGTATGTCTGTATATATTCCTTTGCGTGTTATGTATATATTCCTTTACTTATGTGTATGAATGTATTATTTAATTATGACTTTCAGAGAAAGTAACTTATTGGAAAATCATAATTAAAAACATACATTCATACACATTAGTAAAGGAATATAAAACATACATACATATACGTAAAGGAATATATGTGGACATACATACATAACTCATTCTCACATTCCATTCACACAGCCACAATTGCTCCTTCTACCTACCGTTCTGAAAACCCTTTTAAAAAAAAAAATTTAAACTTACTTAAAATTTCTTAAAATAACTTCCCTCCCTTTCCCAAACAAAAATATTGCATTTCAAAAGCTCCACGATAAAATATAACTTCCTCCGCAGCCAATGAACAACTTTACACTTGCTTTTTTCAAGTGTAACTTCTAAGGACTTAACCTCACGGATTTCATGAATGAAATCCACGAAGTTCACTGCGCAAGCGCTGCCTGTGCAGTCGCACGCGCTCGAGGTCTGGAAATGCCGGCGTTCCCCGCATGCGCTGTTCATGCTGAACGCCGGCATTTCCAACGGCCAGAAGCGTGAGTAAGCCGACCGTACTCACGCTTCTGGCCTGGAATTTCTGGCCCGATGTCTCCTGTAATGCTGTTAACTGAGTTGAACATACTTTAGATAAAAAGTTATTCTCTTTCATGAATGTGTCGTCATTGAACCCACATACAAATCGATACATGGTGTCAGAAGTGATTGAAAGAGATGAAGAGGAAAAATCTGAAGTTAAATCAGCTCTCCACATATTAGCAAGCCAAAAGAGAACATCGTTACTTACCATTGGAGAATAGCTAACGAAAGGTAAAATGGTAAGATTACACCCACCGGCGAAGCTTCAGTTGACAGGTAATGTGGCTGAAAATTGGAGGAGATTCAAACAACGTTTAGAGTTGTATTTAGCAGCAATCGGAGCTGACGAGAAAAGTGATAAAATGAAAGCGTCAGTGTTCTTACATGTCGTGGGTGATGAAGCGCTGGAGGTGTATAATAACTTCACATTCGCTGCTGATGGAGACAAAATGAAGCTGGATAAAATAATGGAACAGTTTGAGGCCTACTGCATACCTAAACGTAACATGACGTTTGAGAGGCTTAGATTTTTCACATGTGTACAGAAAACGGGAGAGTCTATTGATCAGTATGTGACTGAACTAAGAAACTGAAGCAAAACATGTGAATTTGGGGGACTGACAGACTCGCTGATAAAAGACAGACTGGTGTGTGGTATTCCAGATAATGGTCTAAGAGAAAGACTGCTAAGAGAGCAAGATCTGGACCAGGGAAAAGCCATAGCACTGTGTAGGGCTACAGAGACTGTGAAGTCGCAGGCAAAGGAGCTGTTCAGTGACAGTAGCTGCAATGTGGATGCAGTGAGTAAGAACGGACACAAACCGTTTAACAAAAAGAGTGCCAATGTGAAAAAAGAGGCGTGGCCAGCAAACAAAAATGAAAGGAGCAATCGAAAGTCATGTAGTCGATGCGGTACACAGCATACACCAAAAAAGTGTCCAGCATATGGTAAAACATGCAATAGTTGCAACAAAAACAACCATTATGCCCGTTGCTGTAAGAACCAAGCGCAACAAAGCAAGGTCCATGCAGTAGATGAAAGCGAGATAGAGGAGTTCTATGTAGATGTTGTGTCTGAAAACAAAGAAGAAAAAAGAGACTGGATGTTGACACTAAAAGTGAATGACATACACATTCCATTTAAATTGGATACTGGAGCACAAGTTAATGTGATATCAGAGACTGATTTTAAGAAAATTAGACCCAGACCAAAGATACATGGAATAAAAGTGAAAGTGACAGGGTACTCAGGTACTGATATACCAGTGAAAGGAAAATGCATTGTCAAAGTGACACACAGGACAGAGAGCACACGCTAGCATTCATCGTGGTGCCAAAGGATGTGCAGGCCATACTAGGCTTAATAGCCTGTGAGAGACTGAACCTGGTAAAGAGAGTCCTCGTTGTGGAAAGCGAAGGAGAGACAGTCTATGATGAACTCATGAAAGAGTACAATGACCTATTTCAGGGTCTAGGCTGCCTTCCAGGAGAACACGCGATCAGAGTAGATAAAAGTATGCCAACGGTCATACATCCATGCAGAAAAGTTCCGTTTGCTCTTCAAAAGCAACTGAAGGCAGAGTTGGACAGGATGGAAAGCCTGAACGTGATTCAGAAGATAGATGAGCCAACTGAGTGGGTGAGTTCCCTCGTCGTTGTGGACAAAAAGAATGGAAAGCTCAGAATTTGCCTGGATCCAAGAGATCTAAACAGAGCAATAAAGAGAGAGCACTTCAAGCTTCCTACATGTGAGGAAATCATGGCACACTTTGCAAATGCAAAGTATTTCAGCAAGTTAGATGCATCATCAGGATTTTGGCAGATGAAATTGGACGAGGCAAGTTCAAGACTGTGCACGTTCAACAGTCAATTTGGCAGATACAGATTCCTAAGGTTACCATTTGGCATTGCCTCAGCTCCTGAAGTGTATCACAAAACTATCCATATGATCTATGAGCACCTGGAGGGAGTTGATACATCAATGGATGACATCAAAATATGGGGAACCACGAGAACTGAGCATGACGAGAGACTGAAAAAAGTGCTGGAAGCAACAAGGAAAACAAACCTGAAGCTGAATAGAGAGAAATGCCAGCTCGGGGTGACAGAACTGACATTCGTGGGAGATATCCTTAGCAGTGAGGGCATCAGACCAGATCCCAGAAAGGTGTCCGCCATTGAGAATATGCCAAAGCCACAATGCAAAAAGGACGTGCAGAGGTTTAATGGAATGATCAACTACATGGGTAAATTCATATCCAACCTCTCAGAAAAGATGGCGCCACTGAGACGACTAACTGAAAAGAACATAGAATGGGAATGGAATCATGAGCATGAGAAGTCATGGAGCGATCTAAAGAAACTGCTCACAGAGGAACCAGTTCTGAGGTTTTATGACCCAGCGAGACCCATCAAGATATCATCAGATGCATCACAGAGTGGGCTCGGTGCCGTTCTTCTGCAAAAATATGACTACTGGCAACCTATTGCATATGCATCGCGCTCAATGACAGACGCGGAGACGCGATATGCTCAAATAGAAAAGGAGCTGCTCAGCATCACATACGCCTGTGAAAGATTTCACCAGTTTGTGTCAGGACAAGCAATCAGTGTAGAGACTGACCATAAGCCCTTGATTGCATTGTTCCAAAAGCCACTAAATAGCTGTCCGCTTAGAATACAAAGAATGATGATCAGTCTGCAACGCTATACACTGAATGTTGCGTACACACCAGGTAAGCTGATGTATACAGCAGACACGTTGTCCAGAGCTGTTGACCCAAGTGAGCCCGCAAACCCCAAAATGGATGAAAAAGTGAACGCCTACATGGACATGATCACAAGTGCACTGCCCATAGCAGATGCAAAAATGGAGCTCATAAAGACTGAGACAAACAAAGATGAAACAATGAGACGACTGAGGAAAAGCATCTTGGATGGATGGCCCAACATGAAGCAAGACTGCTCACCTGACATGGCAGAGTACTGGAACTGCAGGGCGGAACTATCACTGGTCGAAGACATCATCTACAAAGGAAGTAAAATAGTTATCCCAAAGAGTCTGAGAAGAGAGATGCTAAAAAGGATCCATGGAGGACATCTGGGAATCGAAAAGTGTAAGAAAAGAGCACGAGAGGTGATGTACTGGCCACGAATCAACCAAGATGTGACAAATGAGGTGTCAAACTGCACAATATGCCTGAAATATCAAGCAAGTAATCCTGCAGAACCACTAAAGCCACACCCAGCGCCAGACAGACCTTACCAGAAGGTAGGCGCTGACCTATTCGTATGTCAAGGGAAGGACTATCTTGTAGTCACAGACTATTACTCCCTGTATCCAGAGGTTTGTAGACTGTACACCACCACTGCAGATGCTGTGATAACATGTATGAAAGCCATATTCTCCAGACATGGCATGGCAAGCGAGGTCTTCACAGACAACGGACCCCAGTTTTACAATGCAAGTTTTCGACACTTTGCCAAAGAGTGGGACTTTGTCCACACAACGTCAAGTCCTCACTTTCCACAGTCCAATGGACTAGTGGAAAAATCGGTCCAGACAGTGAAAAGACTGATGTACAAGGCAAAAGACAGTGGAACTGACTTCTACCAAAGCATGCTTATATACCGCACAACGCCGCTCGAGTGTGGTATGTCACCAGCCCAACTCCTGATGGGACGTCTGCTAAGGTCAAACCTACCCATCCCGGAGAACCTCCTGAAAGCAAAAGAGGGGGAGAAAGTGAGGAAGTTCAAAGAACAACAGAAAGAAAAGCAAAAGTACTATTATGACAGAGGAACACAAAACCTACCTGAACTCCACACTGGTGACCAAGTAAGGTTCAAAGACAAAACAAACATATGGACTCAGAAGGGAACTGTCCTGAGTGAAGTTCAACCAAGATCATACACCATTCAGACAGATGAGGGTGCTGTTCTGCGAAGAAATCGTCGAGTTCTTCTCATGGGACCAGCCACAGCAAGTCAAAAGACTGATACTGTTGAACAACCTGATCACACAGCACGTCAAAAGACTGATACTGTTGGACAACCTGATCACACAGCTGAGAACTCATCATCTGAGGCAACAACTCAGATTCAAGGACAATCAATCAGAAAATCCTCAAGACACGTGAAGCCTCCTGAGAGACTCATTGAGCAAATTTAAGGACTCTTGTTATAGAAGGAAGTAATGTTATCTTATTCTTTCTTCAAGTTCTAGTGTATTTACATATTTCATGTGAACACACAAAGCAAGGTTAAAAAACCTTGATAATGATGATAATGTAAGTTCATTAAGTGTTACAGTTAAAATGCAGAGTAATACAAAGAAAACATGTTGTTAGATAAAAGTAAAATACTTTTGTTTTAAGAAAGGGAGATGTAATGATATCAGCAAATAGTGATGGTATTTGCCTGTTTGATTATTTATGCCTTACCAGCATATTTGCCTGATTGATTATTTATGCCTGACCAGCAGAGGGCATGTGAGAGACAAGCAGTTTAGTTTTAGTTTCGCTTTAGATGGATCTCTAACATGATGTCTCCTGTAATGCTGTTAACTGAGTTGAACATACTTTAGATAAAAAGTTATTCTCTTTCATGAATGTGTCGTCATTGAACCCACATACAAATCAATACAGCCCTTACTGTATGCAGCCATGGTCTTGCCTGAAATGCCTCCCATGGTTGAATAGCCCTTACTGTATGCAAAGTGTGGAATGTGCGTGTGTGTTTGATGAAAGGGCCATAGGTGTTGGATGAGTGTTGGGCATTGTGGTTTTCAAAACCCTCTGGCCATAAAGTGAGGTTGAGATGGAGGGATGAAGAAGTGTTGAAAAAAAGGCACTCACCCTGATGACCCGAGTGAGGTCGTTGAACTTTTTCCTACATTGCACATGGGTCCTAGGCACCATGCTGCTTGAGGACACTCTCTGAGCCACCTCCCTCCACACTCTTCTGTACTCGCGTGGCAAAGGCCTCCTGCCACTCACTGGGTACAAAATGGATCTTCAGCGCTCCACCCCACGAACCAGAGCCTCCAAGGCCCTCTCGCAGAAGCGCTGTGCTCGCTCCCTGGCCCTCTCCATAGTGTTTGGCTGCTAGATTTAGCCACAGGTCTGCCGAGGCCGAGATTCAAGGCTCCAGTGAGCAGGGTGTGGCTGCGGAGCAAGATCGACCCTCCCCTTTAAGAACTGACCGGCACCAGTGTGTCTGTGTTCAATCGCTAACTGACAGCACCTGCACTGCGCCCGCACTCTGAGGTAGCGCCTCGCTCCTCGGCCTTAGCGCATTAAGAGAGGTGTGTAGTGCCTGATTTAGCGCTCCAATCACCTCCAGGGGCGATAAAAGCCAAGTTTGCTGTCGGAGGCGATAATTAGCGCCAGGCGCTAAACTTTGCGCAGCGCCAGTAATGGTGCCCCAAACGGGGCGATACCGAATTTTTCCCCCTATGAAGTTAACAAAAATTCAGCAGTATATTTGGATGAAGTAATAAAAAAAAATCACAATAAAAATTAGCCACACTGTCTTGAACCCCACAGGCCCTAATTTCACTGTTGATTGGCCAAGAGGCAAAACTCTGCCAACTCTATGGTTGGTCTCTCTGAGAGTCAAGAAAGTGGGATGTCCCGATGTAGATAGTCCCTGACCCCATCCCTAACACTGATGGCCTTGCTTGTAACACAAGGAGCCATCGTGGCCTGGCCTAAATTGTGGCTCTTCCAGCCAACACCCATGGAGATTATAGGAGTGCGCTGGATAGTCTGAAAATTGTGGTCCTAAAGTGCCTTTCTGTTGACTTGACAACTGAGATTTTCAATTAAAAGACGATGGAATTAGTTTGTATTTGCTACACTTATACCTTGAAATACTTGCTTTCCAGCAACAACTGCGCCGTCAATTTCGACAACAGGTATGATATTAGCAATATAGATTGAGCAATGTCTTCTGATTTAAGATGGAATAAAAAGCCACACATTCAGGCCAAGGTTTTCTGATTGTAATGTCAATGGGAACACATTCATCTTAAACGGTTACTATAACTGTTATCAACAGGATAGAGGAAAGTTGACAGAATCATCATTTAACATTCTCCATACTTAAACTTTCACCTGTGCCACTAGTGACATAAATTTATCTTAGTAATGTCTAATATTCCTCGTTTCAAATTATGATCTGTCTTTCAGAAGGTATAGTTGGAGGCACCCAAGGAAGTAAGCAATGTTTTAATTTTACTTTATTCAGATAATGCAAAGTAGTAAAGTTTTATTTAAATTCAGTTGCACGGTATTAGACTTTTTCTCAGCTCAATCCTCAATTCATGTAACATGAAAAGCCCTTACACAGATCTATTTTAACATGGCCATGTTCTCATTCTGTGGGATCCATTGCTCCCAGCATGAAGAAAATATTTTCATGAGCTTTACAAAACCAGCGGACAGATTTTCCTGGCTTTATTGCTCAAATATTGGTGAAAAACATTGTGCAGCGTACAGGCTAAACAGGCTCCAATCCTTAAATATAATTCTTTACCTGAATAACACTGCCCCGAGACTCCGCTTTCCTGGTAGCTGCAGCTGACTGTCCCTGAGGAAGGGGCAGCAATGTAGGTTCGATGTAAATGAGTGTCAGCTGCCTCTGCACACAAATTTCCGATAATAAATTTCAGATCAGAGGCAGACTGTCTCCATAAACATCTGGTGCTGCTGATTCCAGAGCTGCCATTTAGGTGCTATCTGCCTGGAAGGGACAAGTGTGTATTGTCAAGAAATATCATTTTTAGGCCTCTTCAAACAAAAATTGGTTGTTGTGCCTCATTGAATACTTTTTGCAGAATGTTGTTGCTCTTTTACATTTAGTGATGGAAGCAGTGTGTAGTCATGTGTCACACCACCCTCTTTTATTACATCTCTTTTCTGGAGTCTACAAGTGGAGACAACCACAAGCCCCCTTGACAGTGAATGACAGACTTCAATAACTTATCAAATGAATATGAATTGAGGTATAATTTGGGATTAATCAGGAGCAACTGATTTCCTATTAACTTGTTAATTGGTATCATCCATTGATAAAACTGAATCCTTTTGGTGCTCTCCACACTTACACCTTTAACTGTATCCTTTCCAGCATCGGGAACAACTGCAACTTCAACAACAGGTATGGAATTTTACACAACTGTAACATGTACTGATTAATTATTCATAAAAATTGTAAAAATTAGGATTCATCACCATCAAAAGATTACTTTGCAGCCTCTGCAATAATTCTAAACTGTGGAGGTCATAAGAACATAAGAAATAGAAGCAGGAGTAGGCCATACGGCCCCTCAAGCCTGCTCCGTCATTCAATAAGATCATGGCAGATCTTCGAGCTCAACTCCACTTTCCCAACTGTTCCCCATATCCCTTGATTCCATTAGAGTCCAAAACTCTATCGACCTCAGCCTTGAATGTACTCAATGACTGAGCATCCACAGCGTCTGGGGTAGAGAATTCCAAAGATTCACAACCTGAATGAAGACATTTCTCACCAGTCCTAAATGGCTGAACCCTTATCTCGAGACTGTAGCCCCTAGTTCTAGACTCTCCAGCCAGGGGAAACAGCCTCTCCACATACACTGTCAAGTCTTCTCAGAATCTTAAACATTTCAATGATATCACCTCTCATTCTTCTAAACTCCAGAGAATATAAGCTCATTCTACTCAATCTCTCCTCACAGGACAACCCACTCATTCCAGGAATCAATCCATCTGAAAATGATCCGTTTATCCCTACTCTATCTTTTCTGTCCGTTAACCAATCCTCTACCCATGCTAATATATTACCCCCAACCCCATGAGCCCTTATCTTGCATAGCAAACATTTATGTGAAACCTTATCGAATGCCTTTTGGAAATCCAAATATACTACATCCACTGGTTCCCCTTTATCTACCCGGCAAATTACATCCTCAACAAACTCTAATAAATTTGTTAAACATGGTTTCCCTTTCAGAAAACCATGCTGACTCTGCCTAATCATAATATGAATTTTCTAAGTGCCCTGTTACCACTTCCTTAATACTGGATTCCAGCATTTTCCTGACGACTGATCTCAGGCTAACTGGTCTGTAGTTCCTTGTTTTCTCTCTCCCTCCTTTCTTGAATAGCAGGGTTATGTTTACTACCTTCCAATCCACTGGGACCATTCTAGAATCTAGGGAATTTTGGAAGATCACAACCAATGCCACTATCTCTGCCGCCACCACTTTTAGAACCATAGGGCATTGGCCATCAGGTCCAGGGGATTTGTCAACTTTTAGGCCTATTAATTTGTCTAGCAGATTTGCCGCAAAATTCCCCTGTTTAGCACCGGCAGTTAAGGCTGGTTTTGGCAAAAAAAGGCAGCCGCCTCGATCCGACCGGTTCCGGCGCGGGACGGGGCAGTCGCCATTTTGGGCAGGTTGCTAGCATGACCATTACGTGTGTGTAGCGGTAGGATTTAAATGAGGCAGATCGAGACATCAATCAGCATGCAATGACCGGCCATTTTGGGCGTCACCATTCCAATCAACGCCGTCTCCTAAACACAAACAGCTGAATGTGTGTTCAGCTCCACGAGGGACTCCCCATCAGTGCTATTCAAAGGGATACATCCAACTTGCAGGTAAGTTGATTTTTTTCTTGTACTGGCTCTTGCAGAGTTTATATCGACACTGGCTTGCTGGAGCACATTTATAAAGTTGGTAAAGTGTGCAGGGAGTGCTGCTGGACGCTGGGAAGGCGTTGGCTGCGACTGGAAGGCCTCTGACTGCACCACTTGCTCCCAGTCACGGGGGATCTACTTACAATCCCCCTCGCGCTGCAGCATGACAAGGAGATGGAGCAGACGCAGCAAAGACAAGCTGTTTGCAGAGGGAGGAGGAGGAGGGGCAGGAGGGCTCTCGGCAGGAGGCTGCACCCACCTCGGGTCTTCCGAGAGCACTTCTCCTACCTGCACTTAAGCCAGGAGCAGAGTATTCGGAGGCTCCTCTTCACCAAGGAGGTGATTACAGAACTCTACCACCTCCTGGAATCAGACCTGAAGCCTCAGAGGGCAACGATGGCATTGCCAAAGTCCCTCAAGATGATTGTGGCACTGAATGTTATTGCCAGCGGATCGTTCCAACCTGGAGCTGGTGACATAGCCAACATCTCCCAGTTCGCCATCCATCGCTGCATTCAGGGGTCACAGAGGCTCTGTAGCCCAGGAGAAGGGACTTCATTGTCTTCTCCCTGAATAGAGAGAAGCAGGCGGAGCACGCATGTGGGTTTGCCAGGATATCAGGCTTCCCCTTGGTGCAGGCCACCATCGACTGCACAGACATGGCTTTGCGGGCACCACATTTCATTCCCAATATTCACTGCAATCAAAAAGGCTACCACTCTCTTAATGAGCAGTTGGTGTCGACCACACCCAGGATATCATGATGGTGAAGGCCCGGTATCCTGGCATCAGTCATGATGCCTTCACCCTGCTCTAGTCCGGTGTGCCAGCCATTTTCTAGCCACCATATTGAACCAGAGGATGGCTGTTTGCTCTATACCTGGCTGATGACTCCCCTCCGCAACCCCACCACTCGTGGCCAGCAATCATATAATGACAACCATGCTGCCATGAGGAATGTCATCGAGCAGACCAGCGGGGTGTTCAGGCAATGGTTCACTGCCTTGTCCGCATGGGAGGAGCCCTCCAGTACACACTGGAGCGGCTGTCCCATTTTGTGGTAGTTGGATGCATCCTCCACAACTTGGCCATCACGAGCACGCAGCTCTTGCCACCACGGGTTCCGCGACCACCTCAGGAGGAGGAGGAAGGCAGCAAATCCCCGTTCTGGATGGACTGTTGGTGAGCGCATCAACATCCATTAAAAATTAAAACTAAAAATAATAATTTCAGTAAAAATTGTAACTAATCATATAAATAAGATAAGGTTAGATAGAGATGGCAGTGCAGGTGGTGTGTCATAACTGCAGCATGTGGGAGTTGGTGGACACCAACGAGATCCCAAGCAACCACATCTGCGGTAAGTGTCTGCATCTCAAGGAACTTCGGCTCAGAGTTGTTGAGCTGGAGTTCGAGCTGCAGGCATTGCGATGCATCAGAGAGGGGGAGAGTTACCTGGAAATTTTGTTCCAGGAAGCAGTCACACCCCTTACGTTAAGTAGTAATTTAGAGTTAGTCAATGGTCAAGGACAGGAGGGTGTGACTGTGAGTCAGGAAGGTATGGGGACCCAGGATATAGTGATGGAGGAGCCCCAGTCCTTGACCTTGTCTAACAGTTATGAGGTGCTTGCTACCTGTATGGATGAGAACAAGGACTACAGGGAAGATGGGTAAACTGACCAAGGAACCGTGGTACAGGAGGCCATTCAAGTGAGGGGAATAAAAAGGAATGTGATAGTAGTAGGCAACAGTATAGTCAGGGGGATAGATACTGTCCTCTGCAGCTGCGACAGGGAGTACCAAAGGCTGTGGTGCCTGCCCGGTGTCAGGGTTAAAGATATCTCATCGCGGCTGGAGAAGAACTTGGTGTGAGAAGGGGCGGATCCAGTTGTCTTGGTCCACGTAGGAACCAACGTCATAGGTAGAACTAGGAATGAGGTTCTGCTGAGAGAGTTTGACGAGTTGGGGTCCAAATTAAAAAGCAAAAATTCAAAGGTGATAATCTCTGGATTGTTACATAAGAACATAAGAAATAGGAGCAGGAGTAGGCCAATCGGCCCCTCGAGCCTGCTCCGCCATTCAATAAGATCATGGCTGATCTGATCCTAACCGCCAATCCACTATCACAGAACCATCTCCTGAATCTAACAGAATTAGACACACGAAATAGGAGCAGGATCAGGCTACACAGCCCCTGGGCCCGCTCCGCTACCCACAGGGCCATGACCGATCCGAACCTAGACTCATGTCCAAATTCCTGCCCGCTCCCCGTAACCCTTAATTCCCTTTACTTCTAGGAAACTGTCTATTTGTTTTAAATTTATGAAATGATGTAGCTTCTACAGCTTTTTGGGGCAGCATATTCCATGGACCTACCACCCTCTGAGTGAAGTAGTTCCTCCTCATCTCAGTTTTGAAAGAGCAGCCCCTTATTCTAAGACTATGCCCCCTAGTTCTAGTTTCACCCATCATCGGGAACATCTTCCCCGCATCCACCCGATCCAACCCCTTCACAATCTTATATGTTTCAATAAGATCGCCTCTCATTCTTCTGAACTCCAATGAGTAGAGTCCCAATCTACTCAACCTCTCCTCATATGTCCATCCCCTCATCCCCAGGATTAGCCGAGTGAACCTTCTTTGTACTGACTCGAGAGCAAGTATGTCCTTTCTTAAGTATGGACACCAAAACTGTACGCAGTATTCCAGGTGCGGTCTCACCAATACCTTGTACAACTGAAGCAATACCTCCCTATTTTTATATTCTATCCCCCTAGCAATGAAAGCCAACATTCCATTGGCCTTCTTAATCACTTGCTGCACCTGCATACTAACCTTTTGAGTTTCGTGCACCAGGACCCCCAGATCCCTTTGTACTTCAATACTTTCAGTTTCTTGCCATTAAGATAATAACTTGCTCTATGATTTTTCCTGCCAAAGTGCATAACCTCACACTTTCCAGTATTGTATTCCATCTGCCAAATCTCTGCCCACTTACTTAGCCTGTCGATGTCCCATTGCAGGTTTTTTATGTCCTCCTCACTCACTACTTTCCCTCCCATCTTAGTATCATCTGCAAACTTTGATATGTTACACTCGGTCCCCTCCTCCAAATCGTTAATATCGATTGTAAAGAGTTGGGGACCCAGCACTGACCCCTGCGGAACACCATTAGTTACTGACTGCCAGTCTGAGAATGAACCATTTATCCCGCGCCACGCTCATTTATCCTGAGCCACGCGCCAATTGTCATAAGGATAAGCAGATTAGAAGGTTAAATGCGTGGCTGAAAGAATGGTGTGGGTGGCAGGGGTTTTGCTTCATGGGCTATTGGCACCAGTACTGGGGAAAGAGGGAGCTGTTCCGTTGAGACGGGCGCCAATTAAACCGGGCTGGAACCAGTGTCCTGGCGAATTGAATAACTAGGGCAGTAGACAGGGTTTTAAACTTATGAAAGTGGGGGGGGTGGTGGGAGGATTCAGGAAAGAGTACATTTAAAAGCAGCAAGGGAAATGTCAAGGCTCGAGAGCAGAGCAGAGTTTTGGGTACAAATAAGCAGAGTGGGTCAGGAGTGGACAGAGAGAGTAACAAAGGTAATAGGGCATCAGTGACTAAGGTGACATCAGGGAAAAATAGAAATAAGTCAAAGCTAAAGGCACTCTATCTGAATGCACAAAGTATTCACAACAAAGGAGATGAATTAATAGCGCTGATAGAAATGAACAGGATCTAATAGCCATTATGGAGACGTGGTTGCAAAGTGACCAAGGTTGGGAACTAAATATTCCAGGATACATAACCTTTAGAAGAGATAGGCAAAATGGGAAAGGTGGAAGGGTAGCCCTGATAATCAAGGATGGGATAAAGACAGTAGAGAGAAAGGATCTTGACTCGGAAAATCAAGAAGTAGAATCAGTTTGGGTGGAGCTAAGAAAGAGCAAGGGGCAGAAAACATTGGTGGGATTTGTCTATAGGCCCCTAAACAGTAGTTGTAATGTAGGGCAGAGTATAAATCAATAAATTACAGGAGCATGTATCAAGGTAATACAGTATTCATGGGGGACTTCAATATTCATATAGACTGGGCAAACCAAATTTACATTAATAATGTGATAGACGAGTTCATGGAATGTATACAAGATAATTTTCTAGATCAGTATTTTGAGGAACCAACTAGGGAACAGACTATTTTAGATCTAGTAATGTGCAATGAGAAAGGGTTCATTAATAACCTTGTCGTAAAGGGGCCTTTAGAGAAGAGTGACCATAATATGATAGAATTTTATATTGAGTTTGAAAGTGATTTAGTTAAGTTCGAAACTAGGGTCTTAAACTAAACAAGGCAAACTACAAAGGTATGAGGGGCGAGTTGGCTCAGGTAGATTGGGAAACTACATTAAAAGGTATGATGGTAGACAAGCAATGGCTTATTTAAAGAATGATGTGGAGATGCCGGTGTTGGACTGGGGTGGACAAATGTGAGAAGTCGCACAACACCAGGTTATAGTCCAACAGTTTTATTTGAAATCACAAGCTTTCGGAGCACTGCTCCTTCGTCAGGTGAAGTGAAGAGAAGCATATAGACACAGCATATATAGTCAGAGAGCACTGCCAAATGATTACAGGTAATCTTTCTAACTGCCCTTTATCACACCTCGGCAGAGAGATAATCACAGCAATCAAAGGTGTAGATGGTGTCCAAACAGGTCAGTCAGGAAAACATTACATCAAAGAACAATGAGGTGGGGTCACAAGGGGTCAAATGTTGCAGATGCTGGGGTCTGTATGAAAAACAAAAAACAAACAAAATTTTTTTTTGCTGGAACTCACAGCAGGTCCGGCTGCATCTGTGTATCACAGAAACCCAGAAACCCCACAGTGCAGATAGAGGCCATTTCGGCCCATCGAGCCTGCACCAACACATAGCCCACCCGATCCCCGTAACCCCTACACCAACACATATCCCACCCTATCCCCCTAACACTAAGGGTCAATTTATCATAGCCAATCAACCTAACCCGCACATCTTTGGACTGTGGGAGGAAACCGGAGCACCCGGAGAAAACCCACGCAAACACAGGGAGAATGTGCAAACTCCACACAGACAGTTACCCAAGGCTGGATTCGAACCCGGGTCCCTGGCGCTGTGAGGCAACAGTGCTAACCACTATGCCACCATGTGTGGAGAGAACAAGCCAACGACGGCTCGAGTCTGGATGACTCTACGTCAGGTGGGTTTACATGTAGTGTGACATGAACCCAAGATCCCGGTTGAGGCCGCCCTCATGGGTGCGGAACTTGGCTATCAGTTTCTGCTCGACGATTTTGCGTTGTGTGTCTCGAAGGCCGCCTTGAAGAATGCTTACCCGAAGTTCGGAGGCTGAATGTCCTTGACTGCTGAAGTGTTCCCCGACTGGGAGGGAACACTCCTGCCTGGTGATTGTTGTGCGGTGTCCGTTCATCCGTTGTCGCAGTGTCTCCATGGTCTCGCCGATTTACCATGCTCCGGGGCATCCTTTCCTGCAACGTATGAGGTAGACAACGTTGGCCGAGTCACATGAGTATGTACCATGTACCTGGTGGGTGGTGTCCTCACGTGTGATGATGGTATCTGTGTTGATGATCTGGCATGTCTTGCAGAGGTTGCCGTGGCAGGGTTGTGTGGTGTCGAGGTCGCTGTTCTCCTGAAAGCTGGGTAATTTGCTGCGGACGGTGGTCTGTTTGAGGTTAGGCAGCTTTTTGAAGGCGAGTAGTGGAGGCGTGGGGATGGCCTTAGCGAGGTGTTCGTCATCATCGATGACATGTTGAAGGCTGCGAAGAACATGGCGTAGTTTCTCCGCTCCGGGGAAATACTGGACGACGAAGGGTACTCTGTTGGTTGTGCCCCGTGTTTGTCTTCTGAGGAGGCCTATGCGATTTTTCGCTGTGGCCCATCAGAACTGTCGATCGACGAGTCGAGCGTCATATCCCGTTCTTACGAGGGCGTCTTTCAGCGTCTGTAGGTGTCCATCGCGTTCCTCCTCGTCCGAGC
Source organism: Somniosus microcephalus (assembly GCF_052327205.1). Classification (NCBI taxonomy): domain Eukaryota; kingdom Metazoa; phylum Chordata; class Chondrichthyes; order Squaliformes; family Somniosidae; genus Somniosus; species Somniosus microcephalus. The sequence continues at coordinate 8,718,194 of NC_141001.1, read as the reverse complement.
AGATCCTGTGTATTCGCAGGGCTTGTCCATAGGGGATGGCTTCTTTAACGTGGTTAGGGTGGAAGCTGGAGAAGTGGAGCATGGTGAGGTTGTCCATGGGCTTGCGGTAGAGTGAAGTGCTGAGGTGTCCGTCTTTGATGGAGATTCGTGTGTCCAAGAATGAAACTGATTCTGAGGAGTAGTCCATGGTGAGTTTGATGGTGGGCTGGAACTTGTTGATGTTATCGTGTAGTCTTTTCAGTGATTCTTCACCGTGGGTCCATAGGAAGAAAATGTCGTCGATGTATCTGGTGTATAGCATTGGTTGGTGGACCTGTGCAGCGAAGAAGTCTTGCTCGAACTTGTGCATGAAGATGTTGGCGTATTGGGGTGCAAATTTGGTCCCCATGGCTGTTCCGTGTGTTTGGGTAAAGAACTGGTTGTCGAAGGTGAAGACATTGTGGTCAAGGATGAAGTGGATGAGTTGTAGGATGGCGTCTGGAGATTGGCTGTTGTTGGTGTTGAGTACTGAGGCTGTCGCAGCGATGCTGTCATCATGGGGGATACTGGTGTAGAGTGCCGAGACGTCCATCATGGCGAGGAGTGTTCCTGGTTCAACTGGTCCGTGGGTGCTGAGTTTCTGTAAGAAGTCTGTAGTGTCGTGACAGAAGCTGGGGGTTCCCTGTACGATGGGTTTCAGGATGCCCTCGACGTATCCAGAGAGGTTTTCACACAGGGTTCCGTTGCCCGATACGATAGGGCGTCCGGGTGTGTTGGCTTTGTGTATCTTTGGGAGGCAGTAGAAGTCTCCCACGCGGGGAGTACGTGGGATGAGAGCGCGTAGGATGCTTTGAAGGTCTGGATCGAAGGTCTTGACCAGTCTGTTGAGTTAGCGGGTGTGTTCTTTGGTCGGATCTGCAGGTAACTGTCTGTAGTGTTCCTGGTTGTCCAGTTGTCGGTATGCTTCTTTGCAATAGTCCATTTTGTTCTGTATGACAATGGCTCCTCCATTGTCCGCTGGTTTGAGGATGATGTTGTGGTTGGTCTTGAGAGCGTGGATGGCGTTGTGTTGTGCTCGGGTGACATTCTGGACTGCCTTGTGAGTGCGGACCCCTCCGGAAGGTCACTGCCCTAAGCTTGACATGTATGCTAAAGCTGTCATGTAAATAGGAAGATATGAGTGAAAGTAAACATGGGCCCATTAGAGGCAGAGACAGGAGAATTTATAATTGGCTACAAGGAAATGGCAGAGACATTAAACAAATACTTTGTATCTGTCTTCACGGTAGAAGACACAAAAAACATTCCGGAAATAATGGGGAACCAAGGGTCTAGAGAGAATGAGGAACTTAAAGAAATCAATATAAGTAAAGGCATAGTGATGGAGAAATGAATGAGAATAAGTGGCATCAAGTCCCCTGGACTTGACGACCTGCACCCTAGGGTTTTAAAAGAGGTAGATGCAGAGATAGTGGATGCACTGGTATTAATCTTCCAGAATTCCCTAGATTTTAGAACAGTCCCCAAGGATTGGAAGGTAGTAAACATAACCCCGCTATTTAAGAAAGGAGGAAGAGAAAAACGGGGAACTATAGGCCAGGTAGCCTGACATCAGTAGTAGGCAAAATGCTAGAATCTATTATTCAGGACGTGGTAACAGGGCACTTAGAAAATCGTAATATGATTAGGCAGAGTCAACATGGTTTTATGAAAGGGAAATCATGTTTGACAAATCTGTTGGAGTTTTTTGAAGATGTAACTAGTAGGGTAGATAAGGGGGAACCAGTGGATGTAGTGTATTTGGATTTTCAAAAAGCATTCGATAAGGTGCCACACCAGAGGTTATTACACAAAATTAGGACTCATGTGATTGGAGGTAATATATTAGCATGGATTGAGGATTGGTTAATAGGCAGAAAACAGAGAGTGGGAATAAACGGGACTTTTTCGGGTTGGCAGGCTGTAACCAGCGGGGTACCACAAGGATCAGTGCTTGGGCCTCAGCTATTTACAATCTATATTAACGACTTAGATGAATGGATTAAGTGTAACATATCCAAGTTTGCTGATGATACAAAGTTAGGTGGGAAAGTAAGCTGTGAGGAGGACGCAGAGGGTGCAGAGAGATATAGACAGGTTGACTGAAGGAGCTAGAACAAGGCAAATGGAATACAATGTGGGGAAGTGTGAAGTTATCCACTTTGGCAGGAAAAACAAAAAAGCAGTATAATTTTTGAATGGTAGGAGACTGGGAAATGTTTGCATTCAGAGGGACCTGGGTGTCCTTGTAAATGAATGACAGAAAGTTAACATGCAGGTACAGCAAGCAATTAGGAGAGCAAATGGTATGTTAGCTTTTGTTACAAAGCGATTAGAGTATAAGAGTAAAGAAGTCTTACTACAATTATAAAGGGCATTGGTGAGGCCACACCTGCAGTACTGTCTACAGTTCTGGTCTCCTTACCTAAGGAAAGTCATACTTGCCTCAGAGTGAGTGCAAGAAAGGTTCACTAGACTGGTTCCTGGGATGAGGGGAATGCCCTATAAGGAGAGATTGAGTAGACTCGGCTTATAATCCCTAGACTTTAGAAGAATGAGAGCTGATCTAATTGAAACATATAAAATTTTTAAGGGGCTTGACAGGGTTAATGCTAAGAAAATGTTTCCCCTGACTGGGGAATCTAGAACACAGGGTCACAGTCTCAGAATAAGGGGTCGACAATTTAGGACTGAGATGAGGAGAAATTTCTTCACTCAAAGGGTTGTGAATCTTTGGAATTCTCTATCCCAGAGGGCTCTGGATGCTCAATCATTGAGTATACTCAAGACTGAGGTCGATACATTTTTGGGAACTAAGGGAATTCAGGGATATGGGGATAGTGCGGGAAGGTGGAGTTGAGGTAAAAGGTCAGCCATGATCTTGTTGAATGGCGGAGAAGGCTCGAAGGGCTGAATGGCCTACTCTTGCTCCTATTTCTTATGTTCTTCTATTCACCTCAGACGAGAACTTAAAATTTCCTGCTCCTATCACACTATCCTCACAGCACTGGCTCCCCATCCCACAGCACCTCAACTTTAAAATTCTCACCATCGCCTTAAAATTCCTCCATGGCCATACCCCTCCCTATATCCATAACCTTCCCCATCCCTACTCTCCCCATGAACATCCTCATTTATACTCAAGCCACTCGTACATCTCTTTACCCTATTCATTGGAAACAGAAGCTTCATCTACAACTGTAGCTCAGTTGGCAGCAATCTTGCCTCTGAGTCAGAAGGTTGTGGGTTCAGTGTCCCACTCCAGAGAGTTGTACAGAAAAATCTAGGCTGACACTCCAGTGGAGTCCTGAGGGAGTGCTGCACTGTCAAAAGTGCCATCTTTTGGATGAAAGTTTGCTCTCTCAGGTGGACGTAAAAGATCCCAGGGCACTATGTGTTGACCAATATTTATCCGTCAATCAGCATCACCAAAAACAGATTATCTGGTCATTATCAAACTGCTGTTTATGGGAGTTGTGCAATTTGGCTGCTGCGTTCCCTACATTACAACAATGACTACACTTCAAAAGTATTTCATTGGCTGTAAAGCACTTTGGGTTGTGATGACATTGTGAAAGGTGCTATTTCAATGCAAGTTTTTCATTCTTTTCTTTAGGAGCCACTCTCTGGAACTCAATCAATGAACATCTCGGCTCACGTCTTTTAACAAGTTTTCAGTCAATGCTCCTCAGCTCCCTTCTCTTGGTTCTTCATCCATTTTTCCTCACGTCTCTCTCTGAACAGACTTGGGACATTTTCCCTATCAAAGGCACAATATGATTTCAAATTGCTGTGTTTCAGTGAAAACATGGTCAGGTGCTAACAGACTGCCCCCAAATCCCATCGCACACTGCTAAAATAAAGGCATTTCAGAGAACGAGACATTGCCTGATTTGCAGACATTTCAGCAGAATTAATTCCCATAATGGGTCGTACCCCAGCTGCTGGACTTTCTTTTGTTTTTCTGGACTGGCCACAATTTGTTTTGAGCATTTCCTGTTCTTATTTTTAACCTCGTGCATCTGTTCTCCTTTTTTGCCCCATCTTGCCTTTTTTCTTGTGGTTTTTCCAATGCTTTACACTTTGTTAGCTATTTCCACATTCTTTCATCTCATCTCCTTTCATTGCTTCACTCAGATGATCTCACACCAGGTTCCTCCTGGCTTTTAAGCAGTTTAAATATCATTCAACCCTTTATCTTCCTATGTGATTGATGTGGTAAACCACTGTCATACCTGTCTGTGTCTGTATGTGTATTCCACTAGGTACAGGTCTGGACATGCCTCGGCTGACTCCTCCCACTATTCCAGGTATATAAGTGACTACCTCCCAGTCCCTTAGTATTCTGGACGGGTCGACCACTCGAGACAAGACCTTCATTCTTTAGTTAATAAAAGCCTGATTGTTACTCGCTCAACCTCAGTCTTTTGAGTAATTGATGGCGCATCAATTGAGGAATGTATTATATGCTTATCTGAAGCCTTCAACAGTATGCTACCAAATACATTATTCCATGCTGACTTGCTGCCTCAAGTGGAATTCAAACAAAAAATTTGCTCCATTCGGTCTGTTTTCCTCATTCTTAGGGATTGTAACCAGGAGCAGGGTGTTAATCACGGTGCAAATGGACGTCCACTGTACTTCCTATTCCCCAGTGCATTGCTTCCAATAACACATTCTTTACAATACCCGTTTTCAAACTTTAATTGCTCCTCTCACTGTATTCTTTGCAGCATCAACATTAAACGGGATTGAATTCATTGCTTCTGCTGCTTATTTCCACCTGTTTGTTCAATTCATATCCAGTATTTCCCATTGAAAGATGGTGGAATTGCTCAGTATCCTCCTCACCTAAACCTTCAAATCTTTACTTTACAGCATCATCAACAATGGCACCGACAACAACCTTGACTTCAACAGCAGGTATCTAATTACCAATATAAATTGAATCATTTTGTATTGATCTCACAACAAAGTGATGATAAAAGATGAGCAGGAAGTTTTAGTACATGATATTTGGATGTTTCCGTGGGAAATTTGACAATACCATCAGTATTCCCAAGAGTTATACTAGCACGTGGCAGGAAATGAACCATTTAATTCCAACAAAATGTGTCAATCATTGGCTTGAAGATTGGTATTTTGAAATGAAAGATGTCACGATTTAAGTCTGGAAGTTGCTAAATTGGCACAAGATTTTATAATAATTCAGATAACATTCTTCCATGTGTTATTTTAGTACAGTGTATATTAATTAGCTGACAGAGGAATGTCAAACGTGTGTTAATCATTGATCCAAGAATAATGACAAAATTCTTCTTAGACTTTAAAACTCATCCCATTGGGCCACTGTCTCCACATCCCTGTATTTTCCTCTATTCACATGTCTATTAACATTTCTGCTAAATGATGCAATGGTCTCCTCCTCAATCATTCCCTGTGATGAAGTATTGTATGTTCTGAAAACGCACCAAGAAAATGTTTACAAACCTCCTGCTCACTCTCCTCGTACCGCCCTGTTCCACTCCAGCTGTGGTGTTTCCACATCCTGCAAAATGGAGTCTACGAGCGTTTTTTCCAATATAGGTGATGTGCCTGTGGTGGGGAGTCTGGGGGGAGGGGGAGAGGAGAAACATTGGATCAAAGGTGGGGAGAGAAACATCAGATGTATGCTGTACTCTAGCTGTGGCCTAACTAGTGTTTTGTACAGTTGAAGTATAACCTCTACACATCTCAGTATCCTACATTTATTGTGTATTCCCTTGCCTTGTTAGCCCTCCCCAAATGCACTACCTCACACTTCTCCGTATTGAATTCTATTTGCCACTTTTCTGCACACCTAACCAGTCCATTGCAAGAAGAAAGAAAGACTTGCATTTCACGACCACTCGACATCCCAAAGTGCTTTACCTCCAATTAAGTACTTTTTTTTTTAATGTAGTCACTGTTGTAATGTAGGAAGTGCGGCAACAAATTGCCCTCAAAAAGCTCCCACAAACAGCAATGTGATAATGACCAGCTAATCTGTTTTAGTGATGTTCATTGAGGGATAAATATTGGCCAGGACACTTGGGATAACTCCACTGCCCTTCTTCAAAGTAGTGCCAGGGGACCTTCTCATCCGAAACCCGGACCTCGAGCTCCTCCAGCTGACGACACTTCCTGCACATATGGTTGTCCAGGACACGAGAAGGATGCTGGATTTTCCACATGGCACAGGATGTGCATTCGATGGGACTGAGTTGTCCTGCCATGCCTCGATTTATCAGTCTACAAACTAAACTTCTTAAGTTTAACCCACTGCTGTAACAGAGAGAAAAAGGACAAAATTACTTACTGCAGTTTAACAAGAACCATGAGATACTAAACACGAGGAACCTAAATATTAGATATCTAGATACTTAACTTACAGTCCTTGGGTTCTGTGGTTCCATTCCTCCTTTTGAGTTGGACGTGAGAAACCGCCTTCCTCCTCTCCAGTAAATTCCTACTAACACCAAATTCTTCCACTCTGCTTGCGATCCACTCCGATTACGATTCATCCAGCTCTGTATTTGCATTGTCCTCACAACATAGTAATTCTATGAATATTGACAGGAGGTTTTAGTACACGATAATTGGTGTTCTCCATGGAAATTTCACAGTATCATTTAGTATTCCCGACAATTATACCTTCACCAGGTTGGAAATTAATAATCTAATTACAACAATGTGCAGCAATCGTGGCCTTCAAAACTGGAATTTTCAAATGAAGAATGTTATTGTTCCATCTGTTATTTTAGTACAGTGTATTTTAAAGTAGCAGAGAGAGTGTTTTCATCATTCATCAGTAATTTCTGGATGTGATTAGTTTGAAATTATAGCTTCAACTCTATCTTTCCCAGTGTCAACAGCCACTCAAACTTCAACAACAGGTATAAAATCCATCACCTAATTCCAATAATTTGTACTCATTTAACAACCACCAAAGCTACTCTATCAATGCATCAAAATCTCTGTGACTTCATGACTGGCATTATCCACTGAAATGGACTTGGATAGTAATTCTCACTCTTAAACCTTCCAAAACATAATGCAGATCATCATTACAACAATACTTTTGAATTAATCTCTGATTTTGTGCTGGATATTTTCCATTGAAAATTACAAAATTATATTAAACATAGAAATTAGCAGCACAGGAATCCAGTTGACCTATGGATTCTGTGCTGATGATGATGGGATGGTTCTGTACACTCCACACTCACACCTTCAATTTCATCCTTTCCAGCATCGACACCGACTACAACTTCAACAACAGGTAAGCTGTGCAGTTGGGGCAATATTTTCGGTAAAAACTGTACAATCAATGGATGCAACCTGCATGTTTGATGACTTCGCAACTGATATTCTGCATTGAAAGGTGTTGTGATGATTTTCCATTCTGCATATTCACTCCATCAACTGTGTTCTTTCCAGCACCAACATCAACATCAACTTCAACAACAGGTATATAATAAACAACAGACTGTCAGTAAAGACTTCCAATTAACCTCGGAACAACAATTCTCAATATTAATAAGGAGTTTCCTCTAATAGCACGGTATCTCTTCTATTCTTTTAAACTGATGTTAAACTTATATTCTCCACAATTACATCATTAACTATTCTCTGTGGTACCAATATCCATGACAATGTCAAAAACGGGGATGAAATTGATCACATCATTGCAACAATTGCCATCTGCGTCATCACTGAGCACAAACTTATAGAAAAGCAGCAGAAAAAGTGTCTTCTGCGGTTTGCAAATTGGCACTGTTGTTCAAAATAATTGAATCACATTAATCCAGCTATTACTAAGGACCATTAAACATTTTGCTCTGTTAAATGAGATAAATATACATGAAAGAAACTCACAATAATCATTAGTCAGTGTGAATCAGCCCCCAGTAGTTGTCGCTTGGAACGGGAATTCATCTTGGAGACATTAAGGGGTAATTTTCACCTTTACCACTTGGACAGTAAACCAGCGGAGCAGATCACCCACCTGTTATAGAAACAACCCAATGTTCATTTACACACAAGTGGTGAAGGTGAAAATTACCCGCTAGATTACAAGTCAGAAGTTATATTGCCAATAGACTGATCAATGGTGAGAACAATTCTGGAGAAAGTGCTGTAGATTCAGGCTCTCTAGCTGAGAATGGATAGAAACACATCAGACAAGTGACTCAGATGATTCCAGGCTACATACCATGAAGTGGACTGTTCCAAGGAAAGGTTCCAGCAACTAAACTTTTTTCACTCCCATATCAAAGAGGGAACCCCAACATCACAGAAATGTTTCACACAATAACAGGTACAGATCAGTCTGAATTGACCACAGTATTTTACTGAGACACTGAGTATACGAGCAATGGGCACAAGTGATTTGTCTCAAGCAATGTTCAGAAATGGATTAACCTTCTTCCGATAGACACTGTACATATGGAATCCCAATTTAAGAAGAAAATAAATTATTACATCTGATATCTGCAGTCCACAAGTGAAGACAACCACAAGTCCCCTTGAGAGTGAATGAACTAAATCATCTGGCTCTCTCCTGAGCCACTCACAACTGTTTCCCTATTCACAGCACAAAAGCCCCCTGTCCCTGATCACAAAAACACTCCATCTAACTGGAATAAAGAGAGAGCCCTCACTGTAAAGCCATCACCCTCCTCCTATTCCCACAGCATCATTCCTCATACCAACTCTTGGTTCCCCTGATCACGGACACCATCAGAGTGTGAATTGCAACTCTGGAGAACAGATCTAAAAACTTAACTCTATCCATCAGAAATGGTCAAATGAAAATCCTGCTCCAATAAGCTGTAAAATTAGCTCTAAAACGGCTATTTTCCACTGAAACCCACGGGATGTGAAATTCAGCACCTTAGCGCCGGATGTTAAGGCCGGTTTTGGCAAAAAAATTCTGTCCGCCTCGCTCTCGCCCACTTCCAGCGTGTCCCACGGCAGCCGCCATTTTGGACAGGTCGGTAGAGCGGCCGTTGCCTGGTTTCACTAGAAAAATGGTAGTGAACAGATTGTGGCGTCAATCGCTGATTTGACGCACAACCTGCTATTTGGATGTTCCCGCTCAAATGTACGTCTCCAAAGCACGCACAGCTGAACGTGCATTCAGCTGCACGATGGACCCCCCACCAGTGCTACGTAAAGGGACCTACACAACTCTGAGCTAAGTTTTGCTTGTTGCTTTTGTACTGGTTCTTCTACAGTTTATTTGAGTAATGGCTTGGTGTAAGAGATTTAAAAAGTTGTTAAAGTGTGCAGGGAGTGATGGTGGTTGTTTGCAAATCTTTGGCTCTTAAAGGAAGTCCTCTGAGAAATCCACTTGCTCCCAGTCCTGGGGGTCTAGTTGCAGTCACCCATGGGCTGCAGCATGACTTGGAGATAGAGCAGAGGCAGCAAAGGGGACAGCCTGTCAGCAGCATGTTCAGCACTGGGCTGTGCGCAGCAATCATGCAAAGTAGCAGGCAGCCTTAATTTTACGTGCTGCCTGAACTCCTTTCAACAGGCACGGGCAGATCAAACATCACGATCCCTGCGCCCGTTTTTGTGCTAAATCGAATTTCACCCCCATGGAATCAGTTAATATTCTCCACAATCAACAGCAAAATCACACAAAAGGTGTACAAAAAGCAACTTTCAGTTAAAACTATAAACAGCATCTTCATACTGAAACTATGAAACTCTGATTTTCCATCTCATTCCCTACACAGCCTTATCTTCCAAGCACATCCCAAAATACAATGGCCCTGAATTTGCGCTTGGAGGCTTCTGTAGGAAAATGCCTCCGATCAACAAATAAAATGTCTGAGTACCTCGTGGTCCAGGACGTACGGAGATTCGCGGTCCTGGGTCTCTCTGGGTACCCGTGGGTAGAGGCCCACGCATGTGGTTCGCAAGCGCCCCTGGGATCGCGTGGGTCAGCCCAACTAATAAAAGGGGATCCCCATTCATGCTTATCCCCATAAGCATAAATGAGAATACCCCAAAAAATACATCTACACTTCAATTAAATAAAAAAATCCATTTCATATTTGACGTAATAAAACTCACTCCGCACTTGGTTTGAGTATAAAGCAAGGCTTTAATCAACTTGTTTCAGAACATGGAGGTCTAGTTGTACTTCACTAGTTCCTTGTCTTACAAAATGTCCCTGGGCAAGCTGGGCCCACGCCCGAGTATTTATACTCCTTGGACGGCGCCACCAGCTGACCGTCCAGTGTTATTTCACGAGTAGTTTCTTGATGAATGATGAGATTTATAACAATATTTAAAATTAATTAACATGGCATTTAATTAAATATTTAAAACAAAAATTTAATTTTTTGATCAATAAATTTACATTTTAACAGGGCTAAAAATAAACGTACCTTATTGCACAGGGTTTTTAACGTATAAATGATTAATAAAATTTTATTTATATGTTTTTTAAACTCTGACGCTGGTAAAAGCAGGCCAGGCATAAGAATTTCATGGGCATTCGCTGGGCAGAAGTTGGGCAAATAGCCCAACCCTCCGCCAGCGGAAGCCCTTTTCCCGAGGATGCGGATGATCTGTTAAATTCTTCACAGTTCACAAGTTCCGGGTTTTCGCACATGAGCTTCGCGTGTGAAAACCCAGAACTTGCGCGGCCCTTACGGGCACGTACGCACCCGTAAGGGCCGCAAATTACGGCCCATAATTCCATTCAGCGGCATCACCAGCCACTTATTTTGCTTGTATAATAATGCTAATGGGCTGTCCTCTTCATATTATAAGGGAACAGTAGCATAGTGGTTATGTTACTGGACTAGTAATCCAGAAGCCTGGACTAATAATCCGGCAGTTCAAATCCCACCATGGCAGCTGGGAAATTTAAATTCAGTTAATTAAATAAATCTGGAATAAAAAGCTAGTATCTGTAATGGTGATCATGAAACCACCGGATTGTCGTAAGAACCCATCTGGTTCACTAATGTCCTTTAGGGAAAGAAATCTGCCGTCCTTTCCTGGCCTGGCCTATATGTGACTTCACACCCATAGCAAAGTGGTTGCCTGCTGAAATGGCCTGGCAAGCCACTCAAGGGCAATTGGGATGGGCAATAAATGCTTGCCATGCCAGTGATGCCCACATCCTGTGAAGGAATAAAAAAAAATATTAAACAGCATCCTAATAGAATCAGTGTGGATCAAATGGACTTCCAATTTCGGTAGTCTTCAGCTTGTTGCATTGCAGTACTCCTTGAAATACAGATCTTACTCTTTTAATTTCTCCTTATTCCTTCCAAATCTTTTCATTTCCAGCCAGAATAACCGGCCACGCATATTTTCCACTACCATCTTCAACAAAAGGTAAAGTAGACATGGCTTACAATCTCATTCATGTTTGGATTTATATAGCCCCGATTTTAACGGGGCAAGGAGGTGTTCGTGACAAGGGAAAGGAAAGGGAAGCCTGGGACAAGGTGGTCCCAAGATTCCCTTGTTGGGCCTGGAGAAGCACTCCTGCTCTTCCTAGCCCACAAGGAAGACGAAACAACTGTAAAACCCTTACCTGCCTGTGCATCCTCTGGGCCACGATCCAACGCCTGGCAGGCATGGCCTGCCCGATAAAAGTCACTTACCCCCGCTCAGGCCTCGGACTAATATTGAAGTTGGGATTGATCTGCATATGTAAAGCAGGACCCACTACTTTCCTGTGGGTGTCCTGCTCACCTGCTCAAAAAAGTAGGCTGTTATTGTGGCCTGGCGGGAAGGCAGCGGGAGCACAGCGTAAGTCGCTGCCCTTATTTTAACTGCCTCCCCGCCCAGTTTGCACCACTGGGGCCATAACTTTACTTCATAATGTTACTAGTTTTTCATTCTGCAATGTGATGTGAACCATCTAATATAATTTTCAATCACTGTCACAACATCTCTTCCCAACATCTTCAGCAACAACTGCATTAACTGAAAGTGATGAGGCAGCTTTCTTGAAGAAATATCTAGTGCGTCTATTATAGGGTCTAACACAGTTCAGAGACTAGATTATGTAAGACCAAAGATTTTCTTCACTGTAGCTGTTCCTAAGGAACCATTGAGAATCTTACATGAAGATCTTTTCCATTGATTTGCAAACACTGTTTCAAATAACAGACATACAGAAGAATATGAACAGTGGGGGTTTTCTGACTGTGCACGTAACAACCCATGATTTCATGTACATTCAAATTAAAAGCGGGGTCGGGGGAAATTGCAGGCCTGGGAAAAGAGAGACAGAAAACCCCAGCAATCATGTTTCATTGTTTCATACAACAGCATTGCCAATATATCACTTTTCCTGGTACAATAATAAGTGACTGTGTTCTTTCTATCACACAATAATATAGATTATTGTATTCCATTGAAATGTTTGCCCAACTCTTTATTTGTCAAATCTAATTTCAACTTTTGTTCCCTCCAAATTACCAGCATCAACTCCCACTGGTAAGTTCATTAATGCTTGTTGTGTCTTCAACTCAATCTATCAAGCACTGTGCTGGTTCTTTATAGACTTCTCTATAAGTTAACGATTCAGAATGTGAATCGTTCCTCCATTACATTTAGTTCAAGGTGTCCTTATTAGGTTATCTTATCTCCCTGATTTCTTAACCTGATTCTTCAGAAAGAATCTCTTCACATGTATCAAACTGATTCCCTTCCTCACTTTAAAATCAATCATCTCCACATCTAGCTTTCATTTTACTCGCTGCCTTCCCCTTCTCCACGCTTGTTGATTTAACACCCAAGATTTAGTTCTGTGTTACAATTTTTGATACCTGAGGTGACCATGGTGAAGGACACCAGTGTGTTGTGTAAGAGAGAGGTGGTGGAGGGTGGGAGGTAAATCAAGGAGTGGTTGTTAGGTGGCTTGGCTATTAATGGTCTGTAGACTTCAGGAGGAAGGGAATATCCATAGTTTTAGGATCCATGGAAAGAGTGCGCTAGAGAAGAAGGCAGTGCTATCACTCTGGAGTTCCACAGGGTGAAGGTGAAGGGAGAAGAATGATGAGCAAAGAAAAAATGTAAGCTCGTCAAAACTTTGTAGATCATCAGTAAAATCTAAGCTGAACTAACTCATGTCATCACATCCGTTATCCAAGTCACCAACCACAGAGATCAATGGATTGCGAGATTTGCTGGAATCTATAGGGTAGATTCTTCGACCAGATGGTTTTGATATGTACATAGACTCCTCGAATCATAGAAATTAGACCCTAAACAAAGTCCATTCATCCCATCAGTTATGCAGCAGTGCTTACTCTTTTAATGGAGTGAAGTACTATAAACGTATTTCCTTGACCATTTCCTACATCCTTTCATGGGCTTCATTTTGAAATACCTATCCAGCTCCCTTTTAAAAATGATCCAGTAACTGCCAGCACCCATTTCTGAAAGAGCATTCCATGTTCTAATTACCCTCAGTATGAATCTTTCCTCGAACTTCCTGATTGATTCTTCTGGTGGTAATCCTGACTCATGGCTCTAAATTACTGATCTGCCATTCCGTGGAAACAATCCTTAATGACTAATCCATTCACGGAATGTGGGCATCACTGGCAAGGCCAGCATTTATTGCCCATTCCTAATTGCCCTCGGGAAAGTGGTGGTGAGCCGCCTTCTCAAACCGCTGTAGTCCGTGTGTTGAAGGTACTCCCACAGATCTGTTAGCTAGGGATTCCCAGGATTTCAACCCAGCGATGATGAATGAACTTCGATACATTTCCAAGTCAGGATGTTGTGTGACTTGGAGGGGAACTTGCCGGTTCTGGCGTTCCCATGCGACTGCTGCCCTTGTCCTTCTCGGCGACAGAGGTCGCGGGTTTGGAAGGTGCTGTCAAAGAAGTCTTGCTGAATTGCTGCAGTGCGTCTTGTAGATGATACACACTTCAGTCACGGTGCACCAGTGGTGGAGGAAGCGAGTGCCAATCAAGCGGGTTGCTTTGTCCTGGATGGTGTTGAGCTTCTTGAGTGTTGGAGCTGCACTCATCCATGCAAGTGGAGAGTATTCCATCACACACCTGACTTGTGCCTTGTTCATAGTGGAAATGCTTTGAGGAATCAGGAGGTGAATCACTCGCTGCAGAATACCCAGCCGCTGACCTGCTCTTGTTGCCACAGTATTTATCTGCCTGGTCCAGCTAAGTTTCTGGTCTATGGTGAGCCCTGGAGGTTAATAACATAAGAACATAAGACGTAGGAGCAGGAGTAGGTCATTTTACCCCTCGAGCCTGCTCCGCCATTCAATAAGATCATGGCTGATCTGAACTTGTCCTGAACGCCACTTCCCTGCCCATCCCCCATAACCCTTGATACCCTTACCTTTCAAATATCTGTCTATCTCCACCTTAAATATATTCAATGACCCAGCCTCCACAGCTCGCTGGGGAAGAGAATTCCAAAGATTCACGACCCTCTGAGAGAAGATTTTCCTCCTCATTTCCGATTTAAAAGGGTGCCCCCTTATTGTGCAATTATGCCCCCTAGTTCTAGATTTCCCCCACGAGGGGAAACATCCTCTCTGCACCTACCCTGTCAAGCCCCTTCAGAATCTTATGTTTCAATAAGATCCCCTCTCATTCTTCTAAACTCCAATGAGTATAGGCCCAACCTTCTCAACCTTGCTTCATAAGACAACCCCTTCATCTCCGGAATCAACCTCGTGAACCTTCTCTGACCTGCCTCCAATGCAAGTATATCCTTCCTTAAATAAGGAGACCAAAACTGTACACAGTACTCCAGAAGTGGTCTCACCAACGCTGGACAGTTGTAACAGGACTTCCCTACATTTATACTCCATTCCCTTTGCAATAAAGGCCAACACTCCATTTGCCTTCCTAATTACTTGTTGTACCTGCATGCTAACGTTTTGTGATTCATGTACAAGGACCCCCAGATCCCTCTGTACCTCAGCATTTTGTAATCTCTCCCCATTTAAATAATAATTTGCTTTTTTATTTTTCCTACCAAAGTGGATAACCTCGCATTTTCCCACGTTAAACTCCATCTGCCAGATTTTTGCCCATTCACTTAGCCTATCTATATCCCTTTGGAGATTCTTTGCGTCCTCCACACAATTTGCTTTCCCACCTATCTTTGTATCATCAGCAAATTTAGCAACATTACACTCAGTCCCTTCATCCAAGTCATTAATATAGATTGTAAATAGTTGAGGCCCCAGCACTGATCTCTGTGGCACCCCACTAGTTAAAGTTTGCCAACCTGAAAATGACAAATTTATCCCGACTCTCTGTTTTCTGTTAGTTAGTCAATCCTCTATCCATGCTAATATATTACCCCCAACCCCGTGAGCTCTTATCTTGTGTAGTAACCTTTTATGTGGCACCTTATCGAATGCCTTCTGGAAATGCAAATACACGACATCTACTGGTTCCCCTTTATCCACCCTACTTATTACATCCTCAAAGAACTCCAGCAAATTTGTCAAACATGATTTTCCTTTCATAAAACCATGCTGACTCTGCTTGACTATATTATGATTTTCTAAATGTCCTGCTATCACTTCCTTAATGATGGACTCCAGCATTTTCCCAATGACAGATGTTAGGCTAACTGGTCGATAGTTGCCTGCTTTCTGTCTCCCTCCTTTCTTAAATAGGGGCGTTACATTTGCGGTTTTCCAGTTCACTGGGACCTCTCCCGAATCCAGGGAATTTTGGTAGATTACAACCAATGCATCCACTATCTCTGCAGCTACCTCTTTTAAGACTCTAGGATGCAGGCCATCTGGTCCAGGGGACTTATCCACCTTTAGTCCCATTAATTTGTCTAGTACTTTCTCTCTAGTGATAGTTTTAAGTTCCCCCCCCCTCCACCACCACCCCAATAGCCCCTTGATTATCCATTATTGGGATGCTTTTAGTGTCTTCTACCGTGAAGACCGATTCAAAATATTCGTTCAAAGTCTCCGCCATTTCGCTGTTTCCCATTAATTCCCCAGACTCATCCTCTCGGGGACCAACGTTTACTTTACCTACTCTCTTCCTTTTTATATACCTGTAGAAGCTCTTACTGTCTGTTTTTATATTTCTTGCTAGCTTACTCTCATAAGCTATCTTCTCTCTCTATCATTTTTTTAGTCATCCTCTGGTGGTTTTTAAAAATTTCCCAATCCTCTGGCCTTTCACTATTCTTCATAACATTGTATGGTTTTGTTTTCAATTTGATACCATCCTTTACTTCCTTAATTAGCCACGGATGGTTCATCCTTCTCTTAAATTCTTTCTTTCGCACTGGAATATATCTTTGCTGAGAGTTATGAAATATCTCCTTAAATGTTTGCCACTGCTTTTCTACAGTCTTACCCTGTAATATATTTTCCCAGTCCACTTTAACCAAGTCTGCCTTCATACCTTTGTAATTACTCTTGTTTAAGTTCAGGACACTAGTTTGAGACCTAGCTTTCTCACCCTCAAAATGAATTTGAAATTCTACCATACTATGATCACTCTTCCCAAGAGGATCCTTCACTTTGAGATCATTAATTAATCCAGCCTCGTTACACATTACCAGATCTAAAATAGTCTTCTCCCTGGTTGGTTCCACAACATATTGTTCCAAGAAACCATCCCATATACACTCAAAGAACTCTTCCTCAAGTCTACCTTTGCCAATTTGCTTTGTCCAATCAATATGAAGATTAAAATCTCCCAGGATTATAGTTATACCTTTCTTACAAGCCTCTATTATTTCTTGATTTATACTCTGACCTACAGTGTGGTGACTGTTTGGGGGCCTGTAGAGCACTCCCACCAATGACATCTTACCCTTATTATTGCTTATCTCCACCCAAACTGATTCTACATCTTGATCTTCTAGGCCAATATCATTTCTCATTACTGCAATAATCTCATCCCTTATTAACAGAGCTACACCACCTCCTTTTCCTTTCTCCCTATCCTTATGAAATGGCAAATACCCCTGAATATTCAGTTTCAAGCCTTGGTCACCTTGCAACCACGTCTCTGTAATGGCTATCAGATCACACCCATTTATTTCTATTTGTGCCGTCAACTCATCTATCTTGTTACGAATGCTACGTGCATTCAGATATAAAGCTTTTAATGTTGTCTTTTTACCATTTTTACCTACTCTGACCCCTCTTTCTGATGTACTCTTATGTGTATACGCTCTGTCCCTTTCTGTCACACCCTGGTTATCATTACCCCTATTGCTACCCTGCACGTTTGCCTTCTCATTTTTCTTTGACTTTTTTAATTTCCGCTCAGCGTATCCCTCCCCCCCACTATTTCGTTTAAAGCCCTAGATTCGCTAGGACACTGGTCCCAGCCTGGTTGAAATGAACCCCGTCCTGACGGAACAGCTCCCTCTTATCCTAGTACTGGTGCCAGTGCCCCAGGAATCGAAACCCATTTTTCCCACGCCAATCTTTGAGCCACTCGTTCATCTCTGTGATCTTAGTTACCTGGCACCGGGCAGGCAACACAGCCTTTGGGACTCATGCTCTTGGCTGCAGAGAACAGTGTCTATCCCGCTACCTCTACCACATTTCTTTTTGCTCCCCCACTTGAATGGTTCCCTGTACCATGGTGCTGTGGTCAGTTTGCTCATCCTCCCTGCAGTCCCTGCTCTTGTTCACACAGGGAGTAAGAACCTCGTAACTGTTGGACAAGAGCAAGGGCTGAGGCTCCTCCATCACTACCTCCTGGGTTGCCATACCTGCCTCCATAATAGCGGGAAATTTAGTGATGGTTATGCCATTGAATGTCAAGGGGAGGTGGTTAGACTCTCTATTGTTCGAGATGATCATTGCCTGGCACTTGTGTGGCGCGAATGTCACTTGCTACTTATCAGCCAAGCCTGAATATTGTCCAGTTCTTGCTGCATGTGGGCACGGACTGCTTCATTATCTGAGGGGTTGTGAATGGAACTGAATACTGTGCAATCATCAGCGAACATCCCCACTTCTGACCTTATGATGCAGGGAAGGTCACTGATGAAGCAGCTGAAGAAGGTTGGTCCTAGGTCACCACCCTAAAGAACTTCTGCACTAATATCCTGGGACTGAGATAATTGTCCACCACCTTTCATGACTGGAAGAGGCAGGACTGAAAAGCTTTGATCTGATCCATTGGTTTTGGGATCATTAGTTCTATCTATAGCATACTGCTTCCACTGTTCAGTAGTCCAGTAATATAGCTTCATCAGGTTGGCACCTCATTTTTAGGTATGCCTTGTGCTGCTCCTGGCGTGCTCTTCTACACTCCTCATTGAACCAGGGTTGGTTGCCTGGCTTGATCAGAATGGTAGAGTGAGGGTACGAGGTTACAGATTGTGGTGGAATACAATTCTGCTGCTGTTGAAGTCCCACAGCGCCTCATGGATGACCAGTTTTGAGTTACTAGATCTGTTCTGAATCTATCCTATTTAGCACGCTGGTAGTGTCACACAATACGATGGAGGGTATCCTCAGTGTGAAGATGAGACTTTATCTCCACAAGGACTGAGTGGTGATCACGCGAACATCCCCACTTCTGACCATGGACAGATGCATCTGTGACAGATAGATTGTTGAGGACGAGACCAGTTGATTTCTCCGGTTTTATTCTTATTATATTCTGTTGTAGCAGTTTGGTAAAACGGAGTGGCTTGTTAGGCCAATTCAGAGGGCAGTTAAGAGTTAACCACATTGCTGTAGGTCTGGAGTCACACCTGAAGGACATTAGGGTTTTTACAACAATACGATACTTTCATGGTCACCACTACAGATTTTTAATTCCAAATTTATATAATTCAAACTCTGCAGTTGTGATGCGCTATCAATTACTCATAAAAGACTGAGAGTTAGAAGAGTAACCAAAGGCTTTTATTAACAACAGAATGGAGGTCTGCCTCGCGTGGTCGACCGGTCCATGATACTAAGGGCTGGGGAGCAGTCACCTTTATACTAGGACCTGTGGGAGGAGTCAGCCGAGGCATGTCCAGGCATGTACACAGTGGAATACAAACAGGACAAACAGGAATACAAACAGTGGTTTACCACATTCACCCCTTGTTTAAAATTGAGTCCGGCGGGGTGAAGCGTATTAAAAGTTAGTGTATTGGAGTCTCTCCGGAGGTCTTGTCTGCCGCTGTGATCTGCGTGGCGACGGCAGGGGTAGTGAAGTTTCCGGCGTCGAGTCCAGCGTAGGCTGTGGCACAGGCGTGTCGTCCTCGTAGATGTCGAGCGGGTCGCGGGGCCCAGGCCTGCCGTCTGCTGCGGCTGGATATCGGATCATGGGGGGGGGTGGTAGTGGGTAGTGGGTTACTGCGGCCCCCGAGGGTGCAAGGTCTCTTATGGAGACTGTGTCCTCCCGCCCGTCCGGGTATGCGATGTAAGCATACTGGGGGTTGGCGTGGAGGAGGTCGACCCTCTCGACCAGGGGGTCCGTTTTATGGGTCCTCACGTGTCTTCTCAGTAGGACCGGCCCTGGGGACGTCAGCCATGGCGGTAGCGATGTCCCCGATGTGGACTTCCTTGGGAAGACAAACATTTTCTCATGAGGGGTGGCGTTAGTGGCAGTGCAGAGCAGTGACCGAATAGAGTGGAGCGCATCGGGGAGCACATCCTGCCAGCGGGAGGTTGGAAGGCCCCTAGACTTTAAGGCTAGCAGGACGGCCTTCCAAACTGTCGCATTTTCTCTTTCCACCTGTCCGTTCCCCCGGGGGTTGTAACTGGTGGTCCTGCTTGTGGCAATACCCCTAGTTAGCAGGTACTGACGGAGTTCGTCGCTCATAAACGATGAGCCCCGGTCGCTATGGATATAGCTGGGGAAGCCGAACAGGGTGAAGAGGTTGTTCAGACATTTAATGACCGTGGCACTGGTCATGTCCGGGCAGGGGAAGGCGAACGGGAAACGGGAGTACTCATCAATAATATTGAGGAAGTACACATTGCGGTCGGAGGAGGGGAGAGGCCCTTTAAAATCGACGCTCAGGCGCTCGAAGGGGCGAGTGGCTTTTATCAGGTGGGCCCTGTCTGGTCTATAAAAGTGCGGTTTGCACTCAGCGCAGACTTGGCAGTTCCTGGTCATGGTCCTGACCTCCTCAATAGAGTAAGGCAGGTTGCGGGCCTTGATGAAGTGGAAGAACCTGGTGACCCCCGGGTGGCAGAGGTCATTGTGGAGGGCCCGCAGTCTATCGATCTGCGCGCTGGCGCAGGTGCCACGCGATAGCGCATCCGGGGATTCATTTAGCTTCCCGGGCCGGTACAAGATCTCGTAGTTGTAGGTGGAAAGTTCGATTCTCCACCTCAAGATCTTGTCATTTTTGATTTTGCCCCTCTGCTTGTTGTTTAAATAATAATTTGCTTTGTTATTTTCCCTACCAAAGTGGATAACCTCGCATTTTCCCACGTTAAACTCCATCTGCCAGATTTTTGCCCATTCACTTAGCCTATCTATATCCCTTTGGAGATTCTTTGCGTCCTCCACACAATTTGCTTTCCCACTTATCTTTATATCATCAGCAAATTTACTTACATTACACTCAGTCCCTTCATCCAAGTCATTAATATAGATTGTAAATAGTTGAGGCCCCAGCACTGATCTCTGCGGCACCCCACTAGTTAAAGTTTGCCAACCTGAAAATGACAAATTTATCCCGACTCTCTGTTTTCTGTTAGTTAGTCAATCCTCTATCCATGCTAATATATTACCCCCAACCCCGTGAGCTCTTATCTTGTGTAGTAACCTTTTATGTGGCACCTTATCGAATGCCTTCTGGAAATGCAAATACACGACATCTACTGGTTCCCCTTTATCCACCCTACTTATTACATCCTCAAAGAACTCCAGCAAATTTGTCAAACATGATTTTCCTTTCATAAAACCATGCTGACTCTGCTTGACTATATTATGATTTTCTAAATGTCTTGCTATCACTTCCTTAATGATGGACTCCAGCATTTTCCCAATGACAGATGTTAGGCTAACTGGTCGATAGTTGCCTGCTTTCTGTCTCCCTCCTTTCTTAAATAGGGGCGTTACATTTGCGGTTTTCCAGTTCACTGGGACCTCTCCCGAATCCAGGGAATTTTGGTAGATTACAACCAATGCATCCACTATCTCTGCAGCTACCTCTTTTAAGACTCTAGGATGCAGGCCATCCGGTCCAGGGGACTTATCCACCTTTAGTCCCATTAATTTGTCTAGTACTTTCTCTCTAGTGATAGTGATTGTTTTAAGTTCCCCCCACCGCCACCCCAATAGCCCCTTGATTATCCATTATTGGGATGCTTTTAGTGTCTTCTACCGTGAAGACCGATTCAAAATATTCGTTCAAAGTCTCCGCCATTTCGCTGTTTCCCATTAATTCCCCAGACTCATCCTCTCGGGGACCAACGTTTACTTTACCTACTCTCTTCCTTTTTATATACCTGTAGAAGCTCTTACTGTCTGTTTTTATATTTCTTGCTAGCTTACTCTCATAAGCTATCTTCTCTCTCTATCATTTTTTTAGTCATCCTCTGGTGGTTTTTAAAAATTTCCCAATCCTCTGGCCTTTCACTATTCTTCATAACATTGTATGGTTTTGTTTTCAATTTGATACCATCCTTTACTTCCTTAATTAGCCACGGATGGTTCATCCTTCTCTTAAATTCTTTCTTTCGCACTGGAATATATCTTTGCTGAGAGTTATGAAATATCTCCTTAAATGTTTGCCACTGCTTTTCTACAGTCTTACCCTGTAATATATTTTCCCAGCCCACTTTAACCAAGTCTGCCTTCATACCTTTGTAATTACTCTTGTTTAAGTTCAGGACACTAGTTTGAGACCTAGCTTTCTCACCCTCAAAATGAATTTGAAATTCTACCATACTATGATCACTCTTCCCAAGAGGATCCTTCACTTTGAGATCATTAATTAATCCAGCCTCGTTACACATTACCAGATCTAAAATAGTCTTCTCCCTGGTTGGTTCCACAACATATTGTTCCAAGAAACCATCCCATATACACTCAAAGAACTCTTCCTCAAGTCTACCTTTGCCAATTTGCTTTGTCCAATCAATATGAAGATTAAAATCTCCCAGGATTATAGTTATACCTTTCTTACAAGCCTCTATTATTTCTTGATTTATACTCTGACCTACAGTGTGGTGACTGTTTGGGGGCCTGTAGAGCACTCCCACCAATGACATCTTACCCTTATTATTGCTTATCTCCACCCAAACTGATTCTACATCTTGATCTTCTAGGCCAATATCATTTCTCATTACTGCAATAATCTCATCCCTTATTAACAGAGCTACACCACCTCCTTTTCCTTTCTCCCTATCCTTATGAAATGGCAAATACCCCTGAATATTCAGTTTCAAGCCTTGGTCACCTTGCAACCACGTCTCTGTAATGGCTATCAGATCACACCCATTTATTTCTATTTGTGCCGTCAACTCATCTATCTTGTTACGAATGCTACGTGCATTCAGATATAAAGCTTTTAATGTTGTCTTTTTACCATTTTTACCTACTCTGACCCCTCTTTCTGATGTACTCTTATGTGTATACGCTCTGTCCCTTTCTGTCACACCCTGGTTATCATTACCCCTATTGCTACCCTGCACGTTTGCCTTCTCATTTTTCTTTGACTTTTTTAATTTCCGCTCAGCGTATCCCTCCCCCCCACTATTTCGTTTAAAGCCCTAGATTCGCTAGGACACTGGTCCCAGCCTGGTTGAAATGAACCCCGTCCTGACGGAACAGCTCCCTCTTATCCTAGTACTGGTGCCAGTGCCCCAGGAATCGAAACCCATTTTTACCACGCCAATCTTTGAGCCACTCGTTCATCTCTGTGATCTTAGTTACCTGGCACCGGGCAGGCAACACAGCCTTTGGGACTCATGCTCTTGGCTGCAGAGAACAGTGTCTATCCCGCTACCTCTACCACATTTCTTTTTGCTCCCCCACTTGAATGGTTCCCTGTACCATGGTGCTGTGGTCAGTTTGCTCATCCTCCCTGCAGTCCCTGCTCTTGTTCACACAGGGAGTAAGAACCTCGTAACTGTTGGACAAGAGCAAGGGCTGAGGCTCCTCCATCACTACCTCCTGGGTTGCCATACCTGCCTCCATAATAGCGGGAAATTTAGTGATGGTTATGCCATTGAATGTCAAGGGGAGGTGGTTAGACTCTCTATTGTTCGAGATGATCATTGCCTGGCACTTGTGTGGCGCGAATGTCACTTGCTACTTATCAGCCAAGCCTGAATATTGTCCAGTTCTTGCTGCATGTGGGCACGGACTGCTTCATTATCTGAGGGGTTGTGAATGGAACTGAATACTGTGCAATCATCAGCGAACATCCCCACTTCTGACCTTATGATGCAGGGAAGGTCACTGATGAAGCAGCTGAAGAAGGTTGGTCCTAGGTCACCACCCTAAAGAACTTCTGCACTAATATCCTGGGACTGAGATAATTGTCCACCACCTTTCATGACTGGAAGAGGCAGGACTGAAAAGCTTTGATCTGATCCATTGGTTTTGGGATCATTAGTTCTATCTATAGCATACTGCTTCCACTGTTCAGTAGTCCAGTAATATAGCTTCATCAGGTTGGCACCTCATTTTTAGGTATGCCTTGTGCTGCTCCTGGCGTGCTCTTCTACACTCCTCATTGAACCAGGGTTGGTTGCCTGGCTTGATCAGAATGGTAGAGTGAGGGTACGAGGTTACAGATTGTGGTGGAATACAATTCTGCTGCTGTTGAAGTCCCACAGCGCCTCATGGATGACCAGTTTTGAGTTACTAGATCTGTTCTGAATCTATCCTATTTAGCACGCTGGTAGTGTCACACAATACGATGGAGGGTATCCTCAGTGTGAAGATGAGACTTTATCTCCACAAGGACTGAGTGGTGATCACGCGAACATCCCCACTTCTGACCATGGACAGATGCATCTGTGACAGATAGATTGTTGAGGACGAGACCAGTTGATTTCTCCGGTTTTATTCTTATTATATTCTGTTGTAGCAGTTTGGTAAAACGGAGTGGCTTGTTAGGCCAATTCAGAGGGCAGTTAAGAGTTAACCACATTGCTGTAGGTCTGGAGTCACACCTGAAGGACATTAGGGTTTTTACAACAATACGATACTTTCATGGTCACCACTACAGATTTTTAATTCCAAATTTATATAATTCAAACTCTGCAGTTGTGATGCGCTATCAATTACTCATAAAAGACTGAGAGTTAGAAGAGTAACCAAAGGCTTTTATTAACAACAGAATGGAGGTCTGCCTCGCGTGGTCGACCGGTCCATGATACTAAGGGCTGGGGAGCAGTCACCTTTATACTAGGACCTGTGGGAGGAGTCAGCCGAGGCATGTCCAGGCATGTACACAGTGGAATACAAACAGGACAAACAGGAATACAAACAGTGGTTTACCACATTCACCCCTTGTTTAAAATTGAGTCCGGCGGGGTGAAGCGTATTAAAAGTTAGTGTATTGGAGTCTCTCCGGAGGTCTTGTCTGCCGCTGTGATCTGCGTGGCGACGGCAGGGGTAGTGAAGTTTCCGGCGTCGAGTCCAGCGTAGGCTGTGGCACAGGCGTGTCGTCCTCGTAGATGTCGAGCGGGTCGCGGGGCCCAGGCCTGCCGTCTGCTGCGGCTGGATATCGGATCATGGGGGGGGGTGGTAGTGGGTAGTGGGTTACTGCGGCCCCCGAGGGTGCAAGGTCTCTTATGGAGACTGTGTCCTCCCGCCCGTCCGGGTATGCGATGTAAGCATACTGGGGGTTGGCGTGGAGGAGGTCGACCCTCTCGACCAGGGGGTCCGTTTTATGGGTCCTCACGTGTCTTCTCAGTAGGACCGGCCCTGGGGACGTCAGCCATGGCGGTAGCGATGTCCCCGATGTGGACTTCCTTGGGAAGACAAACATTTTCTCATGAGGGGTGGCGTTAGTGGCAGTGCAGAGCAGTGACCGAATAGAGTGGAGCGCATCGGGGAGCACATCCTGCCAGCGGGAGGTTGGAAGGCCCCTAGACTTTAAGGCTAGCAGGACGGCCTTCCAAACTGTCGCATTTTCTCTTTCCACCTGTCCGTTCCCCCGGGGGTTGTAACTGGTGGTCCTGCTTGTGGCAATACCCCTAGTTAGCAGGTACTGACGGAGTTCGTCGCTCATAAACGATGAGCCCCGGTCGCTATGGATATAGCTGGGGAAGCCGAACAGGGTGAAGAGGTTGTTCAGACATTTAATGACCGTGGCACTGGTCATGTCCGGGCAGGGGAAGGCGAACGGGAAACGGGAGTACTCATCAATAATATTGAGGAAGTACACATTGCGGTCGGAGGAGGGGAGAGGCCCTTTAAAATCGACGCTCAGGCGCTCGAAGGGGCGAGTGGCTTTTATC
Organism: Somniosus microcephalus; assembly: GCF_052327205.1. Taxonomy (NCBI): domain Eukaryota; kingdom Metazoa; phylum Chordata; class Chondrichthyes; order Squaliformes; family Somniosidae; genus Somniosus; species Somniosus microcephalus. The sequence continues at coordinate 8,692,765 of NC_141001.1, read as the reverse complement.
AGGTGGGCCCTGTCTGGTCTATAAAAGTGCGGTTTGCACTCAGCGCAGACTTGGCAGTTCCTGGTCATGGTCCTGACCTCCTCAATAGAGTAAGGCAGGTTGCGGGCCTTGATGAAGTGGAAGAACCTGGTGACCCCCGGGTGGCAGAGGTCATTGTGGAGGGCCCGCAGTCTATCGATCTGCGCGCTGGCGCAGGTGCCACGCGATAGCGCATCCGGGGATTCATTTAGCTTCCCGGGCCGGTACAAGATCTCGTAGTTGTAGGTGGAAAGTTCGATTCTCCACCTCAAGATCTTGTCATTTTTGATTTTGCCCCTCTGCTTGTTGTTAAACATAAAAGCAACTGAACGCTGGTCAGTGAGCAGGGTAAATCGTTTTCCGGCCAGGTAGTGCCTCCAATGACGCACAGCCTCCACAATCGCCTGGGCCTCCTTCTCAACAGCGGAGTGTCTGGTCTCCGGGCCTTGGAGGGTTCGTGAAAAGAAGGCCACGGGTCTCCCCGCCTGATTGAGGGTAGCGGCCAGGGCAAAGTCAGACGCGTCGCTTTCCACCTGGAAGGGGATGGATTCGTCCACTGCGTGCATGGTGGCTTTGGCAATGTCCTCCTTGATACGGTGGAAGGCTAAGCGGGCCTCTGCCGTCAAGGGAAAAGAGGTGGACTTGATCAGCGGACGGGCCTTGTCCGCATAGTAGGGGACCCACTGGGCGTAATAGGAGAAAAACCCTAGGCACCTCTTCAGGGCCTTGAGGCAGTGGGGCAGTGGAAGTTCCATAAGGGGACGCATCCGGTCGGGGTCGGGGCCGATGACTCCGTGTTCCACAACACAGCCAAGGATGGCGAGGCGGTTTGTGCGGAATATGCACTTCTCCTTGTTATATGTCAGGTTTAGGAGTTGGGCGGTGCGGAGGAATTTTTCGAGGTTTGCGTCATGGTCCTGCAAGTCACGGCCGCAGATGGTCACATTGTCCAGATATGGGAAAGTGGCCTGCAACGCATTTTGATCTACCATCCGGTCCATCTCCCTTTGGAAGACGGAGACCCCGTTGGTGACGCCAAAGGGAACCCTAAGGAAGTGATAGAGGCGGCCGTTTGCCTCAAAGGCAGTGTACTGGCGGTCCTCAGGGCGGATGGGGAGCTGGTGGTACGCTGATTTCAGGTCAATGGTCGAGAAGACGCGGTACTGCGCGATCTGGTTGACCATATCAGCTATACGGGGGAGTGGGTAGGCGTCCAGCAGGGTGTAGCGATTTATTGTCTGGCTGTAGTCGATGACCAGGCGCTGCTTCTCGCCGGTCTTAACGACCACAACCTGGGCTCGCCAGGGGCTGGTGCTGCCCTCAATAATCCCTTCTTTCAGGAGCCGCTCCACTTCGGTTTTAATGAAAACCCTGTCCCCGGCACTGTATCGCCTGCTCTTTGTGGCGATGGGCTTACAGTCGGGGGTGAGGTTAGCAAACAGTTGGGGGGGGGGTGACTCTGAGTGTGGAGAGGTTGCACCTGGTGCGCGGCGGGCAGTTTGGAAGCTGCTGGCTGCGGACTGTGAGTGGGGGTAGGGGTCCACCGTACGCCATCGTAACACTTTTAAGGTGGCACTGAAAATCTAACCCCAGCAGGACGGCAGCGCAGAGGTCAGGCAGGACCAGAAGTTTAAAATGATCGTACACGGTCCCGTCTACTACGAGTGTCACCACGCAGTAGCCGCCGATGTCCGCCGACTGGGACTCGGAGGCCATAGAAATCCGCTGTTGCGCAGGCAGGACTGGGAGAGAGCAACGCCGCACCGTGTCGGGGTGGATGAAGCTCTCCGTGCTCCCAGAGTCAAAAAGGCAGATTGTATCGTGACCATTTACCTTAATGTCCATTGTGGAACTGGCCAGTTGGTGCGGTCTCGCTTGGTCCAGTGTAACGGATGCCAGCGTAGGGGTCGGTGTGTCGCTGCGGGTATCAGATGAGGCGGTGTCGGGGGCCTGCTGCGTCCCGGCTGTCGTCCAAGATGGCGGTGTCCATGATCCCCATGTGGCTGGAGGCGTCCAAAATGGCTGCTGTACCGGTGATTCGCACATGGCCGGGGAGGTCCAAGATGGCGGCCCGCATGGCCCACACGCGGCGCTGCTGGGGTTCGGGGTGGCTTTGGCCCTGCAGACGCTAGCGTAGTGTCCCTTCTTCCCGCAGCCCGAGCAGATCGCGTTTTTCGCCGGGCAGCGCGCTCTGGGGTGTTTTGCCTGGCCACAGAAGTAGCATTTCTGGCCTTGGGGCACTGCTGTCTGGCCTTGGGACACTGCTGCGGTAGTTGGGCCGTTGTTGGGGTGTGGCTGGGGTGGCACGGCGCTATGAGGCGGTCCTACCATGTCCCAGGCTGTCATTCCCCGCGGCGTCCACGGTGCAGAGGAGTAGGCATCCATGCCCTGGTAGGCTGCATCCAACGATAGTGCGAGTTCAGAGGCCTTGTTGAGGTCGAGGTTACTCTGCTCCAACAGTCGCTGTCGGGTGTAATTGGATCTGTGGCCCGCTACAAAAGCGTCCCGGATAAGTTCCTCTGTGTACACGGCGGCCTTTACATCCTGACAACCACAGGCCCGGCCAAGCACAGACAGTGCCTGAAGGTATTCCACGGTCGATTCCCCAGGTTGTTGTTTACGACTCCCCAGGAGGTGCCTGGCGTACACTTCGTTCACTGGGCGCGTGTACTGGTCCTTGAGGAGCTTGATAGCGTCCGCGTACGAGGTCGCGTCTTGGATGACCGAGTACACTCGGTGGTTCACTTTGGAGGTCAGGACATCCAGTTTGTCCTCGTCCGATTTGATTGCTTCGGAGGCGGTCAGGAATTTTTCGAAACACTTAAGCCAGTGAGTAAACTTGGTGGATGAGTCCGCCTCCCGATGATCTAAGTCCAGGCATGCTGGTGTGAGGATCTTCTCCATTATAAAAATGTTGTTAATAAAATTGATGCGCTATCAATTACTCATAAAAGACTGAGAGTTAGAAGAGTAACCAAAGGCTTTTATTAACAACAGAATGGAGGTCTGCCTCGCGTGGCCGACCGGTCCATGATACTAAGGGCTGGGGAGCAGTCACCTTTATACTAGGACCTGTGGGAGGAGTCAGCCGAGGCATGTCCAGGCATGTACACAGTGGAATACAAACAGGACAAACAGGAATACAAACAGTGGTTTACCACAAGTTGCGATGGGGGAATTTGAACTCATATCTCTGGATTACTAGTCCAGTAACATAAACACTACGCTACCGTAACCTTACAATTCCATGAATAATTTTAAAAGGGAGTTGGACAGGTACTTGAGGATGAGGACAAAAAGTGGGGATGTGGGACTAAGCACGACTGCTCTTTCCAAGACGGGACTTCATCTCCACAAGGACTGTGCGGTGGTCAATGCTACCAATACTGTTATGGACAGATGCATCTGCGACAGGTAGATTGGTGAGGATGAGCTGAAGTAGGTCTTTCTCTCGTGTTGGTTCGCTCACCACCTGCCACAGGCCCAGTCTGGCGGCTATGTCCTTCAGTACTCGGCTTGCTCGGTCAGTAGTGCTGCTGCCGAGCCACTCTTGGTGATAGACATTGAAGTCCCCCAACCAGAGTATATTCTGTGCCCTTGCTGATCTCAGTGCTTCTTCCAAGTCGTGTTCAACATGGAGGAGTACTGATTCATCAGCTGAGGGAGGGCACTATGTGGTATTCAGCAGGAGGTTTCCTTGCCCATGCTTGACCTGAAGCCATGAGACTTCATGGGATCCAGAGACAATGTTGAGGACACCCAGGGCCACTCCCTCCCGACTGTATACCACTGTGCCACCACCTCTGGTGTGTCTGTCCTGCTAGTGGGAGAGGACACAGCCAGAGTTGGTGATGGAGGAGTCTGCGACATTGACTGAAAGGTATGATTCTGAGACTATGACTATGTCAGGCTGTTGCTTGACTAGCCTGTGGGACAGCTCTCCCAATTTTGGCACAAGTCCCCAGATGTTAGTGAGGAGTACTTGGGAGGATAGACTGGGCTGGGTGTGCCATTGTCCTGTCTGAGGCCCGTGCCTAGGTCAATGCCGGGTGGGTCATCCGGTTTTATTATTATGATTGATTGACTGAAGTGGACAATATCACCAATGTCACCAATAGTGTCTTGAAATCAGCAAGTCATTTAAAAGTTCAATGTGGTGAAGACATTAAGTGCAACAGGCAAGGATGTCACCGTGTTGCATTGTGTGAAGTTCAGGCACCAGTACATAGCATAACACAGGGACTGCCTCACTCGCTGGCCAATGCATGTCCCTTGTGACATTAATTCTTTCTCCCTGAATCCAATGACTCAGGTGGGTGAATGCCAGCCATCTGCTGCACCAGTGTTCCTCCACTCTTTTCTCCACAGAAATGAGCCTTCCTTCTCCAAATCCAACATAGCCAATGGAATGCCGATGATCAACAATGGTTGTGGGCAAAAGGGCAAATAAGTGAGCATTAATGATTCAGAGAACAACAGATGCTGCTGGGGCAGAAAAGAATATTAATACATGGAGTGACCTTGATGGGCTCATTGGCTCTTTGTTACTGATGAGGTCTTATGTCTTGTTAGCTGATATAAGCCACTGCAAGATCATAGAGTGGATTACTGTTGTTCACACAGACACACGTTCAAAAGTTCATTTCCAGTATCAGTGACCCCAACTAAAACAAGACGAAGAATTTACAAAAATTCAGCAGTATATTTGGATGAAGTAATAAAAAAAAACACAATAAAAATTAAGCCACCCTGTCTTGAACCCCACAGGCCCTAATTTCATTGTTGATTGGCCAAGAGGCAAAACTCTGCCAACACTATGGTTGGTCTCTCTGAGAGCCAAGAAAGTGGGATGTCCCGATGTAGATAGTCCCTGAACAAATCCCCAACACTGATGGCTTTGCTTGTAACACAAGGAGCCATCATGGCCTGGCCTAAATTGTGGCTCTTCCAGCCAACTCCCATGGAGATTATAGGAGTGCGCTGGATAGTCTGAAAATTGTGGTCCTAAAGTGCCTTTCTGTTGACTTGACAACTGAGATTTTCAATTAAAAGACGATGGAATTAGTTTGTATTTGCTACACTTATACCTTGAAATACTTCCTTTCCAGCAACAACTACGCCATCAATTTCGACAACAGGTATGATATTAGCAATATAGATTGAGCAATGTCTTCTGAATAAAGATGGAATAAAAAGCCACACACTCAGGCCAAGCTTTTCTGATTGTAATGTCAATGGGAACGCATTAATTTTAAAGGGTTACTATCACTGTTATCAACAGGATAGAGGAAAGTTGACAGAATCATCATTTAACATTCTCCATACTTAAACTTTCACCTGTGCCACTAGTGACATAAATTCATCTTACTAATGTCTAATATTCCTCATTCCAAATTATGATCTGTCTTTCAGAAGGTAGAGTTGGAGGCACCCAAGGAAGTAAGCAATGTTTTAATTTTACTTTACCAGATAATGCAAAGTAGTAAAGTTTTATTTATATTCAGTTGCACGGTATTAGACTTTTTCTCAGCTCAATCCTCAATTCATCTAACATGAAAAGCCCTTACACAGATCTATTTTAACATGGCCATGTTCTCATTCTGTGGGATCCATTGCTCCCAGCATGAAGAAAATATTTTCATGAGCTTTACAAAACCAGCGGACAGATTTTCCTGGCTTTAGTGCTCAAATATTGGTGGAAAATATTGTGCAGCATACAGGCTAAACGGGCTCCAATCCTTAAATATAATTCTTTACCTGAATAACACTGCCCCGAGACTCCGCTTTCCTGGTAGCTGCAGCTGACTGTCCCTGAGGAGGGGGCAGCAATGTAGGTTCGATGTAAATGAGTGTCAGCTGCCTCTGCACACAGATTTCCGATAATAAATTTCAGGTCAGAGGCAGCCTGTCTCCATAAACATCTGGTGCTGCTGATTCCAGAGCTGCCATTTAGGGGCTAGCTGTCTGGAAGGGACAAGCTCGTATTGTCAAGAAATATCAGTTATAAGGCCTCTTCAAACAAAAATTGGTTGTTGTGTCTCACTGAATACTTCTTGCAGAATGTTGTTGCTCTTTTACATTTAGTGATGGAAGCAGTGTGTAGTCCTGTGTCACACCACCCTCTTTTATAACATCTCTTTTCTGGAGTCTACAAGTGGAGACAACCACAAGCCCCCTTGACAGTGAATGACAGACTTCAATAACTTATCAAATGAATATGAATTGAGGTATAATTTGGGATTAATCAGGAGCACCTGATTTCGTATTAACTTGTTAATTGGTATCATCCATTGATAAAAATGGCTCCTTTTGGTGCTCTCCTCACTTACACCTTTAACTGTATCCTTTCCAGCATCGGGAACAACTGCAACTTCAACAACAGGTATGGAATTTTACACAACTGTAACATGTACTGATTAATCATTCATAAAAATTGTACAAATTAGGATTCATCACCGTCAAAAGATTACTTTGCAGCCTCAGAAATAATTCTAAACTGTGGAGGTCATAAGAACATAAGAAATAGAAGCAGGAGTAGGCCATACGGCCCCTCAAGCCTGCTCCATCATTCAATAAGATCATGGCAGATCTTCCAGCTCAGCTCCACTTTCCCAACTGTTGCCCACATCCCTTGATTCCCTTAGAGTCCAAAAATCTATCGACCTCAGCCTTGAATGTACTCAGTGACTGAGCATCCACAGCCTCTGGGGTAGAGAATTCCAAAGATTCACAACCTGAGTGAAGAAATTTCTCACCAGTCCTAAATGGCCGACCCCTTATCCTGAGACTATGGCCCCAAGTTCTAGACTCTCCAGCCAGGGGAAACAGCCTCTCCACATCTACACCGTCAAGCCTTCTCAGAATCTTAAACGTTTCAATGATATCACCTCTCATTCTTCTAAACTCCAGAGAGTATAGGCCCATTCTACTCAATCTCTCCTCACAGGACAACCCTCTCAACCCCAGGAATCAATCTACCCGATAATGATCCGTTTATCCCTGCTCTCTGTTTTCTGTCCGTTAACCAATCCTCTATCCATGCTAATATATTACCCCCAACCCCATGAGCCCTTATCTTACATAGTAACCTTTTATGTGCAATCTTATCGAATGCCTTTTGGAAATCCAAATATACTACATCCACTGGTTCCCCATTATCTACCCTGCTAATTACATCCTCAATAAACTCTAATAAATTTTTTGAACATGGTTTCCCTTTCATAAAACCGTGTTGATTCTGCCTAGTCATAATATGATTTTCCTTAATAATGGATTCCAGCATTTTCCTGACGACTGATCTCAGGCTAACTGGTCTGTAGTTCCTTGTTTTCTCTCTCCCTCCTTTCTTGAATAGCAGGGTTATGTTTACTACCTTCCAATCCACTGGGACCATTCTAGAATCTAGGGAATTTTGGAAGATCACAACCAATTCCACTATCTCTGCAGCCACCTCTTTTAGAACCATAGGGTATTGGCCATCAGGCCCAGGGGATTTATCAACTTTTAGGCCTGTTAATTTGTCCAGTAGATTTGCTGTAAAATTCCCCTGCTTAGCACCGGCAGTTAAGGCTGGTTTTGGCAAAAAAAGGCGGTCGCCTCAATCCGACCGGTTCTGGCGCAGGACGGGGCAGTCACCATTTTGGGCAGGTTGCTAGCATGACCATTACGTGCGTGCGGCGGTAGGATTTAAATGAGGCAGATCGAGACATCAATCAGCATGCAATGACCGGCCATTTTGGATGTCACCATTCCAATCAACGCCGTCTCCTAAACACAAACAGCTGAATGTGTGTTCAGCTCCACGAGGGACTCCCCATCAGTGCTATTCAAAGGGATACATCCAACTTGCAGGTAAGTTGATTTTTTTCTTGTACTGGCTCTTGCAGTGTTTATATCGACACTGGTTTGCTGGAACACATTTATAAAGTTGGTAAAGTGTGCAGGGAGTGCTGCTGGACGCTGGGAAGGCATTGGCTGTGACTGGAAGGCCTCTGACTACACCACTTGCTCCCAGTCACGGGGATCTACTTACAATCCCCCTCGCGCTGCAGCAGGACAGGGAGATGGAGCAGACGCAGCAAAGACAAGCTGCTTGCAGAGGGAGGAGGAGGAGGGGCAGGAGAGCTCGCGGCAGGAGGCCGCACCCACCTAGGGTCTTCCGAGAGCACTTCTCCTACCTGCACTTAAGCCAGGAGCAGAGTATTCGGAGGCTCCTCTTCACAAAGGAGGTGGTGGCAGAACTCTACTACCTCTTAATTCAGACCTGCAGCCTCAGAGGAGGGCAACGATGGCACTGCCAGTGTCCGTCAAGATGATCGTGGCACTGAATTTTATCGCCAGCGGATCGTTCCAAGCTGTAGCAGGTGACATGGCTAACATCTCCCAGTTCGCCATCCATCGCTGCATTCAGGGGTCACAGAGGCTCTGTACCCCAGGAGAAGGGACTTCGTTGTCTTCTCCCTGGACAGAGAGAAGCAGGAGGAGCACGCATGTGGCTTTGCCAGGATATCAGGCTTCCCCATGGTGTAGGCCACCATTGAGTGCACAGAGGTGGCTTTGCGGGCACCACATTTCAATCCCAATATTCACCGCAATCGCAAAGGCTACTGCTCTCTTAATATGTAGTTGATGTCGACCACACCCAGCATATCATGATGGTGAAGGCCCAGTATCCTGGCATCAGTCATGATGTCTTCACCCTGCTCTAGTCCGGTGTGCCAGCCATTTTCCAGCCACCACACTGAATCAGAGGATGGCTGGTTGCTCTATACCTGGCTGATGACTCCACTCCACAACCCCACCACTCCTGGCCAGCAGTCGTATAATGACAACCATGCTGCCACGAGGAATGTCATCGAGCAGACCAGCGGGGTGTTCAGGCAATGTTTCACTTCCTTGTCCGCACGGGAGGAGCCCTCCGGTACACACCGGAACGGCTGTCCCATTTTGTGGTAGTTGGATGCATCCTCCACAACTTGGCCATCACGAGCATGCAGCTCTTGCCACTTCGGGTTCCGCAACCACCTCAGGAGGAGGAGGAAGGCAGCAAATCCCCGTTCTGGACGGACTGGCGCATCAACATCCATTAAAAATTAAAATAATAATTTAAATAAAAATTGTAACTAATTATATAAATAAAATAAGGTTAGATAGAGATGGCAGTGCAGGTGGTGTGTCATAGCTACAGCATGTGGGAGTTGGTGGAGACCAACGAGATCCCAAGCAACCACATCTGCGGTAAGTGTCTGCATCTCAAGGAACTTCGGCTCAGAGTTGTTGAGCTGGAGTTCGAGCTGCAGGCATTGCGATGACTCAGGGAAGGGGAGAGTTACCTGGACATTTTGTTCCAGGAGGCAGTCTCACCCCTTAGGTGAAGTAGTACTTTAGAGTTAGTCAATGGTCAGGGACAGGAGGGTGTGACTGTGAGTCAGGAAGGTATGGGGACCCAGAACATAGTGATGGAGGAGCCCCAGCCCTTGACCTTGTCCAACAGGTATGAGGTACTTGCTACCTGTATGGATGAGAACAAGGACTGCAGGGAGGATGGGCAAACTGACCAAGGAACCGTGGTAAAGGAGGCCATTCAAGTGAGGGGAGTAAAAAGGAATATGATAGTGGTAGGCGACAGTATAGTCAGGGGGATAGATACTGCTCTCGACAGCTGCGACAGGGAGTACCGAAGGCTGTGGTGCCTGCCCGGTGCCAGGGTTAAAGACATCTCCTCGTGGCTGGAGAAGAACTTGGAGTGGGAAGGGGAGGATCCAGTTGTCTTGGTCCACGTAGGAACCAACGACATAGGTAGAACTAGGAATGAGATTCTGCTGAGAGAGTTTGAGGAGTTGGGGTCCAAATTAAAAAGCAGAAATTCAAAGGTAATAATCTCTGGACTGTTACCTGAGCCACGCGCCAATTGGCATAAGGATAAGCAGATTAGAAGGTTAAATGCATGGCTGAAAGAATGGTGTGGGTGGCACGGGTTTTGCTTCATGGGCTATTGGCACCAGTACTGTTCCGTTGGGACGGGCTCCAATTAAACCAAGCTGGAACCAGTATCCTGGCGAATTGAATAACTAGGGCAGTAGACAGGGTTTTAAACTAATGAAAGTGTGGGTGGGAGGATTCAGGAAAGAGTAAATATAAATGCAGCAAGGGAAATGTCAAGGCTCGAGAGCAGAGCAGAGTTTTGGGTAAAAATAAGCAGGGTGGGTCAGGAAGGGACAGAGAGAGAAACAAAGGTAATAGGGCATCAGTGACTGAGGTGACATCAGGGAAAAATAGCAAAAGTCAAAGCTAAAGGCACTATATCTGAATGCGCAAAGCATTCACAACAAAATAGATTAATTAACAGCGCTGACAGAAATGAACAGGTTTGATCTCATAGCTATTATGGAGACATGGTTGCAATGTGACCAAGGTTGGGAATTAAATATTCCAGGATACCTAAGCTTTAGAAGAGATAGGCAAAATGGAAAAGGAGGAAGGGCAGCCTTGGTAATACAGGATGGGATAAAGACAGTAGAGAGAAAAGATATTGGCTCGTAAAATCAAGAAGTAGAATCAGTTTGGGTAGAGCTAAGAAAGGCAAGGGGCAGAAAACATTGGTGGGAGTTGTCTATAGGCCCCCAAACAGTAGTTGTAATGTAGGACAGAGTATGAATCAGGAAATTAGAGGAGCATGTATCAAGGTTATACAGTAATCATGGGGGACTTTAATATTCATATAGAATGGGCAAACCAAATTTACACTAATAACGTGGAAGACAAGTTCATGGAATGTATACAAGATAGTTTTCTAGATCAGTATTTTGAGGAACCAACTAGGGAACAGGCTATTTTAGGTCTAGTAATGTACAATGAGAAAGGGTTAATTAATAACCTTGTCCTAAAAGGGCCTTTAGGGATGAGTGACCATAATATGATAGAATTTTACAGTGAGTTTGAAAGTGATTTAGTTAAGTTCGAAACTAGGATCTTAAATCTAAACAAGTCAAACTACATAGGTATGAGGGGTGAGTTGGCTAAGGTAGATTGGGAAACTACATTAAAAGGTATGATGGTAGACAAGCAATGGCTTATTTAAAGAATTAATACATAATTTACAACAAATATACATTCCTTTAAGGCACAAAAACCCCACAGGAAAAGTGGTCCAACCGTGGCTAACAAGAGAAGTTAAAGACAGTATTAGATCAAGGGAAGAGGCTTATAATGTTGCCAAAAAAAGTAGTAAGCCTGAGGATTGGGAGGATTTTAGAATTCAGCAAAGGAGGACCAAGAACTTGATAAGGAAAGAAAAAAAAGAATATGACAGTAAATTAGCAAGAGACATAAAAACAGATTTTAAACATTTCTATAGTTATGTAAATAGGAAGCGATTATTGAAAGTAAACGTGGGCCCATTAGAGGCAGAGACAGGAGAAATTATAATTGGCAACAAGGAAATGGCAGAGACATTAAACAAATACTTTGTATCTGTCTTCACAGTAGAAGACACAAAAAGCATTCCGGAAATAATGGGGAACCAAGGGTCTAGAGAGAATGAGGAACTTAAAGAAATCAGTATAAGTAAAGGCATAGTGATGGAGAAATGAATGAGAATAAGTGGCAACAAGTCCCCTGGACTTGAGGACCTGCATCCTAGGGTTTTAAAAGAGGTAGATGCTGAGATAGTGGATGCACTGGTATTAATCTTCCAGAATTCCCTAGATTCTAGAAAATTCCACAAGGATTGGAAGGTAGCAAACATAACCCCGCTATTTAAGAAAGGAGGGAGAGAAAAAAGGGGAACTATAGACCAGTTAGCCTGACATCAGTAGTAGGCAAAATGCTAGAATCTATTATTCGGGACGTGCTAACAGGGCACTTAGAAAATCGTAATATGATTAGGCAGAGTCAACATGGTTTTATAAAAGGGAAATCGTGTTTGACAAATCTGTTAGTTTTTTTGAAGATGTAACTGGTAGGATGGATAAGGGGGAACCAGTGGATGTAGTGTATTTGGATTTTCAAAAAGCATTCGATAAGGTGCCACACAAGAGGTTATTACACAAATTAGGACTCATGGGATTGGAGGTAAAATATTAGCATGGATTGAGGATTGGTTAATAGACACAAAACAGAGAGTGGGAATAAACGGGACTTTCTCGGGTTGCCAGGCTGTAACCAGCGGGGTACCACAAGGATCAGTGCTTGGGCCTCAGCTATTTACAATCTATATTAATGACTTAGATGAAAGGACTGAGTGTAATGTATCCAAGTTTGCTGATGATACAAAGTTAGGTGGGAAAGTAAGCTGTGAGGAGGACGCAAAGAGGCTGCAGAGAGATATAGACAGTTTGACCGAAGGGACAAGAACAAGGCAAATGGTATACAATGTGGGGAAGTGTGAAGTTATCCACTTTGGTAGGAAAAACATAAAAGCAGAATACTTTTTAAATGGTGAGAGTCTGGGAAATGTTTGCATTCAGAGGGACCTGGGTGTCCTTGTACATGAATGACAGAAAGTTAACATGCAGGTACAGCAAGCAATTAGGAGAGCAAATGGTATGTTAGCTTTTGTTACAAAGGGATTAGAGTATAAGAGTAAAGAAGTCTTACTACAATTATACAGGGCATTGGTGAGGCCACACCTGCTGTACTGTCTACAGTTCTGGTCTCCTTACCTAAGGAAAGACATACTTGCCTTAGAGTGCAAGAAAGGTTCACTAGACAGGTTCCTGGGATGAGGGGATTGCCCTATGAGGAGAGATTGAGTAGACTAGGCTTATATTCCCTAGAGTTTAGAAGAATGAGAGCTGATCTAATTGAAACATATAAAATTCTTAAGGGGCTTGACAGGGTTAATGCTAAGAAAATGTTTTCCCTGACTGGGGAATCTAGAACACAGGGTCACAGTCCCAGGATAAGGTGGCGGCAATTTATGACTGAGATGAGGAGAAATTTCTTCACTCAAAGGGTTGTGAATCTTTGGAATTCTCTACCTCAGAGGGCTGTGTATGCTCAATCATTGAGTGTATTCAAGACTGAGGTCAATAAATTTTTGGAAACTAAGGGGATTCAGGGATATGGGGATAGTGCGAGAAGGTGGAGTTAAGGTAATAGATCAGCCATGATCTTGTTGAATGGCGGAGCAGGCTCAAAGGGCTGAATGGCCTACTCTTGCTCCTATTTCTTATGTTCTTCTGTTCACCTGAGAAGAGAAGTTAAAAATTCCAAGTCCTGCTCCTATCACACTATCCTCACAGCACGAGCTATCCATCCCACAGCACCTCAACTTTAAAATTCTCACCATCGCCTTAAAATTCCTCCATGGCCATACCGCTCCCTATATCCATAACCTTCTCCATCCCCTTACTCTCCCCATGAACATCCTCATTTATACTCAAGCCACTCGTACATCTCTTTACCACATTCATTGGAGACAGAAGCTTCATCTACAACTGTGGTTCAGTTGAGAGTAACCTTGCCTCTGAGTCAGAAGGTTGTGGGTTCAGTGTCCCACTCCAGAGACTTGAACAGAAAAATCTAGGCTGACACTCCAGTGCAGTCCTGAAAGAGTGCTGCACTGTCAAAAGTGTCATCTTTTGGATGAAAGTTTGCTCTCTCAGGTGGACGTAAAATATCCTATGGCACTATGGCCTAGAAATTCAGTGGCCTGCGCCACCAGTTTGCGCCCAAAGAGGGCACTCAGTGGCTTTTGCGCCACTGGCCACACTTACCGCGATATTTAGCGGGGCGCTAATGGCGGCGTTAGCCTGTAGCGCTGCGCCGCCACCGATGACGTCATCGGTGTGCGCAGCGCCCCGCTATCGCCCCGATGGCCATATTTGGTCGCGCCCGCCTCTTCAGCGCCGGCCGCAAATAGCGACCGGTACACAGGGGCCTACCCGTGGCGGTAGTGGCGCTAGTTAAGGTGGAGGTGCGGCCGGCCGCATTTTCGGCGCACGCCTGCCCCCAACCTCCGTCCCCAGCCTCCTACACCCCCCCCCCCCCCCCGCGGCATTGCCGGCTGTTTCCCGAGAGCCTGGCACTTCTCCTTGGTGCCGGGCTCATTTGCCGGCACTCGCGAGCGGGGATCGCGCTGTTGCAGGCACCTCCCCCTTAACAGTGGGAGGAAGGCCTGCAGTACCGCAGCCTGCCGTGCCGCAGCGTGTGGCGCTGCGGCCCTTAGCGCGCCGATATTCAGTTTCAGCGCCCCAAGCGGGGCGCGGGAAGCCTCGTTTAGCGGCCTGCTTCCATTTGGGGCGCAGAAACTGAATATCCGGATGGCGCAAGTGGCTCCGCACGCAGCGGTAATTCCGGCGCCCAGGCGAGCTTGGCGCCCCAAACTGAATTTTTAGCCCTATGTGTTGACCAATATTTATCCCTCAATCAGCATCACCAAAAACAGATTTTCTGGTCATTATCAAACTGCTGATTATGGGAGTTGTGCAATTTGGCTGCTGCATTCCCTACATTACAACAGCGACTACACTTCAAAAGTATTTCATTGGCTGTAAAGCACTTTGGGATATCTGACATTGTGAAAGGTGCTATTTAAACGCAAGTTTTTCATTCTTTTCTTTAGGAGCCACTATCTGGATCTCACTCAATGAACATCTCGGCTCATGTCTTTTAACATAGAAACATAGAAGATAGGAACAGGAGTAGGCCATTCAGCCACTCGAGCCTGCTCCGCCATTTAATGAGATCATGGCTGATCATCCAAATTCAGTACCCTGTCCCTGCTTTCTCCCCATATTCTTTGATCCCTTTAGCCTTAAGAAATATATCTAACTCCTTCTTGAATATATTTAATGAATTGGCCTCAACTGCCCTCTGTGGCAGAGAATTCCACAGGTTCACCACTCTGGGTGAAGAAATTCCTCCTCATCTCAGTGCTAAATGGTTTACCCCTTTTCCTTAGACTGTGACCCCTGGTTCTGGACTGCCCCGCCATCGGGAACATCCTTCCAGCATCTAGTCTGTCTAGTCCTGTTAGAATTTTATAAGTTTCAATTCGTTTTTTTTTCCAGAAGAATGATACGGGTTCTCATTAACAAGTTTTCAGTCAATGTTCCTCAGCTCCCTTCTCTTGGTTCTTCATCCATTTTCCTCACGTCTCTCTCTGAACAGACTTGGGACATTTTCCCTATCAAAGGCACTATATGAATACAAATTGCTGTGTTTCAGTGAAAACATGGTCAGGTGCTGACAGACTGGCCCCAAATCCCATCACACACTGCTAAAATAAAGGCATTTCAAAGAACGAGACGTTGCCTGATTTGTAGACACTTCAGCAGAATTAGTTCCCATAATGGGTCGTACCCCGGCTGCTGGACTTTCTTTTGTTTTTCTAGACTGGCCACAATTTGTTTTGAGCATTTCCTGTTCTTATTTTGAACCTCGTGCGTCTGTTCTCCTTTTTTGCCCCATCTTGCCTTTTTTCTTGAGGTTTTTCCAATGCTTTACACTTTGTTAGCCATTTCCACATTCTTTCATCTCATCTCCTTTCATTGCTTCACTCAGATGATCTCACACCAGGTACCTCCTGGCTTTTAAGCAGTTTATATATCATTCAACCCTTTATCTTCCTATGTGATTGAGGAATACCTTATATGCTTATCTGAAGCCTTCAGCAGTATGCTACTAAATACATTATTCCATGCTGACTTGCTGCCTCAAGTGGAATTCAAACAAAAAAATTGCTCCATTCGGTCTGTTTTCCTCATTCTTAGGGATTGTAACCAGGAGCAGGGTGTTAATCACGGTGCAAATGGACGTCCACTGTACTTCCTATTCCCCAGTGCATTGCTTCCAATAACACATTCTATACAATACCCGTTTTCAAACTTTAATTGCTCCTTTTACTGTATTCTTTGCAGCATCAACATTAAACGGGATTGAATTCATTGCTTCTGCTGCTTATTTCCACCTGTTTGTTCAATTCATATCCAGTATTTCCCATTGAAAGATGGTGGAATTTCACCGTATCCTCCTCACCTAAACCTTCAAATCTTTACTTTACAGCATCATCAACAATGGCACCGACAACAACCTTGACTTCAACAGCAGGTATCTAATTACCAATATAAATTGAATCATTTTGTATTGATCTCACAACAAAGTGATGATAAAAGATGCACAGGAAGTTTTAGTACATGATATTTGGATGTTTCCGTGGGAAATTTGACAATATCATCAGTATTCCCAAGAGTTATACTACCACGTGGCAGGAAATGAACCATTTAATTCCAACAAAATGTGTCAATCACTGGCTTGAAGATTGGTATTTTGAAATGAAAGATGTCACGATTTAAGTCTGGAAGTTGCTAAATTGGCACAAGATTTTATAATAATTCAGATAACATTCTTCCATGTGTTATTTTAGGACAGTGCATATTAATTAGCAGACAGAGGAATGTCATACATGTGTTAATCATTGATCCAAGAATAATGACAAAATTGTTCTTAGACTTTAAAACTCATCCCATTGGGCCACTGTCTCCACATCCCTGTATTTTCCTCTATTCACATGTCTATTAACATTTCTGCTAAATGAGGCAATGGTCTCCTCCTCAATCATTCCCTGTGATGAAGTATTGTATGTTCTGAAAACGCACCACGAAAATGTTTACAAACCTCCTGCTCACTCTCCTCGTACCGCCCTGTTCCACTCCAGCTGTGGTGCTTCCACATCCTGCAAAATGGAGTCCACGAGCATTTTTTCCAATATAGGTGATGTGTCTGTCATTGGGAGTCTGGGGGGAGGGGGGAAAAGAAAAACATTGGATCAAGGGCGGGGAGAAACATGGGATCACGGGAGGGGAGAAACCTGGGATCATGGGTGGGGAGAAACATGGTATCACGGGTGGGGAGAAACATGGGATCACGGGCAGGGAGAAACATGGGATCACGGGCGGGGAGAAACATGGGATCACGGGAGGGGGAGAAACATGGGATCACGGACGGGGAGAAACATGGGATCACGGGCGGGGAGAAACATGGGATCATGGGAGGGGGAGAAACGGGATCACGGGCGGGGGAGAAACATGCTATCACGGGCGGGAGAAATATCATATCACGGGTTAGCAAGAAACACCATATCACGGGTGGGGAGAAACATGTGATCACCACCGGCAGAAATATCATGTCATGGGTGGGGAGAAACACCATATCTCGGGTGGGGAGAAACATGGGACCACAGGGGTGTCAGCAACACAGGTTCGCGGTGGGAGAAACATAGGCTCGCGGGGGTGAGAAACATCGGACCATGGGGAGGGTTTCTGGAGATCACGGCGAGGGTGCCTGAATGCAGGTTAGCTTGTGAGGCCGAGGGAAGCACCCCTGCTCCTCCTGGCCAACAAGCAGTGCTGGAAAAGCTCTCTCTGGAAGTCACTCTCTGAACATCTCTGTCTCTCCACACGCTCAGCTCCTTTAAGGTTTTCTTTAAAACCCACCTCGTGCTCTCAGCTTGCAGTCGCTCCTCCTCAGTTCTCTTCTCTTGGCTCTGCATCATTTTTCCTCACGTCTAACTGTGTCGTGACTTCGGACATTTTCAATATTAAAGGCATCATATAAAAGGAAGTTGCTTTTTTCAACAAAAAGGAATAGTCCGATTCCAACAGATCCACCCCAAACGCACCAATCCCTGCTCAAACAGAAATGGGCAATATCACGATGCTCTGAAGTTGCTGGAGTCAATGTTCAGAACTCAGGGCTGCAAAGAGTCTGTTGGTATCCAAAGACGTAGACAACGGTTGATGATTGGGAAGCAGACCCTTGAGCAGAATTAGTTCCCATACGGGTTTGTACCCAGGCTACCCAGTCCCACCGTCTTTTCATCTCATGTCTGTTGATTGTATCCCTCCTCCTTTCTATTAAGCAGTTTGTTTGTCCTTCAACTCATTAACTTCCTATCTCTGACTGCAGGATCTCTTATCCCTTAACCTTTTTCTTCCACTCTGCAAAGGATCTCAATTCTATTTCAGTTTTCAGCTCTGGCTAATGGCCTGGCACCAACAACCTGTCTTGTGTTGACTGTCCTGCTGTGTATTTACATCCTTTTTAGCTTTTATTTGAAATTGCCAGGAGCAGGATGTTTGTCACGATGCGAGTACACATCCACTGTAATTGCCATTCCCCAGTCCCCAGTGCAGTACTTGTATTGGCATTTTCTTTACAATACCTGTTTTCAACCTTGAATTGCTCCTCTCACTGTATCCTTTGCAGCATCAACATTAAACGGGATTGAATTCATTGCTTCTGCTGCTCATTTCCACCTGTTTGTTCACATCATATCGAGTATTTCCCATTGAAAGATGGTGGAATTTCACCGTATCCTCCTCACCTAAAGCTTCAAATCTTTACTTTGCAGCATCATCAACAATGACACCGACAACCACCGTGACTTCAACAACAGGTATCAAGTTACCAATATAAATGGAATTGTTTTCACAGAATCAATGAAATTTACAGCACAGAAGGAGACCATTCGGCACATCGTTTCCGTGCCGGCCGAAGAGCTATCCAGCCTAATCCCACTTTCAAGCTCTTAGTCCGTAACCTTGTATGTTACGGCACTTCAAATGCATATCCAAGTACTTTTTAAATGTGATGAGGGTTTCTGGCTCTACCACATTGTCAGGCAGTGAATTCCAGATCCTCACCACCGTCTGGGTGAATAAAGTTCTCCTCAACGCCCCTCCAATCCTTCTAACAATTACTTTAAATCTATGCCCCCTGGTTATTCACTTCTCCGCTAAGAGATATAGGGGGAAAAATGTGGTTGCTTGGCGCTAACGGGGCCCAAAGCAACTAGCACCCGGTCGCGGCGCCTCCAACACCTCCCGTGGAATTCAGCAGGAGATTAGCGCCGACAGTAACTGTTAGTCCCCCACGGTGCTGTGATGACGCAATTTTCAGTAGCGCCCCCTGACTTACGGCCGGACGCTATGTCCGACGGGGTCAGGGGGGCCTACCTGCGGCAATTGCTGCCCCCGTTGCCATCCCCGGCCTCCTCTCAAGCCCCCGCCTCCCCACCCCCCCCCCCCCCGCGGCTGCGCTCCATGAGCCTGGCACTTCTCTTGAGTGCCGGGCTCTTTTGCCAGCACTCCAATCCCTGGTGGCCCAGCTGGGCCCCAGGACGCGCTACGCAAGGCCCCTCCCCTTTAAGAAAGGGAGGAAGGCCTGCAGTAACGCGGCGCGACGTACCACAGCACACGGCGCTTCAGCACATAGCGCCGCGATATTCCCTCGCAGCGCCCGAAGAGGGAGGCGGGGAGCTTATAGTAGCATCCCGCTTCCCTCTTGGGGCGCTACCGATGAATTTCGGCCACAGGGGTGAAGTTAGCGTCCCAAAGGGACGCGACTCAATTTTTACCCCATAGTTCCTTCCTATCCAATCCATCTAGGCCCCTCATAATTTTATACACCTCAGCCTCATCTGTTCCAAAGAAAACAACCCCAGCCAATCCCATCTTTCCCGACAGCTAAAATTCTCCAGTCCTGGCAACATCCTCGTAAATCTCCTCTGTACCCTCTCTAGTGCAATCACATCATTCCTGTAATGTGATGACAAGAACTGTATGCAGTACTCTAGCTGTGGCCTAACTAGTGTTTTATACAGTTCAAGCATAACCTCCATGCTCTTATATTCTATGCCTCGGTTAATGAAGGAAAGTATCCGGTATGCCTTCGTAACCACCTTATCTACCTGTCCCGCTACTTTCAGAGATCTGTAGACATGCACTCCAACGTCCCTCTATTCTCTACACTTCTCAGTATCCTACCATTTATTGTGTAATCCCTTGCTTTGTTAGCCCTCCCCAAATGCACTACCTCACACTTCTCCGTATTGAATTCTATTTGCCACTTTTCTGCCCACCTAACCAGTCCATTGAAAGAAGAAAGACTTGCATTGATATAGCACCTTTCACGACCACCGGACATCCCAAAGTGCTTTACCTCCAATGAAGTACTTTTTTTTTAATGTAGTCACTGTTGTAATGTAGGAAGTGCGGCAGCCAATTGCCCTCAACAAGCTCCCACAAACAGCAATGTGATAATGACCAGCTAATCTGTTTTAGTGATGTTCATTGAGGGATAAATATTGGCCAGGACACTTGGGATAACTCCACTGCCCTTCTTCAAAATAGTGCCAGGGGACCTTGCACCTGAGAGAAAACTAATTGTTAGAAGGATTTGAGGGGCGTTGAAGTAGTCTACATGGGCTTCAGTAAGGCTTTTGACAAAGTCCCACATGAGAGACTGGTCAAGAAGGTAAGAGCCCATGGGATCCAGGGCAATTTGGCACATTTGATCCAAAGTTGGCTTAGTGGCAGGAGGCAGAGGGTGATGGTCGAAGGTTGTTTTTGTAACTGGAAGCCTGTGTCCAGTGGTGTACCACAGGGATCGGTGCTGGGTCCTTTGCTGTTGTAGTGAACATTAATTATTTATTTATGAATGTAGGAGGTATGATCAGTAAGTTCGCAGATGACACGAAAATTGGTGGAATGGTAAATAGCGAGGAGGGAAGCCTCAGGCTACAGGACAATATAGACGTGGTGACCAGAACGGTACACAGTATTATTGCAGCTGTGGCCTAACTAGTGTTTTATAGAGTCAAGCATAACCTCCCTGCTTTTATATTCTATGCCTTGGCTAATGAAGGAAAGTATGTGGTATACCTTCTAAACCACTGTATCTAGCTACAAAAGCAAAATACTGTGGATGCTGAAAATCTGAACTAAAAACAGAAAATGCTGGAAATACTCAGCAGGTCAGGCAGCATCTGTAGAGAGAGAAACAGAGTTAACGTTTCAGGTCGATGATCCTTTGCCAGAACTGGAATAAGTTGGAGATGTAACAAGTTTTTAAGCAAGTGTCGGGGCAGGGAAATGGGGATGGGGAGGAAAGAACAAAAGGATGGAAGGATGTGATAGGATGGAAGGCAGGAAAGTGTAAGAGACAAAAGGTGCAAGGCAAAAGGAGATGGTAATGGGACAAGTTAAGAAACAATAGATGACTCTAGATGGAGTGTAAATGGCAATGGCAGAATGATCGACAGCTGCCATGTGAGCGAGAGAAAAAAAAAATGATAGGGGCAGAGGTTATGGTCTGAAATTGTTGAATTCAATGTTGAGTCCAGAAGGCTGTAAAGTGCCTAATCAAAAGATGAGGTGATGTTCCTCGAGCCAATTTGCACTCAACATGCTCCCACAAACAGCAACGCGATAATAACCAGGTAATCTGTTTACTGATGTTGACTGAGGGATAAATATTGGCCAGAACACCACTTAGAAATAGTGCCATGGGACCTTTTATGTCCAGCTGAGAGAGCAGACGGGGCCTCGGTGTAACCGAAAGATGGCATCTCCGACAGTACAGCACTCCCCCAGTCCTGCACTGGAGTATCAGCATAGATATTTGTGCTGAATTCACAGAAATCACAGAAACCTCACAGTGCAGATAGAGGCCATTTCAGCCCATCGAGCCTGCACCAACACATATCCCACCCCCGATCCCCGTAACCCCTACACCAACACCAACACATATCCCACCCTATCCCCGTAACCCCACGTATTTAATCCCCCTAACACTAAGGGTCAATTTTATCATAGCCAATCAACCTAACCTGCACATCTTTGGACTGTGGGAGGAAACCCACGCAAACACGGGGAGAATGTGCAAACTCCACACAGACAGTCACCCGAGGCCGGATTCGAACCCGGGTCCCTGGAGCTGTGAGGCAACAGTGCTAACCACTATGCCACCGTGCTCTGGAGTGGGACTTGATCCCACAACCTCTGACTCAAAGGTGAAGGTGCTACCTAATGAGCCATGGCTGATTCACATTGAAGTCTTTTTTTTAAATATTCGTTTATGGGATGTGGGCGTCGCTGGCAAGGCCAGCATTTATCCCTAGTTGCCCTTCAGAAGGTGGTGGTGAGCCGTCTTCTTGAACCACTGCAGTCCGTGTGGTGAGGGTACTCCCACAGTGCTGTTAAGGAGGGAGTTCCAGGATTTTGACCCAGCAACGATCAAGGATCGGCGATATACTTCTAAGTCAGGATGATGTGTGACTTGGAGGGGAACTTGGAGGTGGTGGTGTTCCCATGCGCCTGCTGCCCTCATCTTTCTAGGTGGAAGCGGCCGCGGGTGTGGGAGGTGCTGCCGAAGAAGCCTTGGCGAGTTGCTGCAGTGCATCTTGTAGATGGTGCACACTGCAGCCACGGTACGCCGGTGGTGGAGGGAGTGAATGTTTAAGGTGGTTGATGGGGTGCCAATCAAGCGGGCTGCTTTGTCCTGGATGGTGTCGAGCTTCTTGGGTGCTGTTGGAGCTGCACTCATCCAGGCAAGTGGAGGGTATTCCATCACACTCCTTACTTGTGCCTTGTAGATGGTGGAAATGCTTTGGGGAGTCAGGAGGTGAGACACTCGCCGCAGAATACCCAGCCTCTGACCTGCTCTTGTTGCCACAGTATTTATGTGGCTGGTCCAGTTAAGTTTCTGGTCAATGGTGACTCCCAGGATGTTGATGGTGGGGGATTCGGCGATGGTAATGCCAATGAATGTCAAGGGGAGGTGCTTAGACTCTCGCTTGTTGGAGATACTCATTGCCTGGCACTTCTGTGGCACGAATGTTACCTGCCACTTATCAGCCCAAGCCTGAACGTCATCCAGGTCTTGTTGCATACGGGCATGGACTGCTTCATTATCTGTGGAGTTGTGAATGGCGCTGAACACTGTGCAGTCATCAGCGAACGTCCCCATTTCTGACCTTATGTTGGAGGGAAGGTCATTGATGAAGTAGCTGAAGATGGTTGGGACTAGGACACTGCCCTGAGGAACTCCTGCAGTGATGTCCTGGGGCTGTGATGATTGACCTTCAACCACCACAACCATCTTCCTTTGTACTAGGTATGACTCCAGCCAGTGGAGCGTTTTCCCCCTGATTCCCGTTGACTTCAGTTTTACTAGGGCTCCTTGATGCCAGACTCGGTCAAATGCTGCCTTGATGTCAAGGGCGGTCACTCTCACCTCACCTCTGGAATTCAGCTCCTTTGTCCATGTTTGGACCAAGGCTGTATTGAGGTCTGGAGCCGAGTGGTCTTGGCGGAACCCAAACTGGGCACCAGTGAGCAGGTTATTGGTGAATAAGTGCCGCTTGATAGTATTGTCGATGACACCTTCCATCACTTTGCTGATGACTGAGAGTAGACTGATGGGGCAGTAATTGGTCGGGTTGGATTTGTCCTACTTCCTGCAGTCTACAGCTTTCTTCCTCATTATCAACCACATGGCCAACTTTTGTATCATCTGCAAACTTCTTAATCATGCCCTCTGCATTAAAGTCTAAATCATTGATATATACTACAAAAAGCAAGGGACCTGGTACTGAGCCCTCTAGAACCCCACTGGTAACAGCCTTCCAGTCACAAATATACCCGTCGACCATTACCCTTTGCTTCCTGCCACTGAGCCTATTTTGGATCCAACTTGCCACTTTCCCTTGGATCCCCTGGGCTTTTCTTTCTCTGACAAATCTGCCACGTGGGATCTTTTCAAAAGCCTTGCTAATAACAATGTAAACTAGATCAAACGAGCTACCCGCATCAACCCTGGCACCAGGCTGGCAACATACCATCCTGGACTCACGTCTGCGGCCGCAGAAACCTGTCTGTTCCCCTAACTATTGAATCCCCATTCACTATTGCTTTCTTGACCTTCCTCCTCCCCACCCCGTACAGCTGAGCCACCCATGGTGCCGTGGCCTTGGCTCTGGCTGTACTCCCCAGAGGAAACATCGCCCTCACCAGTATTCAGAAGTGAATACCAGTTAGAGAGCGAGATGCTCTCAGGGAACTCCTGCATTACTTGCCTGGTTCTCCTTGTCTGAACTGGCGGTGACCCATTCCCTCTCTGCCTGCAAACTCTTGAGCTGTGGGGTGACGACCTCCTGAAATGTGCTATCCACGTAGCTCTTGGCCTCTCGGATGCACTGCAGTGTTGCCAGCTGCTGCTCAAGCTCCAAAACCCAGACCTCCTCCTCCTCCAGCTGACGACAATTCCTGCACATGTGCTTGTCCAGGACATGGGAAAGATCCTGGACTTCCCACATGGCACAGGATGTGCAGTCGACGGGAGTGAGGTGCCCTGCCATGCCTCAATTTATTAGACTACAAGCTAAACTTCGTATGTTGCCGTCTAATAAATCGAGTCTTTCTTTAGTTTAACCCACAGCCCTAACTTAGAGAGAAAAAGGATAAAATTACTTACTGCAGTTTAACAAGAACCACTGAGATACTAAACACGAGGAACCTAAATATTAGATATCTAGATACTTAACTTACAGTCCTTGGGTTCTGTGGTTCCATTCCTCCTTTTGAGTTGGACGTGAGAAACCGCCTTCCTCCTCTCCAGTAAATTCCTACTAACACCAAATTCTTCCACTCTGCTTGCGATCCACTCTGATTACGATTTATCCAGCTCTGTATTTGCATTGTCCTCACCACATAGTCATTCTATGAAGATTGATAGGAGGTTTTAGTACACGATAATTGGTGTTCTCCATGGAAGGTTCACAGTATCATTTAGTATTCCCGACAATTATACCTTCACCAGGTAGGAAATTAATAATCTAATTACAACAATGTGTGTCAATCGTTGTCTTCACAATTGGAATTTTCCAATGAAGAATGTTATTGTTCCATCTGTTATTTTAGTACAGTGTATTTTAAAGTAGCAGAGAGAGTGTTTTCATCATTCATCAGTAATTTCTGGATTTGATTTGTTTGAACTTATAACTTCAACTCTATCTTTCCCAGTGTCAACAGCCACTCCAACTTCAACAACAGGTATAAAATCCATCACCTAATTCCAATAATTTGTACTCATTTAACAATCACCAAAGCTACTCTATCAATGCATCAAAATCTCTGTGACTTTATGACTGACATTATCCACTGAAATGGACTCCAATTGGATAGTAATTCTCACTCTTAAACCTTCCAAAACATAATTCAGATCATCATTGCAACAATACTTTTGTTTTAACCTCTGATTTTGTGCTGGATATTTCCCATTAAAAATTACAAAATTATATTAAACATAGAAATTAACAGCACAGGAATCCAGTTGACCCATGGATTCTGTGCTGATGATGATGGGATGGTTCTGTACACTCCACACTCACACCTTCTATTTCATCCTTTCCAGTATCGACACCGACTACAACTTCAACAACAGGTATGAAATTAGCTGTGCAATTGGGGCAATATTTTCGGTAAAAACTGTACAATCAATGGATGCAACCTGCATGTTTGATGACTTCACAACTGATATTCTGCATTGAAAGATGGTGGGATGATTTTCCATTCTGCATATTCACACCATCAACTGTGTTCTTTCCAGCACCAACATCAACATCAACTTCAACAACAGGTATATAATAAACAACAGACTGTCAGTAAAGATTTCCAATTAACCTCGGAACCACAATTCTCAATATTAATAAGGAGTTTCCTCTACTAGCACTGTATCGCTTCAATTCTTTTAAACTGATGTTAAACTTATATTCTCCACAATTACATCATTAACTATTCTCTGTGGTACCAATATCCACGACAATGTCAAAAACGGGGATGAACTTGATCACATCATTGTAACAATTGCCATCTGCGTCATCACTGAGCACAAACTTATAGAAAAGCAGCAGAAAAAGTGTCTTCTGCGGTTTCCAAATTGGCACTGTTGTTCAAAATGATTGAATCACATTAATCCAGCTATTACTAAGGACCATTAAACATTTTGCTCTGTTAAATGAGATAAATATACATGAAAGAAACTCACAATAATCAGTGTGAATCAGCCCCCAGTAGTTGTCGCTTGGAACGGGAATTCATCTTGGAGACATTAAGGGGTAATTTTCACCTTTACCACTTGGACAGTAAACCAGCGGAGCAGATCACCCGCCTGTTATAGAAACAACCCAATGTTCATTTACACACAAGTGGTGAAGGTGAAAATTACCCGCTAGATTACAAGTCAGAAGTTATATTGCCAATAGACTGATCAATGGTGAGAACAATTCTGGAGAAAGTGCTGTAGATTCAGGCTCTCTAGCTGAGAATGGATAGAAACACATCAGACAAGTGACTCAGATGATTCCAGGCCACATACCATGAAGTGGACTGTTCCAAGGAAAGGTTCCAGCAACTAAATTTTTTTCACTCCCATATCAAAGAGGGAACCCCAACATCACAGAAATGTTCCACACAATAATAGGTACAGATCAGTCTGAATTGACCACAGTATTTTACTGAGACACTGAGTATACGAGCAATGGGCACAAGTCATTTGTCTCAAGCAATGTTCAGAAATGGATAAACCTTCTTCCGATAGACACTGTACATATGGAATCCCAATTTAAGAAGAAAAAAAATTATTACATCTGATATCTGGAGTCCACAAGTGAAGACAACCATAAGTCCCCTTGAGAGTGAATGATCTAAATCATCTGGCACTCTCCTGAGCCACTCACAACTGTTTCCCTATTCACAGCACAAAAGCCCCCTGTCCCTGATCACAAAAACACTCCATCTAACTGGAATAAAGAGAGAGCCCTCACTGTAAAACCAGCACCCTCCTCCTATTCCCACAGCATCATTCCTCATACCAACTCTTCGTTCCCCTGATCACGGACACCATCAGAGTGTGAATTGCAACTCTGGAGAACAGATCTAAAAACTTAACTCTATCCATCAGAAATGGTCAAATGAAAATCCTGCTCCAATAAGCTGTAAAATTAGCTCTAAAACGGCTATTTTCCGCTGAAACACATGGGATGTGAAATTCAGCACCTTAGCGCCGGATGTTAAGGCCAGTTTTGGCAAAAAAATTCTGTCCGCCTCGCTCTCGCCCACTTCCAGCGTGTCCCACGGTAGCTGCCATTTTGGACAGGTCAGTAGAGCGGACGTTGCCTGTTTTCACTAGAAAAATGGTAGTGAACAGATTGTGGCGTCAATCGCTGATTTGACGCACAACCTGCTATTTGGATGTTCCCGCTCAAATGTACGACGTCTCCAAAGCACGCACAGCTGAACGTGCATTCAGCTGCACGATGGACCCCCCACCAGTGCTGCGTAAAGGGACCTACACAACTCTGAGCTAAGTTTTGCTTGTTGCTTTTGTACTGGTTCTTCTACAGTTTATTTGAGTAATGGCTTGGTGTAAGAGATTTAAAAAGTTGTTAAAGTGTGCAGGGAGTGATGGTGGTTGTTTGCAAATCTTTGGCTCTTAAAGGAAGTCCTCTGAGAAATCCACTTGCTCCCAGTCCTGGGGGTCTAGTTGCAGTCACCCATGGGCTGCAGCATGACTTGGAGATAGAGCAGAGGCAGCAAAGGGGACAGCCTGTCAGCAGCACGTTCAGCACTGGGCTGTGCGCAGCAATCATGCAAAGTAGCAGGCAGCCTTAATTTTACGTGCTGCCTGAACTCCTTTCAACAGGCATGGGCAGATCGAACATCGCGATCCCTGCGCCCGTTTTTGTGCTAAATCGAATTTCACCCCCATGGAATCAGTTAATATTCTCCACAATCAACAGCAAAATCACACAAAAGGTGTACAAAAAGCAACTTTCAGTTAAAACTATAAACAGCATCTTCATACTGAAACTTTGAAACTCTGATTTTCCATCTCATTCCCTACACAGCCTTATCTTCCAAGCACATCCCAAAATACAATGGCCCTGAATTTGCGCTTGGAGGCTTCTGTAGGAAAATGCCTCCGATCAACAAATAAAATGTCTGAGTACCTCGTGGTCCAGGACGTACGGAGATTCGCGGTCCTGGGTCTCTCTGGGTACCCGTGGGTAGAGGCCCACGCATGTGGTTCGCAAGCGCCCCTGGGATCGCGTGGGCCAGCCCAACTAATAAAAGGGGATCCCCATTCATGCTTATCCCCATAAGCATAAATGAGAATACCCCAAAAAATACATCTACACTTCAATTAAATAAAAAAATCCATTTCATATTTGACGTAATAATACTCACTCCGGACTTGGTTTGAGTATAAAGCAAGGCTTTAATCAACTTGTTTCAGAACATGGAGGTCTAGTTGTACTTCACTAGTTCCTTGTCTTACAAAATGTCCCTGGGCAAGCTGGGCCCACGCCCGAGTATTTATACTCCTTGTACGGCGCCACCAGCTGACCGTCCAGTGTTATTTCACGAGTAGTTTCTTGATGAATGATGAGATTTATAACAATATTTAAAATTAATTAACATGGCATTTAATTAAATATTTAAAACAAAAATTTTATTTTTTGATCAATAAATTTACATTTTAACAGGGCTAAAAATAAACGTACCTTATTGCACAGGGTTTTTAACGTATAAATGATTGATAAAATTTTATTTATATGTTTTTTAAACTCTGACGCTGGTAAAAGCAGGCCAGGCATAAGAATTTCATGGGCATTCGCTGGGCAGAAGTTGGGCAAATAGCCCAACCCTCCGCCAGCGGAAGCCCTTTTCCCGAGGATGCGGATGATGTTAAATTCTTCACAGTTCACAAGTTCCGGGTTTTCGCACATGAGCTTCGCGTGTGAAAACCCAGAACTTGCGCGGCCCTTACGGGCACGTACGCACCCGTAAGGGCCGCAAATTACGGCCCATAATTCCATTCAGCGGCATCACCAGCCACTTATTTTGCTTGTATAATAATGCTAATGGGCTGTCCTCTTCATATTATAAGGGAACAGTAGCATAGTGGTTATGTTACTGGACTAGTAATCCAGAAGCCTGGACTAATAATCCGGCAGTTCAAATCCCACCATGGCAGCTGGGAAATTTAAATTCAGTTAATTAAATAAATCTGGAATAAAAAGCTAGTATCTGTAATGGTGATCATGAAACCACCGGATTGTCGTAAGAACCCATCTGGTTCACTAATGTCCTTTAGGGAAAGAAATCTGCCATCCTTACCTGGTCTGGCCTATATGTGACTCCACACCCATAGCAAAGTGGTTGCCTGCTGAAATGGCCTGGCAAGCCACTCAAGGGCAATTGGGATGGGCAATAAATGCTTGCCTTGCCAGTGATGCCCACATCCTGTGAAGGAATAAAAAAAAATATTAAACAGCATCCTAATAGAATCAGTGTGGATCAAATGGACTTCCAATTTCAGTAGTCTTCAGCTTGTTGCATTGCAGTACTCCTTGAAATACAGATCTTACTCTTTTAATTTCTCCTTATTCCTTCCAAATCTTTTCATTGCCAGCCAGAATAACCGGCCACGCATATTTTCCACTACCATCTTCAACAAAAGGTAAAGTAGACATGGCTTACAATCTCATTCATGTTTGGATTTATATAGCCCCGATTTTAACGGGGCAAGGAGGTGTTCATGATAAGGGAAAGGAAAGGGAAGCCTGGGACAAGGTGGTCCCAAGATTCCCTTGTTGGGCCTGGAGAAGCACTCCTGCTCTTCCTAGCCCACAAGGAAGACTAAACAACTGTAAAACCCTTACCTGCCTGTGCATCCTCTGGGCCACGATCCAACGCCTGGCAGGCATGGCCTGCCCGATAAAAGTCACTTACCCCCGCTCAGGCCTCGGACTAATATTGAAGTTGGGATTGATCTGCATATGTAAAGCAGGACCCACTACTTTCCTGTGGGTGTCCTGCTCACCTGCTCAAAAAAGTAGGCTGTTATTGTGGCCTGGCGGGAAGACAGCGGGAGCACAGCGTAAGTCGCTGCCCTTATTTTAACTGCCTCCCCGCCCAGTTTGCACCACTGGGGCCATAACTTTACTTCATAATGTTACTAGTTTTTCATTCTGCAATCTGATGTGAACCATCTAATATAATTTTCAATCACTGTCACAACATCTCTTCCCAACATCTTCAGCAACAACTGTATTAACTGAAAGTGATGAGGCAGTTTTCTTGAAGAAATATCTAGTGCGTCTATTATAGGGTCTAACACAGTTCAGAGACTAGATTATGTAAGACCAAAGATTTTCTTCACTGTAGCTGTTCCTAAGGAACCATTGAGAATCTTACATGAAGATCTTTTCCATTGATTTGCAAACACTGTTTCAAATTACAGACATACAGAAGAATATGAACAGTGGGGGATTTCTGACTGTGTACGTAACAACCCATGATTTCATGCACATTCAAATTAAAAGCGGGGTCGGGGGAAATTGCAGGCCTGGGGAAAGAGAGGCAGAAAACCCCAGCAATCATGTTTCATTGTTTCATACAACAGCATTGCCAATATATCACTTTTCCTGGTACAATAATAAGTGTTCTTTCTATCACACAATAATATAGATTATTGTATTCCATTGAAATGTTTGCCCAACTCTTTATTTGTCAAATCTAATTTCAACTTTTGTTCCCTCCAAATTACCAGCATCAACTCCCACTGGTAAGTTCATTAATGCTTGTTGTGTTTTCAACTCAATCTATCAAGCACTGTGCTGGTTCTTTATAGACTTCTCTATAAGTTAACGATTCAGAATGTGAATCGTTCCTCCATTACATTTAGTTCAAGGTCCTTATTAGGTTATCTTATCTCCCTGATTTCTTAACCTGATTCTGTAGAAAGAATCTCTTCACATGTATCAAACTGATTCCCTTCCTCACTTTAAAATCAATCATCTCCACATCTAGCTTTCATTTTACTCGCTGCCTTCCCCTTCTCCACGCTTGTTGATTTAACACCCAAGATTTAGTTCTGTTTTGCAATTTTTCATACATGAGGTGACCATGGTGAAGGACACCAGTGTGTTGTGTAAGAGAGAGGTGGTGGAGGGTGGGAGGTAAATCAAGGAGTGGTTGTTAGGTGGCTTGGCTATTAATGGTCTGTAGACTTCAGGAGGAAGGGAATATCCATAGTTTTAGGATCCATGGGAAGAGTGCGCTAGAGAAGAAGGCAGTGCTATCACTCTGGAGTTCAACTGAGTGACGATGAAGGGAGAAGAATGATGAGCAAAGAAAAAATGTAAGCTCATCAAAACTTTGTAGATCATCAGTAAAATCTAAGCTGAACTAACTCATGTCATCACATCCCTCATCCAAGTCACCAACCACAGAGATCAATGGATTGCGAGATTTGCTGGAATCTATAGGGTAGATTCTTCGACCAGATGGTTTTGATATGTACATAGACTCCTCAAATCATAGAAATTAGACCCTAAACAAAGTCCATTCATTCCATCAGTTATGCAGCAGTGCTTACTCTTTTAATGGAGTGAAGTACTATAAACGTATTTCCTTGACCATTTCCTGCATCCTTTCATGGGCTTCATTTTGAAATACTTATCCAGCTCCCTTTTAAAAATTATCCAGTAACTGTCAGCACCCATTTCTGAAAGAGCATTCCATGTTCTAATTACCCTCAGTATGAATCTTTCCTCGAACTTCCTGATTGATTCTTCTGGTGGTAATCCTGACTCATGCCTCGAAATTACTGATCTGCCATGCAGTGGAAACAATCCTTAACAACTAATCCATTCACGGAATGTGGGCATCACTGGCAAGGCCAGCATTTATTGCCCATTCCTAATTGCCCTCGGGAAAGTGGTGGTGAGCCGCCTTCTTGAACGCTGTAGTCCGCGTATTGAAGGTACTCCCACAGATCTGTTAGCTAGGGAGTCCCAGGATTTCAACCCAGCGATGATGAATGAACTTCGATACATTTCCAAGTCAGGATGTTGTGTGACTTGGAGGGGAACTTGCCGGTTCTGGCGTTCCCATGCGACTGCTGCCCTTGTCCTTCTCGGCGACAGAGATCGCGGGTTTGGAAGGTGCTGTCAAAGAAGTCTTGCTGAATTGCTGCAGTGCGTCTTGTAGATGATACACACTTCAGTCACGGTGCACCAGTGGTGGAGGAAGCGAGTGCCAATCAAGCGGGTTGCTTTGTCCTGGATGGTGTTGAGCTTCTTGAGTGTTGGAGCTGCACTCATCCATGCAAGTGGAGAGTATTCCATCACACACCTGACTTGTGCCTTGTTCATAGTGGAAATGCTTTGAGGAATCAGGAGGTGAATCACTCGCTGCAGAATACCCAGCCGCTGACCTGCTCTTGTTGCCACAGTATTTATCTGCCTGGTCCAGCTAAGTTTCTGGTCTATGGTGAGCCCTGGAGGTTAATAACATAAGAACATAAGACGTAGGAGCAGGAGTAGGTCATTTTACCCCTCGAGCCTGCTCCGCCATTCAATAAGATCATGGCTGATCTGAACTTGTCCTGAACTCCACTTCCCTGCCCATCCCCCATAACCCTTGATACTCTTACCTTTCAAATATCTGTCTATCTCCACCTTAAATATATTCAATGACCCAGCCTCCACAGCTCGCTGGGGAAAAGAATTCCAAAGATTCACGACCCTCTGAGAGAAGATTTTCCTCCTCATTTCCGATTTAAAAGGGTGCCCCCTTATTGTGCAATTATGCCCCCTAGTTCTAGATTTCCCCCACGAGGGGAAACATCCTCTCTGCATCTACCCTGTCAAGCCCCTTCAGAATCTTATATGTTTCAATAAGATCCCCTCTCATTCTTCTAAACTCCAATGAGTATAGGCCCAACCTTCTCAAACTTGCTTCATAAGACAACCCCTTCATCTCCGGAATCAACCTCGTGAACCTTCTCTGACCTGCCTCCAATGCAAGTATATCCTTCCTTAAATAAGGAGACCAAAACTGTACACAGTACTCCAGAAGTGGTCTCACCAACGCTGGACAGTTGTAACAGGACTTCCCTACATTTATACTCCATTCCCTTTGCAATAAAGGCCAACACTCCATTTGCCTTCCTAATTACTTGTTGTACCTGCATGCTAACGTTTTGTGATTCATGTACAAGGACCCCCAGATCCCTCTGTACCTCAGCATTTTGTAATCTCTCCCCATTTAAATAATAATTTGCTTTGTTATTTTTCCTACCAAAGTGGATAACCTCGCATTTTCCCACGTTAAACTCCATCTGCCAGATTTTTGCCCATTCACTTAGCCTATCTATATCCCTTTGGAGATTCTTTGCGTCCTCCACACAATTTGCTTTCCCACTTATCTTTATATCATCAGCAAATTTAGCTACATTACACTCAGTCCCTTCATCCAAGTCATTAATATAGATTGTAAATAGTTGAGGCCCCAGCACTGATCTCTGCGGCACCCCACCAGTTAAAGTTTGCCAACCTGAAAATGACAAATTTATCCCGACTCTCTGTTTTCTGTTAGTTAGTCAATCCTCTATCCATGCTAATATATTACCCCCAACCCCGTGAGCTCTTATCTTGTGTAGTAACCTTTTATGTGGCACCTTATCGAATGCCTTCTGGAAATGCAAATACACGACATCTACTGGTTCCCCTTTATCCACCCTGCTTATTACATCCTCAAAGAACTCCAGCAAATTTGTCAAACATGATTTTCCTTTCATAAAACCATGCTGACTCTGCTTGACTATATTATGATTTTCTAAATGTCTTGCTATCACTTCCTTAATGATGGACTCCAGCATTTTCCCAATGACAGATGTTAGGCTAACTGGTCGATAGTTGCCTGCTTTCTGTCTCCCTCCTTTCTTAAATAGGGGCGTTACATTTGCGGTTTTCCAGTTCACTGGGACCTCTCCCGAATCCAGGGAATTTTGGTAGATTACAACCAATGCATCCACTATCTCTGCAGCTACCTCTTTTAAGACTCTAGGATGCAGGCCATCCGGTCCAGGGGACTTATCCACCTTTAGTCCCATTAATTTGTCTAGTACTTTCTCTCTAGTGATAGTGATTGTTTTAAGTTCCCCCCACCGCCACCCCAATAGCCCCTTGATTATCCATTATTGGGATGCTTTTAGTGTCTTCTACCGTGAAGACCGATTCAAAATATTCGTTCAAAGTCTCCGCCATTTCGCTGTTTCCCATTAATTCCCCAGACTCATCCTCTCGGGGACCAAGTTTACTTTACCTACTCTCTTCCTTTTTATATACCTGTAGAAGCTCTTACTGTCTGTTTTTATATTTCTT
The DNA here is from genome assembly GCF_052327205.1 of Somniosus microcephalus. Taxonomy (NCBI): domain Eukaryota; kingdom Metazoa; phylum Chordata; class Chondrichthyes; order Squaliformes; family Somniosidae; genus Somniosus; species Somniosus microcephalus. The sequence continues at coordinate 8,658,729 of NC_141001.1, read as the reverse complement.
GCTAGCTTACTCTCATAAGCTATCTTCTCTCTGTATCATTTTTTAGTCATCCTCTGGTGGTTTTTTAAAATTTCCCAATCCTCTGGCCTTTCACTATTCTTCATAACATTGTATGGTTTTGTTTTCAATTTGATACCATCCTTTACTTCCTTAATTAGCCACGGATGGTTCATCCTTCTCTTAAATTCTTTCTTTCGCACTGGAATATATCTTTGCTGAGAGTTATGAAATATCTCCTTAAATGTTTGCCACTGCTTTTCTACAGTCTTACCCTGTAATATATTTTCCCAGTCCACTTTAACCAAGTCTGCCTTCATACCTTTGTAATTACTCTTGTTTAAGTTCAGGACACTAGTTTGAGACCTAGCTTTCTCACCCTCAAAATGAATTTGAAATTCTACCATACTATGATCACTCTTCCCAAGAGGATCCTTCACTTTGAGATCATTAATTAATCCAGCCTCGTTACACATTACCAGATCTAAAATAGTCTTCTCCCTGGTTGGTTCCACAACATATTGTTCCAAGAAACCATCCCATATACACTCAAAGAACTCTTCCTCAAGTCTACCTTTGCCAATTTGCTTTGTCCAATCAATATGAAGATTAAAATCTCCCAGGATTATAGTTATACCTTTCTTACAAGCCTCTATTATTTCCTGATTTATACTCTGACCTACAGTGTGGTGACTGTTTGGGGGCCTGTAGAGCACTCCCACCAATGACATCTTACCCTTATTATTGCTTATCTCCACCCAAACTGATTCTACGTCTTGATCTTCTAGGCCAATATCATTTCTCATTACTGCAATAATCTCATCCCTTATTAACAGAGCTACACCACCTCCTTTTCCTTTCTCCCTATCCTTATGAAATGGCAAATACCCCTGAATATTCAGTTTCCAGCCTTGGTCACCTTGCAACCACGTCTCTGTAATGGCTATCAGATCACACCCATTTATTTCTATTTGTGCCGTCAACTCATCTATCTTGTTACGAATGCTACGTGCATTCAGATATAGAGCTTTTAATGTTGTCTTTTTACCATTTTTCCCTACTCTGACCCCTCTGTCTGATGTACTCTTATGTGTATACGCTCTGTCCCTTTCTGTCACACCCTGGTTATCATTACCCCTATTGCTACCCTGCACGTTTGCCTTCTCATTTTTCTTTGACTTTTTTAATTTCCGCTCAGCGTATCCCTCCCCCCCACTATTTAGTTTAAAGCCCTAGATTCGCTAGGACACTGGTCCCAGCCTGGTTGAAATGAACCCCGTCCTGACGGAACAGCTCCCTCTTATCCTAGTACTGGTGCCAGTGCCCCAGGAATCGAAACCCATTTTTCCCACGCCAATCTTTGAGCCACTCGTTCATCTCTGTGATCTTAGTTACCTGGCACCGGGCAGGCAACACAGCTTTTGGGACTCATGCTCTTGGCTGCAGAGAACAGTGTCTATCCCGCTACCTCTACCACATTTCTTTTTGCTCCCCCCACTTGAATGGTTCCCTGTACCATGGTGCTGTGGTCAGTTTGCTCATCCTCCCTGCAGTCCCTGCTCTTGTTCACACAGGGAGTAAGAACCTCGTAACTGTAGGACAAGAGCAAGGGCTGAGGCTCCTCCATCACTACCTCCTGGGTTGCCATACCTGCCTCCATAATAGCGGGAAATTTAGTGATGGTTATGCCATTGAATGTCAAGGGGAGGTGGTTAGACTCTCTATTGTTGGAGATGGTCATTGCCTGGCACTTGTGTGGCGCGAATGTCACTTGCTACTTATCAGCCAAGCCTGAATATTGTCCAGTTCTTGCTGCATGTGGGCACGGACTGCTTCATTATCTGAGGGGTTGTGAATGGAACTGAATACTGTGCAATCATCAGCGAACATCCCCACTTCTGACCTTATGATGGAGGGAAGGTCACTGATGAAGCAGCTGAAGATGGTTGGTCCTAGGTCACCACCCTAAAGAACTTCTGCACTAATATCCTGGGACTGAGATAATTGTCCACCACCTTTCATGACTGGAAGAGGCAGGACTGAAAAGCTTTGATCTGATCCATTGGTTTGGGGATTATTCGTTCTATCTATAGCATACTGCTTCCACTGTTCAGTAGTCCAGTAAGATAGCTTCATCAGGTTGGCACCTCATTTTTAGGTATGCCTGGTGCTGCTCCTGGCGTGCTCTTCTACACTCCTCATTGAACCAGGGTTGGTTGCCTGGCTTGATCGGAATGGTAGAGTGAGGGTACGAGGTTACAGATTGTGGTGGAATACAATTCTGCTGCTGTTGAAGTCCCACAGCGCCTCATGGATGACCAGTTTTGAGTTACAAGATCTATTCTGAATCTATCCTATTTAGCACGCTGGTAGTGTCACACAATACGATGGAGGGTATCCTCAGTGTGAAGATGAGACTTTATCTCCACAAGGACTGAGTGGTGATCACGCGAACATCCCCACTTCTGACCATGGACAGATGCATCTGTGACAGATAGATTGTTGAGGACGAGACCAGTTGATTTCTCCGGTTTTATTCTTATTATATTCTGTTGTAGCAGTTTGGTAAAACGGAGTGGCTTGTTAGGCCAATTCAGAGGGCAGTTAAGAGTTAACCACATTGCTGTAGGTCTGGAGTCACACCTGAAGGACATTAGGGTTATTACAACAATACGATACTTTCATGGTCACCACTACAGATTTTTAATTCCAAATTTATATAATTCAAACTCTGCAGTTGCGATGGGGGAATTTGAACTCATATCTCTGGATTACTAGTCCAGTAACATAAACACTACGCTACCGTAACCTTACAATTCCATGAATAATTTTAAAAGGGAGTTGGACAGGTACTTGAGGATGAGGACAAAAAGTGGGGATGTGGGACTAAGCACGACTGCTCTTTCCAAGACGGGACTTCATCTCCACAAGGACTGTGCGGTGGTCAATGCTACCAATACTGTCATGGACAGATGCATCTGCGACAGGTAGATTGGTGAGGATGAGCTGAAGTAGGTCTTTCTCTCGTGTTGGTTCTCTCACCACCTACCACAGGCCCAGTCTGGCGGCTATGTCCTTCAGTACTCGGCTTGCTCGCTCAGTAGTGCTGCTGCCGAGCCACTCTTGGTGATAGACATTGAAGTCCCCCAACCAGAGTATATTCTGTACCCTTGCTGATCTCAGTGCTTCTTCCAAGTCGTGTTCAACATGGAGGAGTACTGATTCATCAGCTGAGGGAGGGCACTATGTGGTATTCAGCAGGAGGTTTCCTTGCCCATGCTTGACCTGAAGCCATGAGACTTCATGGGATCCAGAGACAATGTTGAGGACACCCAGGGCCACTCCCTCCCGACTGTATACCACTGTGCCACCACCTCTGGTGTGTCTGTCCTGCTAGTGGGAGAGGACACAGCCAGAGTTGGTGATGGAGGAGTCTGCGACATTGACTGAAAGGTATGATTCTGAGACTATGACTATGTCAGGCTGTTGCTTGACTAGCCGGTGGGACAGCTCTCCCAATTTTGGCACAAGTCCCCAGATGTTAGTGAGGAGTACTTGGGAGAATAGACTGGGCTGGGTGTGCCATTGTCCTGTCTGAGGCCGGTGCCTAGGTCAATGCCGGGTGGGTCATCCGGTTTTATTATTATGATTGATTGACTGAAGTGGACAATATCACCAATGTCACCAATAGTGTCTTGAAATCAGCAAGTAATTTAAAAGTTCAATGTGGTGAAGACATTAAGTGCAACAGGCAAGGATGTCACCGTGTTGCATTGTGTGAAGTTCAGGCACCAGTACATAGCATAACACAGGGACTGCCTCACTCGCTGGCCAATGCATGTCCCTTGTGACATTAATTCTTTCTCCCTGAATCCAATGACTCAGGTGGGTGAATGCCAGCCATCTGCTGCACCAGTGTTCCTCCACTCTTTTCTCCACAGAAATGAGCCTTCCTTCTCCAAATCCAACATAGCCAATGGAATGCCGATGATCAACACTGGTTGTGGGCAAAAGGGCAAATAAGTGAGCATTAATGATTCAGAGAACAACAGATGCTGCTGGGGCAGAAAAGAATATTAATACATGGAGTGACCTTGATGGGCTCATTGGCTCTTTGTTACTGATGAGGTCTTATGTCTTGTTAGCTGATATAAGCCACTGCAAGATCATAGAGTGGATTACTGTTGTTCACACAGACACACGTTCAAAAGTTCATTTCCAGTATCAGTGACCCCAACTAAAACAAGACGAAGAATTTACAAAAATTCAGCAGTATATTTGGATGAAGTAATAAAAAAAAACACAATAAAAATTAAGCCACCCTGTCTTGAACCCCACAGGCCCTAATTTCACTGTTGATTGGCCAAGAGGCAAAACTCTGCCAACACTATGGTTGGTCTCTCTGAGAGCCAAGAAAGTGGGATGTCCCGATGTAGATAGTCCCTGAACAAATCCCCAACACTGATGGCCTTGCTTGTAACACAAGGAGCCATCATGGCCTGGCCTAAATTGTGGCTCTTCCAGCCAACTCCCATGGAGATTATAGGAGTGTGCTGGATAGTCTGAAAATTGTGGTCCTAAAGTGCCTTTCTGTTGACTTGACAACTGAGATTTTCAATTAAAAGACGTTGGAATTAATTTGTATTTGCTACACTTATACCTTGAAATACTTCCTTTCCAGCAACAACTACGCCATCAATTTCGACAACAGGTATGATATTAGCAATATAGATTGAGCAATGTCTTCTGAATAAAGATGGAATAAAAAGTCACACACTCAGGCCAAGCTTTTCTGATTGTAATGTCAATGGGAACGCATTAATTTTAAAGGGTTACTATCACTGTTATCAACAGGATAGAGGAAAGTTGACAGAATCATCATTTAACATTCTCCATACTTAAACTTTCACCTGTGCCACTAGTGACATAAATTCATCTTAGTAATGTCTAATATTCCTCATTCCAAATTATGATCTGTCTTTCAGAAGGTATAGTTGGAGGCACCCAAGGAAGTAAGCAATGTTTTAATTTTACTTTACCAGATAATGCAAAGTAGTAAAGTTTTATTTATATTCAGTTGCACGGTATTAGACTTTTTCTCAGCTCAATCCTCAATTCATGTAACATGAAAAGCCCTTACACAGATCTATTTTAACATGGCCATGTTCTCATTCTGTGGGATCCATTGCTCCCAGCATGAAGAAAATATTTTCATGAGCTTTACAAAACCAGCGGACAGATTTTCCTGGCTTTATTGCTCAAATATTGGTGAAAAACATTGTGCAGCGTACAGGCTAAACAGGCTCCAATCCTTAAATATAATTCTTTACCTGAATAACACTGCCCCGAGACTCCGCTTTCCTGGTAGCTGCAGCTGACTGTCCCTGAGGAGGGGGCAGCAATGTAGGTTCGATGTAAATGAGTGTCAGCTGCCTCTGCACACAGATTTCCGATAATAAATTTCAGGTCAGAGGCAGCCTGTCTCCATAAACATCTGGTGCTGCTGATTCCAGAGCTGCCATTTAGGTGCTATCTGCCTGGAAGGGACAAGCGCGTATTGTCAAGAAATATCAGTTATAAGGCCTCTTCAAACAAAAATTGGTTGTTGTGTCTCACTGAATACTTTTTGCAGAATGTTGTTGCTCTTTTACATTTAGTGATGGAAGCAGTGTCACAGTCACAGAGTCACAGAAACCCCACAGTGCAGATGGAGGCCATTTCGGCCCATTGAGCCTGCACCGACACATATCCCACCCGATCCCCGTAACCCCTACACCAACACATATCCCACCCTATCCCCGTAACCCCACGTATTTAATCCCCCTAACACTAAGGGTCAATTTATCATAGCCAATCAACCTAACTCGCACATCTTTGGACTGTGGGAGGAAACCGGAGCACCCGGAGGAAACCCACGCAAACACGGGGAGAATGTGCAAACTCCACACAGACAGTGTGTAGTCCTGTGTCACACCACCCTCTTTTGTTACATCTCTTTTCTGGAGTCTACAAGTGGAGACAACCACAAGCCCCCTTGACAGTGAATGACAGACTTCAATAACTTATCAAATGAATATGAATTGAGTTATAATTTGGGATTAATCAGGAGCACCTGATTTCGTATTAACTTGTTAATTGGTATCATCCATTGATAAAAATGGCTCCTTTTGGTGCTCTCCTCACTTACACCTTTAACTGTATCCTTTCCAGCATCGGGAACAACTGCAACTTCAACAACAGGTATGGAATTTTACACAACTGTAACATGTACTGATTAATCATTCATAAAAATTGTACAAATTAGGATTCATCACCGTCAAAAGATTACTTTGCAGCCTCAGAAATAATTCTAAACTGTGGAGGTCATAAGAACATAAGAAATAGAAGCAGGAGTAGGCCATACGGCTCGTCAAGCCTGCTCCGTCATTCAATAAGATCATGGCAGATCTTCCAGCTCAGCTCCACTTTCCCAACTGTTGCCCATATCCCTTGATTCCCTTAGAGTCCAAAAATCTATCGACCTCAGCCTTGAATGTACTCAGTGACTGAGCATCCTCAGCCTCTGGGGTAGAGAATTCCAAAGATTCACAACCTGAGTGAAGAAATTTCTCACCAGTCCTAAATGGCCGACCACTTATCCTGAGACTATGGCCCCTAGTTCTAGACTCTCCAGCCAGGGGAAACAGCCTCTCCACATCTACACCGTCAAGTCTTCTCAGAATCTTAAACGTTTCAATGATATCACCTCTCATTCTTCTAAACTCCAGAGAGTATAGGCCCATTCTACTCAATCTCTCCTCACAGGACAACCCTCTCAACCCAGGAATCAATCTACCCGATAATGATCCGTTTATCCCTACTCTCTGTTTTCTGTCCGTTAACCAATCCTCTATCCATGCTAATATATTACCCCCAACCCCATGAGCCCTTATCTTACATAGTAACCTTTTATGTGCAACCTTATCGAATGCCTTTTGGAAATCCAAATATACTACATCCACTGGTTCCCCATTATCTACCCTGCTAATTACATCCTCAATAAACTCTAATAAATTTTTTGAACATGGTTTCCCTTTCATAAAACCGTGTTGATTCTGCCTAGTCATAATATGATTTTCCTTAATAATGGATTCCAGCATTTTCCTGACGACTGATCTCAGGCTAACTGGTCTGTAGTTCCTTGTTTTCTCTCTCCCTCCTTTCTTGAATAGCAGGGTTATGTTTACTACCTTCCAATCCACTGGGACCATTCTAGAATCTAGGGAATTTTGGAAGATCACAACCAATGCCACTATCTCTGCAGCCACCTCTTTTAGAACCATAGGGTATTGGCCATCAGGCCCAGGGGATTTATCAACTTTTAGGCCTGTTAATTTGTCCAGTAGATTTGCTGTAAAATTCCCCTGCTTAGCACCGGCAGTTAAGGCTGGTTTTGGCAAAAAAAGGCGGTCGCCTCAATCCGACCGGTTCTGGCGCAGGACGGGGCAGTCACCATTTTGGGCAGGTTGCTAGCATGGCCATTACCTGCGTGCGGCGGTAGGATTTAAATGAGGCAGATCGAGACATCAATCAGCATGCAATGACCGGCCATTTTGGATGTCACCATTCCAATCAACGCCGTCTCCTAAACACAAACAGCTGAATGTGTGTTCAGCTCCACGAGGGACTCCCCATCAGTGCTATTCAAAGGGATACATCCAACTTGCAGGTAAGTTGATTTTTTTCTTGTACTGGCTCTTGCAGTGTTTATATCGACACTGGTTTGCTGGAACACATTTATAAAGTTGGTAAAGTGTGCAGGGAGTGCTGCTGGACGCTGGGAAGGCATTGGCTGTGACTGGAAGGCCTCTGACTACACCACTTGCTCCCAGTCACGGGGATCTACTTACAATCCCCCTCGCGCTGCAGCAGGACAGGGAGATGGAGCAGACGCAGCAAAGACAAGCTGCTTGCAGAGGGAGGAGGAGGAGGGGCAGGAGAGCTCGCGGCAGGAGGCCGCACCCACCTAGGGTCTTCCGAGAGCACTTCTCCTACCTGCACTTAAGCCAGGAGCAGAGTATTCGGAGGCTCCTCTTCACAAAGGAGGTGGTGGCAGAACTCTACTACCTCTTAATTCAGACCTGCAGCCTCAGAGGAGGGCAACGATGGCACTGCCAGTGTCCGTCAAGATGATCGTGGCACTGAATTTTATCGCCAGCGGATCGTTCCAAGCTGTAGCAGGTGACATGGCTAACATCTCCCAGTTCGCCATCCATCGCTGCATTCAGGGGTCACAGAGGCTCTGTACCCCAGGAGAAGGGACTTCGTTGTCTTCTCCCTGGACAGAGAGAAGCAGGAGGAGCACGCATGTGGCTTTGCCAGGATATCAGGCTTCCCCATGGTGTAGGCCACCATTGAGTGCACAGAGGTGGCTTTGCGGGCACCACATTTCAATCCCAATATTCACCGCAATCGCAAAGGCTACTGCTCTCTTAATATGTAGTTGATGTCGACCACACCCAGCATATCATGATGGTGAAGGCCCAGTATCCTGGCATCAGTCATGATGTCTTCACCCTGCTCTAGTCCGGTGTGCCAGCCATTTTCCAGCCACCACACTGAATCAGAGGATGGCTGGTTGCTCTATACCTGGCTGATGACTCCACTCCACAACCCCACCACTCCTGGCCAGCAGTCGTATAATGACAACCATGCTGCCACGAGGAATGTCATCGAGCAGACCAGCGGGGTGTTCAGGCAATGTTTCACTTCCTTGTCCGCACGGGAGGAGCCCTCCGGTACACACCGGAACGGCTGTCCCATTTTGTGGTAGTTGGATGCATCCTCCACAACTTGGCCATCATGAGCACGCAGCTCTTGCCACTTCGGGTTCCGCAACCACCTCAGGAGGAGGAGGAAGGCAGCAAATCCCCGTTCTGGACGGACTGGCGCATCAACATCCATTAAAAATTAAAATAATAATTTCAATAAAAATTGTAACTAATTATATAAATAAAATAAGGTTAGATAGAGATGGCAGTGCAGGTGGTGTGTCATAGCTACAGCATGTGGGAGTTGGTGGAGACCAACGAGATCCCAAGCAACCACATCTGCGGTAAGTGTCTGCATCTCAAGGAACTTCGGCTCAGAGTTGTTGAGCTGGAGTTCGAGCTGCAGGCATTGCGATGACTCAGGGAAGGGGAGAGTTACCTGGACATTTTGTTCCAGGAGGCAGTCTCACCCCTTAGGTGAAGTAGTACTTTAGAGTTAGTCAATGGTCAGGGACAGGAGGGTGTGACTGTGAGTCAGGAAGGTATGGGGAACCAGAACATAGTGATGGAGGAGCCCCAGCCCTTGACCTTGTCCAACAGGTATGAGGTACTTGCTACCTGTATGGATGAGAACAAGGACTGCAGGGAGGATGGGCAAGCTGACCAAGGAACCGTGGTAAAGGAGGCCATTCAAGTGAGGGGAGTAAAAAGGAATATGATAGTGGTAGGCGACAGTATAGTCAGGGGGATAGATACTGCTCTCTACAGCTGCGACAGGGAGTACCGAAGGCTGTGGTGCCTGCCCGGTGCCAGGGTTAAAGACATCTCCTCGTGGCTGGAGAAGAACTTGGAGTGGGAAGGGGAGGATCCAGTTGTCTTGGTCCACGTAGGAACCAACGACATAGGTAGAACTAGGAATGAGATTCTGCTGAGAGAGTTTGAGGAGTTGGGGTCCAAATTAAAAAGCAGAAATTCAAAGGTAATAATCTCTGGACTGTTACCTGAGCCACGCGCCAATTGGCATAAGGATAAGCAGATTAGAAGGTTAAATGCATGGCTGAAAGAATGGTGTGGGTGGCACGGGTTTTGCTTCATGGGCTATTGGCACCAGTACTGTTCCGTTGGGACGGGCTCCAATTAAACCAAGCTGGAACCAGTATCCTGGCGAATTGAATAACTAGGGCAGTAGACAGGGTTTTAAACTAATGAAAGTGTGGGTGGGAGGATTCAGGAAAGAGTAAATATAAACGCAGCAAGGGAAATGTCAAGGCTCGAGAGCAGAGCAGAGTTTTGGGTAAAAATAAGCAGGGTGGGTCAGGAAGGGACAGAGAGAGAAACAAAGGTAATAGGGCATCAGTGACTGAGGTGACATCAGGGAAAAATAGCAAAAGTCAAAGCTAAAGGCACTATATCTGAATGCGCAAAGCATTCACAACAAAATAGATTAATTAACAGCGCTGACAGAAATGAACAGGTTTGATCTCATAGCTATTATGGAGACATGGTTGCAATGTGACCAAGGTTGGGAATTAAATATTCCAGGATACCTAAGCTTTAGAAGAGATAGGCAAAATGGAAAAGGAGGAAGGGCAGCCTTGGTAATACAGGATGGGATAAAGACAGTAGAGAGAAAAGATATTGGCTCGTAAAATCAAGAAGTAGAATCAGTTTGGGTAGAGCTAAGAAAGGCAAGGGGCAGAAAACATTGGTGGGAGTTGTCTATAGGCCCCCAAACAGTAGTTGTAATGTAGGACAGAGTATGAATCAGGAAATTAGAGGAGCATGTATCAAGGTTATACAGTAATCATGGGGGACTTTAATATTCATATAGAATGGGCAAACCAAATTTACACTAATAACGTGGAAGACAAGTTCATGGAATGTATACAAGATAGTTTTCTAGATCAGTATTTTGAGGAACCAACTAGGGAACAGGCTATTTTAGGTCTAGTAATGTACAATGAGAAAGGGTTAATTAATAACCTTGTCCTAAAAGGGCCTTTAGGGATGAGTGACCATAATATGATAGAATTTTACAGTGAGTTTGAAAGTGATTTAGTTAAGTTCGAAACTAGGATCTTAAATCTAAACAAGTCAAACTACATAGGTATGAGGGGTGAGTTGGCTAAGGTAGATTGGGAAACTACATTAAAAGGTATGATGGTAGACAAGCAATGGCTTATTTAAAGAATTAATACATAATTTACAACAAATATACATTCCTTTAAGGCACAAAAACCCCACAGGAAAAGTGGTCCAACCGTGGCTAACAAGAGAAGTTAAAGACAGTATTAGATCAAGGGAAGAGGCTTATAATGTTGCCAAAAAAAGTAGTAAGCCTGAGGATTGGGAGGATTTTAGAATTCAGCAAAGGAGGACCAAGAACTTGATAAGGAAAGAAAAAAAAGAATATGACAGTAAATTAGCAAGAGACATAAAAACAGATTTTAAACATTTCTATAGGTATGTAAATAGGAAGCGATTATTGAAAGTAAACGTGGGCCCATTAGAGGCAGAGACAGGAGAAATTATAATTGGCAACAAGGAAATGGCAGAGACATTAAACAAATACTTTGTATCTGTCTTCACAGTAGAAGACACAAAAAGCATTCCGGAAATAATGGGGAACCAAGGGTCTAGAGAGAATGAGGAACTTAAAGAAATCAGTATAAGTAAAGGCATAGTGATGGAGAAATGAATGAGAATAAGTGGCAACAAGTCCCCTGGACTTGAGGACCTGCATCCTAGGGTTTTAAAAGAGGTAGATGCTGAGATAGTGGATGCACTGGTATTAATCTTCCAGAATTCCCTAGATTCTAGAAAATTCCACAAGGATTGGAAGGTAGCAAACATAACCCCGCTATTTAAGAAAGGAGGGAGGGAAAAAAGGGGAACTATAGACCAGTTAGCCTGACATCAGTAGTAGGCAAAATGCTAGAATCTATTATTCGGGACGTGCTAACAGGGCACTTAGAAAATCGTAATATGATTAGGCAGAGTCAACATGGTTTTATAAAAGGGAAATCGTGTTTGACAAATCTGTTAGTTTTTTTGAAGATGTAACTGGTAGGATGGATAAGGGGGAACCAGTGGATGTAGTGTATTTGGATTTTCAAAAAGCATTCGATAAGGTGCCACACAAGAGGTTATTACACAAATTAGGACTCATGGGATTGGAGGTAAAATATTAGCATGGATTGAGGATTGGTTAATAGACACAAAACAGAGAGTGGGAATAAACGGGACTTTCTCGGGTTGCCAGGCTGTAACCAGCGGGGTACCACAAGGATCAGTGCTTGGGCCTCAGCTATTTACAATCTATATTAATGACTTAGATGAAAGGACTGAGTGTAATGTATCCAAGTTTGCTGATGATACAAAGTTAGGTGGGAAAGTAAGCTGTGAGGAGGACGCAAAGAGGCTGCAGAGAGATATAGACAGGTTGACCGAAGGGACAAGAACAAGGCAAATGGTATACAATGTGGGGAAGTGTGAAGTTATCCACTTTGGTAGGAAAAACATAAAAGCAGAATACTTTTTAAATGGTGAGAGTCTGGGAAATGTTTGCATTCAGAGGGACCTGGGTGTCCTTGTACATGAATGACAGAAAGTTAACATGCAGGTACAGCAAGCAATTAGGAGAGCAAATGGTATGTTAGCTTTTGTTACAAAGGGATTAGAGTATAAGAGTAAAGAAGTCTTACTACAATTATACAGGGCATTGGTGAGGCCACACCTGCTGTACTGTCTACAGTTCTGGTCTCCTTACCTAAAGAAAGACATACTTGCCTTAGAGTGCAAGAAAGGTTCACTAGACAGGTTCCTGGGATGAGGGGATTGCCCTATGAGGAGAGATTGAGTAGACTAGGCTTATATTTGTTAAGTATGTGTATTGTATTGAACAATTAACACAAAGACTTAAACGTATAACTCAAACAGGCCTTTACTGGTTGGAGGTAGGGACTACACGTAGGTCTTTACTTCATGCCCACAGGCGGGAACTGAGGGGAATCAGTACCCACAGTACTATTTATACCCCTATGGCCAGGAGTGGTACTGCGTATCACTACGCCCAACAAGTAGTGCAGTCCTGTCCATAGGTTCAAAGTAGCACACATATTACATACACAACATTCCTCCCTTCCTAGCTTTACAGTCATCTCCCCATTTAACATAACGTAATAACATATATACATATATAACTTCAGGTTTACATAACAGAATAACATAGATACATAGATAACTTCATGTCAAAAACAGATCACAGATTCAGTCTCTGCGGAAAACAGTTCACAGATTCAATCTCTGTGGTGTAGTCGGTTCACGTTGCTAGAGTGACTCATTCAATAGTCCTTCCATGGATTTAACAGTTTGAACTTCCGAACTGAATTGGCTCCGTTCGGAGGGACCACGTGTGTGATCTGGTAGAGGTGATAATGGTTCAGATGGGTCATCTTCTGTTTTTACTTTTCCTTTTCTGCTTCTTGGAGACTCTCTGGGCTCCATTGTCAGCTGCCACAGCTGCCAGCTGCATGCGCAGTTCCTCCTTCTCTTCCTCCTGTTTCCGTCGTAGAGCCAGCTTCTCCCGATGTTCCGTAGACTTTTGGTGCTCCTCCATGATTTCTGCACTTTGGGAGTCGAAGTTACAAGCTGGGCAGGACAGGACATCGTAATATTCGGTGTCGTCCTGAGCTAGACCAGTGAGAGGGTCGTCTATTTCCTCCATACCTAGCTGGACGTTAGCCAGCTCTTGTTCCAAATCCAGACATCTTTCCTGAAGAGACTTCTTCATGTGTACCTCTGCATCCAGCTTTTTCTGGGCTTTCAGCAAGTCGTTTACTAGTGACCTCATTTGTGATTTTAATACTTCAACTTCCTTTGGAGATTGATTGATCGGACTATGCAATCCCTCTACCGGAGCAGCTGTTTCAGCGGTCTGTTGTTCTACGTTGACGTGAGTCAGCGTACTTTTGGCATCCAAGGGCTGCTCTGTTGCAGTCATCTCAGTCTGTGTTGCCACCTCAGCTCTTCCAATAACCTTTGAGAGCTCCGAACCCCTTTCGTTTGAATATTGAAGTTCATGTTCAAGTTTTTCCCATTTCAGAGTCCTGTCCTTCAGCATATGCAGGAGTTGGCTGACCGTTAACTCCTCTGACATCAGACGTTTTGTGTGCTCCTGCTCCATTTTCTCCATCAGCTGCTTCTGTTGTCTTTCCAGATTCTCCAACTCTATATCAAAGAACTCTTTCGTTGCATTCAACTCTTGCTCAAAACGGCGAAGCATTTGTTCTAATTGCTGTTGTAGTTTGAAATGGAGTTGAGTTCGAGCCCGGTGTCCCTCAGAAATGGGCACATCAGTAGACTTGCCAGACTCAGAATCCACAGTTAAACTATGTTGTTGTTGCTCAGTGGAATTCTGTGCTGAAACTTTGTCTTTTGCACCTGAGTTGGGCTTACCATCATCCGTTCCAGAGTCTGGGCCGACTATCTTCACCGAGTTCTCACTCGTTATTGTTTGTAGGAAATGCCAGTCCATATTCATTTTCCTAATCCACTCCCGTCCTAGTAGTGGAGGACCTCCTTCAGATATCACATATAAGTCCATTATTTGACTGTCTTCGCCCTTGTGGACCACTGCAACCTCTATTTTCCCGATGGGGTACACTCTTTGCCCCGTGTATGTTTTCAATATAATCCCCGTATCCTGTAGGGGAATATGTTGGAATAACTTTCCGTAATCTTTCTTATTTATGACCGTCAATGCCGATCCAGTGTCCAATTCCAGTTTTACTTGGACTCCTTCTATCTGAAGAGTGACCCAAATTGTCTGGAGGTCTGCACCCTTACCAGTGTTGAGTACTCTTAAGCTAGCCAGTTCATTACAGCTTAAGCTAGCCAGTTCATTACTGCTAGCGTCTGAATCGGACTCCTGTTCGGCCACCTTGTGTACCTTTGCGTATTTTCCTTGCGGTGACTTCTTGTTGCTGGTCTTCTTCCCTGACCTGCATACTCTAGCTATATGTCCAAGCCTACCACAAGTTCTACATTCTTGGTTTTTAAACCAACACTGGTTCTGATCATGCGTTGTCTTTCCACAACGATAACATTTGCCAGAACTCACACCCAATTTGTGTGCACTGAGCTCCGGTGACCGTAGCTGCATTACTGCCGTGCCTCTCGCTGCGGCTTCGTGTGCTGCTGCCATAGTGACCGCCTTCTCAAGCGTCAGCTCATTCTCCTCGAGCAGTCGCTTTTGTGTATCCTGTTTAAATAAACCACACACAAATTTGTCTCGTAGTGCATCTGTCAATCCCGTTCCAAACTGGCAATATTTCGCTAATTTACGCAATTCCAGCAAATATTCAGCATTGCTTTCATGCTGTAGCTGCCTTCTGTCGTAAAATTTAAATCGTTCCGCTAGCATCAGCGGCGTGGGGTTTAGATGATCTTTCAGGACAGTATCAATCTCATCGAACGTCTTATCCGCCGGTTCATCTGGTGATAACAGGTGTTTCAATTGCCCGTACGTCTTCGCACCCATTAAATTTAATAATGTTAGAGCTTTATCTTGGTCACGAATTTTATTGGCCTTACAATAATTTTTTACTCTTTCAACATATATGGCCCAATCTTCGAGGTCACTATCAAAGGTGCTAATATTCCCGTGTTTAGGCATTGTAGATTTGCAATTTCTCAGATTTTATTTTCTTTACTTGTTATCAAAGATGGCGGCTTCCCGCTCTTGCCGTCGTCCTCCGCCCACAAAATGGCGATTTTCCCGCGCTTGGCGGTCTTCACCCGTCCCCCGACGCCGTCTCCCTTCAGCCCTCGAGTGCGGCCCTTATCTTCGCCGCGATCGATAGCCCGCGCTGTGCACCGCGACTCTCGCACCTTGAGCTTCTGCAGCCGCCGCGCCTTTCAGTCCGAGTGCGGCTCTTATCTTTGGTCCCGATCGCTGGCCCGGCTGCGCCCCTCACTTCAAAGCGGCCCGGCCCTTATCTGCCGATCGCTATCGCCCTACCTCTCTCTCTTCCCCAGTCCTGTCTTTACTCCGGTTCACAAGCTGATGGAGGCTTCAGGGTCCTAATGCCTGTCGCTTCCAGTCGCTGGAAGCTGTCAGGATTTCTGCTGCCCTTCAGTTTTGAGTGGGGTGTTGAGGATTGAAACCTCTCTTCAACGTCCTGTCTTTGGACGAAGCCGCCTGGAATAACTGCCGCAGGGTAAGAGCCTGACTCGTCGCCAGTGTTAAGTATGTGTATTGTATTGAACAATTAACACAAAGACTTAAACGTATAACTCAAACAGGCCTTTACTGGTTGGAGGTAGGGACTACACGTAGGTCTTTACTTCATGCCCACAGGCGGGAACTGAGGGGAATCAGTACCCACAGTACTATTTATACCCCTATGGCCAGGAGTGGTACTGCGTATCACTACGCCCAACAAGTAGTGCAGTCCTGTCCATAGGTTCAAAGTAGCACACATATTACATACACAACAATATTCCCTAGAGTTTAGAAGAATGAGAGCTGATCTAATTGAAACATATAAAATTCTTAAGGGGCTTGACAGGGTTAATGCTAAGAAAATGTTTTCCCTGACTGGGGAATCTAGAACACAGGGTCACAGTCCCAGGATAAGGTGGCGGCAATTTAGGACTGAGATGAGGAGAAATTTCTTCACTCAAAGGGTTGTGAATCTTTGGAATTCTCTACCTCAGAGGGCTGTGTATGCTCAATCATTGAGTGTATTCAAGACTGAGGTCAATAAATTTTTGGAAACTAAGGGGATTCAGGGATATGGGGATAGTGCGAGAAGGTGGAGTTAAGGTAATAGATCAGCCATGATCTTGTTGAATGGCGGAGCAGGCTCAAAGGGCTGAATGGCCTACTCTTGCTCCTATTTCTTATGTTCTTCTGTTCACCTGAGAAGAGAAGTTAAAAATTCCAAGTCCTGCTCCTATCACACTATCCTCACAGCACGAGCTATCCATCCCACAGCACCTCAACTTCAAAATTCTCACCATCGCCTTAAAATTCCTCCATGGCCATACCGCTCCCTATATCCATAACCTTCTCCATCCCCTTACTCTCCCCATGAACATCCTCATTTATACTCAAGCCACTCGTACATCTCTTTACCACATTCATTGGAGACAGAAGCTTCATCTACAACTGTGGTTCAGTTGAGAGTAACCTTGCCTCTGAGTCAGAAGGTTGTGGGTTCAGTGTCCCACTCCAGACACTTGAACAGAAAAATCTAGGCTGACACTCCAGTGCAGTCCTGAAAGAGTGCTGCACTGTCAAAAGTGTCATCTTTTGGATGAAAGTTTGCTCTCTCAGGTGGACGTAAAATATCCTATGGCACTATGGCCTAGAAATTCAGTGGCCTGCGCCACCAGTTTGCGCCCAGAGGGCACTCAGTGGCTTTTGCGCCACTGGCCACACCTACCGCGATATTTAGCGGGGCGCTAATGGCGGCGTTAGCCTGTAGCGCTGCGCCGCCACCGATGACGTCATCGGTGTGCGCAGCGCCCCGACGGCCATATTTGGTCGCGCCCGCCTCTTCAGCGCCGGCCGCAAATAGCGACCGGTACACAGGGGCCTACCCGTGGCGGTAGTGGCGCTAGTTAAGGTGGAGGTGCGGCCGGCCGCATTTTCGGCGCACGCCTGCCCCCAACCTCCGTCCCCAGCCTCCTACACCCCCCCCCCCCCGCGGCATTGCCGGCTGTTTCCCGAGAGCCTGGCACTTCTCCTTGGTGCCGGGCTCATTTGCCGGCACTCGCGAGCGGGGATCGCGCTGTTGCAGGCACCTCCCCCTTAACAGTGGGAGGAAGGCCTGCAGTACCGCAGCCTGCCGTGCCGCAGCGTGTGGCGCTGCGGCCCTTAGCGCGCCGATATTCAGTTTCAGCGCCCCAAGCGGGGCGCGGGAAGCCTCGTTTAGCGGCCTGCTTCCATTTGGGGCGCAGAAACTGAATATCCGGATGGCGCAAGTGGCTCCGCACGCAGCGGTAATTCCGGCGCCCAGGCAAGCTTGGCGCCCCAAACTGAATTTTTAGCCCTATGTGTTGACCAATATTTATCCCTCAATCAGCATCACCAAAAACAGATTTTCTGGTCATTATCAAACTGCTGATTATGGGAGTTGTGCAATTTGGCTGCTGCATTCCCTACATTACAACAGCGACTACACTTCAAAAGTATTTCATTGGCTGTAAAGCACTTTGGGATATCTGACATTGTGAAAGGTGCTATTTAAACGCAAGTTTTTCATTCTTTTCTTTAGGAGCCACTATCTGGATCTCACTCAATGAACATCTCGGCTCATGTCTTTTAACATAGAAACATAGAAGATAGGAACAGGAGTAGGCCATTCAGCCACTCGAGCCTGCTCCGCCATTTAATGAGATCATGGCTGATCATCCAAATTCAGTACCCTGTCCCTGCTTTCTCCCCATATCCTTTGATCCCTTTAGCCTTAAGAAATATATCTAACTCCTTCTTGAATATATTTAATGAATTGGCCTCAACTGCCCTCTGTGGCAGAGAATTCCACAGGTTCACCACTCTGGGTGAAGAAATTCCTCCTCATCTCAGTGCTAAATGGTTTACCCCTTTTCCTTAGACTGTGACCCCTGGTTCTGGACTGCCCCGCCATCGGGAACATCCTTCCAGCATCTAGTCTGTCTAGTCCTGTTAGAATTTTATAAGTTTCAATTCGTTTTTTTTCTCCAGAAGAATGATACGGGTTCTCATTAACAAGCTTTCAGTCAATGTTCCTCAGCTCCCTTCTCTTGGTTCTTCATCCATTTTCCTCACGTCTCTCTCTGAACAGACTTGGGACATTCTCCCTATCAAAGGCACTATATGAATACAAATTGCTGTGTTTCAGTGAAAACATGGTCAGGTGCTGACAGACTGGCCCCAAATCCCATCACACACTGCTAAAATAAAGGCATTTCAAAGAACGAGACGTTGCCTGATTTGTAGACACTTCAGCAGAATTAGTTCCCATAATGGGTCGTACCCCGGCTGCTGGACTTTCTTTTGTTTTTCTAGACTGGCCACAATTTGTTTTGAGCATTTCCTGTTCTTATTTTGAACCTCGTGCATTTGTTCTCCTTTTTTGCCCCATCTTGCCTTTTTTCTTGAGGTTTTTGCAATGCTTTACACTTTGTTAGCCATTTCCACATTCTTTCATCTCATCTCCTTTCATTGCTTCACTCAGATGATCTCACACCAGGTTCCTCCTGTCTTTTAAGCAGTTTATATATCATTCAACCCTTTATCTTCCTATGTGATTGAGGAATACCTTATATGCTTATCTGAAGCCTTCAGCAGTATGCTACTAAATACATTATTCCATGCTGACTTGCTGCCTCAAGTGGAATTCAAACAAAAAAAGTGCTCCATTCGGTCTGTTTTCCTCATTCTTAGGGATTGTAACCAGGAGCAGGGTGTTAATCACGGTGCAAATGGACGTCCACTGTACTTCCTATTCCCCAGTGCATTGCTTCCAATAACACATTCTTTACAATACCCGTTTTCAAACTTTAATTGCTCCTTTTACTGTATTCTTTGCAGCATCAACATTAAACGGGATTGAATTCATTGCTTCTGCTGCTTATTTCCACCTGTTTGTTCAATTCATATCCAGTATTTCCCATTGAAAGATGGTGGAATTTCACCGTATCCTCCTCACCTAAACCTTCAAATCTTTACTTTACAGCATCATCAACAATGGCACCGACAACAACCTTGACTTCTACAGCAGGTATCTAATTACCAATATAAATTGAATCATTTTGTATTGATCTCACAACAAAGTCATGATAAAAGATGAGCAGGAAGTTTTAGTACATGATATTTGGATGTTTCCGTGGGAAATTTGACAATATCATCAGTATTCCCAAGAGTTATACTACCACGTGGCAGGAAATGAACCATTTAATTCCAACAAAATGTGTCAATCACTGGCTTGAAGATTGGTATTTTGAAATGAAAGATGTCACGATTTAAGTCTGGAAGTTGCTAAATTGGCACAAGATTTTATAATAATTCAGATAACATTCTTCCATGTGTTATTTTAGGACAGTGCATATTAATTAGCAGACAGAGGAATGTCATACGTGTGTTAATCATTGATCCAAGAATAATGACAAAATTGTTCTTAGACTTTAAAACTCATCCCATTGGGCCACTGTCTCCACATCCCTGTATTTTCCTCTATTCACATGTCTATTAACATTTCTGCTAAATGAGGCAATGGTCTCCTCCTCAATCATTCCCTGTGATGAAGTATTGTATGTTCTGAAAACGCACCACGAAAATGTTTACAAACCTCCTGCTCACTCTCCTCGTACCGCCCTGTTCCACTCCAGCTGTGGTGCTTCCACATCCTGCAAAATGGAGTCCACGAGCATTTTTTCCAATATAGGTGATGTGTCTGTCATTGGGAGTCTGGGGGGAGGGGGGAAAAGAAAAACATTGGATCAAGGGCGGGGAGAAACATGGGATCACGGGAGGGGAGAAACCTGGGATCATGGGTGGGGAGAAACATGGTATCACGGGTGGGGAGAAACATGGGATCACGGGCAGGGAGAAACATGGGATCACGGGCGGGGAGAAACATGGGATCACGGGAGGGGGAGAAACATGGGATCACGGACGGGGAGAAACATGGGATCACGGGCGGGGAGAAACATGGGATCATGGGAGGGGGAGAAACGGGATCACGGGCGGGAGAAATATCATATCACGGGTTAGCAAGAAACACCATATCACGGGTGGGGAGAAACATGTGATCACCGGCAGAAATATCATGTCATGGGTGGGGAGAAACACCATATCTCGGGTGGGGAGAAACATGGGACCACAGGGGTGTCAGCAACACAGGTTCGCGGTGGGAGAAACATAGGCTCGCGGGGGTGAGAAACATCGGACCATGGGGAGGGTTTCTGGAGATCACGGCGAGGGTGCCTGAATGCAGGTTAGCTTGTGAGGCCGAGGGAAGCACCCCTGCTCCTCCTGGCCAACAAGCAGTGCTGGAAAAGCTCTCTCTGGAAGTCACTCTCTGAACATCTCTGTCTCTCCACACGCTCAGCTCCTTTAAGGTTTTCTTTAAAACCCACCTCGTGCTCTGAGCTTGCAGTCGCTCCTCCTCAGTTCTCTTCTCTTGGCTCTGCATCATTTTTCCTCACGTCTAACTGTGTCGTGACTTCGGACATTTTCAATATTAAAGGCATCATATAAAAGGAAGTTGCTTTTTTCAACAAAAAGGAATAGTCCGATTCCAACAGATCCACCCCAAACGCACCAATCCCTGCTCAAACAGAAATGGGCAATATCACGATGCTCTGAAGTTGCTGGAGTCAATGTTCAGAACTCAGGGCTGCAAAGAGTCTGTTGGTATCCAAAGACGTAGACAACGGTTGATGATTGGGAAGCAGACCCTTGAGCAGAATTAGTTCCCATACGGGTTTGTACCCAGGCTACCCAGTCCCACCGTCTTTTCATCTCATGTCTGTTGATTGTATCCCTCCTCCTTTCTATTAAGCAGTTTGTTTGTCCTTCAACTCATTAACTTCCTATCTCTGACTGCAGGATCTCTTATCCCTTAACCTTTTTCTTCCACTCTGCAAAGGATCTCAATTCTATTTCAGTTTTCAGCTCTGGCTAATGGCCTGGCACCAACAACCTGTCTTGTGTTGACTGTCCTGCTGTGTATTTACATCCTTTTTAGCTTTTATTTGAAATTGCCAGGAGCAGGATGTTTGTCACGATGCGAGTACACATCCACTGTAATTGCCATTCCCCAGTCCCCAGTGCAGTACTTGTATTGGCATTTTCTTTACAATACCTGTTTTCAACCTTGAATTGCTCCTCTCACTGTATCCTTTGCAGCATCAACATTAAACGGGATTGAATTCATTGCTTCTGCTGCTCATTTCCACCTGTTTGTTCACATCATATCGAGTATTTTCCATTGAAAGATGGTGGAATTTCACCGTATCCTCCTCACCTAAAGCTTCAAATCTTTACTTTGCAGCATCGTCAACAATGACACCGACAACCACCGTGACTTCAACAACAGGTATCAAGTTACCAATATAAATGGAATTGTTTTCACAGAATCAATGAAATTTACAGCACAGGAGACCATTCGGCACATCGTTTCCGTGCCGGCCGAAGAGCTATCCAGCCTAATCCCACTTTCAAGCTCTTAGTCCGTAACCTTGTATGTTATGGCACTTCAAATGCATATCCAAGTACTTTTTAAATGTGATGAGGGTTTCTGGCTCTACCACATTGTCAGGCAGTGAATTCCAGATCCTCACCACCGTCTGGGTGAATAAAGTTCTCCTCAACGCCCCTCCAATCCTTCTAACAATTACTTTAAATCTATGCCCCCTGGTTATTCACTTCTCCGCTAAGAGATATAGGGGGGAAAATGTGGTTGCTTGGCGCTAACGGGGCCCAAAGCAACTAGCACCCGGTCGCGGCGCCTCCAACACCTCCCGTGGAATTCAGCAGGAGATTAGCGCCGACAGTAACTGTTAGTCCCCCACGGTGCTGTGATGACGCAATTTTCAGTAGCGCCCCCTGACTTACGGCCGGACGCTATGTCCGACGGGGTCAGGGGGGCCTACCTGCGGCAATTGCTGCCCCCGTTGCCATCCCCGGCCTCCTCTCAAGCCCCCGCCTCCCCACCACCCCCCAGCCGCGGCTGCGCTCCATGAGCCCGGCACGTCTCTTGAGTGCCGGGCTCTTTTGCCAGCACTCCAATCCCTGGTGGCCCAGCTGGGCCACAGGACGCGCTACGCAAGGCCCCTCCCCTTTAAGAAAGGGAGGAAGGCCTGCAGTAACGCGGCGCGACGTACCACAGCACACGGCGCTTCAGCACATAGCGCCGCGATATTCCCTCGCAGCGCCCGAAGAGGGAGGCGGGGAGCTTATAGTAGCATCCCGCTTCCCTCTTGGGGCGCTACCGATGAATTTCGGCCACAGGGGTGAAGTTAGCGTCCCAAAGGGACGCGACTCAATTTTTACCCCATAGTTCCTTCCTATCCAATCCATCTAGGCCCCTCATAATTTTATACACCTCAGCCTCATCTGTTCCAAAGAAAACAACCCCAGCCAATCCCATCTTTCCCGACAGCTAAAATTCTCCAGTCCTGGCAACATCCTCGTAAATCTCCCCTGTACCCTCTCTAGTGCAATCACATCATTCCTGTAATGTGATGACAAGAACTGTATGCAGTACTCTAGCTGTGGCCTAACTAGTGTTTTATACAGTTCAAGCATAACCTCCATGCTCTTATATTCTATGCCTCGGCTAATGAAGGAAAGTATCCGGTATGCCTTCGTAACCACCTTGTCTACCTGTCCCGCTACTTTCAGAGATCTGTAGACATGCACTCCAACGTCCCTCTATTCTCTACACTTCTCAGTATCCTACCATTTATTGTGTAATCCCTTGCTTTGTTAGCCCTCCCCAAATGCACTACCTCACACTTCTCCGTATTGAATTCTATTTGCCACTTTTCTGCCCACCTAACCAGTCCATTGAAAGAAGAAAGACTTGCATTGATATAGCACCTTTCACGACCACCGGACATCCCAAAGTGCTTTACCTCCAATGAAGTACTTTTTTTTTAATGTAGTCACTGTTGTAATGTAGGAAGTGCGGCAGCCAATTGCCCTCAACAAGCTCCCACAAACAGCAATGTGATAATGACCAGCTAATCTGTTTTAGTGATGTTCATTGAGGGATAAATATTGGCCAGGACACTTGGGATAACTCCACTGCCCTTCTTCAAAATAGTGCCAGGGGACCTTGCACCTGAGAGAAAACTAATTGTTAGAAGGATTTGAGGGGCGTTGAAGTAGTCTACATGGGCTTCAGTAAGGCTTTTGACAAAGTCCCACATGAGAGACTGGTCAAGAAGGTAAGAGCCCATGGGATCCAGGGCAATTTGGCACATTTGATCCAAAGTTGGCTTCGTGGCAGGAGGCAGAGGGTGATGGTCGAAGGTTGTTTTTGTAACTGGAAGCCTGTGTCCAGTGGTGTACCACAGGGATCGGTGCTGGGTCCTTTGCTGTTTGTAGTGAACATTAATTATTTATTTATGAATGTAGGAGGTATGATCAGTAAGTTCGCAGATGACACGAAAATTGGTGGAATGGTAAATAGCGAGGAGGGAAGCCTCAGGCTACAGGACAATATAGACGTGGTGACCAGAACGGTACACAGTATTATTGCAGCTGTGGCCTAACTAGTGTTTTATAGAGTCAAGCATAACCTCCCTGCTTTTATATTCTATGCCTTGGCTAATGAAGGAAAGTATGTGGTATACCTTCTAAACCACTGTATCTAGCTACAAAAGCAAAATACTGTGGATGCTGAAAATCTGAACTAAAAACAGAAAATGCTGGAAATACTCAGCAGGTCAGGCAGCATCTGTAGAGAGAGAAACAGAGTTAACGTTTCAGGTCGATGATCCTTTGCCAGAACTGGAATAAGTTGGAGATGTAACAAGTTTTTAAGCAAGTGTCGGGGCAGGGAAATGGGGATGGGGAGGAAAGAACAAAAGGATGGAAGGATGTGATAGGATGGAAGGCAGGAAAGTGTAAGAGACAAAAGGTGCAAGGCAAAAGGAGATGGTAATGGGACAAGTTAAGAAACAATAGATGACTCTAGATGGAGTGTAAATGGCAATGGCAGAATGATCGACAGCTGCCATGTGAGCGAGAGAAAAAAAAATAATGATAGGGGCAGAGGTTATGGTCTGAAATTGTTGAATTCAATGTTGAGTCCAGAAGGCTGTAAAGTGCCTAATCAAAAGATGAGGTGATGTTCCTCGAGCCAATTTGCACTCAACATGCTCCCACAAACAGCAACGCGATAATAACCAGGTAATCTGTTTACTGATGTTGACTGAGGGATAAATATTGGCCAGAACACCACTTAGAAATAGTGCCATGGGACCTTTTATGTCCAGCTGAGAGAGCAGACGGGGCCTCGGTGTAGCCGAAAGATGGCATCTCCGACAGTGCAGCACTCCCCCAGTCCTGCACTGGAGTATCAGCATAGATATTTGTGCTGAATTCTCTGGAGTGGGACTTGATCCCACAACCTCTGACTCAAAGGTGAAGGTGCTGCCTAATGAGCCATGGCTGATTCACATTGAAGTCTTTTTTTTTAATATTCGTTTATGGGATGTGGGCGTCGCTGGCAAGGCCAGCATTTATCCCTAGTTGCCCTTCAGAAGGTGGTGGTGAGCCGTCTTCTTGAACCACTGCAGTCCGTGTGGTGAGGGTACTCCCACAGTGCTGTTAAGGAGGGAGTTCCAGGATTTTGACCCAGCAACGATCAAGGATCGGCGATATACTTCTAAGTCAGGATGATGTGTGACTTGGAGGGGAACTTGGAGGTGGTGGTGTTCCCATGCGCCTGCTGCCCTCATCTTTCTAGGTGGAAGCGGCCGCGGGTGTGGGAGGTGCTGCCGAAGAAGCCTTGGCGAGTTGCTGCAGTGCATCTTGTAGATGGTGCACACTGCAGCCACGGTACGCCGGTGGTGGAGGGAGTGAATGTTTAAGGTGGTTGATGGGGTGCCAATCAAGCGGGCTGCTTTGTCCTGGATGGTGTCGAGCTTCTTGGGTGCTGTTGGAGCTGCACTCATCCAGGCAAGTGGAGGGTATTCCATCACACTCCTTACTTGTGCCTTGTAGATGGTGGAAATGCTTTGGGGAGTCAGGAGGTGAGACACTCGCCGCAGAATACCCAGCCTCTGACCTGCTCTTGTTGCCACAGTATTTATGTGGCTGGTCCAGTTAAGTTTCTGGTCAATGGTGACTCCCAGGATGTTGATGGTGGGGGATTCGGCGATGGTAATGCCAATGAATGTCAAGGGGAGGTGCTTAGACTCTCGCTTGTTGGAGATACTCATTGCCTGGCACTTCTGTGGCACGAATGTTACCTGCCACTTATCAGCCCAAGCCTGAACGTCATCCAGGTCTTGTTGCATACGGGCATGGACTGCTTCATTATCTGTGGAGTTGTGAATGGCGCTGAACACTGTGCAGTCATCAGCGAACGTCCCCATTTCTGACCTTATGTTGGAGGGAAGGTCATTGATGAAGCAGCTGAAGATGGTTGGGACTAGGACACTGCCCTGAGGAACTCCTGCAGTGATGTCCTGGGGCTGTGATGATTGACCTTCAACCACCACAACCATCTTCCTTTGTACTAGGTATGACTCCAGCCAGTGGAGCGTTTTCCCCCTGATTCCCGTTGACTTCAGTTTTACTAGGGCTCCTTGATGCCAGACTCGGTCAAATGCTGCCTTGATGTCAAGGGCGGTCACTCTCACCTCACCTCTGGAATTCAGCTCCTTTGTCCATGTTTGGACCAAGGCTGTATTGAGGTCTGGAGCCGAGTGGTCTTGGCGGAACCCAAACTGGGCACCAGTGAGCAGGTTATTGGTGAATAAGTGCCGCTTGATAGTATTGTCGATGACACCTTCCATCACTTTGCTGATGACTGAGAGTAGACTGATGGGGCAGTAATTGGTCGGGTTGGATTTGTCCTACTTCCTGCAGTCTACAGCCTTCTTCCTCATTATCAACCACATGGCCAACTTTTGTATCATCTGCAAACTTCTTAATCATGCCCTCTGCATTAAAGTCTAAATCATTGATATATACTACAAAAAGCAAGGGACCTGGTACTGAGCCCTCTAGAACCCCACTGGTAACAGCCTTCCAGTCACAAATATACCCGTCGACCATTACCCTTTGCTTCCTGCCACTGAGCCTATTTTGGATCCAACTTGCCACTTTCCCTTGGATCCCCTGGGCTTTTATTTCTCTGACCAATCTGCCACGTGGGATCTTTTCAAAAGCCTTGCTAATAACAATGTAAACTAGATCAAACGAGCTACCAGCATCAACCCTGGCACCAGGCTGGCAACATACCATCCTGGACTCACGTCTGCGGCCGCAGAAACCTGTCTGTTCCCCTAACTATTGAATCCCCATTCACTGTTGCTTTCTTGACCTTCCTCCTCCCCACCCCGTACAGCTGAGCCACCCATGGTGCCGTGGCCTTGGCTCTGGCTGTACTCCCCAGAGGAAACATCGCCCTCACCAGTATTCAGAAGTGAATACCAGTTAGAGAGCGAGATGCTCTCAGGGAACTCCTGCATTACTTGCCTGGTTCTCCTTGTCTGAACTGGCGGTGACCCATTCCCTCTCTGCCTGCAAACTCTTGAGCTGTGGGGTGACGACCTCCTGAAATGTGCTATCCACGTAGCTCTTGGCCTCTCGGATGCACTGCAGTGTTGCCAGCTGCTGCTCAAGCTCCAAAACCCAGACCTCCTGCTCCTCCAGCTGACGACAATTCCTGCACATGTGCTTGTCCAGGACATGGGAAAGATCCTGGACTTCCCACATGGCACAGGATGTGCAGTCGACGGGAGTGAGGTGCCCTGCCATGCCTCAATTTATTAGACTACAAGCTAAACTTCGTATGTTGTCGTCTAATAAATCGAGTCTTTCTTTAGTTTAACCCACAGCCCTAACTTAGAGAGAAAAAGGATAAAATTACTTACTGCAGTTTAACAAGAACCACTGAGATACTAAACACGAGGAACCTAAATATTAGATATCTAGATACTTAACTTACAGTCCTTGGGTTCTGTGGCTCCATTCCTCCTTTTGAGTTGGACGTGAGAAACCGCCTTCCTCCTCTCCAGTAAATTCCTACTAACACCAAATTCTTCCACTCTGCTTGCGATCCACTCTGATTACGATTTATCCAGCTCTGTATTTGCATTGTCCTCACCACATAGTCATTCTATGAAGATTGATAGGAGGTTTTAGTACACGATAATTGGTGTTCTCCATGGAAGGTTCACAGTATCATTTAGTATTCCCGACAATTATACCTTCACCAGGTAGGAAATTAATAATCTAATTACAACAATGTGTGTCAATCGTTGTCTTCACAATTGGAATTTTCCAATGAAGAATGTTATTGTTCCATCTGTTATTTTAGTACAGTGTATTTTAAAGTAGCAGAGAGAGTGTTTTCATCATTCATCAGTAATTTCTGGATTTGATTTGTTTGAACTTATAACTTCAACTCTATCTTTCCCAGTGTCAACAGCCACTCCAACTTCAACAACAGGTATAAAATCCATCACCTAATTCCAATAATTTGTACTCATTTAACAATCACCAAAGCTACTCTATCAATGCATCAAAATCTCTGTGACTTTATGACTGACATTATCCACTGAAATGGACTCCAATTGGATAGTAATTCTCACTCTTAAACCTTCCAAAACATAATTCAGATCATCATTGCAACAATACTTTTGTTTTAACCTCTGATTTTGTGCTGGATATTTCCCATTAAAAATTACAAAATGATATTAAACATAGAAATTAGCAGCACAGGAATCCAGTTGACCCATGGATTCTGTGCTGATGATGATGGGATGGTTCTGTACACTCCACACTCACACCTTCAATTTCATCCTTTCCAGCATCGACACCGGCTACAACTTCAACAACAGGTAAGCTGTGCAGTTGGGGCAATATTTTCGGTAAAAACTGTACAATCAATGGATGCAACCTGCATGTTTGATGACTTCACAACTGATATTCTGCATTGAAAGATGTTGGGATGATTTTCCATTCTGCATATTCACACCATCAACTGTGTTCTTTCCAGCACCAACATCAACATCAACTTCAACAACAGGTATATAATAAACAACAGACTGTCTGTAAAGATTTCCAATTAACCTCGGAACCACAATTCTCAATATTAATAAGGAGTTTCCCCTACTAGCACTGTATCGCTTCAATTCTTTTAAACTGATGTTAAACTTATATTCTCCACAATTACATCATTAACTATTCTCTGTGGTACCAATATCCACGACAATGTCAAAAACGGGGATGAACTTGATCACATCATTGTAACAATTGCCATCTGCGTCATCACTGAGCACAAACTTATAGAAAAGCAGCAGAAAAAGTGTCTTCTGCGGTTTCCAAATTGGCACTGTTGTTCAAAATGATTGAATCACATTAATCCAGCTATTACTAAGGACCATTAAACATTTTGCTCTGTTAAATGAGATAAATATACCTGAAAGAAACTCACAATAATCATTAGTCAGTGTGAATCAGCCCCAGTAGTTGTCGCTTGGAACGGGAATTCATCTTGGAGACATTAAGGGGTAATTTTCACCTTTACCACTTGGACAGTAAACCAGCGGAGCAGATCACCCGCCTGTTATAGAAACAGCCCAATGTTCATTTACACACAAGTGGTGAAGGTGAAAATTACCCGCTAGATTACAAGTCAGAAGTTATATTGCCAATAGACTGATCAATGGTGAGAACAATTCTGGAGAAAGTGCTGTAGATTCAGGCTCTCTAGCTGAGAATGGATAGAAACACATCAGACAAGTGACTCAGATGATTCCAGGCCACATACCATGAAGTGGACTGTTCCAAGGAAAGGTTCCAGCAACTAAATTTTTTTCACTCCCATATCAAAGAGGGAACCCCAACATCACAGAAATGTTTCACACAATAACAGGTACAGATCAGTCTGAATTGACCACAGTATTTTACTGAGACACTGAGTATACGAGCAATGGGCACAAGTCATTTGTCTCAAGCAATGTTCAGAAATGGATAAACCTTCTTCCGATAGACACTGTACATATGGAATCCCAATTTAAGAAGAAAAAAAATTATTACATCTGATATCTGGAGTCCACAAGTGAAGACAACCATAAGTCCCCTTGAGAGTGAATGATCTAAATCATCTGGCACTCTCCTGAGCCACTCACAACTGTTTCCCTATTCACAGCACAAAAGCCCCCTGTCCCTGATCACAAAAACACTCCATCTAACTGGAATAAAGAGAGAGCCCTCACTGTAAAACCAGCACCCTCCTCCTATTCCCACAGCATCATTCCTCATACCAACTCTTGGTTCCCCTGATCACGGACACCATCAGAGTGTGAATTGCAACTCTGGAGAACAGATCTAAAAACTTAACTCTATCCATCAGAAATGGTCAAATGAAAATCCTGCTCCAATAAGCTGTAAAATTAGCTCTAAAACGGCTATTTTCCGCTGAAACACATGGGATGTGAAATTCAGCACCTTAGCGCCGGATGTTAAGGCCAGTTTTGGCAAATAAATTCTGTCCGCCTCGCTCTCGCCCACTTCCAGCGTGTCCCACGGTAGCTGCCATTTTGGACAGGTCAGTAGAGCGGACGTTGCCTGTTTTCACTAGAAAAATGGTAGTGAACAGATTGTGGCGTCAATCGCTGATTTGACGCACGACCTGCTATTTGGATGTTCCCGCTCAAATGTACGTCTCCAAAGCACGCACAGCTGAACGTGCATTCAGCTGCACGATGGACCCCCCACCAGTGCTGCGTAAAGGGACCTACACAACTCTGAGCTAAGTTTTGCTTGTTGCTTTTGTACTGGTTCTTCTACAGTTTATTTGAGTAATGGCTTGGTGTAAGAGATTTCAAAAGTTGTTAAAGTGTGCAGGGAGTGATGGTGGTTGTTTGCAAATCTTTGGCTCTTAAAGGAAGTCCTCTGAGAAATCCACTTGCTCCCAGTCCTGGGGGTCTAGTTGCAGTCACCCATGGGCTGCAGCATGACTTGGAGATAGAGCAGAGGCAGCAAAGGGGACAGCCTGTCAGCAGCACGTTCAGCACTGGGCTGTGCGCAGCAATCATGCAAAGTAGCAGGCAGCCTTAATTTTACGTGCTGCCTGAACTCCTTTCAACAGGCATGGGCAGATCGAACATCGCGATCCCTGCGCCCGTTTTTGTGCTAAATCGAATTTCACCCCCATGGAATCAGTTAATATTCTCCACAATCAACAGCAAAATCACACAAAAGGTGTACAAAAAGCAACTTTCAGTTAAAACTATAAACAGCATCTTCATACTGAAACTTTGAAACTCTGATTTTCCATCTCATTCCCTACACAGCCTTATCTTCCAAGCACATCCCAAAATACAATGGCCCTGAATTTGCGCTTGGAGGCTTCTGTAGGAAAATGCCTCCGATCAACAAATAAAATGTCTGAGTACCTCGTGGTCCAGGACGTACGGAGATTCGCGGTCCTGGGTCTCTCTGGGTACCCGTGGGTAGAGGCCCACGCATGTGGTTCGCAAGCACCCCTGGGATCGCGTGGGCCAGCCCAACTAATAAAAGGGGATCCCCATTCATGCTTATCCCCATAAGCATAAATGAGAATACCCCAAAAAATACATCTACACTTCAATTAAATAAAAAAATCCATTTCATATTTGACGTAAGAATACTCACTCCGCACTTGGTTTGAGTATAAAGCAAGGCTTTAATCAACTTGTTTCAGAACATGGAGGTCTAGTTGTACTTCACTAGTTCCTTGTCTTACAAAATGTCCCTGGGCAAGCTGGGCCCACGCCCGAGTATTTATACTCCTTGGACGGCGCCACCAGCTGACCGTCCAGTGTTATTTCACGAGTAGTTTCTTGATGAATGATGAGATTTATAACAATATTTAAAATTAATTAACATGGCATTTAATTAAATATTTAAAACAAAAATTTTAGTTTTTGATCAATAAATTTACATTTTAACAGGGCTAAAAATAAACGTACCTTATTGCACAGGGTTTTTAACGTATAAATGATTGATAAAATTTTATTTATATGTTTTTTAAACTCTGACGCTGGTAAAAGCAGGCCAGGCATAAGAATTTCATGGGTATTCGCTGGGCAGAAGTTGGGCAAATAGCCCAACCCTCCGCCAGCGGAAGCCCTTTTCCCGAGGATGCGGATGATCTGTTAAATTCTTCACAGTTCACAAGTTCCGGGTTTTCGCACATGAGCTTCGCGTGTGAAAACCCAGAACTTGCGCGGCCCTTACGGGCACGTACGCACCCGTAAGGGCCGCAAATTACGGCCCATAATTCCATTCAGCGGCATCACCAGCCACTTATTTTGCTTGTATAATAATGCTAATGGGCTGTCCTCTTCATATTATAAGGGAACAGTAGCATAGTGGTTATGTTACTGGACTAGTAATCCAGAAGCCTGGACTAATAATCCGGCAGTTCAAATCCCACCATGGCAGCTGGGAAATTTAAATTCAGTTAATTAAATAAATCTGGAATAAAAAGCTAGTATCTGTAATGGTGATCATGAAACCACCGGATTGTCGTAAGAACCCATCTGGTTCACTAATGTCCTTTAGGGAAAGAAATCTGCCATCCTTACCTGGTCTGGCCTATATGTGACTCCACACCCATAGCAAAGTGGTTGCCTGCTGAAATGGCCTGGCAAGCCACTCAAGGGCAATTGGGATGGGCAATAAATGCTTGCCTTGCCAGTGATGCCCACATCCTGTGAAGGAATAAAAAAAAATATTAAACAGCATCCTAATAGAATCAGTGTGGATCAAATGGACTTCCAATTTCAGTAGTCTTCAGCTTGTTGCATTGCAGTACTCCTTGAAATACAGATCTTACTCTTTTAATTTCTCCTTATTCCTTCCAAATCTTTTCATTTCCAGCCAGAATAACCGGCCACGCATATTTTCCACTACCATCTTCAACAAAAGGTAAAGTAGACATGGCTTACAATCTCATTCATGTTTGGATTTATATAGCCCCGATTTTAACGGGGCAAGGAGGTGTTCATGATAAGGGAAAGGAAAGGGAAGCCTGGGACAAGGTGGTCCCAAGATTCCCTTGTTGGGCCTGGAGAAGCACTCCTGCTCTTCCTAGCCCACAAGGAAGACTAAACAACTGTAAAACCCTTACCTGCCTGTGCATCCTCTGGGCCACGATCCAACGCCTGGCAGGCATGGCCTGCCCGATAAAAGTCACTTACCCCCGCTCAGGCCTCGGACTAATATTGAAGTTGGGATTGATCTGCATATGTAAAGCAGGACCCACTACTTTCCTGTGGGTGTCCTGCTCACCTGCTCAAAAAAGTAGGCTGTTATTGTGGCCTGGCGGGAAGACAGCGGGAGCACAGCGTAAGTCGCTGCCCTTATTTTAACTGCCTCCCCGCCCAGTTTGCACCACTGGGGCCATAACTTTACTTCATAATGTTACTAGTTTTTCATTCTGCAATCTGATGTGAACCATCTAATATAATTTTCAATCACTGTCACAACATCTCTTCCCAACATCTTCAGCAACAACTGTATTAACTGAAAGTGATGAGGCAGTTTTCTTGAAGAAATATCTAGTGCGTCTATTATAGGGTCTAACACAGTTCAGAGACTAGATTATGTAAGACCAAAGATTTTCTTCACTGTAGCTGTTCCTAAGGAACCATTGAGAATCTTACATGAAGATCTTTTCCATTGATTTGCAAACACTGTTTCAAATTACAGACATACAGAAGAATATGAACAGTGGGGGATTTCTGACTGTGTACGTAACAACCCATGATTTCATGTACATTCAAATTAAAAGCGGGGTCGGGGGAAATTGCAGGCCTGGGGAAAGAGAGGCAGAAAACCCCAGCAATCATGTTTCATTGTTTCATACAACAGCATTGCCAATATATCACTTTTCCTGGTACAATAATAAGTGACTGTGTTCTTTCTATCACACAATAATATAGATTATTGTATTCCATTGAAATGTTTGCCCAACTCTTTATTTGTCAAATCTAATTTCAACTTTTGTTCCCTCCAAATTACCAGCATCAACTCCCACTGGTAAGTTCATTAATGCTTGTTGTGTTTTCAACTCAATCTATCAAGCGCTGTGCTGGTTCTTTATAGACTTCTCTATAAGTTAACGATTCAGAATGTGAATCGTTCCTCCATTACATTTAGTTCAAGGTCCTTATTAGGTTATCTTATCTCCCTGATTTCTTAACCTGATTCTGTAGAAAGAATCTCTTCACATGCATCAAACTGATTCCCTTCCTCACTTTAAAATCAATCATCTCCACATCTAGCTTTCATTTTACTCGCTGCCTTCCCCTTCTCCACGCTTGTTGATTTAACACCCAAGATTTAGTTCTGTTTTGCAATTTTTCATACATGAGGTGACCATGGTGAAGGACACCAGTGTGTTGTGTAAGAGAGAGGTGGTGGAGGGTGGGAGGTAAATCAAGGAGTGGTTGTTAGGTGGCTTGGCTATTAATGGTCTGTAGACTTCAGGAGGAAGGGAATATCCATAGTTTTAGGATCCATGGGAAGAGTGCGCTAGAGAAGAAGGCAGTGCTATCACTCTGGAGTTCCACAGAGTGACGATGAAGGGAGAAGAATGATGAGCAAAGAAAAAATGTAAGCTCATCAAAACTTTGTAGATCATCAGTAAAATCTAAGCTGAACTAACTCATGTCATCACATCCCTCATCCAAGTCACCAACCACAGAGATCAATGGATTGCGAGATTTGCTGGAATCTATAGGGTAGATTCTTCGACCAGATGGTTTTGATATGTACATAGACTCCTCAAATCATAGAAATTAGACCCTAAACAAAGTCCATTCATTCCATCAGTTATGCAGCAGTGCTTACTCTTTTAATGGAGTGAAGTACTATAAACGTATTTCCTTGACCATTTCCTGCATCCTTTCATGGGCTTCATTTTGAAATACTTATCCAGCTCCCTTTTAAAAATGATCCAGTAACTGTCAGCACCCATTTCTGAAAGAGCATTCCATGTTCTAATTACCCTCAGTATGAATCTTTCCTCGAACTTCCTGATTGATTCTTCTGGTGGTAATCCTGACTCATGCCTCGAAATTACTGATCTGCCATGCAGTGGAAACAATCCTTAACAACTAATCCATTCACGGAATGTGGGCATCACTGGCAAGGCCAGCATTTATTGCCCCTTCCTAATTGCCCTCGGGAAAGTGGTGGTGAGCCGCCTTCTTGAACGCTGTAGTCCGCGTGTTGAAGGTACTCCCACAGATCTGTTAGCTAGGGAGTCCCAGGATTTCAACCCAGCGATGATGAATGAACTTCGATACATTTCCAAGTCAGGATGTTGTGTGACTTGGAGGGGAACTTGCCGGTTCTGGCGTTCCCATGCGACTGCTGCCCTTGTCCTTCTCGGCGACAGAGATCGCGGGTTTGGAAGGTGCTGTCAAAGAAGTCTTGCTGAATTGCTGCAGTGCGTCTTGTAGATGATACACACTTCAGTCACGGTGCACCAGTGGTGGAGGAAGCGAGTGCCAATCAAGCGGGTTGCTTTGTCCTGGATGGTGTTGAGCTTCTTGAGTGTTGGAGCTGCACTCATCCATGCAAGTGGAGAGTATTCCATCACACACCTGACTTGTGCCTTGTTCATAGTGGAAATGCTTTGAGGAATCAGGAGGTGAATCACTCGCTGCAGAATACCCAGCCGCTGACCTGCTCTTGTTGCCACAGTATTTATCTGCCTGGTCCGGCTAAGTTTCTGGTCTATGGTGAGCCCTGGAGGTTAATAACATAAGAACATAAGACGTAGGAGCAGGAGTAGGTCATTTTACCCCTCGAGCCTGCTCCGCCATTCAATAAGATCATGGCTGATCTGAACTTGTCCTGAACTCCACTTCCCTGCCCATCCCCCATAACCCTTGATACCCTTACCTTTCAAATATCTGTCTATCTCCACCTTAAATATATTCAATGACCCAGCCTCCACAGCTCGCTGGGGAAAAGAATTCCAAAGATTCACGACCCTCTGAGAGAAGATTTTCCTCCTCATTTCCGATTTAAAAGGGTGCCCCCTTATTGTGCAATTATGCCCCCTAGTTCTAGATTTCCCCCACGAGGGGAAACATCCTCTCTGCATCTACCCTGTCAAGCCCCTTCAGAATCTTATATGTTTCAATAAGATCCCCTCTCATTCTTCTAAACTCCAATGAGTATAGGCCCAACCTTCTCAAACTTGCTTCATAAGACAACCCCTTCATCTCCGGAATCAACCTCGTGAACCTTCTCTGACCTGCCTCCAATGCAAGTATATCCTTCCTTAAATAAGGAGACCAAAACTGTACACAGTACTCCAGAAGTGGTCTCACCAACGCTGGACAGTTGTAACAGGACTTCCCTACATTTATACTCCATTCCCTTTGCAATAAAGGCCAACACTCCATTTGCCTTCCTAATTACTTGTTGTACCTGCATGCTAACGTTTTGTGATTCATGTACAAGGACCCCCAGATCCCTCTGTACCTCAGCATTTTGTAATCTCTCCCCATTTAAATAATAATTTGCTTTGTTATTTTTCCAACCAAAGTGGATAACCTCGCATTTTCCCACGTTAAACTCCATCTGCCAGATTTTTGCCCATTCACTTAGCCTATCTATATCCCTTTGGAGATTCTTTGCGTCCTCCACACAATTTGCTTTCCCACTTATCTTTATATCATCAGCAAATTTAGCTACATTACACTCAGTCCCTTCATCCAAGTCATTAATATAGATTGTAAATAGTTGAGGCCCCAGCACTGATCTCTGCGGCACCCCACCAGTTAAAGTTTGCCAACCTGAAAATGACAAATTTATCCCGACTCTCTGTTTTCTGTTAGTTAGTCAATCCTCTATCCATGCTAATATATTACCCCCAACCCCGTGAGCTCTTATCTTGTGTAGTAACCTTTTATGTGGCACCTTATCGAATGCCTTCTGGAAATGCAAATACACGACATCTACTGGTTCCCCTTTATCCACCCTGCTTATTACATCCTCAAAGAACTCCAGCAAATTTGTCAAACATGATTTTCCTTTCATAAAACCATGCTGACTCTGCTTGACTATATTATGATTTTCTAAATGTCTTGCTATCACTTCCTTAATGATGGACTCCAGCATTTTCCCAATGACAGATGTTAGGCTAACTGGTCGATAGTTGCCTGCTTTCTGTCTCCCTCCTTTCTTAAATAGGGGCGTTACATTTGCGGTTTTCCAGTTCACTGGGACCTCTCCCGAATCCAGGGAATTTTGGTAGATTACAACCAATGCATCCACTATCTCTGCAGCTACCTCTTTTAAGACTCTAGGATGCAGGCCATCCGGTCCAGGGGACTTATCCACCTTTAGTCCCATTAATTTGTCTAGTACTTTCTCTCTAGTGATAGTGATTGTTTTAAGTTCCCCCTACCGCCACCCCAATAGCCCCTTGATTATCCATTATTGGGATGCTTTTAGTGTCTTCTACCGTGAAGACCGATTCAAAATATTCGTTCAAAGTCTCCGCCATTTCGCTGTTTCCCATTAATTCCCCAGACTCATCCTCTCGGGGACCAACGTTTACTTTACCTACTCTCTTCCTTTTTATATACCTGTAGAAGCTCTTACTGTCTGTTTTTATATTTCTTGCTAGCTTACTCTCATAAGCTATCTTCTCTCTGTATCATTTTTTTAGTCATCCTCTGGTGGTTTTTTAAAATTTCCCAATCCTCTGGCCTTTCACTATTCTTCATAACATTGTATGGTTTTGTTTTCAATTTGATACCATCCTTTACTTCCTTAATTAGCCACGGATGGTTCATCCTTCTCTTAAATTCTTTCTTTCGCACTGGAATATATCTTTGCTGAGAGTTATGAAATATCTCCTTAAATGTTTGCCACTGCTTTTCTACAGTCTTACCCTGTAATATATTTTCCCAGTCCACTTTAACCAAGTCTGCCTTCATACCTTTGTAATTACTCTTGTTTAAGTTCAGGACACTAGTTTGAGACCTAGCTTTCTCACCCTCAAAATGAATTTGAAATTCTACCATACTATGATCACTCTTCCCAAGAGGATCCTTCACTTTGAGATCATTAATTAATCCAGCCTCGTTACACATTACCAGATCTAAAATAGTCTTCTCCCTGGTTGGTTCCACAACATATTGTTCCAAGAAACCATCCCATATACACTCAAAGAACTCTTCCTCAAGTCTACCTTTGCCAATTTGCTTTGTCCAATCAATATGAAGATTAAAATCTCCCAGGATTATAGTTATACCTTTCTTACAAGCCTCTATTATTTCTTGATTTATACTCTGACCTACAGTGTGGTGACTGTTTGGGGGCCTGTAGAGCACTCCCACCAATGACATCTTACCCTTATTATTGCTTATCTCCACCCAAACTGATTCTACGTCTTGATCTTCTAGGCCAATATCATTTCTCATTACTGCAATAATCTCATCCCTTATTAACAGAGCTACACCACCTCCTTTTCCTTTCTCCCTATCCTTATGAAATGGCAAATACCCCTGAATATTCAGTTTCCAGCCTTGGTCACCTTGCAACCACGTCTCTGTAATGGCTATCAGATCACACCCATTTATTTCTATTTGTGCCGTCAACTCATCTATCTTGTTACGAATGCTACGTGCATTCAGATATAGAGCTTTTAATGTTGTCTTTTTACCATTTTTCCCTACTCTGACCCCTCTGTCTGATGTACTCTTATGTGTATACGCTCTGTCCCTTTCTGTCACACCCTGGTTATCATTACCCCTATTGCTACCCTGCACGTTTGCCTTCTCATTTTTCTTTGACTTTTTAAATTTCCGCTCAGCGTATCCCTCCCCCCCACTATTTAGTTTAAAGCCCTAGATTCGCTAGGACACTGGTCCCAGCCTGGTTGAAATGAACCCCGTCCTGACGGAACAGCTCCCTCTTATCCTAGTACTGGTGCCAGTGCCCCAGGAATCGAAACCCATTTTTCCCACGCCAATCTTTGAGCCACTCGTTCATCTCTGTGATCTTAGTTACCTGGCACCGGGCAGGCAACACAGCCTTTGGGACTCATGCTCTTGGCTGCAGAGAACAGTGTCTATCCCGCTACCTCTACCACATTTCTTTTTGCTCCCCCCACTTGAATGGTTCCCTGTACCATGGTGCTGTGGTCAGTTTGCTCATCCTCCCTGCAGTCCCTGCTCTTGTTCACACAGGGAGTAAGAACCTCGTAACTGTTGGACAAGAGCAAGGGCTGAGGCTCCTCCATCACTACCTCCTGGGTTGCCATACCTGCCTCCATAATAGCGGGAAATTTAGTGATGGTTATGCCATTGAATGTCAAGGGGAGGTGGTTAGACTCTCTATTGTTGGAGATGGTCATTGCCTGGCACTTGTGTGGCGCGAATGTCACTTGCTACTTATCAGCCAAGCCTGAATATTGTCCAGTTCTTGCTGCATGTGGGCACGGACTGCTTCATTATCTGAGGGGTTGTGAATGGAACTGAATACTGTGCAATCATCAGCGA
This sequence comes from Somniosus microcephalus, assembly GCF_052327205.1. Taxonomy (NCBI): domain Eukaryota; kingdom Metazoa; phylum Chordata; class Chondrichthyes; order Squaliformes; family Somniosidae; genus Somniosus; species Somniosus microcephalus. Next base: position 8,619,724 of record NC_141001.1, on the reverse strand, counting down.
ACATCCCCACTTCTGACCTTATGATGGAGGGAAGGTCACTGATGAAGCAGCTGAAGATGGTTGGTCCTAGGTCACCACCCTAAAGAACTTCTGCACTAATATCCTGGGACTGAGATAATTGTCCACCACCTTTCATGACTGGAAGAGGCAGGACTGAAAAGCTTTGATCTGATCCATTGGTTTTGAGATTATTAGTTCTATCTATAGCATACTGCTTCCACTGTTCAGTAGTCCAGTAAGATAGCTTCATCAGGTTGGCACCTCATTTTTAGGTATGCCTGGTGCTGCTCCTGGCGTGCTCTTCTACACTCCTCATTGAACCAGGGTTGGTTGCCTGGCTTGATCGGAATGGTAGAGTGAGGGTACGAGGTTACAGATTGTGGTGGAATACAATTCTGCTGCTGTTGAAGTCCCACAGCGCCTCATGGATGACCAGTTTTGAGTTACAAGATCTATTCTGAATCTATCCTATTTAGCACGCTGGTAGTGTCACACAATACGATGGAGGGTATCCTCAGTGTGAAGATGAGACTTTATCTCCACAAGGACTGAGTGGTGATCACGCGAACATCCCCACTTCTGACCATGGACAGATGCATCTGTGACAGATAGATTGTTGAGGACGAGACCAGTTGATTTCTCCGGTTTTATTCTTATTATATTCTGTTGTAGCAGTTTGGTAAAACGGAGTGGCTTGTTAGGCCAATTCAGAGGGCAGTTAAGAGTTAACCACATTGCTGTAGGTCTGGAGTCACACCTGAAGGACATTAGGGTTTTTACAACAATACGATACTTTCATGGTCACCACTACAGATTTTTAATTCCAAATTTATATAATTCAAACTCTGCAGTTGCGATGGGGGAATTTGAACTCATATCTCTGGATTACTAGTCCAGTAACATAAACACTACGCTACCGTAACCTTACAATTCCATGAATAATTTTAAAAGGGAGTTGGACAGGTACTTGAGGATGAGGACAAAAAGTGGGGATGTGGGACTAAGCACGACTGCTCTTTCCAAGACGGGACTTCATCTCCACAAGGACTGTGCGGTGGTCAATGCTACCAATACTGTCATGGACAGATGCATCTGCGACAGGTAGATTGGTGAGGATGAGCTGAAGTAGGTCTTTCTCTCATGTTGGTTCGCTCACCACCTACCACAGGCCCAGTCTGGCGGCTATGTCCTTCAGTACTCGGCTTGCTCGGTCAGTAGTGCTGCTGCCGAGCCACTCTTGGTGATAGACATTGAAGTCCCCCAACCAGAGTATATTCTGTGCCCTTGCTGATCTCAGTGCTTCTTCCAAGTCGTGTTCAACATGGAGGAGTACTGATTCATCAGCTGAGGGAGGGCACTATGTGGTATTCAGCAGGAGGTTTCCTTGCCCATGCTTGACCTGAAGCCATGAGACTTCATGGGATCCAGAGACAATGTTGAGGACACCCAGGGCCACTCCCTCCCGACTGTATACCACTGTGCCACCACCTCTGGTGTGTCTGTCCTGCTAGTGGGAGAGGACACAGCCAGAGTTGGTGATGGAGGAGTCTGCGACATTGACTGAAAGGTATGATTCTGAGACTATGACTATGTCAGGCTGTTGCTTGACTAGCCGGTGGGACAGCTCTCCCAATTTTGGCACAAGTCCCCAGATGTTAGTGAGGAGTACTTGGGAGAATAGACTGGGCTGGGTGTGCCATTGTCCTGTCTGAGGCCCGTGCCTAGGTCAATGCCGGGTGGGTCATCCGGTTTTATTATTATGATTGATTGACTGAAGTGGACAATATCACCAATGTCACCAATAGTGTCTTGAAATCAGCAAGTCATTTAAAAGTTCAATGTGGTGAAGACATTAAGTGCAACAGGCAAGGATGTCACCGTGTTGCATTGTGTGAAGTTCAGGCACCAGTACATAGCATAACACAGGGACTGCCTCACTCGCTGGCCAATGCATGTCCCTTGTGACATTAATTCTTTCTCCCTGAATCCAATGACTCAGGTGGGTGAATGCCAGCCATCTGCTGCACCAGTGTTCCTCCACTCTTTTCTCCACAGAAATGAGCCTTCCTTCTCCAAATCCAACATAGCCAATGGAATGCCGATGATCAACAATGGTTGTGGGCAAAAGGGCAAATAAGTGGGCATTAATGATTCAGAGAACAACAGATGCTGCTGGGGCAGAAAAGAATATTAATACATGGAGTGACCTTGATGGGCTCATTGGCTCTTTGTTACTGATGAGGTCTTATGTCTTGTTAGCTGATATAAGCCACTGCAAGATCATAGAGTGGATTACTGTTGTTCACACAGACACACGTTCAAAAGTTCATTTCCAGTATCAGTGACCCCAACTAAAACAAGACGAAGAATTTACAAAAATTCAGCAGTATATTTGGATGAAGTAATAAAAAAAAACACAATAAAAATTAAGCCACCCTGTCTTGAACCCCACAGGCCCTAATTTCATTGTTGATTGGCCAAGAGGCAAAACTCTGCCAACACTATGGTTGGTCTCTCTGAGAGCCAAGAAAGTGGGATGTCCCGATGTAGATAGTCCCTGAACAAATCCCCAACACTGATGGCTTTGCTTGTAACACAAGGAGCCATCATGGCCTGGCCTAAATTGTGGCTCTTCCAGCCAACTCCCATGGAGATTACAGGAGTGCGCTGGATAGTCTGAAAATTGTGGTCCTAAAGTGCCTTTCTGTTGACTTGACAACTGAGATTTTCAATTAAAAGACGATGGAATTAGTTTGTATTTGCTACACTTATACCTTGAAATACTTCCTTTCCAGCAACAACTACGCCATCAATTTCGACAACAGGTATGATATTAGCAATATAGATTGAGCAATGTCTTCTGAATAAAGATGGAATAAAAAGCCACACACTCAGGCCAAGCTTTTCTGATTGTAATGTCAATGGGAACGTATTAATTTTAAAGGGTTACTATCACTGTTATCAACAGGATAGAGGAAAGTTGACAGAATCATCATTTAACATTCTCCATACTTAAACTTTCACCTGTGCCACTAGTGACATAAATTCATCTTAGTAATGTCTAATATTCCTCATTCCAAATTATGATCTGTCTTTCAGAAGGTAGAGTTGGAGGCACCCAAGGAAGTAAGCAATATTTTAATTTTACTTTACCAGATAATGCAAAGTAGTAAAGTTTTATTTATATTCAGTTGCACGGTATTAGACTTTTTCTCAGCTCAATCCTCAATTCATCTAACATGAAAAGCCCTTACACAGATCTATTTTAACATGGCCATGTTCTCATTCTGTGGGATCCATTGCTCCCAGCATGAAGAAAATATTTTCATGAGCTTTACAAAACCAGCGGACAGATTTTCCTGGCTTTAGTGCTCAAATATTGGTGAAAAACATTGTGCAGCGTACAGGCTAAACGGGCTCCAATCCTTAAATATAATTCTTTACCTGAATAACACTGCCCCGAGACTCCGCTTTCCTGGTAGCTGCAGCTGACTGTCCCTGAGGAGGGGGCAGCAATGTAGGTTCGATGTAAATGAGTGTCAGCTGCCTCTGCACACAGATTTCCGATAATAAATTTCAGGTCAGAGGCAGCCTGTCTCCATAAACATCTGGTGCTGCTGATTCCAGAGCTGCCATTTAGGTGCTATCTGTCTGGAAGGGACAAGCTCGTATTGTCAAGAAATATCAGTTATAAGGCCTCTTCAAACAAAAATTGGTTGTTGTGTCTCACTGAATACTTCTTGCAGAATGTTGTTGCTCTTTTACATTTAGTGATGGAAGCAGTGTGTAGTCATGTGTCACACCACCCTCTTTTATTACATCTCTTTTCTGGAGTCCACAAGTGGAGACAACCACAAGCCCCCTTGACAGTGAATGACAGACTTCAATAACTTATCAAATGAATATGAATTGAGGTATAATTTGGGATTAATCAGGAGCAACTGATTTCGTATTAACTTGTTAACTGGTATTATCCATTGATAAAAATGGCTCCTTTTGGTGCTCTCCACACTTACACCTTTAACTGTATCCTTTCCAGCATCGGGAACAACTGCAACTTCAACAACAGGTATGGAATTTTACACAACTGTAACATGTACTGATTAATCATTCATAAAAATTGTACAAATTAGGATTCATCACCGTCAAAAGATTACTTTGCAGCCTCAGAAATAATTCTAAACTGTGGAGGTCATAAGAACACAAGAAATAGAAGCAGGAGTAGGCCATACGGCCCCTCAAGCCTGCTCCATCATTCAATAAGATCATGGCAGATCTTCCAGCTCAGCTCCACTTTCCCAACTGTTGCCCATATCCCTTGATTCCCTTAGAGTCCAAAAATCTATCAACCTCAGCCTTGAATGTACTCAATGACTGAGCATCCACAGCCTCTGGGGTAGAGAATTCCAAAGATTCACAACCTGAGTGAAGAAATTTCTCACCAGTCCTAAATGGCCGACCACTTATCCTGAGACTATGGCCCCTAGTTCTAGACTCTCCAGCCAGGGGAAACAGCCTCTCCACATCTACACTGTCAAGCCTTCTCAGAATCTTAAACGTTTCAATGATATCACCTCTCATTCTTCTAAACTCCAGAGAGTATAGGCTCATTCTACTCAATCTCTCCTCACAGGACAACCCTCTCAACCCCAGGAATCAATCTACCCGATAATGATCCGTTTATCCCTACTCTCTGTTTTCTGTCCGTTAACCAATCCTCTATCCATGCTAATATATTACCCCCAATCCCATGAGCCCTTATCTTACATTGTAACCTTTTATGTGCAACCTTATCGAATGCCTTTTGGAAATCCAAATATACTACATCCACTGGTTCCCCATTATCTACCCTGCTAATTACATCCTCAATAAACTCTAATAAATTTTTTGAACATGGTTTCCCTTTCATAAAACCGTGTTGATTCTGCCTAGTCATAATATGATTTTCCTTAATAATGGATTCCAGCATTTTCCTGACGACTGATCTCAGGCTAACTGGTCTGTAGTTCCTTGTTTTCTCTCTCCCTCCTTTCTTGAATAGCAGGGTTATGTTTACTACCTTCCAATCCACCGGGACCATTCTAGAATCTAGGGAACTTTGGAAGATCACAACCAATTCCACTATCTCTGCAGCCACCTCTTTTAGAACCATAGGGTATTGGCCATCAGGCCCAGGGGATTTATCAACTTTTAGGCCTGTTAATTTGTCCAGTAGATTTGCTGTAAAATTCCCCTGCTTAGCACCGGCAGTTAAGGCTGGTTTTGGCAAAAAAAGGCGGTCGCCTCAATCCGACCGGTTCTGGCGCAGGACGGGGCAGTCACCATTTTGGGCAGGTTGCTAGCATGGCCATTACCTGCGTGCGGCGGTAGGATTTAAATGAGGCAGATCGAGACATCAATCAGCATGCAATGACCGGCCATTTTGGATGTCACCATTCCAATCAACGCCGTCTCCTAAACACAAACAGCTGAATGTGTGTTCATCTCCACGAGGGACTCCCCATCAGTGCTATTCAAAGGGATACATCCAACTTGCAGGTAAGTTGATTTTTTTCTTGTACTGGCTCTTGCAGTGTTTATATCGACACTGGTTTGCTGGAACACATTTATAAAGTTGGTAAAGTGTGCAGGGAGTGCTGCTGGACGCTGGGAAGGCATTGGCTGTGACTGGAAGGCCTCTGACTACACCACTTGCTCCCAGTCACGGGGATCTACTTACAATCCCCCTCGCGCTGCAGCAGGACAGGGAGATGGAGCAGACGCAGCAAAGACAAGCTGCTTGCAGAGGGAGGAGGAGGAGGGGCAGGAGAGCTCGCGGCAGGAGGCCGCACCCACCTAGGGTCTTCCGAGAGCACTTCTCCTACCTGCACTTAAGCCAGGAGCAGAGTATTCGGAGGCTCCTCTTCACAAAGGAGGTGGTGGCAGAACTCTACTACCTCTTAATTCAGACCTGCAGCCTCAGAGGAGGGCAACGATGGCACTGCCAGTGTCCGTCAAGATGATCGTGGCACTGAATTTTATCGCCAGCGGATCGTTCCAAGCTGTAGCAGGTGACATGGCTAACATCTCCCAGTTCGCCATCCATCGCTGCATTCAGGGGTCACAGAGGCTCTGTACCCCAGGAGAAGGGACTTCGTTGTCTTCTCCCTGGACAGAGAGAAGCAGGAGGAGCACGCATGTGGCTTTGCCAGGATATCAGGCTTCCCCATGGTGTAGGCCACCATTGAGTGCACAGAGGTGGCTTTGCGGGCACCACATTTCAATCCCAATATTCACCGCAATCGCAAAGGCTACTGCTCTCTTAATATGTAGTTGATGTCGACCACACCCAGCATATCATGATGGTGAAGGCCCAGTATCCTGGCATCAGTCATGATGTCTTCACCCTGCTCTAGTCCGGTGTGCCAGCCATTTTCCAGCCACCACACTGAATCAGAGGATGGCTGGTTGCTCTATACCTGGCTGATGACTCCACTCCACAACCCCACCACTCCTGGCCAGCAGTCGTATAATGACAACCATGCTGCCACGAGGAATGTCATCGAGCAGACCAGCGGGGTGTTCAGGCAATGTTTCACTTCCTTGTCCGCACGGGAGGAGCCCTCCGGTACACACCGGAACGGCTGTCCCATTTTGTGGTAGTTGGATGCATCCTCCACAACTTGGCCATCACGAGCATGCAGCTCTTGCCACTTCGGGTTCCGCAACCACCTCAGGAGGAGGAGGAAGGCAGCAAATCCCCGTTCTGGACGGACTGGCGCATCAACATCCATTAAAAATTAAAATAATAATTTCAATAAAAATTGTAACTAATTATATAAATAAAATAAGGTTAGATAGAGATGGCAGTGCAGGTGGTGTGTCATAGCTACAGCATGTGGGAGTTGGTGGAGACCAACGAGATCCCAAGCAACCACATCTGCGGTAAGTGTCTGCATCTCAAGGAACTTCGGCTCAGAGTTGTTGAGCTGGAGTTCGAGCTGCAGGCATTGCGATGACTCAGGGAAGGGGAGAGTTACCTGGACATTTTGTTCCAGGAGGCAGTCTCACCCCTTAGGTGAAGTAGTACTTTAGAGTTAGTCAATGGTCAGGGACAGGAGGGTGTGACTGTGAGTCAGGAAGGTATGGGGAACCAGAACATAGTGATGGAGGAGCCCCAGCCCTTGACCTTGTCCAACAGGTATGAGGTACTTGCTACCTGTATGGATGAGAACAAGGACTGCAGGGAGGATGGGCAAACTGACCAAGGAACCGTGGTAAAGGAGGCCATTCAAGTGAGGGGAGTAAAAAGGAATATGATAGTGGTAGGCGACAGTATAGTCAGGGGGATAGATACTGCTCTCTACAGCTGCGACAGGGAGTACCGAAGGCTGTGGTGCCTGCCCGGTGCCAGGGTTAAAGACATCTCATCGCGGCTGGAGAAGAACTTGGAGTGGGAAGGGGAGGATCCAGTTGTCTTGGTCCACGTAGGAACCAACGACATAGGTAGAACTAGGAATGAGATTCTGCTGAGAGAGTTTGAGGAGTTGGGGTCCAAATTAAAAAGCAGAAATTCAAAGGTAATAATCTTTGGATTGTTACCTGAGCCACGCGCCAATTGGCATAAGGATAAGCAGATTAGAAGGTTAAATGCATGGCTGAAAGAATGGTGTGGGTGGCACGGGTTTTGCTTCATGGGCTATTGGCACCAGTACTGTTCCGTTGGGACGGGCTCCAATTAAACCAAGCTGGAACCAGTATCCTGGCGAATTGAATAACTAGGGCAGTAGACAGGGCTTGAAACTAATGAAAGTGTGGGTGGGAGGATTCAGGAAAGAGTAAATATAAACGCAGCAAGGGAAATGTCAAGGCTCGAGAGCAGAGCAGAGTTTTGGGTAAAAATAAGCAGGGTGGGTCAGGAAGGGACAGAGAGAGAAACAAAGGTAATAGGGCATCAGTGACTGAGGTGACATCAGGGGAAAATAGCAAAAGTCAAAGCTAAAGGCACTATATCTGAATGCGCAAAGCATTCACAACAAAATAGATTAATTAACAGCGCTGACAGAAATGAACAGGTTTGATCTCATTGCTATTATGGAGACATGGTTGCAATGTGACCAAGGTTGGGAATTAAATATTCCAGGATACCTAAGCTTTAGAAGAGATAGGCAAAATGGAAAAGGAGGAAGGGCAGCCTTGGTAATACAGGATGGGATAAAGACAGTAGAGAGAAAAGATATTGGCTCGTAAAATCAAGAAGTAGAATCAGTTTGGGTAGAGCTAAGAAAGGCAAGGGGCAGAAAACATTGGTGGGAGTTGTCTATAGGCCCCCAAACAGTAGTTGTAATGTAGGACAGAGTGTGAATCAGGAAATTAGAGGAGCATGTATCAAGGTTATACAGTAACCATGGGGGACTTTAATATTCATATAGACTGGGCAAACCAAATTTACACTAATAATGTGGAAGACAAGTTCATGGAATGTATACAAGATAGTTTTCTAGATCAGTATTTTGAGGAACCAACTAGGGAACAGGCTATTTTAGGTCTAGTAATGTACAATGAGAAAGGGTTAATTAATAACCTTGTCCTAAAGGGGCCTTTAGGGATGAGTGACCATAATATGATAGAATTTTACAGTGAGTTTGAAAGTGATTTAGTTAAGTTCGAAACTAGGATCTTAAATCTAAACAAGTCAAACTACATAGGTATGAGGGGCGAGTTGGCTAAGGTAGATTGGGAAACTACATTAAAAGGTATGATGGTAGACAAGCAATGGCTTATTTAAAGAATTAATACATAATTTACAACAAATATACATTCCTTTAAGGCACAAAAACCCCACAGGAACAGTGGTCCAACCGTGGCTAACAAGAGAAGTTAAAGACAGTATTAGATCAAGGGAAGAGGCTTATAATGTTGCTAAAAAAAAGTAGTAAGCCTGAGGATTGGGAGGATTTTAGAATTCAGCAAAGGAGGACCAAGAACTTGATAAGGAAAGAAAAAAAAGAATATGACAGTAAATTAGCAAGAGACATAAAAACAAATTGTAAACGTTTCTATAGGTATGTTAATAGGAAGAGATTACTGAAAGTAAACGTGGGCCCATCAGAGGCAGAGACAGGAGAAATTATAGTTGGCAACAAGGAAATGGCAGAGACATTAAACAAGTACTTTGTATCTGTCTTCACGGTAGAAGACACAAAAAATAATCCGGAAATAATGGGGAACCAAGGGTGTACAGAGAATGAGGAACTTAAAGAAATCAATACAAGTAAAGACATAGTGATGGAGAAATGAATGAGAATAAGTGGCGACAAATCCCCTGGACTGGGTTTTAAAAGAGGTAGATGCAGAGATTCTGGATTCACAGGTATTAATCTTCCAGAATTCCCTAGATTCTAGAACAGTCCCCAAGGATTGGAAGGTAGCAAACATAACCCCGCTATTTAAGAAAGGAGGGAGAGAAAAAGGGGAAATATAGACCAGTTACCCTGACATCAGTAGTAGGCAAAATGCTAGAATCTATTATTCGGGACGTGCTAACAGGGCACTTAGAAAATCGTAATATGATTAGGCAGAGTCAACATGGTTTTATAAAAGGGAAATCGTGTTTGACAAATCTGTTAGTTTTTTTGAAGATGTAACTGGTAGGATGGATAAGGGGGAACCAGTGGATGTAGTGTATTTGGATTTTCAAAAAGCATTCGATAAGGTGCCACACAAGAGGTTATTACACAAATTAGGACTCATGGGATTGGAGGTAATATATTAGCATGGATTGAGGATTGGTTAATAGACACAAAACAGAGAGTGGGAATAAACGGGACTTTCTCGGGTTGCCAGGCTGTAACCAGCGGGGTACCACAAGGATCAGTGCTTGGGCCTCAGCTATTTACAATCTATATTAATGACTTAGATGAAAGGACTGAGTGTAATGTATCCAAGTTTGCTGATGATACAAAGTTAGGTGGGAAAGTAAGCTGTGAGGAGGACGCAAAGAGGCTGCAGAGAGATATAGACAGGTTGACCGAAGGGACAAGAACAAGGCAAATGGTATACAATGTGGGGAAGTGTGAAGTTATCCACTTTGGTAGGAAAAACATAAAAGCAGAATACTTTTTAAATGGTGAGAGTCTGGGAAATGTTTGCATTCAGAGGGACCTGGGTGTCCTTGTAAATGAATGACAGAAAGTTAACATGCAGGTACAGCAAGCAATTAGGAGAGCAAATGGTATGTTAGCTTTTGTTACAAAGCGATTAGAATATAAGAGTAAAGAAGTCTTACTACAATTATACAGGGCATTGGTGAGGCCACACCTGCAGTACTGTCTACAGTTCTGGTCTCCTTACCTAAGGAAAGACATACTTGCCTTAGAGTGCAAGAAAGGTTCACTAGACAGGTTCCTGGGATGAGGGGATTGCCCTATGAGGAGAGATTGAGTAGACTAGGCTTATATTCCCTAGAGTTTAGAAGAATGAGAGCTGATCTAATTGAAACATATAAAATTCTTAAGGGGCTTGACAGGGTTAATGCTAAGAAAATGTTTTCCCTGACTGGGGAATCTAGAACACAGGGTCACAGTCCCAGGATAAGGTGGCGGCAATTTAGGACTGAGATGAGGAGAAATTTATTCACTCAAAGGGTTGTGAATCTTTGGAATTCTCTACCTCAGAGGGCTGTGTATGCTCAATCATTGAGTATATTCAAGACTGAGGTCAATAAATTTTTGGAAACTAAGGGGATTCAGGGATATGGGGATAGTGCGAGAAGGTGGAGTTAAGGTAATAGATCAGCCATGATCTTGTTGAATGGCGGAGCAGGCTCAAAGGGCTGAATGGCCTACTCTTGCTCCTATTTCTTATGTTCTTCTGTTCACCTGAGAAGAGAAGTTAAAAATTCCAAGTCCTGCTCCTATCACACTATCCTCACAGCACGAGCTATCCATCCCACAGCACCTCAACTTCAAAATTCTCACCATCGCCTTAAAATTCCTCCATGGCCATACCGCTCCCTATATCCATAACCTTCTCCATCCCCTTACTCTCCCCATGAACATCCTCATTTATACTCAAGCCACTCGTACATCTCTTTACCACATTCATTGGAGACAGAAGCTTCATCTACAACTGTGGTTCAGTTGAGAGTAACCTTGCCTCTGAGTCAGAAGGTTGTGGGTTCAGTGTCCCACTCCAGAGACTTGAACAGAAAAATCTAGGCTGACACTCCAGTGCAGTCCTGAAAGAGTGCTGCACTGTCAAAAGTGTCATCTTTTGGATGAAAGTTTGCTCTCTCAGGTGGACGTAAAATATCCTATGGCACTATGGCCTAGAAATTCAGTGGCCTGCGCCACCAGTTTGCGCCCAGAGGGCACTCAGTGGCTTTTGCGCCACTGGCCACACCTACCGCGATATTTAGCGGGGCGCTAATGGCGGCGTTAGCCTGTAGCGCTGCGCCGCCACCGATGACGTCATCGGTGTGTGCAGCGCCCCGCTATCGCCCCGATGGCCATATTTGGTCGCGCCCGCCTCTTCAGCGCCGGCCGCAAATAGCGACCGGTACACAGGGGCCTACCCGTGGCGGTAGTGGCGCTAGTTAAGGTGGAGGTGCGGCCGGCCGCATTTTCGGCGCACGCCTGCCCCCAACCTCCGTCCCCAGCCTCCTACACCCCCCCACCCCGCGGCATTGCCGGCTGTTTCCCGAGAGCCTGGCACTTCTCCTTGGTGCCGGGCTCATTTGCCGGCACTCGCGAGCGGGGATTGCGCTGTTGCAGGCACCTCCCCCTTAACAGTGGGAGGAAGGCCTGCAGTACCGCAGCCTGCCGTGCCACAGCGTGTGGCGCTGCGGCCCTTAGCGCGCCGATATTCAGTTTCAGCGCCCCAAGCGGGGCGCGGGAAGCCTCGTTTAGCGGCCTGCTTCCATTTGGGGCGCAGAAACTGAATATCCGGATGGCGCAAGTGGCTCCGCACGCAGCGGTAATTCCGGCGCCCAGGCGAGCTTGGCGCCCCAAACTGAATTTTTAGCCCTATGTGTTGACCAATATTTATCCCTCAATCAGCATCACCAAAAACAGATTATCTGGTCATTATCAAACTGCTGATTATGGGAGTTGTGCAATTTGGCTGCTGCATTCCCTACATTACAACAGCGACTACACTTCAAAAGTATTTCATTGGCTGTAAAGCACTTTGGGATATCTGACATTGTGAAAGGTGCTATTTAAACGCAAGTTTTTCATTCTTTTCTTTAGGAGCCACTATCTGGATCTCACTCAATGAACATCTCGGCTCATGTCTTTTAACATAGAAACATAGAAGATAGGAACAGGAGTAGGCCATTCAGCCACTCGAGCCTGTTCCGCCATTTAATGAGATCATGGCTGATCATCCAAATTCAGTACCCTGTCCCTGCTTTCTCCCCATATCCTTTGATCCCTTTAGCCTTAAGAAATATATCTAACTCCTTCTTGAATATATTTAATGAATTGGCCTCAACTGCCCTCTGTGGTAGAGAATTCCACAGGTTCACCACTCTGGGTGAAGAAATTCCTCCTCATCTCAGTGCTAAATGGTTTACCCCTTTTCCTTAGACTGTGACCCCTGGTTCTGGACTGCCCCGCCATCGGGAACATCCTTCCAGCATCTAGTCTGTCTAGCCCTGTTAGAATTTTATAAGTTTCAATTCGTTTTTTTTTCCCAGAAGAATGATACGGGTTCTCATTAACAAGCTTTCAGTCAATGTTCCTCAGCTCCCTTCTCTTGGTTCTTCATCCATTTTCCTCACGTCTCTCTCTGAACAGACTTGGGACATTTTCCCTATCAAAGGCACTATATGAATACAAATTGCTGTGTTTCAGTGAAAACATGGTCAGGTGCTGACAGACTGGCCCCAAATCCCATCACACACTGCTAAAATAAAGGCATTTCAAAGAACGAGACGTTGCCTGATTTGTGGACACTTCAGCAGAATTAGTTCCCATAATGGGTCGTACCCCGGCTGCTGGACTTTCTTTTGTTTTTCTAGACTGGCCACAATTTGTTTTGAGCATTTCCTGTTCTTATTTTGAACCTCGTGCATTTGTTCTCCTTTTTTGCCCCATCTTGCCTTTTTTCTTGTGGTTTTTGCAATGCTTTACACTTTGTTAGTTATTTCCACATTCTTTCAACTCATCTCCTTTCATTGCTTCACTCAGATGATCTCACACCAGGTTCCTCCTGTCTTTTAAGCAGTTTATATATCATTCAACCCTTTATCTTCCTATGTGATTGAGGAATACCTTATATGCTTACCTGAAGCCTTCAGCAGTATGCTACTAAATACATTATTCCATGCTGACTTGCTGCCTCAAGTGGAATTCAAACAAGAAAATTGCTCCATTCGGTCTGTTTTCCTCATTCTTAGGGATTGTAACCAGGAGCAGGGTGTTAATCACGGTGCAAATGGACGTCCACTGTACTTCCTATTCCCCAGTGCACTGCTTCCAATAACACATTCTTTACAATACCCGTTTTCAAACTTTAATTGCTCCTCTCACTGTATTCTTTGCAGCATCAACATTAAACGGGATTGAATTCATTGCTTCTGCTGCTTATTTCCACCTGTTTGTTCAATTCATATCCAGTATTTCCCATTGAAAGATGGTGGAATTGCTCAGTATCCTCCTCACCTAAACCTTCAAATCTTTACTTTGCAGCATCATCAACAATGGCACCGACAACAACCTTGACTTCAACAGCAGGTATCTAATTACCAATATAAATTGAATCATTTTGTATTGATCTCACAACAAAGTCATGATAAAAGATGCACAGGAACTTTTAGTACATGATATTTGGATGTTTCCGTGGGAAATTTGACAATATCATCAGTATTCCCAAGAGTTATACTACTGCGTGGCAGGAAATGAACCATTTATTTCCAACAAAATGTGTCAATCATTGGCTTGAAGATTGGTATTTTGAAATGAAAGATGTCACGATTTAAGTCTGGAAGTTGCTAAATTGGCACAAGATTTTATAATAATTCAGATAACATTCTTCCATGTGTTATTTTAGGACAGTGCATATTAGTTAGCAGACAGAGGAATGTCATACGTGTGTTAATCATTGATCCAAGAATAATGACAAAATTGTTCTTAGACTTTAAAACTCATCCCATTGGGCCACTGTCTCCACATCCCTGTATTTTCCTCTATTCACATGTCTATTAACATTTCTGCTAAATGATGCAATGGTCTCCTCCTCAATCATTCCCTGTGATGAAGTATTGTATGTTCTGAAAACGTACCAAGAAAATGTTTACAAACCTCCTGCTCACTCTCCTCGTACCGCCCTGTTCCACTCCAGCTGTGGTGCTTCCACATCCTGCAAAATGGAGTCCACGAGCATTTTTTCCAATATGGGTGATGTGTCTGTCATTGGGAGTCTGGGGGGAGGGGGGAAAAGAAAAACATTGGATCAAGGGCGGGGAGAAACATGGGATCACGGGAGGGGAGAAACCTGGGATCATGGGTGGGGAGAAACATGGGATCACGGGAGGGGGAGAAACATGGGATCACGGACGGGGAGAAACATGGGATCACGGGCGGGGAGAAACATGGGATCATGGGAGGGGGAGAAACGGGATCACGGGCGGGGGAGAAACATGCTATCACGGGCGGGAGAAATATCATATCACGGGTTAGCAAGAAACACCATATCACAGGTGGGGAGAAACATGTGATCACCACCGGCAGAAATATCATGTCATGGGTGGGGAGAAACACCATATCTCGGGTGGGGAGAAACATGGGACCACAGGGGTGTCAGCAACACAGGTTCGCGGTGGGAGAAACATAGGCTCGCGGGGGTGAGAAACATCGGACCATGGGGAGGGTTTCTGGAGATCACGGCGAGGGTGCCTGAATGCAGGTTAGCTTGTGAGGCCGAGGGAAGCACCCCTGCTCCTCCTGGCCAACAAGCAGTGCTGGAAAAGCTCTCTCTGGAAGTCACTCTCTGAACATCTCTGTCTCTCCACACGCTCAGCTCCTTTAAGGTTTTCTTTAAAACCCACCTCGTGCTCTCAGCTTGCAGTCGCTCCTCCTCAGTTCTCTTCTCTTGGCTCTGCATCATTTTTCCTCACGTCTAACTGTGTCGTGACTTCGGACATTTTCAATATTAAAGGCATCATATAAAAGGAAGTTGCTTTTTTCAACAAAAAGGAACAGTCCGATTCCAACAGATCCACCCCAAACGCACCAATCCCTGCTCAAACAGAAATGGGCAATATCACGATGCTCTGAAGTTGCTGGAGTCAATGTTCAGAACTCAGGGCTGCAAAGAGTCTCTTGGTATCCAAAGACGTAGACAACGGTTGATGATTGGGAAGCAGACCCTTGAGCAGAATTAGTTCCCATACGGGTTTGCACCCAGGCTACCCAGTCCCACCATCTTTTCATCTCATGTCTTTTGATTGTTTCGCTCCTCCTTTCTATTAAGCAGTTTGTTTGTCATTCAACTCGTTAACTTCCTACCTCTGACTGCAGGATCTCTTATCCCTTAACCTTTTTCTTCCACTCTGCAAAGGATCTCAATTCTATTTCAGTTTTCAGCTCTGGCTAATGGCCTTGCACCAACAACCTGTCTTGTGTTGACTGTCCTGCTGTGTATTTTCATCCTTTTTAGCTTTAATTTGAAATTGCCAGGAGCAGGATGTTTGTCACGATGCGAGTACACATCCACTGTAATTGTCATTCCCCAGTCCCCAGTGCAGTACTTGTATTGGCATTTTCTTTACAATACCTGTTTTCAACCTTGAATTGCTCCTCTCACTGTATCCTTTGCAGCATCAACATTAAACGGGATTGAATTCATTGCTTCTGCTGCTCATTGCCACCTGTTTGTTCACATCATATCGAGTATTTCCCATTGAAAGATGGTGGAATTTCACCGTATCCTCCTCACCTAAAGCTTCAAATCTTTACTTTGCAGCATCGTCAACAATGACACCGACAACCACCGTGACTTCAACAACAGGTATCAAGTTACCAATATAAATGGAATTGTTTTCACAGAATCAATGAAATTTACAGCACAGAAGGAGGCCATTCGGCACATCGTTTCCGTGCTGGCCGAAGAAGAGCTATCCAGCCTAATCCCACTTTCAAGCCTTTGGTCCGTAGCCTTGTAGGTTACGGCACTTCAAATGCATATCCAAGTACTTTTTAAATGCGATTAGTGTTTCTGGCTCTACCACTTTGTCAGGCAGTGAATTCCAGATCCTCACCACCCTCTGGGTGAATAAAGTTCTCCTCAACGCCCCTCCAATCCTTCTAACAATTACTTTAAATCTATGCCCCCTGGTTATTCGCTTCTCCACTAAGAGATATAGGCCTAGAAATTCAGTGGTGTTAACGCCCACTTAGCGCCTAAAGAGGTCTTTTGCGCCGGCGCTGTTGGTAGCCTGGAATTCAGTGTAGCGCAAATGGTGGCGTTAGCCGGTAGCGCTGCGCCGGCACCGATGACGTCATCGGTGTGCGCAGCGCCCCGGTTCCAACGCGACGCCAGCCCGACGCCCAAATTCAGTTGCCGCCGCCTCTCCCGTAGCGGGCGCAAAGAGCGTTTGTAAAACGGGGCCTTGCAGCTCCGAGAGGCCGGGGCGTAAAGGTGGAGGTGCAGCCGGCCGCTTTCCCGGCGGCCGCTTGGCCGCTCCTTCCTCCCCGGACTCCCACACCACCCCCCCCCGCGGCATTGGTCTCTGACCCCCGCGAGCCCGGCACTTCTCCGTGGTGCCGGGCTCATTTGCCGGGGGAATCCCGCGGTGATCTCACGGCTGCAGGCAGCTCCTCCTTAAGAGAAGGAGGAGGCCTGCAGTACCCCAGCCTGCCGCACCGCATCGGGTGGCGCTGCGGCAGCTGGACGCCTGAAATTGACTTTCAGCGCCCCAAGCGGAGGCGGCCAAACCCTGCAATAGCGCCCGCCTCCGTCTTGGGGCGCTGCAACTGAATTTCAGGCGGGCGCTACGGGAATCCGGGCGTGCGCTAACTTTCGGGCGCTAAAGACCTGGCGCAGCGATAGCGAATTTCTAGGCCATAGGTCCTTCCTATCCACTCCATCTAGGCCCCTCATAATTTTATACACCTCAATTCCATCTCCCCTCAGCCTCATCTGTTCCAAAGAAAACAATCCCAGCCAATCCAATCTTTCCTCATAGCTAAAATTCTCCAGTCCTGGCAACAGCCTCGTAAATCTCCTCTGTACCCTCTCTAGTGCAATCACATCATTCCTGTAATGTGGTGACAAGAACTGTATGCAGTACTCTAGCTGTGGCCTAACTAGTGTTTTATACAGTTCAAGCATAACCTCCATGCTCTTATATTCTATGCCTCGGCTAATGAAGGAAAGTATCCGGTATGCCTTCTTAACCACCTTATCTACCTGTCCCGCTACTTTCAGAGATCTGTAGACATGCACTCCAACGTCCCTCTATTCTCTACGCTTCAGTATCCTACCATTAATTGTGTATTCCCTTGCCTCGTTAGCCCTCCCCAAATGCCTTACCTCACACTTCTCCGTATTGAATTCTATTTGCCACTTTTCTGCCCAACGGACCAGTCCATTCCAAGAAAGAAAGACTTATATTTATGTAGCGCCTTTAACGACCACCGGACATCCCAAAGTGCTTTACCTCCAGTGAAGTACTTTTTTTTTAATGTAGTCACTGTTGAAATGTAGCAAGTGCGGCAGCCAATTGCCCTCAACAAGCTCCCACAAACAGCAATGTGATAATCACCAGCTAATCTGTTTTAGTGATGTTCATTGAGGGATAAATATTGGTCAGGACACTTGGGATAACTCCAGTGCGCTTCTTCAATATAGTGCCAGGGGACCTTGTACGTCCACCTGAGAGAGCAGACGGGTCCTCGGTTTAACTTCTCATCCGAAAGACGGCATCTCCGACAGTGCAGCACTCCACCAGTCCTGCACTGGAGTATCAGCATCGATTTTGGCGCTGAATTCTCTGGAATGGGACTTGAACCTACAACCTCTGACTCAAACGCAATGGTGCTACCCCATGAGCCATGGCTGTTACACACTGAAGTCTTCCTACAGTCTACAGCTTTCTTCCTCATTATCAACCACATGGCAAATTTTTGTATCATTTGCAAACTTCTTAATCATGACCTCTACATTGAAGTCTAAATCATTGATATATACCACAAAAAGCAAGGGACCTAGTGTTGAGCCCTCTGGAACCCCACTGGTAACAGACTTCCAGTCACAAATATACCCGTCGACCATTACTCTTTGCTTCCTGCCACTGAGCCAATTTTGGATCCAACTTGCCACTTTCCCTTGGATCCCATGGGCTTTTATTTCTCTGACCAGTCTGCCACGTGTGCCCTTGCTAAAAAACGCCTTGCTAAAATCCATGTAAACTACATCAAACGCGCTACCATCAACAACTCTGGCACCAGGGAGGCAACATACTATCCTGGAATCATTTGTGCAGCCGCAGAAACACCTGTCTGTTCCCCTAACTATTGAATCCCCATTCACTATTGCTTTCTTGACCTTCCTCCTCCTCAGCCTGTACAGCTGAGCCACCCATGGTGCCATGGCCTTGGCTCTGGCTGCACTCCGCAGAGGAAACATCGCCCTCACCAGTATTCAGAAGTGAATACCAGTTAGAGAGCGAGATGCTCTCAGGGGACTCCTGCACTACTTGCCTGGTCCTCCATGTCTGACCTGGAGGTCACCCATTTCCTCATTGCCTGCAAACTCTTGAGCTATGGGGTGACCACCTCCTGAAATATGCTATCCATGTACCTCTTGTCCTCTCGGATGCACTGTAGTATTGCTGGCTGCTGCTCAAGCTTCGAATCCCGGACCTCAAGCTCCTCCAGCTGACGACACTTCCTACACATGAGAAGGATGCAGGACTTTACACATGGCACAGGATGTGCATTTGACGGGACTGAGGTGCCCTGCCATGCCTCGATTTATCAGACTACAAACTAAACCTCTTCGTTTAACCCATTGCCCTAACAGAGAGCAAAAGGACAAAATTATTTAGTCAAATTTAACAAGAACCACTGAGATACTAAACACAAAGGGGGAGAAATTCAGTAGGTTGCGCCACCCGTTAGCGCCTTAAGAGGGCGCTAAATGGGTCGCAAGCCAACTGGCGCCCGGGCGCGGCACTGCCCACGCCTCCCGCTAAATTCTGCGGGACGTTAGTGGTGGCGCAGCGCCCCGCTGACACCCCGGCCGCGATATTTGGCAGCACCCCCTAATTTACTGCCGGACGCTATGTCCGACGGGTTTAGGGGGGCCTACCTGCGGCCAGGGAGGCGAAAATTAAAGGCGAGGTGCGGGGTGGCCATTTTTGTTGTTGGCCGCCTGCCAGCACCTGCCTGCGCTCCTGTCCCCGGCCTCCTGAACCCCCCCCACCGCCCCCCGCGGAGTGCCGGCTGCGCTCCAAGACCCCGGCAGTTCTCTTCGGTGCCGGGCTCTTTTGCCTGCACTCCCGATCATCGGGGGCCCAGCTGGGCCGCAGATCGCGCTGCACAAGGCCCCTCTCCTTAAAGAAGGGGGGGAAGGCCTGCAATACCGCAGCGCGACGTGCCGCAGCGGCCGCAGCGCCACGATATTCACTCGCTGCGCCCCAAGAGGGATGCGGGCGCCTCCAGTAGCGCTGCGCTTCCCTTTGGAGCGCAACCACTCAATTTCCGGTGTGGGGGCGCGAATGTTTCCGGCGCCCTGGCGAGGCTGGCGCCCCAAACAGGGGTATACTCAATTTCTCCCCCAAAGAACCTAAATATTAGATATCTAGATATTTAACTTAGAGTCCTCGGGTTCTGTGGCTCCACTCCTCCTTTTGAGTTGGACATGAGAAACCGCCTTCCTCCTCTCCACCAAATTCCTACTAACACCAAATTTTTCCACTCTGCTTGCGATCCACTCCAATTACGATTCACCCAACTCTGCATTTGCATTGTCCTCACAACAAATCATTCTATGAAGATTGACAGGAGGTTTTAGTACACGATAATTGGTGTTCTCCATGAAAAGTTCACAGTATCATTTAGTATTCCTGACAATTATACGTTCACCAGCTAGGAAATTAATAATCTAATTACAACTATGTGTGTCAATCGTTGTCTTCACAATTGGAATTTTCAAATGAAGAATGTTATTGTTCCATCTGTTATTTTAGTACAGTGTATTTTAAAGTAGCAGAAATAGTAAAGCCTACAGGTGAAAATTACCCACTAGATTACAAGTCAGAAGTTATATTGCCAATAGACAGATCAATGGTGAGAACAATTCTGGAGAAAGTGCTGTAGATTCAGGCTCTCTAGCTCAGAATGGATAGAAACACATCAGACAAGTGACTCAGATGATTCCAGGCTACATATCATGAAGTGGACCATTCCAGCAACTAAACCTTTTTCACTTCCAAATCAAAGAGGGAACCCCAACATCACAGAAATGTTTCACACAATAACAGGTACAGATCAGTCTGAAGTGACCACAGTATTTTACTGAGACACTGAGTATACGAGCAATGGGCACAAGTCATTTGTCTCAAGCAATGTTCAGAAAGGGATAAACCTTCTTCTGTTCGACACTGTACATATGGAACCATTAGAAGCAGGGTTAAGTGAAATGTTCAAAAAGGAGCGTGATGGATTGCAGTTCCAAATGACATTCCGGTTACCTGGACATTAATAGCATCTTATTGCTGATAATTGATACTTTCCTTATTAAATAACAAGACATTTAAAAATTTTAATGTATCCTTTATCAGCACAAGCAACTTCAGCAAGTATGAAATGAGTTGCAAAAATTAATGTATTAAACTGACATTTCTCACGAGTTGATAACTGGTATTCACATAAATGCAATATCTAGATTGTCACTGAGGAGAAACTTACACAAAAATGCCTTTCTGTTGATTTGCAAAATGATCCCTTTGTTTGATGTGATTGACTCACAATAAACCACCTGTAAATAAGCACAGCTAAACATTCTAGTTCACACAGTTCTCCAGACACGAACAAGGTTCAACATTTTTTTTTAAATTCCCACTGATTAATGGATATATGAAAGGGATTAACAGACAATGCATTGGAATCCGGGTCAGCTGAAATGTTCTAAAGGCAGCTTAAGGTACAGATTCCATATGTGAACTGTAGATTTTTCATGACTTGATAACTGCTATTAATAATAATAATAATCATTGTTAGTGCACAAGTGCAGTACAATGAAATGTAGGCTTGCGGCTCCCAAGAGTGTACATTTTGATTAAGACATTTAACATTCAACATTCATTTGGCTTGTAATACATTAACATAAACATAAACATAATAAAGTGCATTGGCAGATGTGCAGGCTTTAGAGTTTATTTGTAGAGTTCAGTAGGATGACAGCCCTGTGAAAGAAGCTGTTCCTAAATCTGGTCATTCGGGTGCGAATGCATCTGTAGCGTCTCCCAGATGGCAGGGGGGCGAACAAACTGTGGCTGGGGTGGGTAGGGTCTTTTGATGATGTTCAGTGACCTCCGTAAACAGTGTTTCTGGTAGATGTTCTCTATGGTCGGTAGCCGGGTGCCGGTAATGCGTTGGGCAGTTTTGACTACCCGCTGCAGGGCTTTCCGGTCATAGGAGCTACAGCTGCCATACCACACTGTGATACAGTTCGTCAGGATGCTCTCTATTGTGCAGCGGTAAAAGTTAGAGAGGATCAGGGGTGACAGGTTACATCCCTTCAGCCTCCTTAGGAAATATAGGCGCTGCTGGGCCTTCTTCACCAAAGAGGAGGTGTTGAGGGACCAGGAGAGGTCTTCCGTGATGTGGACTCCGAGGAACTTAAAGCTGTCCACCCTTTCCACCACAGCCCCATGGATGTGGATGGGGGTGTGACTTCCGCCTTTAGACCTCCTGAAGTCCACAATGATTTCCTTGGTTTTCTTGATGTTAAGGGCCAGGTTGTTATCGGCGCACCACTTCACGAGATGCTGGACCTCCTCCCTGTAGGCTGACTCATCGTTGTTGGTGATCTGGCCTACTACCGTGGTATCATCCGCAAACTTGATGATGGTGTTGGAACCATGAACAGCCACACAGTCGTGGGTGAAGAGGGAGTAGAGGAGGGGGCTCAGCAGACAACCTTGTGGGGCCCCCGTGTTCAGGGTCGGGGGGGGAGGTGTGGTTACCTAATTTGACAGACTGGGGTCTGTTAGTTAGGAAGTCCAGGGTCCAGTTGCAAAGGGAAGTGTTCAGGCCAAGAGTGTGGAGTTTGGTGGCCAGCTTGTTGGGGACGATAATGTTGAATGCTGAGCTGTAGTCTATGAACAGCACTCTGATGTAGGTCTCTTTACCGTCTAAGTGATTCAATGCAGAATGTAGAGCAGTTGTGATTGCATCCTCCGTTGATCTGTTTGCACGATAGGCAAACTGGTGTTGGTCAAGAGAGGCGGGAACACTGGCTTTGATGTGAGCCAGAACCAGTCTCTCGAAACACTTCATTATGATGGGTGTGAGTGCGACAGGTCGATAGTCGTTCAGACACGTCACAGCCGTTTGCTTTGGCACAGGAATAATGGTAGCGGTCTTGAAGCATGTAGGGACTACTGCCTGGGCCAATGACAGATTGAAGATGGCGGTGAAGACATCAGCCAGCTGATCAGCACATTCCTTGAGTACCCGTCCAGGGATGCTATCAGGTCCAGCAGCCTTACGTGTGTTCACTCCGCGTAGAGCACCCCTTACGTCGGAGGTCGACAGAGTGAGCACCTGGTCTTCCGGGGGTGGCAAGGCTTTGCTAGCCGGCTCCCTGTTGTCCCTGTCAAAGCGAGCGTAGAAGTTGTTAAGCTCCTCCGGAAGGGAGGCATCGCTAACCGGGGGGCTGGTGTTTTTACTCTTGTAGTCAGTGATGGACTGAATGCCTTGCCACATGCGCCGGGGGTCCGAGTTGTTGTGGAAATGATCCTCAATCCGCAGTGTATGTTTCCTTTTCGCAGTCCTGATACCCTTTTTTAGGTTGGTCCTAGCTGCACTGTAAGCCGCCGCGTCGCCAGATTTAAATGCTACGTCGCGTGCTTTCAACAGCGAGCGGACCTCCCCGTTCATCCAGGGTTTCTGGTTGGGGTATGTCCTGATATTTTTATGGGTCGTGACGACCTCGACGCAACTGTTGATGTAGAATAGCACTGTGGATGCCTGCACTCTATGATGATAAAGGGATAATTTTGTATTCTCCACACTTACATCAACTGTATCCTTTCCAGAGCAAACAACAACAACTTCAGCAACAGGTATGAACGTAACCACATCTCGTTAACAAAGTGTTCCAATTAATCTTGGAACCAAATTTTCAGCAAGAAATTCAGAGTTCTGTCTGATGTCATGGCATCTGCTGTTTTCCATTTTAAACTAACGGCAGTAATTTGTATTCTTCAAAACTCCACTAACTGTATCCTCACAAGTAGCAACATCGACGACTGTAGCAACTACAGGTGTACAATTAATCACATAATTGCAAAAATATCTGCGAGTTTATCATTGAGCAGAAAGGTGTTGCCCCCAAAAATAAGGGCACACCACCATATGTGTGACTGACTGAATTAGACAATGTCACCAATAGTATCTTCAAATCAGCAAGTCTTATGAAAGTTCAATGTGGTGAAGATATTAAGTGCAACAGGCAAGGATGTCACCGTGTTGCATTGTGTGAAGTTTAGGCACCAGTAAACAGCATATCTCGGTGACTGCCTCACTCGATGGCCAATGCAGGTCCCTTGTGACATTAATTCTTTCTCCCTGGATCCAATGACCCAGGTGGGTGAGTGCCAGCCACCTGCTGTGCCAGTGTTCCTCCACTCTTCTCACCACAGAAACTCGCCTTCCTTCTCCAAATCCAACATAGCCAATGGAATGCCTATGACCAAAACTGGTTGTGGGTAAAATACGTGGGCATTAATGGTTCACAGCGAACAGCAGATGCTGGTGGGTAGAAAAGAATAGTCCTACATAGAGTGACCTTGATGGGCTCATTAGGGATCCCTGCTACTACCCGACCAAAAATACATTGTGCTTTTGTGGTCAGGGCCACAATCCTGGCCTGAACCCCACAGGGCCCTACTTTCACTGTTGATTGGCCAAAACACCTGGACTCAAAGGTAACACTATGATTGGTCTCTCGAAGAACCAAGAAAGTGTGATCTTCCAATGTAGATAGTCCATGACTCCATCCCTATCACTGACGGTCTTGCTTGTGGCAAGTGGAGGCTCTGTCCCCACAAGGCTGACCAGGAGCCTTCATGGCCTGGCCTAAATTGTGGCTCTTCCAGTCAACTCCCATGGAGGTTATAGGAGTGCGCTGGATAGTCTGAAAATTGTGGTCCTAAAGTGCCTTTCTGTTGACTGGCCAGCTGAGATTTTAGACTGAAAGGTGATGACATTAGTTTGCATTTTCTTCATTTATACCTTGAAATACTTGCCTTCCAGGAACAACCACCCCATCAATAATTTCAACAACAGGTATGAAATTATCAATATAGATTGAGCAATATCTACAGAATTAAGATGGAATAAAAAGATACACACTCAGGCCTAGGCTTTCTGATTGTAATGCCAAAGGTAACATGTTCATTTTAAAGGGTTACTATCATTGTTATCAGCAGGATTCAGGGCTGAGTGTCTTTCAGCAGAAGATATAGAGGAAGCTACATAGGATATGCAGCACAGAAACAGGCCGTTCGGCCCATCCAGTCCATGCTGGCATTTATGCACCACTCGAGCCTCCTCCTGTCTTTCCTCATCTATCTAACCCTCTACTCCCTTCTCCATCATATGCTTATCTAACCGCCCAAGCTGTAAAAGTTGGATAGCCAGTTGGTGAAGGATAGAAGATTAGAGCCTAGTCTTTAGTTGTTTACAAGACTTTATTTACAAAGGCACACGTTGCATGCTGTGCACCCCCAAGATTGAAAAACTTTCCTCCGCCTATTCGCATATATATATATAATAAAAATGTATGAATACAAGAGAGTCCCCAATTAATACCCCCCAACTGAATAGAATTAACACCCAACTGCCATACACCACTTGAAGACAATCAACAGAAGCTACACAACTAAGTCAGCAATGTTTTAATTTCATTCATCCAGATAATGAAAAGTAGTCAATTTTATTCAGACTCAGCTGGACAGTAGTAGACTTTTTCTCAGCTCCACCCTCAATTCTTGTAATAAGAAATGTCCTTACACAGATCTATTTTAACATGGTCATGTTCTCAGCGGTCAGATTGTCCTGGCTTTATTGCACAAATACTTCCTGAAAAATTGGGTGCCACGTACAGGCTAAACAGGCTCCAATCCTTAAATATAATTCTTTACCTGAATAACACTGCCCCGAGACTCCGCTTTCCTGGTAGCTGCAGCTGACTGTCCCTGAGGAGGGGGCAGCAATGTAGGTTCGATGTAAATGAGTGTCAGCTGCCTCTGCACACAGATTTCCTGTAATAAATTTCAGATCAGAGGCAGACTGTCTCCATAAACATCTGGTGTTGTTGATTCCAGAGCTGCCATTTAGGTGCTAGCTGCCTGGAAGGGACAAGCTCGTATTGTCAAGAAATATCAATTTTTAAGCCTTTTCAAAAATAATTGGTTGTTTGCCTCAGTTGAATACTTTTTGCAGATTGTTGTTGCTCTTTTACATTTAGTGATGGAGGCAGTGTGTCGACATGTGTCACACCACCCTCTTTTATTACAAGAGTAAAATACTGCGTATGCTGGAAATCTGAAATAAAAACACAAAATGCTGGAAATACTCAGCAGGTCAGGCAGCATCTGTAGAGAGAGAAACAGAGTTAACGTTTCAGGTCGATGACCCTTCGTCGGTACTGGAAAAAGTGAGAGATGTAACAGGTTTTTAATCAAGTGTAGGGGCTGGGAAAGGTAGGAGAGGGGGAATAAAGAAAAGGGAAGGTCTGTGATAGGATGGAAGGCAGGAGACATTAAGGCAAAAGGTGATGGTAAGGGGACAAGTTAAAAACAATAGATGATGCTAGATGTGGTGTAAATTGCAATGGCAGAATGATCGACAGCTTCCATGTGAGCGAGAGAAAAGTAAAATAATGATAGGGGCAGAGGTTATGGTCTGAAATTGTTGAACTTGATGTTGAGTCCAGAAGGCTGTAAAGTGCCTAATCGAAAGATGAGGTGCTGTTCCTCGAGCCAATTTGCACTCAACAACCTTCCACAAACAGCAACGTGACAATGACCAGGTAATCTGTTTTACTGACGTTGATTGAGGGATAAATATTGACCAGAACACCAGCGATAACTCCGCTGCTCTTAGAAATAGTGCCACGGAACCTTTTACGTCCAGCTGAGAGAGCAGACGGGGCCTCGGTGTAACCGAAAGACAGCATCTCCAGCAGTGCAGCACTCCCCAAGTCCTGCACTGGAGTATCAGCATAGATTTTTGTGCTAAATTCTCTGGAGTGGGACTTGAACCCACAACCTCTGACTCAGAGGTGAAGGTGCAACCTACTGAACCATGGCTGATTCACATTGAAGTCTTCCTGCAGTCTACAGCTTTCTTCCTCACTATCAACCACATGGCCAATTTTTATATCATCTGCAAACTTCTTAATCATGCCCTCTGCATTGAAGTCTAAATCATTGATATATACCACAAAAAGCAAGGGACCTGGTAGAGAGACCTCTAGGCTGTGTGGTTGATACTGAAGAAGGAAGCTGTAGACTGCAGGAAGATATCAATAAATTGGTCAGGTGGGCAGAACAGTGGCAAATGGAATTCAATCTGGAAAAGTGTGAGTTAATGCATTTGGGGAGGGCTATCAAGGAAAGGGAATACACATTAAATGGTAGGACACTGAGTCGTGTAGAGGAACAAAGGGACATTGGAGTGCATGTCCACAGATCCCTGAAGGTAGCAGGCCAAGTAGATAAGGTGGTTAAGAAGGCTTATGGAATGCTTGCCTTTATTAGCCGTGACATAGAATACAAGAGCAGGGGGGTTATGCTTCAACTGTACAAAACATTAGTTAGCCTCAGCTAGAGTACTGCGTGCAGTTCTGGTCACCACATTACAGGAAAGATGTGATTGCACTAGAGAGGGTACAGAGGAGATTTACAAGGATGTTGCCGGGAGTAGAGAATCTTGGCTATGAGGAAAGACTGAATAGGCTGGGTCTGTTTTCCTTGGAACAGAGGAGGCTAAGCGGAGACCTTATTGAGGTATATAAAATTATGAGGGGCAGGAACCCTAACCATATTTTAAAAGTACTTGGATGTGCACTTGGGATGCTCTAACCTGCAGGGCTATGGTCCAAGAGCTGGGTAGTGGGATGAGGCTGGATTGCTCTTTGTTGGCCGGCGCGGACATGATGTTCTGAAATGGCCCCCTTCCGTGCTGTAACTTTCTATGATTCTACGATTCCATAACCCCACTGGTAACAGCCTTCCAGTCACAAATATACCCGTCGACCATTACCTTTTGCTTCCTGCCACTGAGCCAATTTTGGATCCAACTTGCCACTTTCCCTTGGATCCCCATGGCTTTTATTTCTCTGACCAATCTGCCACGTGGGATCTTTTCAAAAGCCTTGCTAATATCCATGTAAAGTGTATCAAACGCTCTACCCGCATCGACCCTGGCACCAGGCTGGCAACATACCATCCTGGACTCACATCTGCAGCCGCAGAAACCTGTCTGTTCCCCTAACTATTGAATCCCCATTCACTATTGCTTTCCTGACCTTCCTCCTCCCCCCCCCTGTACAGCTGAGCCACCCGTGGTGCCATGGCCTTGGCTCTGGCTGTACTCCCCAGAGGAAACATCACCCTCACCAGTATTCAGAGTGAATACCAGTTAGAAAGCGAGATGCTCTCAGGGAACTCCTGCATTACTTGCCTGGTTCTCCTTGTCTGACTTGGCGGTGACCCATTCCCTTTCTGCCTACAAACCCTTGAGCTGTGGGGTGACCACCTCCTGAAATGTGCTATCCACGTAGCTCTTGGCCTCTCGGATGCACTGCACTGTTGCCAGCTGCTGCTCAAGCTCCAAAACCCAGACCTCCTGCTCCTCCAGCTGACGACACTTCCTGCACATGTGCTTGTCCAGGACATGGGAAAGATCCTGGACTTCCCACATGGCACAGGATGTGCAGTCAACGGGAGTGAGGTGCCCTGCCATGCCTCGATTTATTAGACTACAAGCTAAACTTTGTATTTCGTAGTCTAATAAATCAAGTCTTTCTTTAGTTTAACCCACAGCCCTAACTTAGAGAGAAAAAGGACAAAATTACTTACTCAGGTTTAACAAGAACCACTGAGATACTAAACACAAAGGCCTAGAATTTCAGTATAGCCCGTTTTGGGGCGCTAACCTTAGCGCCCGCCCCAAAGTAGCGCCCCGTTGCCGGAAATTCAGTGGCTTCGCCCTAAGAGGTTGTTGGAGCGCTAAGAGAGGCGTTCCACTACTATCTTTAGGCGCTAAGCCGGCGGTCCAGAGGGATAGCGCCCAGGCGGGGCGCAGCGCGGGTGCGGTCATTTTTTGACTGACAGCAGACCCCGTGGCGCCGACCAGCTCTTAAAGGGGGAAGGGACGAATTGGTCTGCCGCCACGCCCTGCACACTGCAGCCTTGCAAAGAGGCCTCAACACTGCTGCTCAGCCCCAGGGAGTCATGGCAACGCCAGAGAAGGCCCATGAGCGTGCCCTGTGCTTCTCAGAGGGTGATCTGGACATAATGGTCACAGCTCTGGAGCAGAGGCGCAGGATCTTGTTCCCAGAAAGTGGGAGGAAACCAAACCACCACGACTACACCAGAGCCTGGAAGCAGATCGCCCAGAGGGTGACGTTCACCGGCGATGCCCCCAGGACCCACAAACAATGTCGTAAAATATACAATGACCTGACCAGGATTGTCAGGGTGAGTACCCTTTCCAGTCTCCTCCTCATTCTTGCATGTACACCTGACATGATGGGCAAAGGGAGCTGAAAGTCCTAATGGCCAGCCCTCAGCATTGGGACAGTCATGAGCATCAATTGGCCATTCTGCACTCTACACTCTGGCCCAGCTATTCCACCATGGGAGGCAGTGCACACGACATCAGGGCTACACTCTGGCCAAGCTATTCCACCATGGGAGGCAGTGCACACTACATCAGGGCTGCACTGCGCACTTACAGCCCGTCCTTTCTCTTGCAGGCTAAAGTTGCGTATAATCGCCAGGCCCTTGCCAGGGCCAGGGGAGGCCGCGCAAAGCTGCAGAAGCTCACTCGGCTGGAGGAGCGCGTGTGTGTGCTCATGGGAGCCCGTCTGATCGTGCGCACAGCGTGCGGAGTAGCCGACCCTCCACTGCCCGGCAATGGTAAGGACCTCGCCTTTTGGCCCTCTCGCGTCGCACTTGCGCATCCGAGCTACCTCCTTTGCCACTGTCCCACCAATGCACTGAATGCCACCAGTCCTAACTCCCTCGCTGACGCCGTCTCCTCACTCTGAAGCTACTCTTGTGCATTCCTGCTTTCAGCTGGTGACGACCAGGACCCTGAAGCTGCCAGTGACAGCCCCTCCGAGCAGGAGGAGGAGGAGCAAGCCGGACCATCGGGGGAACACTCAGGTCCCGCCGGAGAGGACGAAAGGCTTGACATGTCCTCACTGGACGAGTGCCTGGAGGAACTGTCGCAGGGGAATGCAGCTTCTGGGACCAGTGGCGTCCAGCCACCCAGGAGCCGTGCGCGTGGCCCGCGGCCTTCCCCCCAAAGGGGGGAAGGATCAGAGGGGAGTGCTGCTGATCGGCACACTCGCCGCCACCGTGGCAAGGTTCCCCTAGTTCGGCCCCCTCCTCCCCAGCGGGAGAGTCGCGACTCCAGTCCGGACACCTTCACCTCGGAGGAGGTGCGGAAGCTGGATAAGATGGCCGAGGATTCGGACCGGCGCCACACGGAGCTCATGAGCGTGGTGGGGCGCATGCCTGAGGCCATCGAGTCGCTGGCGACCAGTGTGCGCGAGTTCGGGGCAGCAACTGCCGCGAGTGGCCGCATGCTGACTGATGCCGTCAAGACCCTGGCGGGTGTGATGCGGGCGCACACCAGGACAACAGGGGCACTCACTGCTGCCACACGCGCTGTCTCAGGCAGGCATCGCCAGCCGCCGCGCTGGAGCATCCCAGCGAGCCGCCCCTCAGCTGATTGTTGCGGATCCTGCAGTGCGGGCCCGGCCGAGTGCCAGCGCGCCACAGCACCAGCCAGCCCATCCCAGACGCCAGCTGGCCCACATTGCGCCATCCGTCGCCGCCATTCCCCCACTGGAGCGTCAAGGGCAAGCGGCTGGAGCTGATGTTGGCCAGGCTCAGGTGCGCCACTCAGCAGACGGCCCCTCGAGGCCCAAAGGCCGTGTAGGCCGCCCCCCAGCGGCATCTGGCGGAAGGACATCTGAGCCTCAGGCGCCTTCCCCCAGCCTCGCAGCAGCCACTGGGCAGAGCTTGCGAAGGAGCAGCAGGCCGGGCAGGGGAGGCAAAAGGCTGGGCAAGGTCTCGCCCTCGCGGGCCACTCAGTAGAGGGTGTGGCCAGCTTTCGTTTTATATGGCGGTGGCCATCTTTCTTTTGCCCATGGTTGTTTGGTTCGTGGGCTTTTTTTTTGCGTTAGGCCGAGGTTGAGGCCCGGGTTGTACAAATGTGGAGTGACTCCTCCCCAGTTTGTGGGAGTGAGTCGTTTGTTGGGCTTTTTGTTGGGCCCGTTGATTGTTTTTGGGGATTCATGTGGGAAGGGGTTTTCATTTTTGTGTAATAAAAATTTATCTTTATTCATGCAGTCTCCATGGTTGTTCTTCTTAGTGTTTGTTGGCTTCGCCGGCTGAGGGCTTGCGGAGCGGCTGCATTCATCTTCCCTCATGGCCCCAAGGCATTCCCTGACAGGGGGCTTAGAAGTACCGTGTAATGAGGTGGCGTCGCGCGGCCCTTGGCCCTGGTCGCTCCCTCCTGGGAACGTACTCCTGCTCCTCCTCCTCCTGCTCCTCCTCCTGAGGTGCTGCTCCAACGTCAGGTGGCAGTGCCTGAGTCCTGCAGATAGCCAGGTTGTGTAGCATGCAGCAAACTACCACAAATTGGGAGACCCGGTCCGGCGAATACTGCAGAGCTCCTCCGGAGCGATCAAGGCAGCGGAACCGCTGCTTGAGGACCCCAATAGTTTGCTCGATTATGTTGCGGGTGGTTTGATGGCTCTCGTTGTAGGCCTCTTCAGCAGCGGTCCTGGGCGCGCGGAGCGGGGTCATGAGCCAGGTGCACAAAGGATAGCCTTTGTCCCCGAGTAGCCATCCTCTTGGGGGAGGCTGTGCCTCGAACATGTCATGCACAGTACTCTGCCGCAGGATAAAGGCATCGTGGCTGCTGCCTGGGAAGCTGGCATTGACAGCCATGATGCGCTGCTTGTGGTCACACACCAGCTGCACATTCAGAGAATGGTAGCCCTTCCTGTTGCGATACTGCTCGCCATGCTCCAGAGGGGCCCGCAAAGCCACATGCGTACAGTCAATGGCGCCCTGCACCAAGGGGAAGTCCCCGAGTCTGGCAAATCCCAATGCGCGCTGATGCTGGCTCTCCAGGGCCATGGGGAAGGAGATGAATTGGTTTCTCCTTCTGAACAGTGCTTCGGTCACCTGGCGGATGCAACGATGCGCGCCGTACTGGGAGATGTTTGCTATGTCCCCAGCAGCGGATTGGAAGGAGCCGGTGGCATAGAAGTTCAATGCCACCGTCACCTTCACTTCCACCGACAGAGACGTCCTGCACCTGAGCTTTGGCCGCAGATCTCTGCGAAGCAGGTGGCAGATCTCTGCAATCACCTCCTTTCGGAATCGGAGCCTTCTAACACATCGCGCGGCACTCATGTTTAGGTAGGAGCGCTGCTGGCGGTATAGCTTGACTGAGTAAGGCCTACGTGGCCGACGCCTGTAGCCCCCTCTGCCTCTAGCCAGGGCTGCCCCTCTCACAATGCGTCTGCGAGCCCTACGGACATGGCGCTGCAGCTCCGCGTTGGCACCCCATGCAACCCCCATCAAATCCTGGCAAACACTCAAATTTCCAAAAGGCCACTTGCAGCGCTCTGGCCTGAGTCCAAAAATACCTGCTGTTGCTGCTTGAAACCAGTTAGCTATCCTCCTTGTTGTGTGTCCAGAAATGCGTTGCACTAGAGTGTTTGCTGAAAAATGGCTGGCCTTTATACTGGAGGGCACGTCCCCTTTAATTTGCGCCCCCCGCGCCCGCGCTGGTTGTGTTGCGTTCCTTTTTTCAAACGCTCCGGCCGCCAGCCGCACAATGGGGCGGTCCGACTGAAGTTTGGAATCGGGGCGGCCAAAGGGCGTTGCATGAGGATGTGACGTCATTTTCTGCGCGCGCATCCGGGCGGGCGCTACACTTTGCGCCGGCGCTAACGGCCAACTTAATGTGGGGCGAGGCGCAAACTGCGCTGCGCCCGGGCGCTACACGCATAGCGCCCGGAAATCACTTCTCTTAAGGCGCTAACTGCTGGCGCAAGCAACTGAAAATCTAGCCCATAGAACCTAAATATTAGATATCTAGATATTTAACTTAGAATCCTCGGGTTCTGTGGCTCCACTCCTCCTTTTGAGTTGGACGTGAGAAACCGCCTTCCTCCTCTCCACCAAATTCCTACTAATACCAAATTCTTCCACTCTGCTTGCGATCCACTCCGATTACGATTTATCCAGCTCTGCATTTGCATTGTCCTCACAACAAATCATTCTATGAAGATTGACAGGAGGTTTTAGTACACGATAATTGGTGTTCTCCATGGAAGGTTCACAATATCATTTAGTATTCCCGACAGTTATACCTTCACCAGGTAGGAAATTAATCATCTAATTACAACAATGTGCGTCAATCGTTGTCTTCACAATTGGAATTTTCCAATGAAGAATGTTATTGTTCCATCTGTTATTTTAGTACAGTGTATTTTAAAGTAGCAGAGAGAGTGTTTTCATCATTCATCAGTAATTTCTGGATTGGATTTGTTTGAACTTATAGCTTAAACTCTTTCTTTCCCAGCGTCAACAGCCACTCAAACTTCAACAGGTATAAAATCCATCACCTAATTCCAATAATTTGTACTCATTTAACAACCACCAAAGCTACTCTATCAATGCATCAAATTCTCTGTGACTTCATGACTGGCATTATCCACTGAAATGGACTCCAATTGGATAGTAATTCTCACTCTTAAACCTTCCAAAACATAATTCAGATCATCATTGCAACAATACTTTTGATTTATTCTCTGATTTTGTGCTGGATATTTTCCTGTTGAACATTACAAAATTAAATTAAATATAGAAATTAGCAGCACAGGAATCCAGTTGACCCATGGATTCTGTGCTGATGATGATGGGATGGTTCTGTACACTCCACACTCACACCTTCTATTTCATCATTTCCAGCATCGACACCGACTACAACTTCAACAACAGGTATGAAATTAGCTGTGCAGTTGGGGCAATATTTTTGGTAAAAACTGTACAATCAATGGATGCAACCTGCATGTTTGATGACTTCACAACTGATATTCTGCATTGAAAGATGTTGGGATGATTTTCAATTCTGCATATTCACACCATCAACTGTGTTCTTTCCAGCACCAACATCAACATCAACTTCAACAACAGGTATATAATAAACAACAAACTGTCAGTAAAGACTTCCAATTAACCTCGGAACAACAATTCTCAATATGAATAAGGAGTTTCCTCTACTAGCACGGTATCTCGTCTATTCTTTTAAACTGATGTTAAACTTATATTCTCCACAATTACATCATTAACTATTCTCTGTGGTACCAATATCCACAACAATGTCAAAAACGGGGATGAACTTGATCACATCATTGTAACAATTGCCATCTGCCTCATCATTTTGCTCTGTTAAATGAGATAAATATACCTGAAAGAAACTCACAATAATCATTAGTCAGTGTGAATCAGCCCCCAGTAGTTGTCACTTGGAACGGGAATTCATCTTGGAGACATTAAGGGGTAATTTTCACCTTCAGCACTTGGACAGTAAACCAGCAGAGCAGATCACCCGCCTGTTATAGAAACAACCCAATGTTCATTTACACACAAGTGGTGAAGGTCAGACAAGTGACTCAGATGATTCCAGGCTACATACCATGAAGTGGACTGCTCCAAGGAAAGGTTCCAACAACTAAACCTTTTTCACTCCCATATCAAAGAGGGAACCCCAACATCACAGAAATGTTTCACACAATAACAGGTACAGATCAGTCTGAAGTGACCAAATTATTTTACTGAGACACCGAGTATACGAACAATGGGCACAAGTCATTCGTCTGAAGCAATCTTCAGAAAGGGATAAACCTTCTTCTGTTAGACACTGTACATATGGAATCCAAATTTTAAAAATTAAAAAAAAAATTAATACATCTCTTTTCTGGAGTCCACAAGTGAAGACAACCACTAGTCCCCTTGACAGTGAATGAACTAAATCATCTGGCACTCTCCTGAGCCACTCACAACTGCTTCCCTCTTCACAGAACAAAAGCGCCCTGTCCCTGATCACACAAACACTCCATCTAACTGGAATTAAGAGAGAGCCCTCACTGTAAAACCAGCACCCTCTTCCTATTCCCACAGCATCATTCCTCATACCAACTCTTGGTTCCCCTGATCACGGACACCATCAGAGTGTGAATTGCAACTCTGGAGGACGGATCTAAAAACTTAACACTATTCATCAGAAACAGTCAAATGAAAATCCTGCTCCAATAAGCTGTAAAATTAGCTCTAAAACAGCTATTTTCCACTGAAACACATGGGATGTGAAATTCAGCACCTTAGCGCCGGATGCTAACGCCAGTTTTGGCAAAACAAATGGTGGCCGCCTTGCTCTCGCCCACTTTCGGCGTGTGCCACGGCAGCCACCATTTTGGGCAGGTCGGTAGAGCGGCCGTGGCCTGTTTTCACTAGAAAAATGGTAGTGAAGCAGATTGTGGCGTTAATCGCTGATTTGACGCACGACCTGCTATTTCGACATAGCCACTCAAATGT
This sequence comes from Somniosus microcephalus, assembly GCF_052327205.1. NCBI lineage: Eukaryota > Metazoa > Chordata > Chondrichthyes > Squaliformes > Somniosidae > Somniosus > Somniosus microcephalus. The sequence continues at coordinate 8,584,650 of NC_141001.1, read as the reverse complement.
ACGACGTCTCCAAAGCACGCACAGCTGAACGTGCACTCAGCTGCACGATGGACCCCCCACCAGCGCTACTTAAAGGGACATGCACAACTCTGAGCTACGTTTTACTTGTTGCTTTTGTACTGGTTCTTCTACAGTTAATTTGAGTAGCGGCTTGGTGTAAGAGATTTAAAAAGTTGTTAAAGTGTGCAGGGATGCTGCTGGATGTTTGCAAAGCTTTGGCTCTTAAAGGAAGGCCTCTGAGAACAGCACTTGCTCCCAGTCCTGGGGGTCTAGTTGCAGTCACCCATGGGCTGCAGCATGACTTGGAGATAGAGCAGAGGCAGCAAAGGGGACAAGCTGCTCACAGAGGGAGGAGGAGGAGGGAGAGGAGGAAGAGGAGGAAGCAGAAGAGGAGGAAGAACAGAGGAAGCGGATGACGCAGAAGGAAGGAGGCATCCCAGACAGTCCCTTTCTGGCCAGGATATCCGGCATCGAAGCATCCACCTGTGGTTCCAGTGATTAAAGACCTAATTCCCCATTCAACATTAGTCCCACACCTTCCCTTCCCTCTGTTACTGACCATCACAGCGTCCTCTTGGCCACAATGCTGGAATAAAAGCCACCACAAAGCAATCTTTCCAATCCAACTTTATCCATAGATCCATCCAATATTACATCAAAACATCAACTAATCACCCTTGTGCATTCCCTTAGTGACTGTCTTGTGTGTGCCTTTGCCTATCCTAGTGCTCCTACGCAGTGCTACTCCAATGGCTGTAACATGGCTGGTGGAAGGCTGCTGGCTTTCAGTGGGGGAGACCGGAGTTGGCCTTGCAGGACGACCTCAAAGAGCTGGTGGCTGGGAGTGTGAAATCGAGCAACAGTGTTTCTTTTCTTCACTCTCCTCTCCCTCTTCTCATTGACCCACTGGCTGGGCAGGCTGGATTTCTTGGGTGTCTGAGATGAGAAAGATACAATGATAGGGTTGTGGTGAAGGTGGGGAAAGCAAGAGGTGCATGCTTACACCATGTGCAGATTGTAAATCAGAAGAGATTGTGGGATGAGGGGGAAGTGGGATGTGAGAAAGAGGATAACGCTTGAGGATACCGGCATTTTGTATTCTTTAAGCCCCGCCGCTGGCCACAGATTCAGCCATGCCCCTGCCAAGAATGGCCAGCAGCATCTTCTCGAAGGGGGTGAGGTGATGCAGGTGAGCCGGTCCCCCGCCGATTAATTTCTGCTGGCGCCGGTTATGTGTCAACTTTTCCCACAAAGGAGAGGGGAAGTGTGCAAGTGAGTGTGGCATAATGTGTTTGGGTGATGGGACTGACAGTGTTTACAAGCTGTGAGATGTAATCGGGGTGATGCATTGAGCAGTGTGTGAGGCTGGTGATGCTGATGGTAGGAGATGGCTATTGATGCTGCGTTCACTGACCTTGACTACTCGTCCGAAGTCATTAAACTTCTTTGGGCACTGGAGCCATGTCCTGGGACCCACACTGCTTCTGTTTCTGGAGGACCTCTTGGTGCCCTGTGGGTAGAAGGCCTACCATCAATTGTTCACCCCCTTTACAAAGACCTTGAGTGCTGTGTCCGAGACCCTGGGTGCCCTTTCCCTGGCCTGTTGAGCCATTTTGGTTTGAGCAGAAGCAGTTTTAAAAATATTTGATCACCACAAGGCAGCTCAACTCGAATAAAATGTCTGTGTACCTGGTGGTCCAGGAGGTACGGAGATTTGCAGTCCTGGGTCTCCCCGGGTACCCGCGGGTAGAGGCCCACGTTTCTCGGGGGCATGTGGTTCGCAAGCGCCCCTGAGATCGCGTGGACCATCCCAACCAATGAAAGAAGGGGATCCCCATTCATGCTTATGTGTAGTCCGTATGTACGGAATCCCCATAAGCATAAATGGGAATACCCCAAAAAATACATCTACACTTCAAATAAATAAATAAAAACATTACGGCCTAGAAATTCAGTGGGCTGCGCCACCAGTTAGCGCATAAAGAGGGCACTCAGTGGCTATAGCGCCACTGGCCACGCCTCCCGCGATATTTAGCGGAACGCTAATGGCAGCGTTAGCCTGTAGCGCTGCGCGACCACCGATGACGTCATCGGTGTGCGCAGCGCCCCGATCGTTATACTTGGTCGCGCCCCCCGCTATAACGCCGGTCGTAAATCGCGACTGGTTCACGGGGCCTACCTGAGGCGGTAGTGGCGCAAATTCAGGTGGAGGTGCGGGGCGGCCACTTTTTTCGGTGGCCACCTGCCAGCACCTCCTCGCGCCGCTGTCCCCGGCCTCCTGATCCCCCCCGCCGGGCAGTGCCGGCTGTGTCCCGAGAGCCCGGCACTGAGGAGAAGTGCCGGGCTCTTTTGCCGGCACTCGCGATCGGTCATTCCGCTGGTGCAGGCCCCTCCCCCTTAAGAAGTGGAGGAAGGCCTGCAGTACCGCAGCGTGTGGTGCTGCGGCACTTTGCGCTGCGATATTCAGTTTCAGCGCCCCAAGAGAGACGTGGGGCGCCTCGAGCAGCGCCCCGCGTCCTTCTTGGGGAGCTCAAACTGAATTTCCAGCGGGCGCAAGCGGCTCCGTTCGCAGCAGTAATTCCGGCGCCTAGGCGAGCTTGGCACCCCAAATGGGGCGCCACCGAATTTCTAGGCCTACATATTTAAAATTAATTAACATGGCATTTAATTAAATACTTAAAACAAAAATTTAATTTTTTGATCGATAAATTTACATTTAAACAGGGCTAAAAATAAACGTACCTTATTGCACTGGGTTATTAATGTAAAAATGTTTGGTAAAATTTTATTTTTATGTTTTTAAACTCTCACGCTGGTAAAAGCAGGCCAGCCATAAGAATTTCATGGGCATTCGCTGGGCAGAAGTTGGGAAATAGCCCAACTCTCCGCCAGCAGAAGCCCTTTTCCCGAGGATGCGGATGATCTGTTAAATTCTTCACAGATCGCAAGCTCTGGGTTTTCGCACATGAACTATACGTGTGAGAAAATCGAGAAATTGTGCGGCCCTTATGGGCACGTACGCACCTCATACGCACCCGTAAGGGCCGCATATTATGGCACATAATTACATTCAGAAGCATCACCAGCCTTTTATTTTGCTTGTATAATAATGCTAATGGGCTGCCTTCTTCATATTAAACAGCATCATAATAGAATCAGTGTGGATCAAATGGACTTCCAATTCCAGTAGCCTTCAACTTGCTGCATTGCAGTACTCCTTGCAATACAGATTTTACTCTTTTAATTTCTCCTTATTCCTTCCAAATCTTTTCATTTCCAGCCAGAATAACCGGCCACGCATATTTTCCACTACCATCTTCAACAAAAGGTAAAGTAAACATGGCTTACAATCTCATTCATGTTTGGATGTATATAGCCCCAATTTTAACGGGGGCAAGGAGGTGTTCGTGATAAGGGAAAGGAAGGGGAAGCCTGGGACCAGGTGGCCCCAAGATTCTCTTGTTGGGCCTGGAGAAGCACTCCTGCTCCTCCTAGCCCACAAGGAAGACTAAACAACTGTAAAACCCTTACCTGCCTGTGCATCCTCTGGGCCACGATCCAGCGCCTGGCAGGCATGGCCTGCCCGATAAGTGTCACTTACCCCCGCTCAGGCCTCGGACTAATATTGCAACTGCGATTGATCTGCATATGTAAAGTAGGACCCACTACTTTCCTGTGGGTGTCCTGCTCACCTGCTCAAAAAAGTAGGCTGTTATTGTGGCCTGGCGGGAAGACAGCGGGAGCACAGCGTAAGTCGCTGCCCTTATTTTAACTGCCTCCCCGCCCAGTTTGCACCATTGGGACTATAACTTTACTTCATAATGTTACTAGTTTTTCATTCTGCAATCTGATGTGAACCATCTAATATAATTTTCAATCACTGTCACAACATCTCTTCCCAACATCTTCAGCAACAACTGTATTAACTGAAAGTGATGAGGCAGTTTTCTTGAAGAAATATCTAGTGCGTCTATTATAGGGTCTAACACAGTTCAGAGACTATATTATGTAAGACCAAAGATTTTCTTCACTGTAGCTGTTCCTAAGGAACCATTGAGAATCTTACATGAAGATCTTTTCCATTGATTGGCAAACACTGTTTCAAATAACAGACATACAGAAGAATATGAACAGTGGGGGGTTTCTGACTGTGCACGTAACAACCCATGATTTCATGTACATTCAAATTAAAACTGAGGTCGGGGGAAATTGCAGGCCTGGGAAAAGAGAGGCAGAAAACCCCAGCAATCATGTTTCATTGTTTCATACAACAGTATTGCCAATATATCACTTTTCCTGGTACAATAATAAGTGTTCTTTCTATCACACAATAATATAGATTATTGTATTCCATTGAAATGTTTGCCCAACTCTTTATTTGTCAAATCTAATTTCAACTTTTGTTCCCTCCAAATTACCAGCATCAACTCCCACTGGTAAGTTCATTAATGCTTGTTGTGTTTTCAACTCAATCTATCAAGCACTGTGCTGGTTCTTTATAGACTTCTCTATAAGTTAACGATTCAGAATGTGAATCGTTCCTCCATTACATTTAGTTCAAGGTCCTTATTAGGTTATCTTATCTCCCTGATTTCTAACCTGATTCTGCAGAAAGAATCTCTTCACATGTATCAAACTGATTCCCTTCCTCACTTTAAAATCAATCATCTCCACATCTAGCTTTCATTTTACTCACTGCCTTCCCCCTCTCCACGCTTGTTGATTTAACACCGAAGATTTAGTTCTGTGTTGCAATTTTTGATACCTGAGGTGACCATGGTGAAGGACACCAGTGTGTTGTGTAAGAGAGAGGTGGTGGAGGGTGGGAGGTAAATCAAGGAGTGGTTGTTAGGTGGCTTGGCTATTAATGGTCTGTAGACTTCAGGAGGAAGGGAATGTCCATAGTTTTAGGATCCATGGAAAGAGTGCGCTAGAGAAGAAGGCAGTGCTATCACTCTGGAGTTCAACTGAGTGAAGGTGAAGGGAGAAGAATGATGAGCAAAGAAAAAATGTAATCTCATCAAAACTTTGTAGATCATCAGTAAAATCTAAGCTGAACTAACTCATGTCATCACATCTCTCATCCAAGTCACCAACCACAGAGATCAATGGATTGCGAGATTTGCTGGAATCTATAGGGTAGATTCTTCATACAGATGGTTTGGAGATGTACATAGACTCCTCGAATCATAGAAATTAGACCCTAAACAGAGTCCATTCATCCCATCAGTTATGCAGCAGTGCTCACTCTTTGAATGGAGTGAAGTACTATAAACGTATTTCCTTGACCATTTCCTACATCCTTTCATGGGCTTCATTTTCAAACATTTATCCACCTCCCTTTTAAAAACGATCCAGTTAAACTGCCAGCACCCATTTGTGAAAGAGCATTCCATGTTCTAATTACCCTCAGTGTGAATCTTTCCTCGAACTTCCTGATTGATTCTTCTGGTGGTAATCCTGACTCTTGCGTCGAAATTACTGATCTGCCATGCAGTGGAAACAATCTTTAATGACTAATTCATTCACAGGATGTGGGCGTCACTGGCAAGGCCAGCATTTATTGCCCATCCCTAATTGCCCTCGGGAAAGTGGTGGTGAGCCACCTTCTCAAACCGCTGTAGTCCATGTGGCGAAGGTACTCCCACAGATTTTTAGCTAGGGAGTCCCAGGACTTTAACCCAGCGAGTTCCCCTCCAAGTCACACAACTCAGGATGTTGTGTGACTTTGAGGGGAACTTCCAGGTGCTGGCATTCCCATGCGACTGCTGCCCTTGTCCTTCTCGGCGACAGAGATTGCGGGTTTGGAAGTAGCTGTCAAAGAAGTCTTGCTGGATTGCTGCAGTGCGTCTTGTAAATGATACACACTTCAGCCACGGTGCACCAGTGGTGGAGGAAGTGAGTGCCAATCAAGCGGGTTGCTTTGTCCAGGATGGTGTTGAGCTTCTTGAGTGTTGGAGCTGCACTCATCCATGCAAGTGGAGAGTATTCCATCACAGTCCTGACTTGTGCCTTGATAATAGTGGAAAGGCTTTGAGCAGTCATGAGGTGAGTCATTCACTTGTTGCCACAGTATTTATCTGCCTGGTCCAGCTAAGTTTCTGGTCTATGGTGAGCCCTGGATGTTAATAGCGGGAGATTCAGCCATGGTAATGCCATTGAATGTCAAGGAGAGGTGGTTAGACTCTCTATTGTTGGAGATGGTCATTGCCTGGCACTTGCGTGGCGCGAATGTTACTTGCTACTCATCAGCCAAACCTGAATATTGTCGAGTTCTTGCTGCTTGCGGGCACGGACTACTTCATTATCTGAGGAGTTGTGGATGGAACTGAATACTGTGTGATCATCAGCAAACATCCCCACTTCTGACCTTATGATGGAGGGAAGGTCATTGCTGAAGCAGGTTGGTCTTGGCCACCACCCTAAAGAACTCCTGAACTAATATCCTGGGACTGAGATAATTGTCCACCACCTTTCATGACTGGAAGAGACAGGACTGAAAAGCTTTGATCTGATCCATTGGTTGTGGGATCATTAGTTCTATCTATAGCATACTGCTTCCACTGTTCAGTAGTCCAGTAATATAGCTTCATCAGGTTGGCACCTCATTTTTAGGTATGCCTGGTGCTGCTCTTGGCATGCTCTTCTACACCCCTCATTGAACCAGGGTTGGTTGCCTGGTTTGATCAGAATAGTAGAGTGAGGGTACGAGGTTACAGATTGTGGTGAAATACAATTCTGCTGCTGTTGAAGTCCCACAGCGCCTCATGGATGACCAGCTTTGAGTTACTAGATCTGGTCTGAATCTATCCCATTGAGCACGCTGGTAGTGTCACACAATACGATGGAGGGTATCCTCAGTGTGAAGATGGGACTTTATCTCCACAAGGACTGAGTGGTGATCACGCGAACATCCCCACTTCTGACCAGGGACAGATGCATCTGTGACAGATAGATTGTTGAGAATGAGGCCAGTTGATTTCTCCGGTTTTATTCTTATTATCGTTTGCTGCAACAGTTTGATAAAACGCAGTGGCTTGTTAGGCCAATTCAGAGGGCAGTTAAAAGTTAACCACATTGCTGTAGGTCTGGAATCACACCTGAAGGACATTAGGGTTTTTACGACAATACGATACTTTCATGGACACCTCTATAGATTTTTAATGCCAAATTTAAATAATTGAAACTCTGCAGCAGCGATGTGGGAATTTGAACTCATACCTCTGGATTACTAGTCCAAGAACATAAACACTACGCTACCATAACCTTACAATTCCATGAATAATTTTAAAAGGGAGTTGGACAGGTACTTGAAGATGAGGACAAAAAGTGGGGATGTGGGACTAAGCACGACTGCTCTTTCCAAGACGGGACTTCATCTCCACAAGGACTGTGCGGTGGTCAATGCTACCAATACTGTCATGGACAGACGCATCTGCAACAGGTAGATTGGTGAGGATGAGCTCAAGTAGGTTCTTCTCTCGTGTTGTTTCTCACTCCACCTGCCGCAGGCCCAGTCTGGCGGCTATGTCCTTCAGTACTCGGCTTGCTCGCTCAGTCGTGGTGCTGCCGAGCCACTCTTGGTGATGGACATTGAAGTCCCCCAACCAGAGTATATTCTGTGCCCTGGCTACCATCAGTGCTTCTTCCAAGTGGTGTTCAACATGGAGGAGTACAGATTCATCAGCTGAGGGAGGGCACGGCGTGGTATTCAGCAGGAGATTTCCTTGCCCATGCTTAACCTGAAGCCATGAGACTTCGTGGGATCCAGAGACAATGTTGAGGACACCCAGGGCAACTCCCTCCCAACTGTATACCACTGTGCCACCACCTCTGGTGTGTCTGTCCTGCTAGTGGGAGAGGACATAGCCAGAGATGGTGATGGAGGAGTCTGGGACATTGGCTGAAAGGTATGATTCTGTGACTATGACTATGTCAAGCTGTTGCTTGACTACCCTGTGGGACAGCTCTCCCAATTTTGGCACAAGTCCCCAGATGTTAGTGAGGAGGACTTGGCAGGATAGACTGGGCTGGGTGTGCCATTGTCCTGTCTGAGGCCGGTGCCTAGGTCAATGCCGGGTGGGTCATCCGGTTTTATTATTATGATTGATTGCCTGAAGTGGACAATATCACCAATAGTGTCTTGAAATCAGCAAGTCATTTAAAAGTTCAATGTGGTGAATTAAGTGCATCAGGCAAGGATGTCACCATGTTGCATTGAGTGAAGTTCAGGCATGAATACATAGCATAACTCAGTGGCTGCCTCACTCGATGGCCAATGCAGGTCCCTTGTGATATTAATTCTTTCTCAATGGATCCAATGACCCAGGTGGGTGTGTGCCAGCCACCTGCTGTGCCAGTGTTCCTGCCACTCTTCTCCCCACAGAAATTAGCCTTCCTTCTCCAAATCCAACATAGCCAATGGAATGCCTATGATCAACACTGTTTGTGGGTTAAAGGGCAAATAAGTGGGCATTAATGATTCACAGAGAACAACAGATGCTGCTGGGGCAGAAAAAAATATTAATAAATGGAGTGATCTTGATGGGTTCATTGTTACTGATGAAGTCTTGTGTCTCGCTAGCTGATATAAGCCACTGCAAGCTCATAGAGTGGTTTACTGTTGTTCACACACACACACACACACACATTCAAAAGTTTATTTCCAATATCAGTGACCCCAACTAAAACAAGACGATGAATTTAACAAAAATTCAGCAGTATATTTGAATGAAGTAATAAAAAAACAACACAGTAAAAATTAGCCACCCTGTCTTGAACCAAACAGGCCCTAATTTCACTGTTGATTGGCCAAGAGGCAAAACTCGGCCAACTCTATGGTTGGTCTCTCTGAGAGCCAAGAAAGTGGGATGCTCCGATGTAGATAGGCTTTGACCCCATCCCTAACAATGATGGCCTTGCTTGTAACACAAGGAGCCATCATGGCCTGGCCTAAATTGTGGCTCTTCCAGCCAAAACCCACGGAGATTACAGGAGTACGCTGGATAGTCTGAAAATTATGGTCCTAAAGTGCCTTTCTGTTGACTTGACAACTGAGATTTTCAATTGAAAGACGATGGAATTAGTTTGTATATTCTACACTTAAACCTTGAAATACTTGCTTTCCAGCAACAACTACGCCATCAATTTCAACAACAGGTATGATATTAGCAATATATATTGAGCAATATCTTCAGATTTCTGACTAGTAAAGGCATCAAGGGATATGGCGATAGGGCCGGTGAATGGAGTTGAGGCAGAAGATCAGCCATGATCTCATTGAAAGACGGAGCAGGCTCAAAGGGCCGAATGGTTTACTCCTGCTCCTATTTCTTAGGCTCTTATGTAATTAAGAAAGAAAAAAAAAGATACACACTCAGGCCAATGTTTTCATGTTGTAATGTCAAAGGTAACATGTTCATTTTAAAGGGTTAGTATCATTGTTATCAGCAGGATACAGGGCTGAGTGTCTTTCAGCACAAGATATAGAATGTTACTATCACTGTTATCAACAGGATATTGGAAAGTTGACAGAATCATCATTTAACATTCTCCATACTTAAACTTTCACCTGTGCCACTAGTGACATAAATTCATCTTAGTAATTTCTAATATTCCTCATTTCAAATTATGATCTGTCTTTCAGAAGGTATAGTTGGAGGCACCCAAGGAAGTAAGCAATGTTTTAATTTTACTTTAATGCAAAGTAGTAAAGTTTTATTTAAATTCAGTTGCACGGTATTAGACTTTTTCTCAGCTCAATCCTCAATTCATGTAACATGAAAAGCCCTTACACAGATCTATTTTAACATGGCCATGTTCTCATTCTGTGGGATCCATTGCTCCCAGCATGAAGAAAATATTTTCATGAGCTTTACAAAACCAGCGGACAGATTTTCCTGGCTTTATTGCTCAAATATTGGTGGAAAACATTGTGCAGCGTACAGGCTAAACAGGCTCCAATCCTTAAATATAATTCTTTACCTGAATAACACTGCCCCGAGACTCCGCTTTCCTGGTAGCTGCAGCTGACTGTCCCTGAGGAGGGGGCAGCAATGTAGGTTCGATGTAAATGAGTGTCAGCTGCCTCTGCACACAGATTTCCGATAATAAATTTCAGGTCAGAGGCAGCCTGTCTCCATAAACATCTGGTGCTGCTGATTCCAGAGCTGCCATTTAGGTGCTATCTGTCTGGAAGGGACAAGCGCGTATTGTCAAGAAATATCATTTTTTAGGCCTCCTCAAACAAAAATTGGTTGTTGTGCCTCATTGAATACTTTTTGCAGAATGTTGTTGCTGTTTTACATTTAGTGATGGAAGCAGTGTGTAGTCATGTGTCACACCACCCTCTTTTATTACATCTCTTTTCTGGAGTCCACAAGTGGAGACAACCACAAGCCCCCTTGACAGTGAATGACAGACTTCAATAACTTATCAAATGAATATGAATTGAGTTATAATTTGGGATTAATCAGGAGCACCTGATTTCGTATTAACTTGTTAACTGGTATCATCCATTGATAAAAATGGCTCCTTTTGGTGCTCTCCACACTTACACCTTTAACTGTATCCTTTCCAGCATCGGGAACAACTGCAACTTCAACAACAGGTATGCAATTTTACACAACTGTAACATGTACTAATGAATTATTCATAAAAATTGTACAAATTAGGATTCATCACCTTCAAAAGATTACTTTGCAGCCTCTGCAATAATTCTAAACTGTGGAGGTCATAAGAACATAAGAAATAGAAGCAGGAGTAGGCCATACGGCCCCTCAAGCCTGCTCCGTCATTCAATAAGATCATGGCAGATCTTCCAGCTCAGCTCCACTTTCCCAACTGTTCCCCATATCCCTTGATTCCCTTAGAGTCCAAAACTCTATCAACCTCAGCCTTGAATGTACTCAATGACTGAGCATCCACAGCCTCTGGGGTAGAGAATTCCAAAGATTCACAACCTGAGTGAAGAAATTTCTCACCAGTCCTAAATGGCCGACCCCTTATCCTGAGACTATGGCCCCTAGTTCTAGACTCTCCAGCCAGGGGAAACAGCCTCTCCACATCTACACTGTCAAGCCTTCTCAGAATCTTATATGTTTCAATGATATCACCTCTCATTCTTCTAAACTCCAGAGAGTATAGGCTCATTCTACTCAATCTCTCCTCACAGGACAACCCTCTCAACCCCAGGAATCAATCTACCCGATAATGATCCGTTTATCCCTACTCTCTGTTTTCTGTCCGTTAACCAATCCTCTACCCATGCTAATATATTACCCCCAACCCCATGAGCCCTTATCTTGCATAGCAAACATTTATGTGAAACCTTATCGAATGCCTTTTGGAAATCCAAATATACTACATCCACTGGTTCCCCTTTATCTACCCGGCAAATTACATCCTCAACAAACTCTAATAAATTTGTTAAACATGGTTTCCCTTTCAGAAAACCATGCTGACTCTGCCTAGTCATAATATGATTTTCTAAGTGCCGTTACCGCTTCCTTAATAATGGATTCCAGCATTTTCCTGACGACTGATCTCAGGCTAACTGGTCTGTAGTTCCTTGTTTTCTCTCTCCCTCCTTTCTTGAATAGCAGGGTTATGTTTACTACCTTCCAATCCACTGGGACCGTTCTAGAATCTGGGGAATTTTGGAAGATCACAACCAATGCCACTATCTCTGCCGCCACCACTTTTAGAACCATAGGGTATTGGCCATCAGGTCCAGGGGATTTGTCGACTTTTAGGCCTATTAATTTGTCTAGCAGATTTGCCGCAAAATTCCCCTGTTTAGCACCGGCAGTTAAGGGCGGTTTTGGCAAAAAAAGGCAGCCGCCTCGATCCGGCCGGTTCCGGCGCGGGACGGGGCAGTCGCCATTTTGGGCAGGTTGCCAGCATGGCCATTACCTGCGTGCGGCGGTAGGATTTAAATGAGGCAGATCGAGACATCAATCAGCATGCAATGACCGGCCATTTTGGATGTCACCATTCCAATCAACGCCGTCTCCTAAACACAAACAGCTGAATGTGTGTTCAGCTCCACGAGGGACTCCCCATCAGTGCTATTCAAAGGGATACATCCAACTTGCAGGTAAGTTGATTTTTTTCTTGTACTGGCTCTTGCAGTGTTTATATCGACACTGGCTTGCTGGAACACATTTATAAAGTTGGTAAAGTGTGCAGGGAGTGCTGCTGGACGCTGGGAAGGCATTGGCTGTGACTGGAAGGCCTCTGACTACACCACTTGCTCCCAGTCACGGGGGATCTACTTACAATCCCCCTCGCGCTGCAGCAGGACAGGGAGATGGAGCAGACGCAGCAAAGACAAGCTGTTTGCAGAGGGAGGAGGAGGGGCAGGAGAGCTCTCGGCAGGAGGCTGCACCCACCTAGGGTCTTCCGAGAGCACTTCTCCTACCTGCACTTAAGCCAGGAGCAGAGTATTCGGAGGCTCCTCTTCACCAAGGAGGTGATTACAGAACTCTACCACCTCCTGGAATTAGACCTGCAGCCTCAGAGGAGGGCAACGATGGCACTGCCAGTGTCCCTCAAGATGATTGTGGCGCTGAATTTTATTGCCAGCGGATCGTTGCAACCTGGAGCAGGTGACATAGCTAACATCTCCCAGTTCGCCATCCATTGCTGCATCCAGAGGTCACAGAGGCTCTGTACCCCAGGAGAAGGGACTTCATTGTCTTCTCCCTGAATAGAGAGAAGCAGGCGGAGCACGCATGTGGGTTTGCCAGGATATCAGGCTTCCCCTTGGTGCAGGCCACCATCGACTGCACAGACATGGCTTTGCGGGCACCACATTTCATTCCCAATATTCACCGCAATCAAAAAGGCTATCACACTCTTAATGAGCAGTTGGTGTCGACCACACCCAGCATATCATGATGGTGAAGGCCCGGTATCCTGGCATCAGTCATGATGCCTTCACCCTGCTCTAGTCCAGTGTGCCAGCCATTTTCTAGCCACCATATTGAACCAGAGGATGGCTGTTTGCTCTATACCTGGCTGATGACTCCCCTCCGCAACCCCACCACTCGTGGCCAGCAATCATATAATGACAACCATGCTGCCATGAGGAATGTCATCGAGCAGACCAGCAGGCTGTTCAGGCAATGGGTCCATGCCGTGTCCGCATGGGAGGAGCCCTCCAGTACACATCGGAGTGGCTGTCCCATTTTGTGGTAGTCGGATGCATCCTCCACAACTTGGCCATCATGAGCATGCAGCTCTTGCCACCACGGGTTCTGCAACCACCTCAGGAGGAGGAGGAAGGCAGCAAATCCCCGTTCTGGACAGACTGTTGGTGAGTGCATCAACATCCATTAAAAATTAAAACTAAAAATAATCGTTTCAGTAAAAATTGTAACTAATCATATAAATAAGATAAGGTTAGATAGAGATGGCAGTGCAGGTGGTGTGTCATAACTGTAGCATGTGGGAGTTGGTGGAGACCAACGAGATCCCAAGCAACCACATCTGCGGTAAGTGTCTGCATCTCAAGGAACTTCGGCTCAGAGTTGTTGAGCTGGAGTTCGAGCTGCAGGCATTGCGATGACTCAGGGAAGGGGAGAGTTACCTGGACATTTTGTTCCAGGAGGCAGTCTCACCCCTTACGTTAAGTAGTAATTTAGAGTTAGTCAATGGTCAGGGACAGGAGGGTGTGACTGTGAGTCAGGAAGGTATGGGGACCCAGGATATAGTGATGGAGGAGCCCCAGCCCTTGACCTTGTCCAACAGGTATGAGGTACTTGCTACCTGTATGGATGAGAACAAGGACTACAGGGAGGATGGGTAAACTGACCAAGGAACCGTGGTACAGGAGGCCATTCAAGTGAGGGGAATAAAAAGGAATGTGATAGTGGTAGGCGACAGTATAGTCAGGGGGATAGATACTGCTCTCTACAGCTGCGACAGGGAGTACCGAAGGCTGTGGTGCCTGCCCGGTGCCAGGGTTAAAGACATCTCATCGCGGCTGGATAAGAACTTGGAGTGGGAAGGGGCGGATCCAGTTGTCTTGGTCCACGTAGGAACCAACGTCATAGGTAGAACTAGGAATGAGGTTCTGCTGAGAGAGTTTGAGGAGTTGGGGTCCAAATTAAAAAGCAGAAATTCAAAGGTAATAATCTCTGGACTGTTACCTGAGCCACGCGCCAATTGGCATAAGGATAAGCAGATTAGAAGGTTAAATGCGTGGCTGAAAGAATGGTGTGGGTGGCAGGGGTTTTGCTTCATGGACTATTTCCACCAGTACTGGGGAAAGAGGGAGCTGTTCCGTTGAGACGGGCGCCAATTAAACCGGGCTGGAACCAGTGTCCTGGCGAATTGAATAACTAGGGCAGTAGACAGGGCTTTAAACTAATGAAGGGGAGGTGGGGGGCAGTGGTGGGAGGATTCAGGAAAGAGTGAATTTAAAAACAGCAAGGGAAATGTCAAGGCTCTAGAGCAGAGCAGAGTTTTGGGTAAAAATAAGCAGAGTGGGTCAGGAAGGGACAGAGAGAAAAACAAAGGTAATAGGGCATCAGTGACTAAGGTGACATCAGGGAAAAATAGCAAAAAGTCAAAGCTAAAGGCACTATATCTGAATGCGCAAAGTATTCACAACAAAATAGATGAATTAATAGCGATGATAGAAATGAACAGGTTTGATCTAATAGCCATTACGGAGACGTGGTTGCAAAGTGACCAAGGTTGGGAACTAAATATTCCAGGATACATAACCTTTAGAAGAGATAGGAAAAATGGGAAAGGTGGAAGGGTAGCCCTGATAATCAAGGATGGGATAAAGACAGTAGAGAGAAAGGATCTTGACTTGGAAAATCAAGAAGTAGAATCAGTTTGGGTGGAGCTAAGAAAGAGCAAGGGGCAGAAAACATTGGTGGGAGTTGTCTATAGGCCCCCAAACAGTAGATGTAATGTAGGGCAGAGTATAAATCAGGAAATTAGAGGAGCATGTATCAAGGTAATACAGTAATCATGGGGGACTTCAATATTCATATAGACTGGGCAAACCAAATTTACATTAATAATGTGATAGACGAATTCATGGAATGTATCCAAGATAATTTTCTAGATCAGTATTTTGAGGAACCAACTAGGGAACAGACTATTTTAGATCTAGTAATGTGCAATGAGAAAGGGTTAATTAATAACCTTGTCATAAAGGGGCCTTTAGGGAAGAGTGACCATAATATGATAGAATTTTATATTGAGTTTGAAAGTGATTTAGTTAAGTTCGAAACTAGGGTCTTAAACTAAACAAGGCAAACTACAAAGGTATGAGGGGCGAGTTGGCTCAGGTAGATTGGGAAACTACGTTAAAAGGTATGATGGTAGACAAGCAATGGCTTATTTAAAGAATGATGTGGAGATGCCGGTGTTGGACTGGGGTGGACAAACGTGAGAAGTCGCACAACACCAGGTTATAGTCCAACAGTTTTATTTGAAATCACAAGCTTTCGGAGCGCTGCTCCTTCGTCAGGTGAAGTGAAGAGAAGCATATAGACACAGCATATATAGTCAGAGGGCACTGCCAAATGATTACAGGTAATCTTTCTAACTGCCCTTTATCACACCTCGGCAGAGAGATAATCACAGCAATCAAAGGTGTGGATGGTGTCCAAACAGGTCAGTCAGGAAAACATTACATCAAAGAACAATGAGGTGGGGTCACAAGTGGTCAAATGTTGCAGATGCTGGGGTCTGTATGGAAAACAAAAAACAAACAAATTTTTTTTTTGCTGGAACTCACAGCAGTTCCGGCTGCATCTGTGTAGAGAGAACAAGCCAACGACGACTCGAGCCTGGATGACTCTACGTCAGGTGGGGTTACATGTAGTGTGACATGAACCCAAGATCCCGGTTGAGGCCATCCTCATGGGTGCGGAACTTGGCTATCAGTTTCTGCTCGACGATTTTGCATTGTGTGTCTCGAAGACCGCCTTGGAGAATGCTTACCCGAAGATCGGAGGCTGAATGTCCTTGACTGCTGAAGTGTTCCCCGACTGGGAGGGAACACTCCTGCCTGGTGATTGTTGTGCGGTGTCTGTTCATCCGTTGTCGCGCTGTCTCCATGCTCCAGGGCATCCTTTCCTGCAACGTATGAGGTAGACAACGTTGGCCGAGTCACATGAGTATGTACCATGTACCTGGTGGGTGGTGTCCTCACGTGTGATGATGGTATCTGTGTTGATGATCTGGCATGTCTTGCAGAGGTTGCCGTGGCAGGGTTGTGCCGTGTCGAGGTCGCTGTTCTCCTGAAAGCTGGGTAATTTGCTGCGGACGATGGTCTGTTTGAGGTTAGGCGGCTTTTTGAAGGCGAGTAGTGGAGGCGTGGGGATGGCCTTAGCGAGGTGTTCGTCATCATCGATGACATGTTGAAGGCTGCGAAGAACGTGGCGTAGTTTCTCCGCTCCGGGGAAATACTGGACGACGAAGGGTACTCTGTTGGTTGTGCCCCGTGTTTGTCTTCTGAGGAGGCCTATGCGATTTTTCGCTGTGGCCCGTCGGAATCGTCGATCGACGAGTCGAGCGTCATATCCCGTTCTTACGAGGGCGTCATTCAGCGTCTGTAGGTCCATCGCGTTCCTCCTCGTCTGAGCAGATCCTGTGTATTCGTAGGGCTTGTCCATAGGGGATGGCTTCTTTAACGTGGTTAGGGTGGAAGCTGGAGAAGTGGAGCATGGTGAGGTTGTCCATGGGCTTGCGGTAGAGTGAAGTGCTGAGGTGTCCGTCTTTGATGGAGATTCGTGTGTCCAAGAATGAATCCGATTCTGAGGAGTAGTCCATGGTGAGTTTGATGGTGGGATGGAACTTGTTGATGTTATCGTGTAGTCTTTTCAGTGATTCTTCGCCGTGGGTCCATAGGAAGAAAATGTCATCGATGTATCTGGTGTATAGCATTGGTTGGTGGACCTGTGCAGCGAAGAAGTCTTGCTCGAACTTGTGCATGAAGATGTTGGCGTATTGGGGTGTGAATTTGGTCCCCATGGCGGTTCCGTGTGTTTGGGTAAAGAACTGGTTGTCGAAGGTGAAGACATTGTGGTCAAGGATGAAGTGGATGAGTTGTAGGATGGCGTCTGGAGATTGGCTGTTGTTGGTGTTGAGTACTGAGGCTGTCGCAGCAATGCCGTCATCATGGGGGATACTGGTGTAGAGTGCCAAGACATCCATCATGGCGAGGAGTGTTCCTGGTTCAACTGGTCTGTGGGTGCTGAGTTTCTGTAAGAAGTCTGTAGTGTCGCGACAGAAGCTGGGGGTTCCCTGTACGATGGGTTTCAGGATGCCCTCGACGTATCCAGAGAGGTTTTCACACAGGGTTCCGTTGCCCGATACGATAGGACGTCTGGGTGTGTTGGCTTTGTGTATCTTTGGGAGGCAGTAGAAGTCTCCCACGCGGGGAGTACGTGGGATGAGAGCGCGTAGGATGCTTTGAAGGTCTGGATCGAAGGTCTTGACCAGTCTGTTGAGTTGGCGGGTGTGTTCTTTGGTCGGATCTGCGGCTAACTGTCTGTAGTGTTCCTGGTTGTCCAGTTGTCGGTATGCTTCTTTGTAATAGTCCATTTTGTTCTGTATGACAATGGCTCCTCCATTGTCCGCTGGTTTGATGATGATGTTGCGGTTGGTCTTGAGAGCGTGGATGGCGTTGCGTTGTGCTCGGGTGACATTCTGGACTGCCTTGTGAGTGCGGACCCCTCCGGAGGGTCACTGCCCTAAGCTTGACATGTATGCTCAAGCTGTCATGTAAATAGGAAGATATGAGTGAAAGTAAACATGGGCCCATTAGAGGCAGAGACAGGAGAAATTATAATTGGCAACAAGGAAATGGCAGAGACATTAAACAAATACTTTGTATCTGTCTTCACGGTAGAAGACACAAAAAACATTCCGGAAATAATGGGGAACCAAGGGTCTAGAGAGAATGAGGAACTTAAAGAAATCAATATAAGTAAAGGCATAGTGATGGAGAAATGAATGAGAATAAGTGGCAACAAGTCCCCTGGACTTGACGACCTGCACCCTAGGGTTTTAAAAGAGGTAGATGCAGAGATAATGGATGCACTGGTATTAATCTTCCAGAATTCCCTAGATTTTAGAACAGTCCCCAAGGATTGGAAGGTAGTAAACATAACCCCGCTATTTAAGAAAGGAGGAAGAGAAAAACGGGGAACTATAGGCCAGGCAGCCTGACATCAGTAGTAGGCAAAATGCTAGAATCTATTATTCGGGACGTGGTAACAGGGCACTTAGAAAATCGTAATTTGATTAGGCAGAGTCAACATGGTTTTATGAAAGGGAAATCATGTTTGACAAATCTGTTGGAGTTTTTTGAAGATGTAACTGGTAGGGTAGATAAGGGGGAACCAGTGGATGTAGTGTATTTGGATTTTCAAAAAGCATTCGACAAGGTGCCACGCCAGAGGTTATTACACAAAATTAGGACTCATGGGATTGGAGGTAATATATTTGCATGGATTGAGGATTGGTTAATAGACAGAAAACAGAGAGTGGGAATAAACGGGACTTTTTCGGGTTGGCAGGCTGTAACCAGCGGGGCACCACAAGGATCAGTGCTTGGGCCTCAGCTATTTACAATCTATATTAACGACTTAGATGAATGGATTAAGTGTAACATATCCAAGTTTGCTGATGATACAAAGTTAGGTGGGAAAGTAAGCTGTGAGGAGGACGCAAAGAGGGTGCAGAGAGATATAGACAGTTTGACTGAAGGGGCAAGCACAAGGCAAATGGAATACAATGTGGGGAAGTGTGAAGTTATCCACTTTGGCAGGAAAAACAAAAAAGCAGTATAATTTTTGAATGGTGAGAGACTGGGAAATGTTTGCATTCAGAGGGACCTGGGTGTCCTTGTAAATGAATGACAGAAAGTTAACATGCAGGTACAGCAAGCAATTAGGAGAGCAAATGGTATGTTAGCTTTTGTTACAAAGCGATTAGAGTATAAGAGTAAAGAAGTCTTACTACAATTATGAAGGGCATGCGTGAGGCCACACCTGCTGTCCTGTCTACAGTTCTGGTCTCCTTACCTAATGAAAGTCATACTTGCCTTAGAGTGAGTGCAAGAAAGGTTCACTAGACTGGTTCCTGGGATGAGGGGAATGCCCTATAAGGAGAGATTGAGTAGACTAGGCTTATACTCCCTAGACTTTAGAAGAATGAGAGCTGATCTAATTGAAACATATAAAATTCTTAAGGGGCTTGACAGGGTTAATGCTAAGAAAATGTTTCCCCTGACTGGGGAATCTAGAACACAGGGTCACAGTCTCAGAATAAGGGGTCGACAATTTAGGACTGAGATGAGGAGAAATTTCTTCACTCAAAGGGTTGTGAATCTTTGGAATTCTCTATCCCAGAGGGCTCTGGATGCTCAATCATTGAGTATACTCAAGACTGAGGTCGATACATTTTTGGGAACTAAGGGAATTCAGGGATATGGGGATAGTGCGGGAAGGTGGAGTTGAGGTAAAAGATCAGCCATGATCTTGTTGAATGGCGGAGCAGGCTCGAAGGGCTGAATGGCCTACTCTTGCTCCTATTTCTTATGTTCTTCTATTCACCTCAGAAGAGAACTTAAAAATTCCCGCTCCTATCACACTATCCTCACAGCACTGGCTATCCATCCCACAGCACCTCAACTTTAAAATTCTCACCATCGCCTTAAAATTCCTCCATGGCCATTCCCCTCCATATATCCATAACCTTCCCCATCCCCTTACTCTCCCCATGAACATCCTCATTTATACTCAACCCGCTCGTACATCTCTTTATCCCATTCATTGGAGACAGAAGCTTCATCTACAACTGTAGCTCAGGTGGCAGCAATCTCGCCTCTGAGTCAGAAGGTTGTGGGTTCAGTGTCCCACTCCAGAGAGTTGTACAGAAAAATCTAGGCTGACACTCCAGTGGAGTCCTGAGGGAGTGCTGCACTGTCAAAAGTGCCATCTTTTGGATGAAAGTTTGCTCTCTCAGGTGGACGTAAAAGATCCCAGGGCACTATGTGCTAACCAATATTTATCCCTCAATCAGCATCACCAAAAACAGATTATCTGGTCATTATCAAACTGCTGTTTATGGGAGTTGTGCAATTTGGCTGCTGCGTTCCCTACATTACAACAGTGACTACACTTCAAAAGTATTTCATTGGCTGTAAAGCACTTTGGGATGTGATGACATTGTGAAAGGTGCTATTTCAATGCAAGTTTTTCATTCTTTTCTTTAGGAGCCACTCTCTGGAACTCATTCAATGAACATCTCGGCTCACGTCTTTTAACAAGTTTTCAGTCAATGCTCCTCAGCTCCCTTCTCTTGGTTCTTCATCCATTTTTCCTCACGTCTCTCTCTGAACAGACTTGGGACATTTTCCCTATCAAAGGCACTATATGAATACAAATTGCTGTGTTTCAGTGAAAACATGGTCAGGTGCCCCCAAATCCCATCACACACTGCTAAAATAAAGGCATTTCAGAGAACGAGACATTGTCTGATTTGCAGACACTTCAGCAGAATTAGTTCCCAAAATGGGTCGTACCCCGGCTGCTGGACTTTCTTTTGTTTTTCTGGCCTGGCCACAATTTGTTTTGAGCATTTCCTGTTCTTATTTTTAACCTCGTGCATCTGTTCTCCTTTTTTGCCCCATCTTGCCTTTTTTCTTGTGGTTTTTCCAATGCTTTACACTTTGTTAGCTATTTCCACATTCTTTCATCTCATCTCCTTTCATTGCTTCACTCAGATGATCTCACACCAGGTTCCTCCTGTCTTTTAAGCAGTTTAAATATCATTCAACCCTTTAACTTCCTATGTGATTCAGGAATACCTTATATGCTTATCTGAAGCCTTCAGCAGTATGCTACCAAATACATTATTCCATGCTGACTTGCTGCCTCAAGTGGAATTCAAACAAAAAATTTGCTCCATTCGGTCTGTTTTCCTCATTCTTAAGGATTGTAACCAGGAGCAGGGTGTTAATCACGGTGCAAATGGACGTCCACTGTACTTCCTATTCCCCAGTGCATTGCTTCCAATAACACATTCTTTACAATACCCGTTTTCAAGCTTTAATTGCTCCTCTCACTGTATTCTTTGCAGCATCAACATTAAACGGGATTGAATTCATTGCTTCTGCTGCTTATTTCCACTTGTTTGTTCAATTCATATCTAGTATTTCCCATTGAAAGATGGTGGAATTTCACCGTATCCTCCTCACCAAATCTTTACTTTGCAGCATCATCAACAATGGCACCGACAACGACCTTGACTTCTACAGCAGGTATCTAATTACCAATATAAATTGAATCATTTTGTATTGATCCCACAACAAAGTGATGATAAAAGATGAGCAGGAAGTTTTAGTACATGACATTTGGATGTTTCCGTGGGAAATTTGACAATATCATCAGTATTCCCAAGAGTTATACTACCACGTGGCAGGAAATGAACCATTTAATTCCAACAAAATGTGTCAATCACTGGCTTGAAGATTGGTATTTTGAAATGAAAGATGTCACGATTTAAGTCTGGAAGTTACTAAATTGGCACATGAATTTATAATAATTCAGATAACATTCTTCCATGTGTTATTTTAGTACAGTGTATATTAATTAGCAGACAGAGGAATGTCAAACGTGTGTTAATCATTGATCCAAGAATAATGACAAAATTCTTCTTAGACTTTAAAACTCATCCCATTGGGCCACTGTCTCCACATCCCTGTATTTTCCTCTATTCACATGTCTATTAACATTTCTGCTAAATGATGCAATGGTCTCCTCCTCAATCATTCCCTGTGATGAAGTATTGTATGTTCTGAAAACACACCAAGAAAATGTTTACAAACCTCCTGCTCACTCTCCTCGTACCGCCCTGTTCCACTCCAGCTGTGGTGTTTCCACATCCTGCAAAATGGAGTCCACGAGCGTTTTTTCCAATATAGGTGATGTGTCTGTGGTGGGGAGTCTGGGGGGAGGGGGGAAAAGAAAAACATTGGATCAAGGGCGGGGAGAGAAACATCAGATGTATGCTGTACTCTAGCTGTGGCCTAACTAGTGTTTTGTACAGTTGAAGTATAACCTCCAATTCTCTACACATCTCAGTATCCTACATTTATTGTGTATTCCCTTGCCTTGTTAGCCCTCCCCAAATGCACTACCTCACACTTCTCCGTATTGAATTCTATTTGCCACTTTTCTGCCCACCTAACCAGTCCATTGCAAGAAGAAAGACTTGCATTTCACGACCACTCGACATCCCAAAGTGCTTTACCTCCAATGAAGTACTTTTTTTTTTAATGTAGTCACTGTTGTAATGTAGGAAGTGCGGCAACAAATTGCCCTCAAAAAGTTCCCACAAACAGCAATGTGATAATGACCAGCTAATCTGTTTTAGTGATGTTCATTGAGGGATAAATATTGGCCAGGACACTTGGGATAACTCCACTGCCCTTCTTCAAAGTAGTGCCAGGGGACCTTGTACGTCCACCTGAGAGAGCAGGTTTAAATTCTCATCCGAAACCCGGACCTCGAGCTCCTCCAGCTGACGACACTTCCTGCACATATGGTTGTCCAGGACACGAGAAGGATGCTGGATTTTCCACATGGCACAGGATGTGCATTCGATGGGACTGAGTTGTCCTGCCATGCCTCGATTTATCAGTCTACAAACTAAACTTCTTAAGTTTAACCCACTGCCCTAACAGAGAGAAAAATGACAAAATTATTTATTCAATTTAACAAGAACCACTGAGATACTAAACACAAAGAACCTAAATATTAGATATCTAGATACTTAACTTACAGTCCTTGGGTTCTGTGGTTCCATTCCTCCTTTTGAGTTGGACGTGAGAAACCGCCTTCCTCCTCTCTAGTAAATTCCTACTTACACCAAATTCTTCCACTCTGCTTGCGATCCACTCCGATTACGATTCATCCAGCTCTGTATTTGCATTGTCCTCACAACATAGTAATTCTATGAAGATTGACAGGAGGTTTTAGTACACGATAATTGGTGTTCTCCATGGAAGGTTCACAGTATCATTTAGTATTCCCGACAATCATACCTTCACCAGGTTGGAAATTAATAATCTAATTACAACAATGTGCAGCAATCGTGGCCTTCAAAACTGGAATTTTCAAATGAAGAATGTTATTGTTCCATCTGTTATTTTAGTACAGTGTATTTTAAAGTAGCAGAGAGAGTGTTTTCATCATTCATCAGTAATTTCTGGATTTGATAAGTTTGAACTTATAGCTTCAACTCTATCTTTCCCAGTGTCAACAGCCACTCAAACTTCAACAACAAGTATAAAATCCATCACCTAATTCCAATAATTTATACTCATTTAACAACCACCAAAGCTACTCTATCAATGCATCAAAATCTCTGTGACTTCATGACTGGCATTATCCACTGAAATGGACTTGGATAGTAATTCTCACTCTTAAACCTTCCAAAACATAATTCAGATCATCATTACAACAATACTTTTGAATTAATCTCTGATTTTGTGCTGGATATTTTCCATTGAAAATTACAAAATTATATTAAACAGAAATTAGCAGCACAGGAATCCAGTTGACCCATGGATTCTGTGCTGATGATGATGGGATGGTTCTGTACCCTCCACACTCACACCTTCTATTTCATCCTTTCCAGCATCGACACCGACTACAACTTCAACAACAGGTATGAAATTAGCTGTGCAGTTGGGGCAATATTTTTGGTAAAAATTGTACAATCAATGGATGCAACCTGCATGTTTGATGACTTCGCAACTGATATGCTGCATTGAAAGGTGTTGGGATGATTTTCCATTCTGCATATTCACACCATCAACTGTGTTCTTTCCAGCACCAACATCAACATCAACTTCAACAACAGGTATATAATAAACAACAGACTGTCAGTAAAGACTTGCAATTAACCTCGGAACCACAATTCTCAATATCAATAAGGAGTTTCCTCTACGAGCACTGTATCTCTTCTATTCTTTTAAACTGATGTTAAACTTATATTCTCCACAATTACATCATTAACTATTCTCTGTGGTACCAATATCCACGACAATGTCAAAAACGGGGATGAAATTGATCACATCATTGCAACAATTGCCATCTGCGTCATCACTGAGCACAAACTTATAGAAAAGCAGCAGAAAAAGTGTCTTCTGCGGTTTGCAAATTGGCACTGTTGTTCAAAATGATTGAATCACATTAATCCAGCTATTACTAAGGACCATTAAACATTTTGCTCTGTTAAATGAGATAAATATACATGAAAGAAACTCACAATAATCATTAGTCAGTGTGAATCAGCCCCCAGTAGTTGTCACTTGGAACGGGAATTCATCTTGGAGACATTAAGGGGTAATTTTCACCTTTACCACTTGGACAGTAAACCAGCGGAGCAGATCACCCGCCTGTTATAGAAACAACCCAATGTTCATTTACACACAAGTGGTGAAGGTGAAAATTACCCGCTAGATTACAAGTCAGAATTTATATTGCAAGTCAGAAGTTATATTGCCAATAGACTGATCAATGGTGAGAACAATTCTGGAGAAAGTGCTGTAGATTCAGGCTCTCTAGCTGAGAATGGATAGAAACACATCAGACAAGTGACTCAGATGATTCCAGGCTACATACCATGAAGTGGACTGTTCCAAGGAAAGGTTCCAGCAACTAAACTTTTTTCACTCCCATATCAAAGAGGGAACCCCAACATCACATAAATGTTTCACACAATAACAGGTACAGATCAGTCTGAATTGACCACAGTATTTTACTGAGACACTGAGTATACGAGCAATGGGCACAAGTCATTTGTCTCAAGCAATGTTCAGAAATGGATTAACCTTCTTCCGATAGACACTGTACATATGGAATCCCAATTTAAGAAGAAAATAAATTATTACATCTGATATCTGGAGTCCACAAGTGAAGACAACCACAAGTCCCCTTGAGAGTGAATGATCTAAATCATCTGGCTCTCTCCTGAGCCACTCACAACTGTTTCCCTATTCACAGCACAAAAGCCCCCTGTCCCTGATCACAAAAACACTCCATCTAACTGGAATAAAGAGAGAGCCCTCACTGTAAAGCCAGCACCCTCCTCCTATTCCCACAGCATCATTCCTCATACCAACTCTTGGTTCCCCTGATCACGGACACCATCAGAGTGTGAATTGCAACTCTGGAGAACGGATCTAAAAACTTAACTCTATCCATCAGAAATGGTCAAATGAAAATCCTGCTCCAATAAGCTGTAAAATTAGCTCTAAAACGGCTATTTTCCACTGAAACCCACGGGATGTGAAATTCAGCACCTTAGCGCCGGATGTTAAGGCCGGTTTTGGCAAAAAAATTCTGTCCGCCTCGCTCTCGCCCACTTCCAGCGTGTCCCACGGCAGCCGCCATTTTGGACAGGTCGGTACAGCGGCCATTGCCTGGTTTCACTAGAAAAATGGTAGTGAACAGATTGTGGCGTCAATCGCTGATTTGACGCACAACCTGCTATTTGGATGTTCCCGCTCAAATGTACGTCTCCAAAGCACGCACAGCTGAACGTGCATTCAGCTGCACGATGGACCCCCCACCAGTGCTGCGTAAAGGGACCTACACAACTCTGAGCTAAGTTTTGCTTGTTGCTTTTGTACTGGTTCTTCTACAGTTTATTTGAGTAATGGCTTGGTGTAAGAGATTTAAAAAGTTGTTAAAGTGTGCAGGGAGTGATGGTGGTTGTTTGCAAATCTTTGGCTCTTAAAGGAAGTCCTCTGAGAAATCCACTTGCTCCCAGTCCTGGGGGTCTAGTTGCAGTCACCCATGGGCTGCAGCATGACTTGGAGATAGAGCAGAGGCAGCAAAGGGGACAGCCTGTCAGCAGCATGTTCAGCACTGGGCTGTGCGCAGCAATCATGCAAAGTAGCAGGCAGCCTTAATTTTACGTGCTGCCTGAACTCCTTTCAACAGGCATGGGCAGATCGAACATCGCGATCCCTGCGCCCGTTTTTGTGCTAAATCGAATTTCACCCCCATGGAATCAGTTAATATTCTCCACAATCAACAGCAAAATCACACAAAAGGTGTACAAAAAG
This sequence comes from Somniosus microcephalus, assembly GCF_052327205.1. Classification (NCBI taxonomy): domain Eukaryota; kingdom Metazoa; phylum Chordata; class Chondrichthyes; order Squaliformes; family Somniosidae; genus Somniosus; species Somniosus microcephalus. The sequence continues at coordinate 8,558,534 of NC_141001.1, read as the reverse complement.
CAACTTTCAGTTAAAACTATAAACAGCATCTTCATACTGAAACTTTGAAACTCTGATTTTCCATCTCATTCCCTACACAGCCTTATCTTCCAAGCACATCCCAAAATACAATGGCCCTGAATTTGCGCTTGGAGGCTTCTGTAGGAAAATGCCTCCGATCAACAAATAAAATGTCTGAGTACCTCGTGGTCCAGGACGTACGGAGATTCGCGGTCCTGGGTCTCTCTGGGTACCCGTGGGTAGAGGCCCACGCATGTGGTTCGCAAGCGCCCCTGGGATCGCGTGGGCCAGCCCAACTAATAAAAGGGGATCCCCATTCATGCTTATCCCCATAAGCATAAATGAGAATACCCCAAAAAATACATCTACACTTCAATTAAATAAAAAAATCCATTTCATACTTGACGTAATAAAACTCACTCCGCACTTGGTTTGAGTATAAAGCAAGGCTTTAATCAACTTGTTTCAGAACATGGAGGTCTAGTTGTACTTCACTAGTTCCTTGTCTTACAAAATGTCCCTGGGCAAGCTGGGCCCACGCCCGAGTATTTATACTCCTTGGACGGCGCCACCAGCTGACCGTCCAGTGTTATTTCACGAGTAGTTTCTTGATGAATGATGAGATTTATAACAATATTTAAAATTAATTAACATGGCATTTAATTAAATATTTAAAACAAAAATTTTATTTTTTGATCAATAAATTTACATTTTAACAGGGCTAAAAATAAACGTACCTTACTGCACAGGGTTTTTAACGTATAAATGATTGATAAAATTTTATTTATATGTTTTTTAAACTCTGACGCTGGTAAAAGCAGGCCAGGCATAAGAATTTCATGGGCATTCGCTGGGCAGAAGTTGGGCAAATAGCCCAACCCTCCGCCAGCGGAAGCCCTTTTCCCGAGGATGCGGATGATCTGTTAAATTCTTCACAGTTCACAAGTTCCGGGTTTTCGCACATGAGCTTTGCGTGTGAAAACCCAGAACTTGCGCGGCCCTTACGGGCACGTACGCACCCGTAAGGGCCGCAAATTACGGCCCATAATTCCATTCAGCGGCATCACCAGCCACTTATTTTGCTTGTATAATAATGCTAATGGGCTGTCCTCTTCATATTATAAGGGAACAGTAGCATAGTGGTTATGTTACTGGACTAGTAATCCAGAAGCCTGGACTAATAATCCGGCAGTTCAAATCCCACCATGGCAGCTGGGAAATTTAAATTCAGTTAATTAAATAAATCTGGAATAAAAAGCTAGTATCTGTAATGGTGATCATGAAACCACTGGATTGTCGTAAGAACCCATCTGGTTCACTAATGTCCTTTAGGGAAAGAAATCTGCCGTCCTTACCTGGTCTGGCCTATATGTGACTCCACACCCATAACAAAGTGGTTGCCTGCTGAAATGGCCTGGCAAGCCACTCAAGGGCAATTGGGATGGGCAATAAATGCTTGCCTTGCCAGTGATGCCCACATCCTGTGAAGGAATAAAAAAAAATATTAAACAGCATCCTAATAGAATCAGTGTGGATCAAATGGACTTCCAATTTCAGTAGTCTTCAGCTTGTTGCATTGCAGTACTCCTTGAAATACAGATCTTACTCTTTTAATTTCTCCTTATTCCTTCCAAATCTTTTCATTTCCAGCCAGAATAACCGGCCACGCATATTTTCCACTACCATCTTCAACAAAAGGTAAAGTAGACATGGCTTACAATCTCATTCATGTTTGGATTTATATAGCCCCGATTTTAACGGGGCAAGGAGGTGTTCATGATAAGGGAAAGGAAAGGGAAGCCTGGGACAAGGTGGTCCCAAGATTCCCTTGTTGGGCCTGGAGAAGCACTCCTGCTCTTCCTAGCCCACAAGGAAGACTAAACAACTGTAAAACTCTTACCTGCCTGTGCATCCTCTGGGCCACGATCCAACGCCTGGTAGGCATGGCCTGCCCGATAAAAGTCACTTACCCCCGCTCAGGCCTCGGACTAATATTGAAGTTGGGATTGATCTGCATATGTAAAGCAGGACCCACTACTTTCCTGTGGGTGTCCTGCTCACCTGCTCAAAAAAGTAGGCTGTTATTGTGGCCTGGCGGGAAGGCAGCGGGAGCACAGCGTAAGTCGCTGCCCTTATTTTAACTGCCTCCCCGCCCAGTTTGCACCACTGGGGCCATAACTTTACTTCATAATGTTACTAGTTTTTCATTCTGCAATGTGATGTGAACCATCTAATATAATTTTCAATCACTGTCACAACATCTCTTCCCAACATCTTCAGCAACAACTGTATTAACTGAAAGTGATGAGGCAGTTTTCTTGAAGAAATATCTAGTGCGTCTATTATAGGGTCTAACACAGTTCAGAGACTAGATTATGTAAGACCAAAGATTTTCTTCACTGTAGCTGTTCCTACGGAACCATTGAGAATCTTACATGAAGATCTTTTCCATTGATTTGCAAACACTGTTTCAAATAACAGACATACAGGAAAATATGAACAGTGGGGGATTTCTGACTGTGCACGTAACAACCCATGATTTCACGTACATTCAAATTAAAAGCGGGGTCGGGGGAAATTGCAGGCCTGGGAAAAAAGGGGCAGAAAACCCCAGCAATCATGTTTCATTGTTTCATACAACAGCATTGCCAATATATCACTTTTCCTGGTACAATAATAAGTGACTGTGTTCTTTCTATCACACAATAATATAGATTATTGTATTCCATTGAAATGTTTGCCCAACTCTTTATTTGTCAAATCTAATTTCAACTTTTGTTCCCTCCAAATTACCAGCATCAACTCCCACTGGTAAGTTCATTAATGCTTGTTGTGTTTTCAACTCAATCTATCAAGCACTGTGCTCGTTCTTTATAGACTTCTCTATAAGTTAACGATTCAGAATGTGAATCGTTCCTCCATTACATTTAGTTCAAGGTCCTTATTAGGTTATCTTATCTCCCTGATTTCTTAACCTGATTCTGCAGAAAGAATCTCTTCACAAGTATCAAACTGATTCTCTTCCTCACTTTAAAATCAATCATCTCCACATCTAGCTTTCATTTTACTCGCTGCCTTCCCCTTCTCCACGCTTGTTGATTTAACACCCAAGATTTAGTTCTGTGTTGCAATTTTTCATACATGAGGTGACCATGGTGAAGGACACCAGTGTGTTGTGTAAGAGAGAGGTGGTGGAGGGTGGGAGGTAAATCAAGGAGCGGTTGTTAGGTGGCTTGGCTATTAATGGTCTGTAGGCTTCAGGAGGAAGGGAATATCCATAGTTTTAGGATCCATGGAAAGAGTGCGCTAGAGAAGAAGGCAGTGCTATCACTCTGGAGTTCAACTGAGTGAAGGTGAAGGGAGAAGAATGATGAGCAAAGAAAAAATGTAATCTCATCAAAACTTTGCAGATCATCAGTAAAATCTAAGCTGAACTAACTCATGTCATCACATCCGTTATCCAAGTCACCAACCACAGAGATCAATGGATTGCGAGATTTGCTGGAATCTATAGGGTAGGTTCTTCGACCAGATGGTTTTGATATGTACATAGACTCCTCGAATCATAGAAATTAGACCCTAAACAAAGTCCATTCATCCCATCAGTTATGCAGCAGTGCTCACTCTTTTAATGGAGTGAAGTACTATAAACATATTTCCTTGACCATTTCCTACATCCTTTCATGGGCTTCATTTTGAAATACTTATCCAGCTCCCTTTTAAAAATGATCCAGTAACTGCCAGCACCCATTTATGAAAGAGCATTCCATGTTCTAATTACCCTCAGTATGAATCTTTCCTCGAACTTCCTGATTGATTCTTCTGGTGGTAATCCTGACTCATGCCTCTAAATTACTGATCTGCCATTCCGTGGAAACAATCCTTAACGACTAATCCATTCACGGAATGTGGGCATCACTGGCAAGGCCAGCATTTATTGCCCATTCCTAATTGCCCTCGGGAAAGTGGTGGTGAGCCGCCTTCTCAAACCGCTGTAGTCCGTGTGTTGAAGGTACTCCCACAGATCTGTTAGCTAGGGAGTCCCAGGATTTCAACCCAGCGATGATGAATGAACTTCGATACATTTCCAAGTCAGGATGTTGTGTGACTTGGAGGGGAACTTGCCGGTTCTGGCGTTCCCATGCGACTGCTGCCCTTGTCCTTCTCGGCGACAGAGATCGCGGGTTTGGAAGGTGCTGTCAAAGAAGTCTTGCTGAATTGCTGCAGTGCGTCTTGTAGATGATACACACTTCAGTCACGGTGCACCAGTGGTGGAGGAAGCGAGTGCCAATCAAGCGGGTTGCTTTGTCCTGGATGGTGTTGAGCTTCTTGAGTGTTGGAGCTGCACTCATCCATGCAAGTGGAGAGTATTCCATCACACACCTGACTTGTGCCTTGTTCATAGTGGAAATACTTTGAGGAATCAGGAGGTGAATCACTCGCTGCAGAATACCCAGCCGCTGACCTGCTCTTGTTGCCACAGTATTTATCTGCCTGGTCCGGCTAAGTTTCTGGTCTATGGTGAGCCCTGGAGGTTAATAACGTAAGAACATAAGACGTAGGAGCAGGAGTAGGTCATTTTACCCCTCGAGCCTGCTCCGCCATTCAATAAGATCATGGCTGATCTGAACTTGTCCTGAACTCCACTTCCCTGCCCATCCCCCATAACCCTTGATACCCTTACCTTTCAAATATCTGTCTATCTCCACCTTAAATATATTCAATGACCCAGCCTCCACAGCTCGCTGGGGAAGAGAATTCCAAAGATTCACGACCCTCTGAGAGAAGATTTTCCTCCTCATTTCCGATTTAAAAGGGTGCCCCCTTATTGTGCAATTATGCCCCCTAGTTCTAGATTTCCCCCACGAGGGGAAACATCCTCTCTGCATCTACCCTGTCAAGCCCCTTCAGAATGTTATGTTTCAATAAGATCCCCTCATTCTTCTAAACTCCAATGAGTATAGGCCCAACCTTCTCAACCTTGCTTCATAAGACAACCCCTTCATCTCCGGAATCAACCTCGTGAACCTTCTCTGACCTGCCTCCAATGCAAGTATATCCTTCCTTAAATAAGGAGACCAAAACTGTACGCAGTACTCTAGAAGTGGTCTCACCAACGCTGGACAGTTGTAACAGGACTTCCCTACATTTATACTCCATTCCCTTTGCAATAAAGGCCAACACTCCATTTGCCTTCCTAATTACTTGTTGTACCTGCATGCTAACGTTTTGTGATTCATGTACAAGGACCCCCAGATCCCTCTGTACCTCAGCATTTTGTAATCTCTCCCCATTTAAATAATAATTTGCTTTTTTATTTTTCCTACCAAAGTGGATAACCTCGCATTTTCCTACGTTAAACTCCATCTGCCAGATTTTTGCCCATTCACTTAGCCTATCTATATCCCTTTGGAGATTCTTTGCGTCCTCCACACAATTTGCTTTCCCACCTATCTTTGTATCATCAGCAAATTTAGTTACATTACACTTGGTCCCTTCATCCAAGTCATTAATATAGATTGTAAATAGTTGAGGCCCCAGCACTGATCTCTGTGGCACCCCACTTGTTAAAGTTTGCCAACCTGAAAATGACAAATTTATCCCGACTCTCTGTATCTGTTAGTTAGCCAATCCTCTATCCATGCTAATATATTACCCCCAACCCCGTGAGCTCTTATCTTGTGTAGTAACCTTTTATGTGGCACCTTATCGAATGCCTTCTGGAAATGCAAATACACGACATCTACTGGTTCCCCTTTATCCACCCTACTTATTACATCCTCAAAGAACTCCAGCAAATTTGTCAAACATGATTTTCCTTTCATAAAACCATGCTGACTCTGCTTGACTATATTATGATTTTCTAAATGTCCTGCTATCACTTCCTTAATGATGGACTCCAGCATTTTCCCAATGACAGATGTTAGGCTAACTGGTCGATAGTTGCCTGCTTTCTGTCTCCCTCCTTTCTTAAATAGGGGCGTTACATTTGCGGTTTTCCAGTTCACTGGGACCTCTCCCGAATCCAGGGAATTTTGGTAGATTACAACCAATGCATCCACTATCTCTGCAGCTACCTCTTTTAAGACTCTAGGATGCAGGCCATCCGGTCCAGGGGACTTATCCACCTTTAGTCCCATTAATTTGTCTAGTACTTTCTCTCTAGTGATAGTGATTGTTTTAAGTTCCCCCCCCCCGCCACCGCCACCCCAATAGCCCCTTGATTATCCATTATTGGGATGCTTTTAGTGTCTTCTACCGTGAAGACCGATACAAAATATTCATTCAAAGTCTCCGCCATTTCGCTGTTTCCCATTAATTCCCCAGACTCATCCTCTCGGGGACCAACGTTTACTTTACCTACTCTCTTCCTTTTTATATACCTGTAGAAGCTCTTACTGTCTGTTTTTATATTTCTTGCTAGCTTACTCTCATAAGCTATCTTCTCTCTCTATCATTTTTTTAGTCATCCTCTGGTGGTTTTTAAAAATTTCCCAATCCTCTGGCCTTTCACTATTCTTCATAACATTGTATGGTTTTGTTTTCAATTTGATACCATCCTTTACTTCCTTAATTAGCCACGGATGGTTCATCCTTCTCTTAGATTCTTTCTTTCTCACGAGAATATATCTTTGCTGAGAGTTATGAAATATCTCCTTAAATGTTTGCCACTGCTTTTCTACAGTCTTACCCTGTAATATATTTTCCCAGTCCACTTTAACCAAGTCTGCCTTCATACCTTTGTAATTACTCTTGTTTAAGTTCAGGGCACTAGTTTGAGACCTAGCTTTCTCACCCTCAAAATGAATTTGAAATTCTACCATACTATGATCACTCTTCCCAAGAGGATCCTTCACTTTGAGATCATTAATTAATCCAGCCTCGTTACACATTACCAGATCTAAAATAGTCTTCTCCCTGGTTGGTTCCACAACATATTGTTCCAAGAAACCATCCCATATACACTCAAAGAACTCTTCCTCAAGTCTACCTTTGCCAATTTGCTTTGTCCAATCAATATGAAGATTAAAATCTCCCAGGATTATAGTTATACCTTTCTTACAAGCCTCTATTATTTCTTGATTTATACTCTGACCTACAGTGTGGTGACTGTTTGGGGGCCTGTAGAGCACTCCCACCAATGACATCTTACCCTTATTATTGCTTATCTCCACCCAAACTGATTCTACGTCTTGATCTTCTAGGCCAATATCATTTCTCATTACTGCAATAATCTCATCCCTTATTAACAGAGCTACACCACCTCCTTTTCCTTTCTCCCTATCCTTATGAAATGGCAAATACCCCTGAATATTCAGTTTCCAGCCTTGGTCACCTTGCAACCATGTCTCTGTAATGGCTATCAGATCACACCCATTTATTTCTATTTGTGCCGTCAACTCATCTATCTTGTTACGAATGCTACGTGCATTCAGATATAGAGCTTTTAATGTTGTCTTTTTACCATTTTTCCCGACTCTGACCCCTCTTTCTGATGTACTCTTATGTGTATACGCTCTGTCCCTTTCTGTCACACCCTGGTTATCATTACCCCTATTGCTACCCTGCACGTTTGCCTTCTCATTTTTCTTTGACTTTTTTAATTTCCGCTCAGCGTATCCCTCCCCCCCACTATTTCGTTTAAAGCCCCAGATTCGCTTGGACACTGGTCCCAGCCTGGTTGAAATGAACCCCAGCCTGGTTGAAATGAACCCTGTCCTGACGGAACAGCTCCCTCTTATCCTAGTACTGGTGCCAGTGCCCCAGGAATCGAAACCCATTTTTCCCACACCAATCTTTGAGCCACTCGTTCATCTCTGTGATCTTAGTTACCTGGCAACACAGCCTTTGGGACTCATGCTCTTGGCTGCAGAGAACAGTGTCTATCCCGCTACCTCTACCACATTTCTTTTTGCTCCCCCCACTTGAATGGTTCCCTGTACCATGGTGCTGTGGTCAGTTTGCTCATCCTCCCTGCAGTCCCTGCTCTTGTTCACACAGGGAGTAAGAACCTCGTAACTGTTGGACAAGAGCAAGGGCTGAGGCTCCTCCATCACTACCTCCTGGGTTGCCATACCTGCCTCCTTAATAGCGGGAAATTTAGTGATGGTTATGCCATTGAATGTCAAGGGGAGGTGGTTAGACTCTCTATTGTTGGAGATGGTCATTGCCTGGCACTTGTGTGGTGCGAATGTCACTTGCTACTTATCAGCCAAGCCTGAATATTGTCCAGTTCTTGCTGCATGTGGGCACGGACTGCTTCATTATCTGAGGGGTTCTGAATGGAACTGAATACTGTGCAATCATCAGCGAACATCCCCACTTCTGACCTTATCATGGAGGGAAGGTCATTGATGAAGCAGCTGAAGATGGTTGGTCCTAGGTCACCACCCTAAAGAACTTCTGCACTAATATCCTGGGACTGAGATAATTGTCCACCACCTTTCATGACCGGAAGAGGCAGGACTGAAAAGCTTTGATCTGATCCATTGGTTGTGGGATCATTAGTTCTATCTATAGCATACTGCTTCCACTGTTCAGTAGTCCAGTAAGATAGCTTCATCAGGTTGGCACCTCATTTTTAGGTATGCCTGGTGCTGCTCCTGGCGTGCTCTTCTGCACTCCTCATTGAACTAGGGTTGGTTGCCTGGCTTGATCAGAATGGTAGAGTGAGGGTACGAGGTTACAGATTGTGGTGGAATACAATTCTGCTGCTGTTGAAGTCCCACAGCGCCTCATGGATGACCAGTTTTGAGTTACTAGATCTATTCTGAATCTATCCTATTTAGCACGCTGGTAGTGTCACACAACACGATGGAGGGTATCCTCAGTGTGAAGATGAGACTTTATCTCCACAAGGACTGAGTGGTGATCACGCGAACATCCCCACTTCTGACCATGGACAGATGCATCTGTGACAGCCCTGCAGCGGGTAGTCAAAACTGCCCAACGCATTACCGGCACCCGGCTACCGACCATAGAGCACATATACCCGAAAAGCTGTCTACGGAGGTCACGGTCCATCATCAAAGACCCTACCCACCCCAGCCACAGTCTGTTCACCCTCCTACCATCTGGGAGACGCTACAGATGCATTCGCACCCGTACGGCCAGATTTAGGAACAGCTTCTTTCCCAGGGCTGTCATCCTACTGAACTCCACAAATAAACACTAACGCCTGCACATCTGCCAATGCACTTTATTATGGTCATATTTATGCTAATATACTGCAAGCCAAATGTATGTTGAATGTTTAAATGTCTTAATCCAAATGTACACTCTCGGGAGCCGCAAGCCTACATTTCGTTGTACTGCACTTGTGCACTAACAATGACAATAAAAGTTGATTTGATTTGATTTGATTTGACAGATAGATTATTGAGGACGAGCCCAGTTGATTTCTCCGGTTTAATTCTTATTATATTCTGTTGTAGCAGTTTGGTAAAACGGAGTGGCTTGTTAGGCCAATTCAGAGGGCAGTTAAGAGTTAACCACATTGCTGTAGGTCTGGAGTCACACCTGAAGGACATTAGGGTTTTTACAACAATACGATACTTTCATGGTCACCACTACAGATTTTTAATTCCAAATTTATATAATTCAAACTCTGCAGTTGCGATGGGGGAATTTGAACTCATATCTCTGGATTACTAGTCCAGTAACATAAACACTATGCTACCGTAACCTTACAATTCCGTGAATAATTTTAAAAGGGAGTTGGACAGGTACTTGAGGATGAGGACAAAAAGTGGGGATATGGGACTAAGCACGACTGTTCTTTCCAAGACGGGACTTCATCTCCACAGGACTATGTGGTGGTCAATGTTACCAATATTGTCATGGACAAATGCCTTTGCGACAGGTAGATTGGTGAGGATGAGCTCAAGTAGGTTCTTCTCTCGTGTTGTTTCTCACTCCACCTGCCACAGGCCCACTCTGGCGGCTATGTCCTTCAGTACTCGGCTTGCTCGGTCAGTAGTGGTGCTGCCGAGCCACTCTTGGTGATGGACATTGAAGTCCCCCAACCAGAGTATATTCTGTGCCCTGGCTACCATCAGTGCTTCTTCCAAGTGGTGTTCAACATGGAGGAGTACTGATTCATCAGCTGAGGGAGGGCACTACGTGGTATTCAGCAGGAGATTTCCTTGCTCATGCTTAACCTGAAGCCATGAGACTTCATGGGATCCAGAGTCAATGTTGAGGACACCCAGGGCCACTCCCTCCCGACTGTATACCACTGTGCCACCACGTCTGGTGTGTCTGTCCTGCTACTGGGAGAGGACATAGCCAGAGATGGTGATGGAGGAGTCTGCGACATTGACTGAAAGGTATGATTCTGTGACTATGACTATGTCAGGCTGTTGCTTGACTAGCCTGTGGGACAGCTCTCCCAATTTTGGCACAAGTCCCCAGATGTTAGTGAGGAGTACTTGGGAGAATAGACTGGGCTGGGTGTGCCATTGTCCTGTCTGAAGCCGGTGCCTAGGTCAATGCCGGGTGGGTCATCCGGTTTTATTCTTATGATTGATTGACTGAAGTGGACAATATCACCAATGTCACCAACAGTGTCTTGAAATCAGCAAGTCATTTAAAAGTTCAATGTGGTGAAGACATTAAGTGCAACAGGCAAGGATGTCACCGTGTTGCATTGTGTGAAGTTCAGGCACCAGTACATAGCATAACACAGGGACTGCCTCACTCGCTGGCCAATGCATGTCCCTTGTGACATTAATTCTTTCTCCCTGAATCCAATGACTCAGGTGGGTGAATGCCAGCCATCTGCTGCACCAGTGTTCCTCCACTCTTTTCTCCACAGAAATGAGCCTTCCTTCTCCAAATCCAACATAGCCAATGGAATGCCGATGATCAACAATGGTTGTGGGCAAAAGGGCAAATAAGTGAGCATTAATGATTCAGAGGACAACAGATGCTGCTGGGGCAGAAAAGAATATTAATACATGGAGTGACCTTGATGGGCTCATTGGCTCTTTGTTACTGATGAGGTCTTATGTCTTGTTAGCTGATATAAGCCACTGCAAGATCATAGAGTGGATTACTGTTGTTCACACACACACACGTTCAAAAGTTCATTTCCAGTATCAGTGACCCCAACTAAAACAAGACGATGAATTTACAAAAATTCAGCAGTATATTTGGATGAAGTAATAAAAAAAAAACACAATAAAAATTAAGCCACCCTGTCTTGAACCCCACAGGCCCTAATTTCATTGTTGATTGGCCAAGAGGCAAAACTCTGCCAACACTATGGTTGGTCTCTCTGAGAGCCAAGAAAGTGGGATGTCCCGATGTAGATAGTCCCTGAACAAATCCCCAACAATGATGGACTTGCTTGTAACACAAGGAGCCATCATGGCCTGGCCTAAATTGCGGCTCTTCCAGCCAAGTCCCATGGAGATTATAGGAGTGCGCTGGATAGTCTGAAAATTGTGGTCCTAAAGTGCCTTTCTGTTGACTTGACAACTGAGATTTTCAATTAAAAGACGATGGAATTAGTTTGTATTTGCTACACTTATACCTTGAAATACTTCCTTTCCAGTAACAACTACGCCATCAATTTCGACAACAGGTATGATATTAGCAATATAGATTGAGCAATGTCTTCTGAATAAAGATGGAATAAAAAGCCACACACTCAGGCCAAGCTTTTCTGATTAAAATGAATGTGTTCCCATTGACATTACAAAGGGTTACTATCACTGTTGTTGAGTCTGTGTTTCCAAATGTAGTTATGCTGAATAACTGGACACAGACTACAGAAATAATTAAACAGGTCTTTAGCAATTGAGGGTCAGGGCTGAACTGGAATACACTTTGCTCCACAGGGTTTATATACCGGTGTGGTCACCACCGGTACTACAATGTACAGGAGCCATCAAAAAGTAGTCCATCACCTTAAGGTATCCTCTTAAGGTGGTACAGGTTACATAAGCTAAAAGGGGAGGAATTGTAGTGTAACAGTGTACACCCCAATTTAAACATTACATGGATAACATATATACAACTTTCACACAAAACTGTTCAAAGATTCAGTCTCTGAGGAGGCCTCCTGATCCGGGCCGGATAACACCTTTCAGGGGTCTCTGGTTCTCGTTGCTGGGGTGACTCATCCATTTGGTCTGCTATGGATTGAACATCATCATGTACGTTCGAGTCTGAGGTGGATGCTACAGGCTCAATAACTTCTTCAACTGGTGTCTCTGCCATAGACATGGGGTCGACCCTTGTTCTCGATTCCACAAGTTGGTCAGCATGATGTCGTATTACGTTCTCTCCAACGTCTACCGTGTACATCAAGGGTCCTTGTCGGGCACGAATTGTTCCGGATTGCCATTTATCATTCCTATAGTCCCTGGCCAACACTGGTTGTCCTATTTCGAAACTCCGAGTGGCCTTGTTATTTACGTGCTGGAATTGCTTGTTTTCGACTTCCCTACGCACATTGGGTTTTAACAAATCCAACCGGGACCGCAACCTCCTGTTATAGAACATTATGGCAGGGCTTTGATTTGTCACTGCATGTGTGGCGTTTCGATATGCCATCAGGAAATTGTCCACCTTGTGTTGTAGTGGAATATGGTCTTCGCTCATGGCTTTTATCGCCTTTTTGAACGTTTGTACAAATCTCTCGGCCAACCCATTTGTAGCCGGATGATATGGGGCAGATGTATAGTGTTTCACCCCATTCTTTTTCATGAATTTCTGGAATTCTTCTGACACGAACTGTCGTCCGTTGTCTGAACATATTTGTTCCGGCAACCCATTCCTTGCAAATATGGTTCTTAGAACTGCGATCGTCTTTTCAGAGGTAGTGGTCGACATCTTAATCACTTCTGGCCATTTAGAATGTGCGTCTACTGCTATCAAAAACATGGAATCCATGAATGGACCTGCAAAGTCGATATGCACACGTTGCCATGGGGTTGAAGGCCATTCCCACGGATGCAGCGGTGCAATTGGAGGTGCGTTTTGAACTTTTTGGCACCCTGAGCAGCTTTTAGTCAGATCCTCTATTTGTTTGTCGATACCTGGCCACCACACATAAGCCCTTGCAAGGCTTTTCATCTTGACTCCCCCCAGATGACCTTCATGCAATTCCTTCAGAACTCTCTCCCTTAATTTAGGAGGAATAATCACCCTTGTTCCATACATCACTGTTCCTTGACAGACGGACAGCTGTTCTCGTCTGGCTAAGAATGCTGGTAACAGTGGGTCGCCATGTGCTGGCCATCCCTTCACTATCAAATCGTAGACCCGAGACAGTGTCGGGTCGTTTCTGGTCTCTCTCTCAATACCCACATTGGTGACTGGTAAGCATTCGATGATGGTCGAGTGAAATATCTCGACAGGGTCAACTGCCGGTGCCTCTTCCGCTGTAGGTAGTGGCAGGCGCGACAGCCCATCAGCATTACCATGTTGCTTTGTACCTTTGAATTCAATATCATATTGATGTGCTTCTAGGAAAAGGGACCATCTCTGAAGCCTCTGCGCCGTCATAACCGGAACACCCTTCTTAGGGTTAAAAATGGAAACCAACGGCTGGTGATCTGTCAGCAGCATAAACTTTTGGCCTTGCAGGTAATGGTTAAATTTCTTAACTCCCCACACGAGGCTGAGAGCCTCCCTATCTATCTGAGCATAGTTGCGCTCTGCGGAGGTCAATGATCTGGATGCGAACGCGACTGGCCTTTCCAAGCCATTTGGAAACTTATGTGAGAGCACTGCCCCGATACCATATGGAAAAGCATCACAAGCTAAGCGAATAGGCAGCATTGGGTTAAAGTGAGCCAACACTTCCTTAGAGATGATCAGTGCCTTGCTTTTTTGAAAAGCCCGCTTACAATCATTGCTCCACTTCCATGGTATTCCCATTTGCAAAAGAGTGTTCAGCGGGTGTAACACAGTGGATAAATTTGGAAGAAACTTGTGGTAATAGTTAACCAACCCAAGGAACGACCTCAACTGGGATACATTTTCCGGAGCGGGAGCTTTCACAACAGCTTCGATCTTGTCAGGTGACTTATGGAGCCCCTCCTGGTCAATGACGTGGCCGCAGTACGAGATTCGCTTTTGAAAGAACTCACATTTCTGGCGATTAACTCTGAGCCCATATTCTTTCAATCTGGTGAGCACCTGCTCCAAATTCACGAGGTGATCCTTATTATCATCTCCTGTAATCAGAATGTCGTCCAGGTAGCATTGTGTGCCTGGAATTCCCTGCAATACCTGCTCCATGGCCCTTTGCCAAATCGCTGGAGCCGATGCCACTCCAAAAACCAGTCTATTATACCGATATAAGCCCTTATGTGTGTTGATCGTGAGATACTGGCGTGACGCTTCATCAACTTCCATCTGTAGGTACGCCTGCGCCAGGTCTATCTTGGTGAAGTGTTTCCCGCCAGACAGCGAAGCGAAGATATCTTCAATCCGCGGAAGCGGATATTGCACCGTGTGAAGAACCGGATTAACAGTGATCTTGAAATCGCCACAGATGCGAACCTTCCCAGGTTCCCCCGGCTTGTTGCTGAACAAACGCTTCATGACAGGAACAATGGGTGTGGCCCATTCGCTCCAGTCCACCTTTGACAGTACTCCTGAACGTTCTAGCCCTTCCAGCTCTGCTTCCACAGCAGGTCGTATCGCATAAGGTACTGGTCTGGCTTTGAAAAATTTTGGGTTTGCATGTTCTTCAACCTTGATGTTTGCCGTAATTCCTTTCAGTGTTCCCAGTCCCTGTTGGAACACCTCCTTAGCATCGTCCAATATTTTGGACAGTCGTTTAGGTTTGACGTCGTCCTCTTTACAGGAATCTACAGTCAGTGCTTGTATGGAATGCCAGTCCACATTTATTCTCCGGATCCATTCCCGTCCCAGTAGTGGCGGACCTCCATCAGGTAACACATACAAGTCCATTTCCTGACTTTCTTTACCATTGTAGACCACATTTACTTTTATCTTTCCGATGGGGTATACTATTTGCCCCGTGTATGTTTTCAATACAATCTCCGTATCCCTCAGGGGAATGTGCGAGAATAACCTTTTGTAATCTTGCTTATTCATGACCGTCAATGCCGATCCAGTGTCCAATTCCATCTTCACTTGGACTCCTGCTATCCGAAGCATGACCCAGATAGTTTGGTGGTCTGCTGTGTTACCCACATTATGTATTTTTAGACAACCCAGTTCCTTACTGCTGGAGTCTGAATCCATCTTCTGTTCATCCGAACTGTTCTGTCACCTTGTGTACTTTTTTGTACTTCTCCTGCGGCGACTTTTTGCTGCTGGTCTTCTTTCCTGACCGGCATACTCTCGCTATGTGACCAAGTTTGCCACATTGCCTGCATTCTTTATCTTTGAACCAGCACTGGTTCTGGTCATGCGTTGTCCTTCCGCAACGATAGCACTTTACTGCACCCAATGCCATTTCATTGGTGCTGAATTCCAATGGCTTTTGCTGTATCTCTGCAGCGCCTCGTGCTGCTGCCCCGTGCGATGCTGCAATGCTGAAAGCTTTGTCCAGCGTAAGATCCTTTTCCTCTAGCAGTCGCTTCTGGGTTCCTTCCCTTAGGAGCCCACACACAAACTTATCTCTCAGTGCGTCTGCTAGTCCTGTACCGAACTGACAGTACTTTGATAACTTGCGCAGTTCGATTAAGAATTCAGCGTTACTTTCCTCTTTAAGTTGAATTCTTTTGTAGAATTTAAATCGTTCCGCTATCAGCAGCGGCGTGGGGTTTAAATGCTCTTGCAGGATAGTAACAATATCCGCGAAACTCTTTCCTACCGGTTTATCTGGTGTTACAAGGTTCCTTAATAACCCGTACGTCTTCGCACCCATTGAGTTTAATAGGGTTAGTGCTTTCTTATCCTCCGGTACCTCATTCGTTGTACAGTAAACTTCGACGCGTTCCACATAAGTGGCCCAATCTTCCACATCGCTATCAAAAGCAGTGATGTTACCCGTTTTTGGCATCCTTGTTGAGTTTCCTTTCCTTCGGATATGATTATTATTATTTTTTTCCAAAATGGCGGCTTCCCGCGCTTGTCTTCTTCCCCCGCCGACTCAAAATGGCGATTACCGCGCTGTTGCCGTTCTCGCCTCCCAGCGGTCCTTTATTTTCCCCTACGCTGCTGCTCTGGTTCCCCGCCGCTCCCGCGGTCCTTGTGGACATAAACGCTTTTCTGGCTGCTGCGCGTCTCTGCCCAGATTGCAGTCCGGCCCCTGACACCGGCTGCGGTCGTGTTCTCCGCCCTTTTCGTCGTTTCCCTCCCCTTCTCTTACTGACAACTCGGCCGACTTCCCCCCCCCCGTGCCGCTCGATCGGGCTTACCCGCCGCTGTCGTCGAAGGGATGTTCACTGATGTTTGACTTCGTGGCCAGAAACCAACCCGGGTTCCCGATTGCCTCCCGTGCTATGCAGTGCCCAGCAGGATGTTGAGGGTGGATGTCCTTGATCGACGCCCGTTTCAGAGGCGAAGCTTCCTTTGATGCAACTGCCGCTAGGTAAGATCAGACTCGTCGCCACTGTTGAGTCTGTGTTTCCAAATGTAGTTATGCTGAATAACTGGACACAGACAACAGAAATAATTAAACAGGTCTTTAGTAATTGAGGGTCAGGGCTGAACTGGAATACACTTTGCTCCACAGGGTTTATATACCGGTGTGGTCACCACCGGTACTACAATGTACAGGAGCCATCAAAAAGTAGTCCATCACCTTAAGGTATCCTCTTAAGGTGGTACAGGTTACATACACTACAACTGTTATCAACAGGATATAGGAAAGTTGACAGAATCATCATTTAACATTCTCCATACTTAAACTTTCACCTGTGCCACTAGTGACATAAATTCATCTTACTAATGTCTAATATTCCTCATTTCAAATTATGATCTGTCTTTCAGAAGGTATAGTTGGAGGCACCAAAGGAAGTAAGCAATGTTTTAATTTTACTTTATTCAGATAATGCAAAGTAGTAAAGTTTTATTTATATTCAGTTGCACGGTATTAGACTTTTTCTCAGCTCAATCCTCAATTCATGTAACATGAAAAGCCCTTACACAGATCTATTTTAACATGGCCATGTTCTCATTCTGTGGGATCCATTGCTCCCAGCATGAAGAAAATATTTTCATGAGCTTTAAAAAACCAGCGGACAGATTTTCCTGGCTTTAGTGCTCAAATATTGGTGGAAAATATTGTGCAGCGTACAGGCTAAACAGGCTCCAATCCTTAAATATAATTCTTTACCTGAATAACACTGCCCCGAGACTCTGCTTTCCTGGTAGCTGCAGCTGACTGTCCCTGAGGAGGGGGCCGCAATGTAAGTTCGATGTAAATGAGTGTCAGCTGCCTCTGCACACAGATTTCCGATAATAAATTTCAGATCAGAGGCAGCCTGTCTCCATAAACATCTGGTGCTGCTGATTCCAGAGCTGCCATTTAGGTGCTATCTCTCTGGAAGGGACAAGCTCGTATTGTCAAGAAATATAGTTTTTTAGGCCTCTTCAAACAAAAATTGGTTGTTGTGTCTCATTGAATACTTTTTGCAGAATGTTGTTGCTCTTTTACATTTAGTGATGGAAGCAGTGTGTAGTCATGTGTCACCCTCTTTTATTACATCTCTTTTCTGGAGTCCACAAGTGGAGACAACCACAAGCCCCCTTGAAAGTGAATGACAGACTTCAATAACTTACCAAATGAATATGAATTGAAGTATAATTTGGGATTAATCAGGAGCAACTGATTTCTTATTACAGGAAACTTTGCGCTATCCGGAGGTGAGCTATCCGGCAATCTGGAGCCACCGGCAAAAATCAGCAGCCGTTTTTTATTCTTTTTGTTTGTTTTTTTGCTTTGTTTGAACAGTCAAGCTGTGCAAGGTCTGTAGCTATAGCAACAGCTTCAGCTACAGAGCTTTAGGGCCACACCCGAGTGTTTAGAAGCTGTTGCTAAGCAACAGTGTTTGTTGTCAAATACGGAGATAAGAATCTCCGTATCTCTCAACTTTAACTCCGGAGAGTACAGCAGTTTTGAGGCAACGGCAGCAGCTCGGTCCCGTGGGTGCCGGATAGCACAAAGTTTCCTGTAACTTGTTAACTGGTATTATCCATTGATAAAACTGCATCCTTTTGGTGCTCTCCTCACTTACACCTTTAACTGTATCCTTTCCAGCATCAGGAACAACTGCAACTTCAACAACAGGTATTGAATTTTACACAACTGTAACATGTACTAATTAATCATTCATAAAAATTGTACAAATTAGGATTCATCACCTTCAAAAGATTACTTTACAGCCTCAGCAATAATTCTAAATTGTGGAGGTCATAAGAACACCAGAAATAGAAGCAGGAGTAGGCCATACGGCCCCTCAAGCCTGCTCCGTCATTCAATAAGATCATGGCAGATCTTCGAGCTCAACTCCACTTTCCCACCAGCTCCCCATATCCCTCGATTCCCTTAGAGTCCATAAATCTATTGATTTCAGCCTTGAATGTACTCAGTGACTGAGCATCCACAGCCTCGGGGGTAGAGAATTCCAAAGATTCACAACCTGAGTGAAGAAATTTCTCACATTTCAATTCTCTAAATGGCCGACCCCTTATCCTGAGACTATGGCCCCTAGTTCTAGACTCTCCAGCCAGAGGAAACAGCCTCTCCACGTACACTGTCAAGCCTTCTGAGAATCTTATATGTTTCAATGATATCACCTCTCATTCTTCTAAACTCCAGAGAATATAGGCCCATTCTACTCAATCTCTCCTCACAGGACAACCCTCTCACCCCAGGAATCAATCTACTCAAAAATGATCAGTTTATCCCTACTCTCTGTTTTCTGTCCGTTAACCAATCCTCTATCCATGCTAATATATTACCCCCAACCCCATGAGTCCCTATCTTGCATAGCAACCTTTTATGTGCAACCTTATCGAATGCCTTTTGAAAATCTAAATATACTACATCCACTGGTTCCCCTTTATCTACCCTGTCAAGCCCTATAAGAATTTTGCATGTTTCAATGAGATCACCTCTCATTCTTGTAAATCTAGAGAATATAGGCCTAGTCTACTCAATCTCTCCTCATAGGACAATCCCCCCATCGCAGGAATCAGTCTGGTGAACCTTCATTGCACTCCCTCAATGGCAAGTATATCCTTCCTTAGGTAAGGTGACCAAAACTATACACAATACTTCAGGTGTGGTCTCACCAGGACCATATATAATTGCTGTAAGACGTCTTTACTCTTATACTCAAATCCACTTGTAATAAAGGCCAACATACCATTTGCTTTCCTAATTGCTTGCTGTACCTGCATGTTAACGTTCAGGGATTCATGTACAAGGACACCCAGGTCCCTCTGAACACCAACATTTCCCAATTTCTCAACATTTAAAAAATACTCTGCTTTTCTATTTTTCCTACCAAACTGGATAATGTCACATTTCTCCACATTATATTCCCTTAGCCATGTTCTTCCCCCATCACTTAGCTTGACTATATCTCATTGAAGCCTCTTTGCATCCTCCTCACAACTTACATTCCCACCCAACATTGTATCATTGGCAAACTTGGATATATTACATTTGGTCCCCTCATCCAAATCATTGATATAGATTGTGAATAGTTGAGGTCCAAGCACTGATCCTTGCGGTACCCCACTAGTTACAGCCTGCCAACCCGAAAATGACTTGTTTATTCCTACTTTCTGTTTTCTGTCTGTTAACCAATCCTCAAACCATGCTTGTATATTACCCCAATCCCATGAGCCCTAATTTTCCTTAATAACCTCTTGTGTGGCACCTTATCGAATGCCTTCTGAAAATCCAAACACACCACATTCACTGGTTCCCCCTTACCTATTCTGCTCATTACAACCTCAAAAACACTAACAGATTACCATCACCGAATTCCCCACCATCAACATCCTGGGGGGTCACCATTGACCAGAAACTTAACTGGACCAGCCACTGTGGCAACAACAGCAGGTCAGAGGCTAGGTATTCTGTGGCGAGTGTCTCCTGACTCCCCAAAGCCTTTCCACCATCTACAAGGCACAAGTAAGGAGTGTGATGGAATACTCTCCACTTGCCTGGATGAGTGCAGCTGCAACAACACTCAAGAAGCTCGACACCATCCAGGACAAAGCAGCCTGTTTGATTGGCACCCCATCCACCACCTTAAACATTCACTTCCTGCACCACTGGCGCACCGTGGCTGCAGTGTGTACCATCTAAAAGATGCACTGCAGCAACTCGCCAAGGTTTCTTCGGCAGCACCTCCAAAACCCACAACCTCTTCCACCTAGAAGGACAAGGGTAGCAGGCAAATGGGAACACCACCACCTGCAAGTTCCCCTCCAAGTCACACACCATCCTGACTTAGAAGTATATCGCCGATCCTTCATCGTCGCTAGATCAAAATCCTGGAACTCCCTACCTAACAGCACTGTGGGAGTACCTTCACCACACGGTCTGCAGCAGTTCAAGAAGGCGGTTCACCACCACCTTCTCAAGAGCAACTAGGGATGGGCAATAAATGCTGGCCTTGCCAGCGACACCCAGATCCCATAAACGAATTTTTTTTTAAAGATTCGTCAAATACGATTTCCCTTTCATAAATCCATGTTGACTCTGCCCAATCCTGTTATTATTTTCTAAGTGCCCTGTTACCACGTACTTAATAGTAGATTCTAGCACTTTTCTCCTACTGATGTCAGGCTAACTGGTCTCTAGTTCCCCATTTTCTCTCTTCCCTCCTTTCTTAAATAGTGGGGTTACATTTGCTATCCCAGAGAGCGGGGGATGCTCAACAATTTAGTATATTCAATTCAGAGATTGCTAGAATTTTGGATACTAAGGGAATCAAGGGATAGGGGTATAGTGCAGGAAGCTGGAGTTGAGGTAAAAGATCAGCCTTGATGTTAATGAATGGCAGAGGAGCCTCGAAGGGCTGAATGGCCTACTCCTTCTCCTATTTCTTATGTTCTTCTGTTCACCTGAGAAGAGAACTTAAAAATTCCAAGTCCTGCTCCTATCACACTATCCTCACAGCACTGGCTATCCATCCCACAGCTCTTCAACTTTAAAATTCTCACCATTACCGTTAAAATTCCTCCATGGCCATACCCCTCCCTATATCCATAACCTTCCCCATCCCCTTACTCTCCCCATGAACATCCTCATTTATACTCAACCCGCTCGTACATCTCTTTACCCCATTCATTGGAGACAGATGCTTCATCTACAACTGTGGCTCAGGTGGCAGCAATCTTGCCTCCGAGTCAGAAGGTTGTGGGTTCAGTGTCCCACTCCAGAGACGTGAACAGAAAAATCTAGGCTGACACTCCAGTGCAGTCCTGAGGGAGTGCTGCACTGTCAAAAGCGCCATCTTTTGGATGAAAGCTTGCTCTCAGGTGGATGTAAAAGATCCCAGGGCACTATGTGTTGACCAATATTTATCCCTCAATCAGCATCACCAAAAACAGATTATCTGGTCATTATCAAACTGCTGTTTATGGGAGTCGTGCAATTTGGCTGCTGCGTTCCCTACATTACAACACTGACTACACTTCAAAAGTATTTCATTGGCTGTAATGCGCTTTGGGATTGATGTGCCTCAATGAATCCGAGACTCGACGTTAACGGAGCAAAGCAAGGCTTTTATTAACTCAGAAAGTAATACACATTGGAGAAGTGTCTCTCATCCAGAGATCTGCTGTACTGCTGTGAGACACGCTGGGGCTTGCTTAAGTAGGGGCCAGGTATGGGCGGAGCCCTACACACAATACAATACAGGTAAGGAAATGAAACTGAAACTAAACTAAACACAGGGAATACAGTGCCTGATGAATGGCATATTTCATCACAGGGATGTCATGACATTGTGAAAGGTGCTATATAAATGCAAGTTTATCATTCTTTTCTTTAGGAGCCACTCTCTGGAACTCACTCAATGAACATCTCGGCTCAGCTCTTTTAACAAGCTTTCAGTCAATGCTCCTCAGCTCCCTTCTCTTGGTTCTTCATCCATTTTTCCTCACGTCTGTCTTGACACTATATGAATACAAATTGCTGTGTTTCAGTGAAAACATGGTCAGGTGCTAACAGACTGCCCCCAAATCCCATCACACACTGCTAACAAAAAGGCATTTCAGAGAACGAGACGTTGCCTGATTTGTAGACACTTCAGCAGAATTAGTTCCCATAATGGGTCGTACCCCAGCTGCTGGACTTTCTTTTGTTTTTCTGGACTGGCCACAATTTGTTTTGAGCATTTCCTGTTCTTATTTTGAACCTCGTGCATCTGTTCTCCATTTTTTGCCCCATCTTGCCTTTTTTCTTGTGGTTTTTTCAATGCTTTACACTTTGTTAGCTATTTCCACATTCTTTTCATCTCATCTCCTTTCATTGCTTCACTCAGATGATCTCACACCAGGTTCCTCCTGGCTTTTAAGCTGTTTATATATCATTCAAACCTTTAACTTCCTGTGATTGAGGAATACCTTATGTGCTTATCTGAAGCCTTCAGCAGTATGCTACTAAATACATTATTCCATGCTGACTTGCTGCCTCAAGTGGAATTCAAACAAAAAAATTGCTCCATTCGGTCTGTTTTCCTCATTCTTAGGGATTGTAACCAGGAGCAGGGTGTTAATCACGGTGCAAATGGACATCCACTGTACTTCCTATTCCCCAGTGCATTGCTTCCAATAACACATTCTTTACAATACCTGTTTTCAAACTTTAATTGCTCCTCTCACTGTATTCTTTGCAGCATCAACATTAAACGGGATTGAATTCATTGCTTCTGCTGCTTATTTCCACCTGTTTGTTCAATTCATATCCAGTATTTCCCATTGAAAGATGGTGGAATTGCTCAGTATCCTCCTCACCTAAACCTTCAAATCTTTACTTTACAGCATCATCAACAATGGCACCGACAACAACCTTGACTTCAACAGCAGGTATCTAATTACCAATATAAATTGAATCATTTTGTATTGATCTCACAACAAAGTGATGATAAAAGATGAGCAGGAAGTTTTAGTACATGATATTTGGATGTTTCCGTGGGAAATTTGACAATACCATCAGTATTCCCAAGAGTTATACTACCACGTGGCAGGAAATGAACCATTTAATTCCAACAAAATGTGTCAATCACTGGCTTGAAGATTGGTATTTTGAAATGAAAGATGTCACGATTTAAGTCTGGAAGTTACTAAATTGGCACAAGATTTTATAATAATTCAGATAACATTCTTCCATGTGTTATTTTAGTACAGTGTATTTTAATTAGCTGACAGAGGAATGTCAAACGTGTGTTAATCATTGATCCAAGAATAATGACAAAATTGTTTTTCGACTTTAAAACTCATCCCATTGGGCCACTGTCTCCACATCCCTGTATTTTCCTCTATTCACATGTCCATTAACATTTCTGCTAAATGATGCAATGGTCTCCTCCTCAATCATTCCCTGTGATGAAGTATTGTATGTTCTGAAAACGTACCAAGAAAATGTTTACAAACCTCCTGCTCACTCTCCTCATACCGCCCTGTTCCACTCCAGCTGTGGTGTTTCCACATCCTGCAAAATGCAGTCTACGAGCGTTTTTTCCAATATAGGTGATGTGTCTGTGGTGGGGTGTCTGGGGAGGGGGAGAGGAGAAACATTGGATCAAGGGTGGGGAGAGAAACATCAGATTACAGTGGGAGGAACATGGGATCACGGGAGGGGGAGAAACATGGGATCACGGGAGGGGGAGAAACATGGGATCACGGGAGGGGGAGAAACATGGGATCACGGGAGGGGGAGAAACATGGGATCACGGGAGGGGGAGAAACATGGGACCACGGGAGGGGGAGAAACATGGGATCACAGGTGGGGAGAAACATGGGATCACAGGTGGGGAGAAACATGGAATCGCGGGAGGGGGAGAAACATGGTATCGCGGGAGGGGGAGAAGCATGGGATCATGGGAGGGAGAGAAACATGGGATCACGGGAGGGGAAGAAACATGGGTGTCAGCAACACAGGTTTGCCGTGGGAGAAATATCGGTTCACGGTGGTGAGAAACATGGGACCACGGGGAGGGGGTCAGGAGATCGCAGCGAGGGTGCCTGAATGCAGGTTAGCTTGTGGGGCCGGGGGAAGCACCCCTGCTCCTCCTGGCCAACAAGCAGTGCTGGAAAAGCTCTCTCTGGAAGTCACTCTCTGGACATCTCTGTCTCTCCACACGCTCAGCTCCTTTAAGGTTTTCTTTAAAATTTCTGGGCCGATGGCATTTCACCGTATCCTCCTCACCTAAACCTTCAAATCTTTACTTTGCAGCATCATCAACAATGACAACGACAACAACCGTGACTTCAGCAGCAGGTACCTTCCCTTTTGTTCTTTCCTCCCCTTCCCCCCTCTCCCTGCCCCTACACTTGCTTAAAAACCTGTTACATCTCCAACTTTTTCCAGTTCTGACGAAGGGTCATCGACCTGAAACGTTAACTGTTTCTCTCTCTACAGATGCTGCCTGACCTGCTGATTATTTCCAGCATTTTCTGTTTTTATTTCTTTACAAATCCACGTTGGCTGTCTCTAATCAGCTCAAATTTCTCTAAGTGCTCAGTCACTCTGTCCTTAATTAGATTCCAATAATTTCCCTGCAACAGATGTTAGACTAACGAGTCAATAATTTTCTGGTTTCCTCTCACCTTTCTCAAATAATGGAACTACATTTGCAATTTTCCAATCTAAAAGAGGCAATTCCTGAATCGAAAGAGCTTTGGAAAATTGTAGCTAAAGTATCTGCAATTTCCTCACTGTTTTCCTTTAAAACTTTGGGATGGAAACCATCAGTTCCTGGGGACTTGTCTGTATATAGTGACATTATTTTTTCTAATACTGTTTTCTCGCTTACATCAACTTTAGTGAATTCTAGTCCTTGACTCATTATTAATTTCCATGGAATATCAGGTATATTATCCTCTTCCTCCACTGTGTAGACTGGCACAACGTAATTATTCAACAAGTCTGCCATTTCCTTTTTCTTCTCATATAATTGTAAAAACTTTGCGTGTTAATCTTGAGGTCCCTCTCAAGTTTCTTTTCATATGCCTTTTTGCAGCTCATACTATCATTTTGTCAACCTTTGCTTTCACATAAGAACATATGAAATAGGAGCAGGAGTAGGCCATTCGGCCCCTCGAGCCTGCTCCGCCATTCAATAAGATCATGGCTGATCTGATCTAGGCCTCAATTCCACTTCCCCGCCCACTCCCCGTAACCCTTGACTCCCTTATTGTTCAAAAATTCTGTCTGTCTCAGCCTTGAATATATTCAGTGACTCCGCCTCCACAGCTCTCTGGGGTAGAGAATGCCAAAGATTCACGACCCTCAAAAGAAATTCCTCCTCATCTCCGTCTTGAATGGGTGACCCCTTATTCTGAAACTATGCCCCATGGTTCTACATTCCCCCACGAGAGGAAACATCCTCTGAGCGTCTAATCTGTCAAGCCCCCTCAGAATCTTTTATGTTTCAATAAGATCACCTTTCATTCTTCTAAACTCCAATGAGTATAGGCCCAACCTGCTCAACCGTTCATCATACGTCAACCCCTTCATCCCAGGAATCAACCTCATGAACCTTCTCTGAACTGCCTCCAATGCAAGTATATCCTTCCTTAAATAAAGAGACCAAAACTGTATGTAGTGCTCGAGGTGTGGTCTCACCAACACCCTGTACAGTTGTAGCAAGACTTCCCTACTTTTATACACAATCCCCCTTTACAATAAAGGCCAACATTCCATTTGCCTTCCTAATTATTTGCTGTACCTGCATGCTAACTTTGTGTTTCCATGTACGAGGACCCCCAGAGACCTCAGCGTTCTGTAGTCTCTCCATTTAAGTAATATTTTGCTTTTCTATTCTTCCTACCAAAGTGGATCACCTCACATTTTCCCACATTATACTCCACTGCCAAATTTTTGCCCACTCATTTAACCTATCTATATCCCTTTGCAGACTCTGGGCTGGATTTTAACTCCGGTGCGGGATGGTGTCCTGTTATCCGCATTTCGTGTTATCCACCCAAATCTAAATTGATGTGGGAAATTGATGTGGGAAATTGATGCGGGAGATTGATGCAATTTTAACTTAATTGTCCAATTGATTTCCAACGTGTGGGAACCCTTGGCAAATGGGTTTTTCCTGACTGAAAGTCGCCTACGATGGCATCATCATTGCTGTTGCATTTAAGGTCTACAGCAAGCCTTGCTTCTTCTGCAGACTGCCAAGCTTTTTGCCTGTGGAGTGTGAGAGACCTGCAGGAAAGATGACTAGCAGGAGACCCAGATCAGCTCCTCATTTTGACAAGGTGGCCCTGCAGGCATTAGTAGATGGGGCTACAGCCAACAGGGAGGTGCTCTTCCCTTCTACAGGGAGGAAGAGGCCTCCCAAGCAGACCAAGGCAGTGTGGATGCAGGTGGCTGAGGAGGTCAACTCCTTGGGAGTCACCCGCAGAACCTGGATTCAGTGCCGCAAGAGATTTCATGACCTTCTCCGCACTGGAAAAGTGAGTATGACTTTCCCATCACCCTCAATCTGATCCCCATTGCCTTTCCTCACCAGCACTCAGCGTCAGCAATCTCTTCCTCCACATCCCACTTGACACTGACATCCATGCACCCTTACCCATTCCCTCTCTCTCTATGGTCACATTCACATAACTATTCAACTATGCAGCCCTCACACTCCCTATCACTGTGATGCTAGGCAAACAACTGACAACACACAGGGAGGGCCCTTGGTCTTGCCACCTCACTCCATCTTTGTCTCCTTCTAAGTATCGATGCTATGGAATCTCTCCACTCACTCCTTCATTCTCACTCAACCTCCACTTGTCTCCCTCATTGCAGGAAAAGAGAGCTCACAATAAGAGAGCAAGCGAGGACAGGAGGAGGGACAGCCTCATTAGCCTACCTGACCCCCTGGGAGGAGGCGGTCCTGGAAATCGTGGGAGTAGAGAAGGATGCACAAGTGGGGGACGGACAGACGGGTGCAACACAGCAAGCTGGTGACAGAAAAGTTTCCCATCTCTCTCATTGGCATTGCATGAGTCACTGATAATGATTTTGAAGCTCTAACAGATGGACTTATGAGCATCTGCAATATGCAATGTGCATGTAACCTTGGCATCACATCTCTGACTCTTTCTTTTACTCCCCCACAGGACCATTGCAAGCATCCATCCCCACTAGCCAGGAAGAACAGGCTGAGCAGCCAGACTCCTCAGAGGAAGCGTCACCAGAATTCAGAGCACCCAGCACCAGCGCAGACACTCACACCTCGGTGGGACCTTCGGGACATAGAGTAGTGTTGTCACCTGATGTATCACAGCTCACAAGTGAGCATCAGCAGATTGTGGAGACAGGGACAGCAGTGGAGAGTCCTAGTTGGAGGGCGCAGGACTCTGCCAGCTCGGCTCAGCTACATGTCGACACTCTGCCTCTGGGTCCATCCATAAGCTCTGCGGTGCTGGAACTCCAGGAACAGATGCAGCAGTCTCTGGCAGGTTTTGTCTCCAGGGTCGCTGCGAGTGTGGAGCGAATGGAGGAGTCCATAGTGACCATGAGCAGAGCCTTTGTGGAGTCATTGGCGCATGAACGCATCACGACGGAAAGGATGGCAACCTCCCTCGAACGGATGGCAACAGTAGACGAGAGGATGGCTTCGGCCATGGAGGAGATAAGTCGCCAGAGTGCTGAAAACAGGGTGACTGTTCATAATAGAATAACATCTCTGGAGGAGCGATGGTCATCTATTGAACTGAGAAACCAGACCTTCATGGAAGTCCTTCGGAGTAGGACTGCCATTACAGATACGGGTCCCCATGGCCCCCCTGATGTGCAAGGTGCTCTCCAGCCACTTGCAGGCGCTGAGGGGGACCTGACCCATGAGAGGGAAGTTGGTGACAGACATCAAGGAAGTGGGGGCTCCTCTCCAAGCGCTCACACTTCCATAACCACTGCAGAGCCCTCGGTCAGAGCCCCACCGGAGTCCACACCCAAGTGAGATAGGCGTCTCAACCCCTGCACAGCCACAGGAGCAGCAGGCTGTTGACGAGCCCTCACAATCTCGCAACCCCAGAGGACGCCCGCCAAAGGTGTCAAGACAGGAGCAGCAGCAAAGTGAGCAAGGGGCTTCCATATCTGCTGAAGCCACAGGGAAGGCACCACATAGGAGCACACGTAAGAGGAAGATAAAGCACAAGTAGTCACAAGGGTAGTCACTTGTGTGAAATGTGTTTATTGTAAAAATGCCATCAATTGGTTCTTGTACATAAAAATTCTGATGGCAACTGTTGCAGTTGTGGCGTGTGTCATTTTGCGAATGGGACTTTCACACTGAGGCTTTGGATTACTTGCAACTGTCACTATGCTGGTCAAATAGCTAGGAATCAGCAGTGTCTTGGCCATTGTCGATGCTCAGGCAAGAAGCTGCGAGGCAAAAGTGCTTGATCGGCTAGGCTAGGCAAATCTGGCCAGGATGAGTGCGTTCCTTGCATCCCGGGCAGCAATGTTCTCGCGTAATGCTGCCACTGGTTGATGGGCCTCTGCAGGATGTGTGTTTTCGCACTTCTCCTCCTCCTCATCTGAGGAGGGTATGTGAGGAGCCACTTGGTCCTCAGGAATCTGCAAGCCACGACGCTGTGCCATGTTGTGAAGTGCACAGCAAACCACGACAATTCTGGAGACCCTGGCTGCTGAGTACTGCAGGGTTCCACCGGATCTATCCAGGCATCTGAAGCGCATCTTCAGCAAACCGATGGTTTGCTCGATTATGGCTCTGGTGGACATGTGGCTGGAGTTGTAGCTCTCCTCAGCTTCATTGGATGGGCTCCTCAACAGCGTCATTAGCCACGTCCTCAGGGGATAGCCCTTGTCTCCAAGTAGCCATCCGTTAAGTTGGTCTGGTGGACTGAATAGCGGAGGCACACTAGACTGGCGCAGTATGAAGGAGTCATGGCAACTGCCAAGGCACTTGGCACAAATATGCAAAATTTCCTTCTTGTGGTCACACACCAGCTGAACGTTAAGGGAGTGGAAGCCCTTGCAGTTGGCAAAAATACCTGGATTGTGATGGGGTGCCTTAAGGGCCACGTGTGCAGTCAACGACGCCCTGCACCTTTGGAAAGCCTGCCAGATTAGCTAATCCAACCGCTCGTGCCGTGACTCTTGCTCGATCCTTGGTGAAATGGATGTGATTGTGCGCGATGGCAAAGAGGGCCTCGGTTACTTGCATTATGCAAGTGTGTGCGGCCGCCTGGGAGATGCCGCTGATGTCTGCTGCTGATCCCTAGAATGAGCCTGAGGCAAAAAAGTTGAGTGCGGTGGTGACTTTGACGGCCACTGGTAAGGCTTGTCCACCTAGTCCTCTGGGCAGCAGGTCTTGCTGTAGTATTGTGCAGATGTCACTCACTACCTCTCGCGAAAGTCGGAGCCGCCTTTGGCACTGCTGCTCAGACATGTTGAGGTAGCTGACCCTGCGTCTGTAGACCCTGTTTGGGGGGTATCTCCTGCGCCGACGGGCTTCCAAGCGCTGGCCCCTTCTGGCCTGTGCAGCTTCAGGTGGGTGAGCTGCTGCCTGGCGCTCCTGTTGCTGCTGCTGTTGTTGGTGCTGCTGCTGTTCCTGGTTCTGCTGGTGCCACGGCTGGTGCTCGAGCTCCTCTAATGCCCAGAAGGGAAGGAAATAAATGGCTCGCATGCTTCTGGTATATGCCTCAGTTGAGGAAGCGCTCAGTGAGGGTGGCGAGAGGAGTTTCCCCAGGAGGTCACACTGGAGATGGGTGTCAGGCTCCAAACTTCCACAGCTGTGGTTATGCCTTCTAAAAGTTCCCCCAGACCTGAGACAACAAAGTCCTGCTACCTGCAAATGATGGCTGATCAAATCGCCTCTTTAATGGTTGACCTGCAGCTGATAGTCAGCAATCCAGTAGTGCTCCCGCAAGGTTTCACCATCGTATTTCCCACCAGGCGTGTTTCACGTGGGAAAAGGGTTAAATTCGCAAGGGCCTTTCAAAATAGGATTATAGAGGCTATTTAGTGCTCGTTAAGGGCCTTAACGACCTATCCCACCTGTTGGAGGCGGGATGGAGTCGGGACCATTAGACACGACTGAGTTAAAGTTGCTCGGAGTCGGAAACCAGGCGAGGCAGGATTTTAACCCTCCCACACGCCTCCACGGCCCACAGAAAATCCAGCCCTCTGTGTCCTACTCACAACTTGCTTTCCCACCTGTCTTTGTATCATCAGAAACTTGGCTACAGTACACTCTGTCCCTTCATCCAAGTTATTAATATAGATTGTAAATAATTGAGGCCCCAGCACTGATCCCTGAGGCACACTACTAGTTACAGTTTTGCAACCTGAAAATGACACATTTATCCCGACTCTGTTTTCTGTTAGTTAGCCAATCCTCTATCTATCTATGCTAATATATTACCAACACCACGAGCTCTTATCTTGTGCAGTAACCTTTTATATGGCACCTTATCGAATGCCTTTTGGAAATCCAAATACACTACATCTACTGGTTCCCCTTGATCCACCCTGCTCGTTACATCCTCAAAGAACTCTAATAAATTTGTCAAACATGATTTCCCTTTCATAAAACCATGTTGACTCTGCTTGATTGTATTATGATTTTCTAAATGTCCTGCTACTACTTCCTTAATAATGGATTCCAGAATTTTCCCAATGACAGATGTTAGGCTAACTGGCCTAATGTTTCCTGATTTCTGTCTCCCTACTTTCTTGAATATAGGCGTTACATTTGCGGTTTTCCAATCCGCTGGGACCTTTCCAGAGTGCAGGGAATTTTGAAACCAATGAATCCACTTTCTCTGCAACCACTACTTTTAAGACCTTAGGATGCAGGCCATCAGGTCCAGGGGACTAGTCAGCCTTTCATCCCATTAGTTTGCCTCCTACTTTTTCTCTAGTGATAGTGATTGTTTTAAGTTCCTCCCTCCCTTTTGCCCCTTGATTTTCCACTATTATTGAGATGCTTTTAGTGTCTTCTACCATGAAGACAGATACAAAATATTTGTTCAAAGTCTCTGTCATTTCCTTGTTTCCCATTATTAATTCCCCAGTCTCATCCGCTTAGGGATCAACATTTACTTTAGCTACTATCTTCCTTTTAATATACTTGTAGAAGCTCTTACTTTCTGTTTTTATATTTCTTGCTAGTTTACTCTACATCTATTTTCTCCCTCTATTATTTTTTTAGTCATCCTTTGCAAGTTTCTAAAAATTTCCTAATCTTCTGGCCTACCACTAATCTTTGCAACATTGTATGCCTTTTCTTTCAATTTGATACCCTCCTTAACTTTTTTTTGGACAAGATGGCTGCTGGGCTGGCAGCCCCTGTCTGAGCTGTTGTACTCTTCAACTATATCCGTGGTTGTTGTGTCTCCTTGTGTTCTTATTATACTATATATATTACAGACACTTTTAGTTCATTTTAGTTAGTGCTTTTACTAAGCTGTATTCTTGCTTTTGTTACAGTGCTGCCGCATGGTGCGGAGTGATACAAGATGTCCGACGCTGCACTGTGCACTGCTCGTGCACAGTGTGCCACATAGCAATATACCTACACCATACCAAAGTAGTTCCATACCAAAGTAGTTCCATTTAACGATGTGATCCTATAACAATGTAACATCCCTCTTTCTCAAAAAAACTAAAACATGAAATTTAACAATTTAAATTAACAAATATTATATCTAAACTATTATTATCAACTACAAAGAATCGTGAGTTTTTTTTATTCGCGATATCGCTCAGGTGGTTGGATAAGGGGCTGCTCTTTCAAAACTGAGATGAGGAGGAACTACTTCACTCAGAGGGTGGTAGATCCATGGAATATGCTGCCCCAAAAAGCTGTAGAAGCTACATCATTACATAAATTTAAAACAGAAATAGACAGTTTCCTAGAAGTAAAGGGAATAAAGGGTTATGGGGAGCGGGCAGGAATTTGGACATGAGTCTAGGTTCGGATCGGTCATGGCCCTGTGGGTAGCGGAGCGGGCCCAGGGGCCGTGTAGCCTGATCCTGCTCCTATTTCATGTGTCTAATTCTGTTAGATTCAGGAGATGGTTCTGTGATAGTAGATTGGCGGTTAGGATCAGATCAGCCATGAGGGGCCGATTGGCCTACTCCTGCTCCTATTTCTTATGTTCTTATGTTGTCCCTCCATCTTGTGGATTTGGTGGTGACCATTCCTCTCTGCGGTGTTTTGGTGTGTTCCGCTCTCATTGTTGTTGTTGCTGTCGCCTTTGGAGTTGGAGTGTGCATGCTCGTGGTTGTTTGATTTGTAGCGCTTGTTTCTGGTGTTGTACTGCTTGTGGTAGCTGGTGTTGTCAATGTTGCTGATGTTGTCTGCTGCTTATCCAGTTCAGGTGAAGGTCTGATGTGGAGTCTGTTCCGTCTGTATTGGTTACCAGGTTCAGTCTCTACGAAGTAGGATCTTGGAGTATCAGCTTTTCCAATGAACTTGGCTGGATTCCAGGTTTTCAACACTGGGTCTTGCACATGCACTGATTGTCCATTCAGCAATTCTGGTAGCGTCTTTGCATGTTTATCGTAATGTTTGCTTCCTACGATTTGTGCTTCTGCCAGCTTTTGTCTGAAGTCCTCCTGGTCCTGGGGAGGATGTATTTTTGCTGGTACAGGTAGACTATCCTTTATCCGCACTTCCGAAAACCGAAAACCTCTAAAAACCAAAAGTTTTTTCGTGGGGCTAAGTCGTGCGTACGACATGACGCAAGTGGCGCCAAACATGACAGGAGTGGTCTGGGAGCTCTGCCTTTCCCTGTGAGCAGGGCAGAGGGTCACAGAGTTCCCTCCTGGGTAGGAGATTGCAGGCCGAGCCGGGCAGTGTGAAGGAGGTACCGGGAGAGTGAACCCAAAAATACAGCGGCCCGTCCGATAGCTGCAGCGGCCCGTCCGATAGTCTTTTCTTCCCCCCCCCCCCCCGACCTGATTTGCGGGCCAGCTTAGTGTAGGAGTCAGCCGATATCCGGCTTTCCCACAACTGGCGGCGGCAGTCGAGCCCCAGACCCCCGCTAAGTCAAGGAATTCAGATACGGAGCAGGGGGAGCCGGAAACCTCGATCTAACGGCAGAAATCAGCAGCCGTTTTGTTAGGTTTTTTTTCTTCCCCTAGCGTTTTTTTACTTCCCCTAGCATATTTTTAAACAGTCAGGCTGTGGAAAGAGTCTCTGTAGCTTAGCAACAGCTTCAGAGACGCTTCTAAGGCAGGGCCCGAGTGTTTACAAGCTGTTGCTAAGCAACAGTGTTTGTTGTCAGATACGGAGATGAAAACCTTCTGAAATCCGAAAAATTCCGAAAACCGAAACACAGCTGGTCCCAAGGTTTTCAGATAAAGGATAGTCTACCTGTAGTGTAGTCTTAAACTTCCTCCCATTCATCAATTCCGCAGGTGATTTCATGTCTGCTTTCAGTGGTGTTGATCGGAGTGATAGGGGGGCAAGGTCTTGGTCTTCCCCCATCTCACTACTTTTGATGAGAGTTCTCTTGACAGTCTGGATCTGTCTTTCGATGAACCCGTGTCCCCTTGGGAAATGTGGGGATGAGGTTACTATTTTGAACCCATACTTTTCTGCCAGAGCTCTGAATTCACTCGATGTGAACTGGGTCCCATTGTCACAGATTACCTTTTCCAGGATTCCTTGTTCAGCAAACAAGCTCTTTGCAATCCTGGTGGTAGTTGTGGCTCTCAAGTCTTTCATCCTTCTCACAAAAGGAAACTTGGAATAGTAATCTGCCACTATGAGATACCATTCTTGATTGCACATGAAGAAATCTGCCCCAACAGTGTGCCATGGTCTTGACGGTATTTCACTAGGTATCATCTCCTCTTTCTGTTGTGCATTTCTGTATTTCTGGCATATACCACATGCAGAGACCATCTGTTCGATATTTTTGTACATGCCTATCCAGTATACAGCTGATCTGGCTCTCAGCTTGCATTTCTCCATTCCCATGTGGCCTTCATGTATTAGATGGAGAAGTTGTGTCTGCATCGTCTTTGACACGATGATCCTCGATCCAGCAAGGAGAATACCGTCTTCTACTGCAATATCGTCTTTAATCGTCCAGTATTGACGAATTGTCGCCTGTACCTGCTGGATTCTCGCCAGCCACCCCTGTATTACTTGTTGTGTGAGTAGTTGCAACTCCTTATCTTTGCTAGTCTCATCTCTGATTTGACTGAGCTTTGTAGGGGTAACATTCACTAGGTGGTGGATTTTTACTGTTAGGCCCTCCACCTCGTGTTTCTCATATGGTGACAATCGCGACAACGCATCTGCTAGCACCATTTCCTTTCCTGGCTTCTATTTAAGCGTGAAGTCATAGCTTTGGATCCTTAGAAGTAGTCTTTGCAGTCTTGCAGGCACTTTGCACAGATTCTTCTTATAGATCTGTTCTAGTGGACGATGGTCACTCTCTATTGTAAATCGCCTGCCATATAGGTATGTATGTATGGAATTTCTCGCATCCGTACACTACTGCTAATAGTTCTCTTTCTATGTTGGCGTATCTCGTCTCGACTGACGTCAAAGCCTTTGATGCAAAAGCTATCGGCTTTCCTCCCTGCACCAGAGCTGCCCCTAGTCCTCTGGTAGAAGCGTCTACTTGCAGAGTGACTGGTTTTCTTCTGTCATAATATGACAGACTTGTTTCTTTGCACAACAGTTCTTTAAGTTGTTTGAAATTCCTTTTGTGTGATTCAGACCACTGGTATTCGGCGTCTTCTTTCAATAGCTCTCTGAGATTTGTTGTATGTTCCGACAAGTGTGGGATGAAAGAACTCATGTATTGGACCAAGCCGAGGTAACTCCTCAGCTCTTTCTTGTCTTTGGGTGGTTTCATTTCAGCAATCGCCGCAATCTTCTCTGGATTTGGCTTGACTCCCTCTGGTGTATAAATCATACCGAAGAATTGGCATTCCTTGACTTTAACTATGCACTTATCTGCATTTAACTTGATGCCAGCCTTCCTGGCACTCTCCATGGCCTCATGTAGGTGCATGTCATGGTCTCTTTCATCTGCTCCATAGATCTGAATATCATCAGCTATTCCTATAGCTCCTTCACAGCCTTTGTATGTCTCGTCTATTTTCTGTTGAAAGATATCTTGACTGATCTTTAGCCCGAATGGTAGCCGCAGGAATTTGTAACGCCCAAATGGTGTGTTGAATGTTGTCAGTGTTGTTGATTCCTCATCCAACTTCACGTTCCAATATCCATTTCTGGCATCTAGTTTTGAGAAAACCTTGGCTCCTGCCAGTGATGGCGTAATCTCCTCTAGCGTTGGGGTGAGATAGTGGTCCCTCTTTATCGCCTGGTTTAGATCTTTGGGGTCCAAACATTTTCTGAGACGCCCGTTTGGCTTTTCTCGTACCACAATTGAGTTTACCCAGTCTGTGGGTTCAGTGACCTTTACGATCACTCCCTTTTCTTCCATCTCCTTTAGCTCTCTTTCAAGCTTTGTCTTCAGCTCGATGGGTACTTTTCATGGAGCATGGATAACGGGCTTTACCTCTGGGTCGATGGTGATGTGGTATTGGAAATCTCCGAAACATCCCACTGTATCATCGAAACATTCCGGATATATGTCTATCAAGTCTTTTTTACTCTTGATTTGTGGGCGGTTCTCCAGTGGGGTGTTGCTGTCTATCTTCAGTGACGCTTCCGTCAGCTCGTGATGCACTGAGATCTCAACTTCTCACAGCTGTTTAATCCCAGGATCGCTGGCCCCTCAGTGTTGGTGACATAGAACATGCAGTTGATGTTCTTTCTTTTATGTGTCCCTTTGATAAAGGTTATTCCGAGTTGTTTAATCTCACTCCCCCCGTATGCTATCAGCGTGACATTACTTGCCTTTAAACAACCGCTTTTTGGGTAGCCATCTTCTCTCAGGTTTTCGGGAAAGATCTGCTGGTACAGTCTCAATGGGAGAATGTTGCTCTGAGCCCATGTCCAACTTCAACTTTAAGTTGATGGTTGTGGGCCGACGTTTAACCTTTTTTTTGATTTGGATGATGGTGTGCAATTCTCTCCTCGGAGTATTTTCTGCTCTGGACATCTCGTGAAGCTGTATCTTTATGGTTTTGATGTTTAGTGCATTGTCATGATCATCATCATCATCCTGCTCATCCATGGCATGGATATTGTGTTTCTTTCTCTGGTTCTGCTGTCCGCCTTTGTTTTTGATGTATGTTCCTTCTTTCTTCGTTCTACACCTCTTTTCCCAGTGGTTTAGTTTGCCACATGCATTGCAGCTTGTTCCATATGCTGGACATTTCCTCTTGTCTGTGTAATCGTGCAGTCTTCCACAATTTCTGCACGTTTCCCCCGTTGTCATGTGCATGTCTTTGTGTGTTGTACTTTTCTCTCACTGCATCCACTCTGTTGTCCGTCTCAGAAGCCGTCCGCATGTCAGCCGTTTGAGAAATCAGCGTTTTCATTTGCTGCTTCATGGCTTCATGAGCTCTCACAGTATTTATAGCCTCTGTTATTCCGAGCTTTTCTTTTCCTATCAGGGCTTTTTGTACCTCTACATGCGCTGACCCCCATATTAGCTGGTCCACAAGCCTTTCCTCCATTTCCTTAAATTTACACTTGCTGGCTTCATTTCTCAGCCTTGTCAGGAAATTGTCAGCTGTTTCACCGGGTTCCTGTCTTAGACTCTGGAATTTGTATCTGTGTATACGGTGATTGGATTTAGGCTCTAGATGGTTGCTGAATTATCAAAAATTGTCACTGGGTTTTCCTTTTCCTCTTCAGTCAAAC
Source organism: Somniosus microcephalus (assembly GCF_052327205.1). Taxonomy (NCBI): domain Eukaryota; kingdom Metazoa; phylum Chordata; class Chondrichthyes; order Squaliformes; family Somniosidae; genus Somniosus; species Somniosus microcephalus. Next base: position 8,521,638 of record NC_141001.1, on the reverse strand, counting down.
TCCAGCTATTATACAAATCTAGGCCTTTTTCTCCTGTCCACAACAGAATGTAATTAACCTTTTCCTCGTTGGTATTACCTTTCAGGCAGCTTTTGAATGTAAGCTCACATTTCTGTTTGAACTTACGGAATGCTTCTACTATATTGTCGGCTTCCCAGTTCATGAGGGGTTGCATTTGCACAGTCATTTTAGTTTCCCGTACGGTTCACTTCCAATCACTGCAGTCACCGGCACTCACAATCAGCTCATAAAATCACTTTTCGTCTTATTCGTAGTTCGTATAGCAGAATTTGTACTCACTTATACCGCTGCCACCATGTTGTGTCTCCTTGTGTTCTTATACTATATATATTACAGACACTTTTAGTTCATTTTAGTTAGTGCTTTTACTAAGCTGTATTCTTGCTTTTGTTACAGTGCTGCCACATGGTGCGGAGTGATACAAGATGTCTGACGCTGCACTGTGCACTGCCCGTGCACAGTGTGCCACATAGCAATATACCTACACCATACCAAAGTAGTTCCATACCAAAGTAGTTCCATTTAACGACGTGATACTATAACAATGTAACAGTGGTCATCCATTGCCATCCTTTGCCCTTTCTTCCCCCAATCTCCTTTCTTCAATTGCTTAAGATACCCTGCCTCTGATAGTGAAGGCATTTCAGCACAAACTACAAGTTTAAAGCTACCCCTGCAGAGTCCACTGTCCATCCCCCGGCGTCTTTTGTTCTCACTGAGCTCGTTCAACTGCTGGAGCTCTGCTGAAACTTGACCACTATCACTGGATTCCTCACAAACAGGACTACACGGTTTGACTCAGCGGCTGTGGCGCTGCTCTGCTTTTCAGTCACTTCAAGTCTTAAGCTGCGGAATTCTTTTGTCAAATTAGTTTCCGATCTCCTGGACATCTCTGGACATCTAGTCTACGTTTCTGCTTTGAACTACATTGGATTACACTACGTTTCTGCACTGGATCACACTGTAAGACTTAACTGCTGTGACTCTATCTCTGAAAAGGTAAAAATATTTTTACCTTTAAACTTCCAGCTGTGTGTCTACTGAACTGGTTCTACTGGTTTTTCAGCTCTGCTGGCTTGTAGGTGGCAGCTCCACTTGCTGTCCGGTGACTCATTCTATCGGTTTTCAGCTTTGCTGGTCACCGGTTTATGGTGTTGGGGTAACATATTAGCACGGATAGAGGATTGGTTAACGGACAGAAAACAGAGTGTAGGGATAAACAGGTCATTTTCAAGTTAGCAGGTTGTAACTAGTGCCGCAAGGATCAGTGTTTGAGACTCAGCTATTTACAATCTATATTTATGATTTAGATGAAGGGGCCAAGTGTCATGTAGCCAAGTTTGCTGATGATACAAAGCTAGGTGAGAAAGTAAGTTGTGAGGATGATGCAAAGAGCCTGCAAAGGGATATAGACAGGTTAAGTGAGTGGGCAATAAGGTGGCAGATGGAATATAATCTGGGATGAGAGGGCGGTCCTATGAGGAGAGATTGAGTAGATTGGGCCTATACTCTCTGGAGTTTAGAAGAATGAGAGGTGATCTCATTGAAACAAGTAAGATTTCTTTATCAACACCAGTCAACACACAGCAAATAAGCCTGCTAAGTCAGGGGAAGCAAATCTTACATTCCATAATTTGAAAGCCCCACAGAGAATCTTCTGAATTCAGCTCAGCTGGACAGCCTTCAACCCAACTGGAGAGGGGGATCACTTGTCAGGGTGCACTGAGTGTTGAACCTTCAGTGAATAAGCTTCAGTTTTTGCATGGTCATTGGCATCATTCTTTATCTAAGAAGAAAGGTAAATTGTCAGTACAGGAAATTTTCCTTCCCTCAAAGACTGCCACAGGAACTCACTTTATACGATCTCTGCAGTTTGGAATCGGTCACAATATATGACCAGCTTTGTACAGGTGGCCATAACCTATGCTTCCTCCCCACGGTTTCTTCCAGCTCGGTACAGAAGCAGGTGCTGGTTGGTCCTGGAATGTGTACATCAGTGCCAGAGAAAGGGGGAAATATTTCCAGAGTTTCTAGAGGCCAATGATCTGCTATTTATTCCCTCACTCCTCAGATGAAGGGGAGGATGAAGATAAGAAAAGGATATATAGGAGGGTTAACCTCTCTCAGAAAGATCCTCAGAAATATGCAGAAGGCCTCAGACAATCAGACAATGCCTCTTGTATATCTTTTAATGAATACAAACACACACATTTCCCTTGAGCTGGAAATTAAATCTGCCAAACTCAGATGGGAACCAGTAAAAAAGTTCTTCAACTTGGCCAACCTAGCTACAAAGGTTTTGTAGAATTTCAACTGCATTCTTCACAGGCTGCAGTTAAGGTCACAGTAGAAAGTTTCATCCAGATAGCAGTGGTGAGCTGTAAATGGTTCCCAGGGTACTGAAGGTTACCGTTCACCTGCTCCCAGCAGACTCATCAGTGGTTTTCAGATACAATATATATTTGGAAAATTCCTAATGGAAGCAAATACTCCAGACCCACTTGAAAACAACCAGTAAATTGGTTACATGAGGGAAATGACTTTATGCCCAAGGTATCCATTTGCAGATGGATTTATACTATGCACACTGGGTAAAGTTCTTCCAGAGGTAATCTGTGCAAATAGATCTAACAACTACTCATATCCAAGTAACAGCCAATGTGGACAACGTAGGCCAAGCATCAGAACAACAACGTAAAAAAAATTCTGCAGCATTTTGCATTTTCCTGGGCTTTCCACAGATTTTCAAAAGCTTTGACATGTTACCAGCTGATATATTTAGCAAAATACCTTAAATCATGAGTAAAATTTCAAACCCTGGCATAAATTGTTTTTTTTTACAGAATTGAGTTGTACAATGAATGGAGCTATTATTCAGGTAAATAAAATTTATTGTAAATAATATTGATTTATCTGAATATCCTATACAGACCATAAAAGATGCAATCTTTCCCCATCTCTGCAGATTGGAGATGATCTCAAACTGAAGGAAGGCAACTGTGTGATAGCAGTATTAAGTTGCCATTACAAAAACAATCAGACAATTCTCTTCAATCAAAGTATTGTACACACATGTCCTGATGAGCCCCCACCGGGTCACAATTGCGTGAGTATTTTATGAGGTCTATATCCTCATTTTAATGGTTCCTTTTTCTTCTATTTTCCAAAAAATATTTAAACCTGGTAGCACAGTTATAATTCCCACACAATCTATCTTCACTATAGTTTATAACAAAGCCGTAAATTAAGAGATACAGGGGGTGAAATTGCCCTCGTTCGCTAACGGGGCACAAATGGCTTTTCGCAACTCCCCCCACCCGAGGCAATAACCACGTCTCCCTCGAAATTCTGCAGGTTAGCGGTGCCGCTACCGGGTATCGCCCCGATCTTCTGCACTCAGAGACCATGATGTCATCTCCGGGCGCAGCACCCCAGTAGCGCCTTGGGAGAAAGATTCGCACTCGCACCCCGCAACAACGCCAGGCGATGTTATCGGCTGCTGCAGGGGTTGCGAACAGTGAGGCCGGCCGCTCGCGGGGCGCAACTTAAAGGCGGGTTGGGCAACCTGCCCAAAAAAAAGCCGATTATTTATTTCTTTTTGGACAACGTTCGTGCCGTGATCACTCAGCCCGGCACTCTATTTGAGTGCCGGGCTGATGGCGCAGCACTCCCGCTCCCCGGTGGCCCAGAAATCTACAATGAAACCTGCAGAGCTCGCAGCGTGGGGCCCTTCCCTTTAATACAGGGAAGAGCCCCTGCAACGCGGCAGCACCACACATGTCGCTGCTGAGCCCCGGATCGGGACATTCCCCGCCTCTTGCATCCACTTCCCTCTTGGAGCAAAAAGAGGGAATTTAACACATGGCACTAACTTTCCAAATATTTTACACTTAACGACCCAAACAGCCCTCATGGGGAATTTCTGGTTTCATCAGTACATGTGAAAACTGGCCTTCCCTGAATTCCAACAACTGCCATTTTAGTTGAGCAGTCACTTTTTTATTTGTTTTCAGGCTGTGGGCCGCATCCTGGGAAGGCCGCATTTCATACCCATCCCTACTTGCCCGGAGGTGGTGTTGGAGGGCCCATCCCTTGAAACGCTGCAGCCCTTGCAGTGCTGATGCTTGCACAATGGGTTTAGGTAGGGAATTCCAGGATTTCACCCAGCGACAATGAAGGAACAGCAATATAGATAGAGTCATACAGCACAGAAAGAGGCCCTTCGGCCCATCGTGTCCACACCGGCCATCAAGCCCTGTCTATTCTAATCCCATTTTCCAGCACTTGGTCTGTAGCCTTGTATGTTAAGGCATTTCAAGTGCTCATCCAAATGCTTCTTGAATGTTGTGAGTGTTCCTGCCTCTACCACCCTTTCAGGCAGTGAGTTCCAGATTCCAACCACCCTCTGGGTGAAAAGGTTTTTCCTCAAATCCCCTCTAACCCTCCTGCCCCTTACCTTGAAACTATGCCCCCTGGTTATTGACCCCTCCACTAAGGGGGAAAGTTCCTTTCTATCTACCCTATCTATGCCCCTCATAATTTTGTACACCTCAATCAGGTCCCCCCTCAGTCTTCTCTGCTCTAAGGAAAACAACCACAGCCTGTCCAGTCTCTCTTCATAGCTGAAGCGCTCCAGCCCAGGTAACATCCTGGTGAATCTCCTCTGCACCCTCTCCATCCTTCCTATAGTGTGGCAACCAGAACTGCACACAGTATTCCAGCTGTGGCCTAACTAGCGTTTTGTACAGCTCCATCATAACCTCCCTGCTCTTATATTCTATGCCTCGGCTAATGAAGGCAAGTATCCCAAATGCCTTTTTAATCACCTTATCTACCGGTCTTGCTGCCTTCAGGGATCTATGTACATGCGCACCAAGGTCCCTCTGATCCTCTGTCCTTCCTAGGGTCTGACCATTCATTGTGTATTTCCTTGCCTTGTTAGTCCTCCCACACTTTTCAGGGTTAAATTCCATTTGCCACTGTTCTGCCCATCTAACCATCCCGTCTATATCGTCCTGTAGCCTGAGGCTTCCCTCCTCGCTATTTACCACTCCACCAATTTTTGTGTCATCTGCGAACTTACTGATCATACCTCCTACATTCATAAATAAATCATTAATGTACACTACAAACAGCAAAGGACCCAGCACCGATCCCTGCGGTACACCACTGGGCACAGGCTTCCAGTCACAAATACAACCTTCGACCATCACCCTCTGCCTCCTGCCACGAAGCCAATTTTGGATCCAATGTGCCAAATTGCCCTGGATCCCATGGGCTCTTACCTTCTTGACCAGTCTCCCATGTGGGACTTTGTCAAAAGCCTTACTGAAGTCCATGTAGACGTCATCAACTGCACTACCCTCATCGACACACCTAGTCAACCCTCGAAAAATTCAGTCAAATTGGTTAGACATGATCTCCCCCTGACAAAGCCATGCTGACTATCCTTGCTTAATCCTTGCCTCTCCAAGTGGAGACTAATTCTGTCCCTCAGAATTTTTTCCAATAATTTCCCTACCACTGATGTTAGGCTCACTGGCCTGTAATTCCCTGGTTTATCCCTACTACCCTTCTTGAACAATGGTACTACGTTAGTTGTCCTCCAGTCCCCTGGCACCTCCCCTGTGGCCAGAGAGGTTCTGAAAATTTGTGTCAGAGCCCCTGCAATCTCCTCCCTTGCCTCACACAGCAGCCTGGGATACATCCACGTCAGGATTGTGTGCAACTTGGAGGGGAACTTGGAAGTGATGGTGATTATACAACATCGCTGTTCTTGGCCTTCTTGGTGGTGAAGGTATCACAGGAGGGTGGTGCTGTCAAAGTAAACTTGGTGAGTTGCTGCAATGCGCCAGTGGTGGAGAGGGCAGGTATCGAGTGCAGTGGCCGAGTTACCAATCAAGCAAACTGCTTCAATAATGTTGAGCTTCTTGAGTATTGTGGCAGTGACACTGAGTGCTCAGTATTCCATCACACATTTGACTTGAGAATCATGAGTAAACTTTGAAGGGTCAGGGAGGAATGACTCATTGCAGATTACACAACTCTGCTCTAGTAGCCATGATGTTGACTAGTTCCATTCAGCTTCCGATCAATCCCAGGATGTTGATAGTGGCAATGACCGTACCATTGAAGGTCAAGGGATTATGGCTGGGCTTTCTCCTGTTTAAAATGGGCATTAGCTGGAACTTGTCAGACCAATCCTGGATGTAATCCAGGTCCTGCAGTAGGCTCGCATGGACTGCTCGTTATCAGAGGAGTTGTGAATGGAGCTGAACACTGGAATCATCAGCAAACAGTCCCACTTTTGACCTTATGGTGAAGGGAAGGTCATTGATGAAGCAGCTGAAGATGGATGGGCCAAGGACACTTCCCTGCGGAACTCCTGCAGTGATGTCATGGGGCTGACTTCCAACAACCACCTTCCTTTGCATTGGTATGACTCCAGACACTGGAGGGTTTTCTCTTTGACTCCCATTGACTTTGGTTTTGCTAGGGTCCTTAGTGCTATACTCAGTCAAATACTGTCTTGATGTTGAGGGTAGCTGCTCTCAGCTGTCCTCTGGTATTCAGCTATAGCATCCATATCTGGATCAAGTTTGTGATGCGGTCTGTTGCCGAGTGGTTCTGGCAGAACACAAACTGAGATTTGACGAGCAGGCTATTGGTTAATGTGTGTCATTCGATGACCGTATTAATCACTTCCTCCATCACTTTACTGATGATTGTGAGGCTGATAGGGTGGCAATTGGCTGGGTTGGATTTATCCTGTTTTGTGTATCTAGGACATTCCACATGGCTGGGTAAATGCCAGTGTCAAGAACAGCTTGGCTGGTAGAGCGGCTAGCTCTGGTCACAGGTCTCCAACACTACAGCCGGGATGCTGTCAGGGCCCATAGCCTTTGCTGTATCCAGTGCACTCAGCTACTTCATAATAGAGTGTGGAGTGAGTCAAATTGGTTGGGCACTGATATCTATGATGATGGGATTATTAATTCGGCACTTGTGGCTGAAGACATTTGTGCAAACCCTTCAACCTTGTCTCTTGAACTCATGCTGCACTCCACCATGGTTGAGGATCGGGTTATTCAGAGAGCCTCCTCCTGTTAGTTGCCTTGTTGTCCATCAATATTCTCGACTGGCCATGGTAGGGCTACAGGGCTTTGTTCTAGTCCATCAGTCATGGGACCATTTAGCTCTGTCTATAGACTGCTGCTTTAACGTAAAAAATAGAAGCAGGAGTAGGCCACACGACTCCTTGGGTCCGCTCCACCATTCAACAAGACCATGGCTAATCCTCTATCTAAACTCCACTTTCCCGCACTATCCCTATATCCCTTGATTTCCTTAGAATCAAAAAATCTATTGATCTCTGTCTTGACCGAGCATCCACAGCTCTCTGGGGTAGAGAATTCCAAAGATTCATAAACTTTTGAGTGAAGAAATTCCTCCTCATCTCAATTTTAAATGGCCGACCTCTTCTCCCGGGACTATGCCCCCTAGTTCTACTCTCCAGTCAAGGGAAACAACCTCTCAGCATCTACCCTGTCATTCCTCCTCAGAATCTTATTTGTTTCAATGAGATCACCTCTCATTCTTCTAAACTCCAGAGTATAGGCCCAATCTACTCAATCTCTTCTCATAGGCCAGCTCTCGCATCCCAGGGATCAATCTAGTGAACCTTTGTTGCACCACCTATAAAGCAAGTATATCCTTCCTCAGATGAGGTGCACAATGCTCCAGGTGTGGTCTCACCAGAGCCCTGTACAATTGCAGCAAAACTTCCTTACACTTGTAATCCAACGCCCTTGCAATATGCCATTTGCCTCCCTAAATGCTTGCTGTGCCTGCATGCTCACACCTAAATCTCTCTGAACACCATCATTCAATAGTTTCTCACCACTTAAAACAATATTCTGGTTTTCCAATTCCTACCAAAGTGAATAACCTCACACTTCCCCACATTATACTCCATCTGCCACCTTACTGCCCACTCACTTAACCTGTCTATATCCCTTTGCAGGCTCTTTGCGTCATCCTCACAACTTACTTTCTCACCTAGCTTTGTATCATCAGCAAACTTGATTCCTTTAGAATCTATCGATCTCTGTCTTGACCGAGCATCCACAGTTCTCTGGGGTAGAGAATGCCAAAGATTCACAAACCTTTGAGTGAAGACATTTCTCCTCATTTCAGCCCGAAATAGCCAACCCCTTGCTTTTGGTACATAAACAGAAAATGCTGGAAATACTCAGCTGGTCAGGCAGCATCTGTGGAGAGAGAAACAGGGTTAACGTTTCAGGATGATGACCTTTCGTCAGAACTGGAAAAAGTTAGAGCTATAACACATTTTAAGCAAGTGCAGAGGCAAAGAAAGAACAAAAGGGAAGCTCTGTGGTAGGGTGGAAGGCAGGAGAGATTAAATAATAAAAGGGATGATGGTGCAAGGCAAAAGGAGATGGTAATGGGACAAGTAAAGAAACCAAAGAATGGTCTAGAAGAGGTGTAAATAATAATAGCAGAATCAACACCTGGAAAGCAATGTTGAGTCCAGAAGACTAAACTTCTTAATTGAAAAATGAGGTGCTGCTTCTCGAGCTTACATGAGCTTCACTGTAAAAGTGTAAGAGGCTGAGGACAAGAGAGGTCAGAGTGGGAGTGCAGCAGAGAATTAAAGTGACAATCAGAAGCTCTGGGTCACGTTTGCAGACTGAACAGAGGTGTTCCACAAAAAGTGGTCACCCAATCTGCATTAGTTTCCTCAATGTAGAGGAGACCGCATCATGAGCAGCAAATACAGTATACTAAATTGAAAGTGTAAATAAATCACTGTTTCACCTGAAAGGAGTGTTTCAGGCCCTGAACAGTGGGAAGGGAGGGGGCAAAAGGGCAGGTGTTGCACCTCCTGCGCTTGCACGGGAAAGTGCCATGGGAAGAGGAGGGGGTGATTGAGGAGTGGAACAGGGTGTCGTGGAGGGAACACTCTCTTCGGAATGTTGAAAAGGGAGGGGAGGGGAAGATGTGCTTGGTGGTGGGATCACGCTGGAGGTGGCGGAAATAGCAGAGCATGATCTGCTGAATGTGGAGGCTGGTGGGGTGGAAGGTGAGGACATGGGGAACCCTATCGTGGTTCTGGGGGGGGGGGGGGGGGAAGGGGTGAGGGAAAAAGTGCGGGAAATGGAACAGACATGGTCGAGGGCCCTGTCAACCACAGTGGAGGGGAATCCTCAGTTGAGGGAAAAGGAAGACATATCGGAAGCACTGGTATGGAATGTGCATCATCAGAACAGATGCAACGGAGACGGAGAAACTGGGAAAATAGAAGAGTCCTTCCAGGAAGTGGGCTGGGAAGAAGTGAAGTCAAGGTAGCTGTGGGAGTCACTGGGCTTATAGTGGATATTGGTCGATAGCCTATCCCCAGAAATGAAGATAAAGTTGAGGAAGGGAAGGGAACAGTCGGAGATGGACCATGTGAAGGTGAGGAAATGGTGGAAATTGGAAGCAAAGTTGATGAAATTTTCCAGTTTGGGGTGAGAGTAGGAAATGGCTCGGATACAGTCATCAATGTACCGGAAAAATTGGTGAGGGAGGGGACCCGAGTAGAACTGAAAAAAAACGAATATTCCCCGTATCCCACGAAAAGGCAGAACTGGCACCCATGCAGGTTCCCATAGCAACACCTTTTAATAATGGGGACTGGTTTGGCCTCTGTTCAAGGAAGAAGTGGACCGCCCTCAGGCCGCCCTGGTGGGGGATGGAGGTGTAGAGGGATTGGACGTCCATGGTGAAAAGGAGACGGTTCGGGTCAGGGAACTGAAAACTTTTAAAGTGGTGGAGGACGTCGTAAGAGTCGCTGATGTAGGTGGGAAGAGACTGGACAAGGGAGGAAAAAAGAATCGAGATAGTGGGGCAAGAACAGGCTGAAACGATGGGTGTACCAAGGCAGTCCCCTTCCACCATCAACCTCCTCCTCCTCCGCCTGGCTGAACTTGTTCTCAACAGTGAACAACTTCTCTTCTGACTCCACTCACTTCCTCCAAATAAAAGGCGTTGCTATGGGAACCTGCAGGGATCTTAGCTTTGCCTGCCTTTTCGTGGGATATGTGGAACATTCTTTGTTCCAGTCCTACTCAGGTCCCCTCCCTCACCTCTTTTTCCGGTACATGGATGACTGTATTGTTGCCATTTCCTGCTCTCGTCCTGCACTGGAAAATTTCATCCACTTTGCTTCCAATTTCCAGCCTTCCTTCACCTTCACATGGTCATCTCCAACTCTTCCCTTCCTCAGCTTCTTGGTCTCCATCTCTGGGGATAGGCTATTGACCAATATCCACTCTAAGCCCACTGACTCCCACAGCTACCCTGACCACACTTCCTCCCACCCCGCTTCCTGTAAGGACTCTATTCCATTCTCCCAGTTTCTCCATCGCATCTGTTCTGACGATGCCACCTTCCATACCAGTGCTTCCGATATGTCTTCCTTTTTCCTCAACCGAGGCTTCCCCTCCACTGTGGTTGACACGGCCCTCAACCACGTCTGTTCCATTTCCCGCACTTCTTCACTCACTCCTTTCCCTCCCTCCCAGAATCACGATAGGGTTCCCCTTGTCCTCACCTTCCACCCCATCAGCTCCACATTCAACGGATCATCCTCCGCCATTTCCGCCACCTCCAGCGTGATCCCACCACCAAACACATTTTCCCTCCCCTTTCAGCATTCCGAAGGGAGTGTTCCCTCCCCTGGTCCGCTCCTCAACCACCCCCAACACCCCGTCCCCTTCCCATGGCACCTTCCCATGCAAGCACAGGAGATGCAACACCTGCCCTTTTACATCCTCCCTCCCCACCGTCTGCCTGACCTGCTGAGTATTTCCAGCATTTTCTGTTTTTATTTCAGATTTCCAGCATTGACAGTATTTTGCTTTTGCCCTTATTTTTGATATTTAGCGTGTCGATGGCCCTTTTTACTCGTAGTAGCTTCACTAGATTCGTATCTCATTCTATGGTGTGCCTGGTGCTGCTCCTGGCACAGCCTTCTACACTCCGCATTGAACCCAGGTTGGTCTCCTGGCGATCAAGGAGTGAGGAATGTGCCAGGACACGAGGTGACAGATTGTGCTGGCATATAATTCTGTTGTTGCTGACAGCCCACAATGCCTCACAGATGCCCAGTTTTGGACTACTAGATCTATCCTTAGTCTGCCCCACTTGGCATGGTGGTAGTGCCACACATAAAAAGTGGAAAATGTCCTCACTGTGGAAATGAGACTTTGTCTTCACAAGGGCTGTGTCTTGGTCACTTCTATCAATGCGATCATGGACAGATATGGCTACACCAGGTGAGGACAAGTTCAAGTAGGTTACTTCCTCCTGTTAGGTCCCTCACCACCTGATGCAGGCCCAGTCTGTCAGCTTCAGGAAATGGCCAGCTTGGTCAGTAGTGGCACAACTGGACCACTCTTGGTGGTGGACATTGAAGTTCACCACTTAGGGTGCATTCTGTGCCAGTGCTTCCCTCACAGCATCCTCTAAGTGATGTTCAGCATGGAGGATTACTGATTTATCAGTTGGAGTTTGGGCAACGGGAGGTTTCCTTAACCTTGTTTGACCTAATGCCATGAGACTCCATGAGGTCTGAAGTCAATGTTGTGGATTCCCAGGGCCACTCCCATCTGACTGTATGTCATTGTGCCCTATTGCTGAGACAAGATATACCCAGGGATGGTGACTGAGAAGACTGGGATGCTGGCTGATAGTCACACTCACAGAATCATATCTAAGCCAGGCTGTTGCGTAACTAACCTGTGGGACAGCTTTACCAACTTGGAAACCGGATATTAGGGAGGAAGGCTTTGCCAGTGTTGACAGGGCTGAGATTACTTTAATTTATCTTGATATACAATGCATGGGTCATTACTGATAGATTCATCCAAATTTCTTATTTTTCAACACTGTAGCAATTGTTTCCTACTGAATAGCTTGCTAGGCTACTTCATTAAGAATCAACCACATTGTGTATAATTAAGAGTCACGTGTAGGCCAGACCAGCTAAGGGTGTCACGTTCCCTTCCCCAAAGGTGTTTAATGAAGCAGTTGAATTTTGAGACAAGATTGCGTGGTTATTTTTTTAATTACCAGGTTTATTGAATACAATTTCACAACTTATCCAAGTAGGATCTGAACTCCTAACCTGCAGTACCACTAGTCCAGTACGATAACCACTGGGATACTGTACCCAATTGAAGTCTGAAAGGCTAGCAAAACAAGCTTAAAAGCTCAAATTGTAAGGTTTGTAGAAGTTCTGTATTAATACAACTAAAGTAAAATTTGCACGATTCCAAGCACAGCGCGAGGTTACGACTGTAGCACAACTGCACTGAAGGCAGTGTACCTACTGATTAGCTGAGCCAGGATGTGAAGATCAAGACCTAAGGTAACAGTGTAGATAGTGCCTCATCACAAGCACCGAGAAGCAGACCAGCCAGGAGGAAGTCAAACATTCGGCGCCACAAAGTCGGCCAACCCGAAGCACCAGATCGTATCTAAAGCTGTTAGCACTGAATAACAGTAAACCCAGCTTTATTAAGCCTCATGGCAACTTGTACTAAATAACGGCTATATCGTGGATATAATCCAGCTGTGACTCACATCCAGCAATGATTCCAATTTTCTGTCAGTTTAATAACCACTACAGAAATAGTGATTCAATGCCTTTGTCAACTGAAGGTTTAACAAAATGCTTTCTGTAACGAAAGCTGTAACCAAAATCTTGGTGTGCAAGACCAAGTTTCGAGCGAGCTGAAATGGTATCTTATGAAGCTTCGATGTATATAAAAGAAAAACTTGCATTTATATAGCGCCTTTCACGACTTCAGGACATCCCAAAGTGCTTTACAGGCAATTAAGTACTTTGAAGTGTAGTCACTGTTGTGATGTAGGAAATGCGGTAGCCAATCTGTGCACAGCAAGCTCCCATAAACAGTAATGTGATAATGACCAGATAATCTGTTTTTTTGTGATGTTGAGTGAGGGATAAATATTGGCCAGGACACTGGATATAACGCCCATGCTCTTCTTTAAAATAGTGCCATGGGATCTTTTACATCCACCCGAGAGGTCAGACGGGGCCTCAGTTTAACATCTCATCCGAAATATGGCAATTCCAACAATGCAGGACTCCCTCAGTACTGCACGAGAGTGTCAGCCTAGATCTCTGTGCTCAAGTCCCTGGAGTGGGACTTGAACCCTCAACCTTCTGACTCCGAGGTGAGAGTGCTACCAGTGAGCCACAACTGATACGGTAGAAATCTTATCTAGTCTGCATATACATAGGAGGAGAAAGGACAAAGATTGGTCCAATGCCTCTTAATTATTCAGACTGAATATCAGAAACTTCAAGAGTACATTCTGTACACAGGGAATGCCTTCTACCATCTACACTCGTATCTTTCAGATTCCTATAATTTATCTATATCACGGCTCCTTTTTGACCCAAAGATGGCCATTCCACATTCTTTAAACCAAATGGGGAAGTGAGCAGGATTGTATATGGTTGCATGAGAAGACCCTATTTAAAAGAATCTGGATTACTTGTAAATGTTCAGCATTGTTCCATTCCCTCAGGTCTTCACCACACACTTTGAGCGCTCAGGTGGTAATTTAAACATAGAAGATAGGAGCAGGAGTAGGCCATTCGGCCCCTCGAGCCTGCTCCGCCATTCAATGCGATCATGGCTGATCATCCAAATTCAGTACCATGTCCCTGCCTTCTCCCCATACCCCTTGATCCCTTTAGCCTTAAGAAATATATCTAACTCCTTCTTGACTATATTTAATGAATTGGCCTCAACTGCCTTCTGTGGTAGAGAATTCCACAGGTTCACCACTCTCTGGGTGAAGAAATTCCTCCTCATTTCTGTCCTAAATGGCTTACCCCTTATCCTTAGACTGTGACCCCTGGTTCTGGACTCCCCGACCATCGGGAACATCCTTCCTGCATCTAGACTGTCCAGTCCTGTTAGAACTTTATAAGTTTCAATGAGATCCCCTCTCATTCTTCTAAACTCCAGCGAGTACAAGCCCAATCGACCCAATCTCTCCTCATACGTCATTCCTGCCATCCCAGGTATCAGTCTGGTGAATCTTCGCTGAACTCCCTCCATGGCAAGAACATCCTTCCTCAGATAAGGTGACCAAAACTGCACACAATACTCAAGATGTGGTCTCACCAAGGCCCTGTACAACTGCAGCAGGACATTCTTGTTCTTGTACTCGGACCCTCTCGCTATAAAGGCCAACATACCATTTGCCTTCTTAACCGCCTGCTGCCCTTCAGCGACTGGTGCACAAGGACACCCAGGTCGCGTTGCACTTCCCCTTCTCCCAAACTATTGCCGTTCAGGTAATAATCTGCCTTCCTGTTTTTGCCACCAAAGTGGATAACCTCGCATTTATCTGCCATGCATCTGCCCAATCACCCAACCTGTCCAAATTATACTGGAGTTTCTCGGCATCCTCCTCACAGCACACACGCCCACCCAGCTTTGTGTCGTCTGCAAACTTGCGTGTCATCTGCAAACTTAAACAATCCTGCAACTGTATCAAATCCCAATAGAAGACTTTCTTGCCATTTAATTCAACAATATATTGACTGTATATGAAAAATATCAAGGAGCACATTGCATACAAACCCTGTAGAGAACAGTTAAGAGTTAAGTCACTAAAGATGCCATTCTCCTGGATGACATTGCCTTGGCCAGTAAGAAACATTTTCCAGAAGAGAAACAGAAGGCATTGCAATTCATTAATCCTTTAAAAAGTCACTTTTCAAAGAACACCAACCTCTCCACCCTTGCAGGACACAAACTCCATCGAAGGTTTCAATGTTAAATACAAAATCAGATTAATTTTTGAAAATTCAGACTAAGATTGGCATGTGGAAAATTCTGGCTAGATCATTACTGTAATTAATTTAAGTTGACATTGGGAGATTTTTGGGTGCAAAATTGATTACATTTATGTGTGCGTAGGAGAAATCAATATCTAACAAATAGTTTCCCAACGTGGTGAGAATGTGACACTCACTGCCAGAGTGGTTGAAGCAGAGAGCATTGATCCATTTAAGGGAAGGCTTGATACATACATGAGGAAGAAGGGGATAGAGGGATACAATGGTAAGCCAACTAAGCCCTTGCTACTCCCTTTCAAAGAGCCAGCACAGGCAGGTGGGCCGAATGGACTCCTTCAGTATTGAATGATTCTATGAAGAGGAGTCACATTTACATTGAGCTGGGAAAAACTGGATACCAGTGAATGAACATTTGCTGAAGTAGTTACACATGGGCTTGATAATCTACATCCTAAGGTACTTAAGGAAGTGGCCCTAGAAATAGTAGATGCATTGCTGGTCATCTTCCAAAATTCGATAGACTCTGGAACAGTTCCCATGGATTGGAGGGTAGCTAATGTTACCCCACCATTCAAAAAAGGTGGCAGAGAGAAAACTGGGAATAAGCCTGACATCAGTAGTGGGGAAAATGCTAGAATCCATTATAAAAGATGTAATAGCAGAGCACTTGGAAAACAGTGACAGGATCGGACAAAGTCAACATGGATTTATAAAAGGTAAATCGTGCTTGACTGAGGATGTAACTGGTAGAATAGATAAGTGAGAACCAGTGGATGTGGTGTATTTGGACTTTCCGAAGGCTTTCGATAAGGCCCCACATAAGAGACTAGCGTGTAAAGTTAAGGCACATGGGATTGGGGGCAAGGTACTGATTTGGATAGAGAACTGGTTGGCAGACAGGAAGCAAAGAGTTGGAATAAACGGCTCTTTTTCCGAGTGGCAGGCAGTGACTAGTGGAGTACCACAGGGATCGGTGCTAGGACCCCAGCTATTCACAATATATATTAATGATCTAGACGAGGGAACTAGATGTAATATCTCCAAGTTTGCAGACGACACAAAGCTGGGTGGGCGTGTGTGATGTGAGGAGGATGCCGAGAAACTCCAGGATGATTTGGACAGGTTGGGTGATTGGGCAGAAGCATGGCAGATGCAATATAACGTGGATAAATGCGAGGTTATCCACTTTGGTGGCAAAAACAGGAAGGCAGATTATTATTTGAATGGCAATAGATTGGGAGAAGGGGAAGTGCAACGAGACCTGGGTGTCCTTGTGCACCAGTCGCTGAAGGTAAGCATGCAGGTGCAGCAGGCGGTTAAGAAGGCAAATGGTATGTTGGCCTTCGTAGCGAGAGGGTTTGAGTACAGGAACAAGGATGTCTTGCTGCAGTTGTACAGGGCCTTGGTGAGACCACATCTTGAGTATTGTGTGCAGTTTTGGTTGCCTTATCTGAGGAAGGATGTTCTTGCCATGGAGGGAGTTCAGCGAAGATTCACCAGGCTGATACCTGGGATGACAGGAATGACGTATGAGGAGAGATTGGGTCGATTGGGCTTATATTCGCTAGAGTTTAGAAGAATGAGAGGGGATCTCATTGAAACTTATAATAAAGTTCTAACAGGACTGGACAGACTAGATGCTGGAAGGATGTTCCCGATGGCGGCGGAGTCCAGAACCAGGGGTCACAGTCTAAGGATAAGTGGTAAGCCATTTAGGACAGAAATGAGGAGAAATTTCTTCACCCAGAGTGGTGAACCTGTGGAATTCTCTACCACAGAAGGCAGTTGAGGCCAATTCATTCAATATATTCAAGAAGGAGTTGGATATATTTCTTAAGGCTAATGGGATTAAGGGATATGGGGAGAAAGCAGGGACAGGGTACTGAATTTGGATGATCAGCCATGATCTCATTGAATGGAGGAGCAGGCTGGAGGGGCCGAATGGCCTACTCCTGCTCCTATCTTCTATGTCTATGCACCTGACTCGCCAATGCGTACATTTTCCTCCCTTAGAAATAAGCATTACGTTAACCTGTTTGTTCTGTCAATAACATCTTTCCATCAAATCGGTGGATGCACCTGGGTTCCTTCAAGCAGATCTGAATCTTCACGAGTGGAGTGATCTTAGATTTCAGACCTTGGTTAGAAAAAGCCTCAATCGCGAGCGCAAGAGTCCGGCTCTTGGAACTGGATTAAAAACCCTTCAAACCTGGGGGCTTTTTACTTCAAGGTTCGACATCCAAAATCAGATAGCGGCCGCGGAGAGTGAAGCGCGGACAGGGCGGCCGCGGAAAGTACCGACAACAACCGCCGCCAATAGGCGGGAAACCTATCGCGCCTGCGCACAGCAGCAAGGGTGATTAGGCTGCTGCTCTGCGCATGCGTGAAAGCAGCGGCATGGGCTCGTGCACTTGCTGTACTCACCGACTGCAATCAACGGCAATGAACCGGGGGTGGGAGGGAGCAGTGAGTAGTGGGGGGAGTGAGTGAGGGGGGGAGGGGAGAGGGAGGAGGAAGGAGGAGGGGGAGGAGGAAGGGGGAGAGGG